>NW_004524605.1:9429461-9450041 GCF_000260255.1 Octodon degus | reverse complement strand
GTAGGGGCTTCAGTGTCTTCTAATCTATTCCATTGATCCTCAGGTCTATTTTGATGCCAGTACCATGTAGCTAAGCAAATATTAAATTGGAATATGTATTTAAATTAGTTACCCTAAATTCTCTCTGGTTACCTCCCCTTAATGTACCTGGAGTCTTTGAGGAGTTAATGTAAAACTAAATGTAAAAAATTACTCTGCTCAACTTTCTGTGACCCTGCTTCCTTTTTAGACCGCAAGGAGTCTTGATGTACCATTGACAAATCATCAATAGATTGAGAGTTCTCAGAAAACAATGCTCCTAGAAAACATGTATGCTGAGTAATGGTCACGCTGTCCCTAATGTCACTGTTCTGTGTTAAATGACAAATTTGTTTGCCAATTTGGATGTGGTTTATACCTTTAAAACCTCTATACTTCTAAGGCTCCTGGCCATTTGTCCTCTCCTGTGTGAGTATGGTCAAGTGGTCCTGGGCCCAGTAGTACAAGACTTATATTTAAATTTTAATTTGGGATTCTGGTTGGGTTTCTGTGTTGAGAACCCATAACAGAGTCTTCCAGGCAGCCTAGTTCACCCCAGTTACTTATTGCCAACTCTCTCCCTAGAGAGAAAGAGAGTACTCATGTGGGTCAGGGTTTAGCAGTGTGCCTCAGCTTACCCGGTCAGATCTATGAAATTCAAACTCATCCAGCTGGGCCTGTCTTGGGTCTGGCTGCTGTGCTTGGTTTCTTTCTGCTGAGTGCACTGCTGTGCAGTTCCTCTATGGGCAATCCCAACCCAACCCTGGTGCTGCGTTGTGGAGTTCCTCTCTGGTGTGCCGCCAACTGAGTTGTCTGCCCTAATGTGGAGTTCCTCTCTGGCCTGTCCCAAACCAACTCGGCAGCTCTAATGTGAAGCTCCTCTCCCAAACTGACCTTGGTGCGGTGGTATGGAGTTCCTCTCTGACTGGTCCCAAACCGACCTTGGCTTCTTTTTGTCATATTATATTTCATAGAGAATTCTCTTACTTTGATTTCTGTAATAATTTTTGTGAAAGTTTGATAGTAGATAACTGTCTCAATGCACTCAGGACCTCTCTGTAAAGGTTCTGTTTTTTAGGTATCTCTCCTATGTCAGGGATTCTTATCTTGTGTGTGTCCCAAGATTTTGCCTTGACTGTTGATTAAGAATGAGATATTGGTTTCTGTTTGTCACTGTCTTCTGTCCTTAGGTATAAAGCTTTGGTGTGGTCATTACCCAAGTGCCTCTTGATATTATTATTCAATGGAAAATATATGGTTAAGACAGATATGATATCTTATTTACAGTAGTACAATTAGTAATACTAATAGCATCTAGTGAAATTTAGAAATTGACAAACTTTTGTAACTCATGGGCTTGTACATTAAACCATTGGAACAAACATTATAACTTTATATCAAAGCACATCATATGTATTTAAATTAGTTCCCTTGATTTCTGTCTGAGCACCTCCCCTTCATGTACCTGAAGTCTTCCAGGCAGACTACTTCTCCCACGTTACTTTCTGCCACTTCTGTGCTGTCAGGATCCTCACCATTAGTCTGGGCCTCAGTCTGGACTCTGCTGGGCCTAGCAGTGTGTTTTAGCTCATTGGGTCTAGTTCTACCCAACTCAAACTTGCCTGATTGGGCTTGGCTCAGGTCTGGCTGCTGGACGTGGCTTCTTCTGGTTGCGTCCCACCAAAGTGGACCAGCTAGGCCTGGATGTTGGCCTGGGTGTCTCCTTCGGGTTGCCTAAAAATTTCTCAAGTGGACACAATGAATCATTCACTACACTTTTTTTCTAATTATTTTGTGTATATCACAAATTGTAATTAACATTTACCTTACTGTCCTGTAGAAAATGACAACTAATTCCTTCTACTTTTTTGCATTTTGGTTCCCCTTATCAAACTCCTTTCCATTCCCCTTCGTTCTTCCCCTCCTATCATCTAGTGACTACTAATCCACTCTCCTTCTATGAGATGGGTCTGTCGGTTTCCACAAATGAATAAAAACCTGTATTTGTTTTCTTTGCCTGGCTTATTCCACTTGACATAAAGATCTATAGTTCTATTCACTTTGATGCAAATGAAAGAATTTAATTCTTTTTAGAGCTGAATGTTATTCTATTGTGTAGACATAAGCTACATTTTCCTCATCTATTCATCCATCAATGGACACTTAAGCTAATTTTGTCTTGGTTACTGGAAATAGTGTTGCAAGAAATGTGGAAAAGAAGGTGCCTTTTTGATGTAATGATTTCATTTATTTTTGATATATATGCAGAAGCAGGGCTGTAGGATCATATGGCAGTTTTATTTTTACTTTTTAAAGAATCTCCATACTGATTTCCATAATGGCTCTAGTAACATATGTTCCTTTCAACAGTGTGTAAAAATTCCATTTTCTCAAAATCTTCACCAGCATTTATTATTTTTTTTGTCTTTTTGATTGTAGTCATTCTAATTGGGATAAGGTAATAGAGCATTGTGATGTGGATTTGAATTTCCCTGGTAATTAGTGACATTGAACATTTTGCATATACTTGTTGGTCATTTGTATGTCATTTTGAGAAATATCTAGTCAGATCTCTGGCCCATTTTATAACTGAATTATTTGTATTTTTGGTTGACAGTTTCTTGAATTCTTACATGTTTTGAATTTCAACTATTTACTTTATGAAAAAGTTTGGTCTATTTTCACTTTCATTGCCTGTGAATTTTGTGGCTACCCCTCTCCCACAAAAAAATCTTTGCCTATTGCACTTCCTTGAAGGATTCCACATATTTTCTTATAGTAATTTCAGTTTCTGGACTCATGTTTGGGCATTAATCTTTGATTGCTTTTGGATTGATTTTTGTATATGATGTGAGGTTAGGGATCTACTTTTATTCTTCTGCGTATGCATATCCAGCTTACCAGTATCATTTGCTGAAGAAATGATCCTTTTGCTGATATGTGCACTTGGTGCTTTTGTCAAAAATTAGTTGTTTGTATGTAGATTAATTCTGTGTTCTTTATTCTATCACATTTGTTTATGCTTCATTTTTAAATTCTAGGTCCATGATGTTTTAGTTACTAGAGCTTTGCAGTATGCTTGAAATCAAATATTATGTTCACTCTAATTTTGTTTATATTTGTACATATTTACCCCAGGATTACTCTAGCTATTTTGGGTATTTGTGGTTCTGTGTGAATTTCAGCATTGTTTTTCTATTTCTAGGAAGAATTTCAAGGAGCTGGGGATGTAGCTCAATGATAGAACACTTACCTAGCTTACACAAAGTCCTGGGTTCAATCTCCAGTACCACAAAAGAGCAAACAAAAAAGAATCTCATTCATATTTTGATAGAGATTTCACTAAATTATAGATTGCTTTGGCTTACATGGTCATTTAAACAATGTAATTCTTATGGTTCTTGAACATAAGATAGGTTTCTATTTTTTGTGTCTTCTATAATTTCTTATATCAGTTTTATTAATTTCCCTATAGAGCTATTTCTCTTACCTGGCTAAATTTATTCCGAAGTGTTTGCTCTTTGAAGCTTCTACAGATGAAATTGCCTTTTTTGATTTATTTTTCAGTAAGTGTATGTTCAGTGTATAAAAATGCTAGTGTATTATAAAACCACATCTTTATTCATTCATCATGTGATGGACATTTGAGCTGCTTTGAAGATTTAGCTATTACAAAATGTGTTGCTATAAACAGGGGTGTTCTTATGTTGCTGTGTTTTGTTGCTTTTAATTCTTTCAGGAAGATGCCAAGAAGGAGAATATCTGGGTCAGGTGGAAACTCTAGTTTTGATTTTTTGAGGAACATGCACACCGATTTCCACTGTGTTTGCACCACTCTACACTCCCACCAACAGTGGACAAGGGCTCTTTTCTCTCAGCCCTGCCAACATTTGTTGTTAGTTGATTTCTGGACAATTGCCATTCTTGGAATGAGATGGACTCTCAGCATTGCTTTAATTTGCATTTCTTGAATAACCCATGAGGTTGAACACATTTTTATATAGTTATTTGCCATTTGTACTTCATCTGATAAATGAATATTTATTTCACATACCCATTTTTGGATTGTTCCTTTAAGTTAGGGGTTTGATTTTTAAAAGCTCTTTATATATTCTAGACATTACTCCTTTGAGGAACCGGTGGGAAATTTTTTTTCTCACTATGTGAGTTGTCTACAACTCTGTTGATAGTTCCTTTCACTGTGCAAAAGCTTTTTAATAAGATGAGATCTTAGTTTCTGATTCTTTGTAATAGTTCATGTCTAACTGGGGTTTTGTTTATAAGTCTTTGCTTATACTATATATCTCCAAGAGTTCGGCCTGTTTTCTCTTCCAGCAGATTTATTGTTTTTGTTTTAATAGTTAGATCTTTGATATATTTTGATTCTAGTTTAGTGGATGGTGAGAGATGTGGGTCTGGTTTTAGTAATATTCAGCTGTAAAGGATAAACTTGAGAAATTTTTAGGTAATTGATATTTACCTAAATTGATAATTCAATTATGTTTAAAAGCATAATTGAAATCATGCTTTTAAGTGAAATGAATCAGACACACAGGTGTAAATATTGCATCGCTTGTTTGGTGTGAGAAACAAAGTACAAAAAAGGATAAAATATATATATATATATATATATATATATATATATTGTAAAATAGGGAGAAAATATTCAAATGATAAGAGGAACTAGGAAGGGAGTAGGGGGAAAGGAAGAAAAAGAAAGAAGTGAGACAAGATGTAAAAATTAAAACAAAGATTTTGTAAATAAACTTTTGTAAATATTAGGGAATAGAGATTGAAGGGGGGAAGGGAAATGGGAAAAAAAAAGAATCAAGTTACACTGTGTAATTCCCTATGATGAATGTGGTCATTATTTATGTGTAAAATATACCAATAAACTTAATTAAAATGTTATTACTTTTATACATTGATTTTGTATTCTGCAACCTTGCTGAATTTATCAGTTCTAATAATTTTGAAGGAATATTTATCCTTTCTTACATATAAAATCATATTGTTTTCAAATAATTAATTTTAGTTTCTCCCTTTTAGTTTGGATTCTCTTTCCTAATTACTGTTATCGATATTTTCTGTGATCTATTAAATAAAAGTAGAAGTGGACAACATTGTTTTGCTTCTAATCTTATAGGAAATACCATTGGGTCTTCTCACTTAGTGTGATATAGTTATATAGGATACACATTGTTTTGCATAGCATTTAATGTTATGAGATTTTTTTCCTTCTACATGTAGTTTGTTGAGTATTTCTTGTTCTGAAGGGATGTGAATCTTAAGATATTTTTTCTTTCATTTGTTGAGATGAGTGACCAATGTTTTGTTCTTTTGATGTGATATGTCATATTTACTGACTAATAAATGGATAGCAAAAGTTACATATTTAGTCATATAAGTTTTGCTTTAACTTGGTCTGAACCATCCAGCAAAAAAATGTAGCCATGAAGTATTAAAAGTAAAGCTATATTAATATGCTGAGCTGTAAAAGGCTCAATTCAACAACTTCGGACAACTGCTAGTTGTGCTGGTAACTCACTACTATTATGAACTATTGGACTATATTGGGTTATTTTACTGAATTCAAATATCTACAATATTTGGACTGGCTTCAAGTATGAAAAGGTCTTTTAAAGACTTCTCCAAATACAGTTTCTCTAACAGCAATGGAACACCCAGCCCTGACAAAACAAAACAAGACAAAAGAAAACAGAGGGATATAAAGGACCATTTTGTAGTGAAAAAAATGTATGTATATACAAGATAGTTAGGATAGATATACAGCTACTTTCTCTTAGTTCAATGAGAAGAAAGGTTTGTACTAAGAGTATTTAGATAAGATTCCATGTCTACATCTTGTCCTCTGAATAACTACTATCAAGACAACAATATGCAATGTATTAATTATTGTAACTGTCCTACTAACCTGTTTTTGAAACAGTTTCATTGCTATTTTATCTTTTTTCTCATTAAAATGAATAAAAAGTTAAATAAAAAATAAAAAAAGATTTTTGGAATAGTTTGAGGAGTTATTTTTTTCTTTAAATGTTTTATGGGAATCATTTGTGAGGCCACAAAGTTCTAGATTTCTTTTTAGATGGGCAATTTTAATTACTGCTTTAAACCCATTGTTCATCATTGGTCTTTTTACATTTCCACTTATTCTTGATTCAGTTTTGATAGATTTTATGCATTTAGAAATATATCCAATTTTCCTAGGTCTTTTTTTTTTTGTGGTACTGGGGATTGAACTCAGAACCCTGCACTTTCCAGACAGGTGCTTATTCTACTGAGCTGTCTCCCCAGCCCTTTTGATTTTTTAAGTATAAAATTGTTCATATTAATTCCTTATGATCATTTGTGTTTCTATAGTAATTAGGTGTAATGTTTTGTTTTAATATTTTATTTTGTTTATTTGGATTTTCATTTTATTTTACTTGGCTAGTCTAGCTAAATGTTTGGCAATTTTATTTACCGGTTTTCAAAAGCCAACTTTTTAAAACTGATCTTTTATATTTTCTTCTTTGTAAAGTTTAAATTATATTTATTTCTGATTTTAATTATTTTCCTCCTACTAATTTTTTTTCTCTTACTAATTTTGACCTTGATCTGTTCTTACATTTCTAAGTCCTTGAGGTGTATTGTTAGATTTACTTGAAGTCCTTTTTAAGGAAAAAAAATTGTTACATGAAATTAGTGCCATAAACTTCTCTTTCAATGTTTTTATGCTTTTGCTGTATCTCATAGATTTTTATATTTTGTATTTTTTGTTTAAAGTATTTTTTTCATTTTCTTTTTAATTTCTTTAATCACCTGTTTGCTGTTTAGCAGCAGGTTTAGTTTTCTGTATTTGTATTTTCCCACTATTTTCTTGCTGTTTTCTAGCTTTCTTTTTTCTGGCATGATGGATTGAACTCAGAACCTTTGCAATGAGCTAAATCTGAAGTCTTTTTATTTTTTAATTTTGAGACAGGGTCTCACTAAGTTGCCAAGCTGCCCAGGCTGGACTCAGATTTGTAATCCTCTTTCCTCAGTATCACAGAGTGCTAGAATTTAAGGCATGATACATTATGCCTGATTTTCTTTTATTATTTCCTGACACGATACATGATAAGATTTTTAAAAAAGTATTGATACTTTATTTGTGGTTTAACATACATTCTATCCTGCAGAATATTCCATGTGCTGAAGTGCAGAAATAATCAGTTTCTGTTGATGGAGTGTTTTATAAATGCTTATTGGGCACACCTACTGTATAGAATGGCTTAATTCTGATATGTCATTGGGAACCAAGTTCTTCAGTGATATGTCTATTGTTGCATAATTAGGGGATGCTATATCATAATAACAGATGAAATCATGCAGTGACAAAACCTAAATTGATTTCTTCTTGATCTCACTGTCAAGCGGAATTATGTTGGGTGTGGATCCCATGAAGTAGCTCCTCCAAGTGGTGGCACAGTCATTAGTGTGTAAGACAAGGACCTTGGCAGGGCCTGGCAGCACAGATCAGCTCCAGCTGCTTAGGAGGCTGCGGCAGGAGGGCCACTTGAGAGCAGCAGTTTAAGACACCATGGGCAATGAAGAGAGACTCTATCTCAAGGGGACAGGGGAGTAGCATGGAATATGCTGCAGTTTAGATCTAAAATGTCATGCTCCAAGTTTCTTGTGCTTAGAGGTGGTACTTTTGGAAGATGACTGGGTCATGGCGGTTCTGTGCTTACTGGTGGATTAATTTTGTCATGAGTTCATAGCTGAATGTGCTGTTAGAAGGTGATAACTAGTCAGAGGAGGGTGGTAACTGGGGCATGACTGGGAGGGAGGGCTTGTATGCAGATTCTTTATTTCCCCCTTCCTGGCTGCCATGAATTGAGAAACTTTCCTCTGTTAAATTTTTACCACACTCCTCCTGCCTTGAGCCTGGCAACCATGGATGGAACTCTCTGAAACCGTGAGCCTAAATAACCCAATTCTTTAAATTGCACATGACAGGTACATTTAGTTTTCATTAGGGCAGGCCTAAGAGTGACACACAGTTCTGCTTTCATTGGTTAAGCTCAGTCGCTTGGCTAAATTTAAGCCAAATACAAGGGATGATGGAAAATGTATATGTTTATGGAGAAGAGAAATTAAGTTTTGGTAGGTAGGTTATAGTCTATACTTTTTAAAAAATAATAAATCTAGAAATTAAAAAGATTTTCTCTTTTCTAAAATTAAAAATGCTAGGGACTGGGGAGATGGCTCAGTGGAATAAGCACTTTCCTGGCAAGTGCAAGGGCGTGAGTTCAATCCCCGGTTCTGAAAAAACAAAAACAAAAACAAAATAAAATTAAAAATGCTATTGTAAAAATGTAACCACTAAATTTTTAACATTTCATACAGCTCATTTCTTTTCTATCTTTCTTGTTTAAGTCTGAATTTCAGATATGAATGAGTGTATGACCCCATTAACCTTTCCATAGTGAATAGTGCAGTGATTTTTTTTCTCAGAATAATTAAATCTCTCTTTCGGTTCTCTGTCATTTTTGCCCATTGCTGAAGGAATATATAGTTGGAGAAACATTGAGAACTATGTTTGAATGTTTAAAAGACACAAATTCAATAACTGTTGAAAATCACAAGTTATTGGCATTGGAAGATGATGCATTAGTTACATTTCAGAATATTTGTCTATATTCTACATTTTGGGGATACTTAAAAAGTTTGTGATAATCTTTAAGAACATATAAAAAAATCTTTAAGACAGTAGCATTGTTCTTGGGCCATGTTATACAGCTCTAGTGTACTGCAAAGATCTGGCAGGTCATAGGCTCGGGATAGAAGACAGGATGAGGCATAGTTATATCAAAATACTTTTGGATTCCTCTTCTATGCAAAATGTTGAAATTAAATTTTATGACTATGCTATTATATAGATAATTAATATTACATGTAAACTGTTTTATGTTGCCTAAAATTTCATGTTTCTTATTTCAATCAGAAGAATACTGGGTTTCTAAAACTACTGTGTGTCTTCAGCTCATTGTGCCTAGTGAACAAGTTAAATGTGGGTTGGTGGGCTTACACACCATCCCTATCAGAGAGGCTAAAAGTGAATGTGTCTTAGAATTGATGATATTCATAGAGGATAGATAAGAGAACTTAGATGGTAAGAGAATGGCATATGGAATCATTTGATAGGTTAGTGGTAAACCCTGGACTACTCTTTTTTTTTTTTTTTTTTTTTTTTTACTAGTTAAAGTCTTTTTTTTTTGTGTTTCAAACTTTATTCCCAGGCTTCTCCAGCTTAATTGGCTGCAAAGAATGAATTGTATGTAAGCAAAAACTGAAAAGAGCTGCAGTGTCCAAGGGGCTTGGGCTTAAAAAATATTAGAGATCTAGATTTTATCAGATCCATAAACAAAACAATTTTAAAAAGCAGTCATAATATAAAATAGCAGCTCCCAGTAATTTCTTCCAAGTTTGATCTTTTTCAGAAGCTGACTTAGTTCAGTTTGCCTCATTTTTAGAAGCCTCATCAAAATTCTCCACAAGATCTGGAACCTCATCATCATCCTCTTCTCCAGTAGCAAGCGGTGCTTTTCCATCCACAGATTGTTTGGGCAGAGCTTCAGCCAGTCTCCTTAAACTAGTCAGACTGTCTGCACCAAGCTGGTTCAAGATGCTGGGTAGCATTTCTGTCAGTTGTTTCGTCTCAGCATGGCCTGTAATGGTGAAAGTGTTTGCTGCCAGAGATGCCTGAACTTTTGGGTTGTTGAAGTGGATAACTGTTCCCTGGTTTGTAAACATATTCACCTCTTCAATACCAGAGATATTGTTTACCCCTAACTTCTTTAATGAGAACTGAAGTTTTTTATCATCTGCTGTGGCCATTCTATGAACCACCTTCTTCTTTCTGCGAGCAGTTCCTTTCCCACCAATGCGCACTTGTGCCTGCAGTTTGGTGAGTTTTTCCTGGTTCATGATAGTTTCTTTCATCTTGTCGGAGCGGATATGGGGCAGCACGGGGGACTAGGGCTGGCGCTCAGGGGGTCTCGGGCGGACCAGCTGAGATTAGGCGCACACACGCGGGGACCCAAGATGGCAGCTAGAGGGAGGCCGGAAGACCCTGGACTACTCTTTCCACTCCTCATGGTTTTGTTCTTTTGCTCACACAGCCGATATTTGTAAATCCTGTGTTGTGCTGTTCTCAACAAACCATGGCATACCATATGTATCTTGACTTTAGGGGTAGGTTAGGTATTATGCTTCACTGACAGAGCAATTGAGAGAAAGGGGTCATGCATAGGGTTTCTCTAATCTTCCTATGAAGAACAAGATTTCAAGGTCTTCCATACCACTCTTGATACCGGTATAATAGGCAATTCTTTTAAAAAGCTCTTGCTCATTATGACACATGACTAGGTTTAGATTTATTCCATATAATTAATAAAATAAAATAGAGAAGGCATGCAGTACAGTCAATACCATTTGTTTGTTTTAAAAATAGCTCATATGGGTTAGTGCTGCCTCTGTACTGGGTACAATGGCATCAGTACACTGTTCTTTCTATGTTGTAGATGGGAAAACTGAGGCTTGGTAATTTTCCCAACTTGAGCCTTGCCTATCTGACTTCAGCACCCTGACTATTAATTGTTGGCCTCTTTTTTCCTCTGCCTTTTATGGCTCTTTACCACCACTTTCCTTTTCAAGTTTTGAACTACAACAATGATAGGTAAGAGAAGGTATTCAGCTGTCTCATCATTTCCCCCAAATGCACTTTTTTATCTGGACTGGTTAGCATTTCATATACTTCTTAAATCAGTTGATCGTTAGTAAATGAAGAGGTCAAAGTTCATTCATCCACTCTGCTGGCCCATCCCACAGAAGCTTCTCAACTGACCATGTGGCCCATTGTCTAGCTTATTTCTGTGGCCTGTCATTTTGTTTCCTGAAATCACCGAGACTAATGATATTTCTAAAAGATGCAATCTAAAGAAGATTTTCTGTTTCTAACTCTAATTTTTAAGGTAGTCAAGTGTTATGGTGAAGCTATGGTAAATGCACATGTGTATTTATAAGCACACACAAAAGAGCCCGGAAAGGATTCGCTCCAAAGTAGAAGCAGTAATTCTTCTTGGAGAAGAAAGTGGGAATGGAAGAGCACCAATCTTTATGAGACACAGCTCTGTGTAATATTCATTTTTTCAATGGACAATTGCTTGTTTAATTAAAGAAATTAAACACTAAGAAATATTGTGTTGTGAAGAAATGGATTTGGTCTTGGGTAAAATCCTGTGGCCTCTCTGGATTCCAGTTTTCTCATTTACAAAATGAGAAATTAAATGATCTCTGAGGGCCCTACCCAATCGCTAATATTCCTTAATTCTTTCTGTTTGGTTTTATAAAGCACAGCCTGCATCAAAAGTTGAGTCATCAGTGTTGGGGACTGCTGCAATTTACTTTTTAAGAGTAAATAAAATTACAGATTCACTTTTTTTCTGCTCCCAGAAGCTATGCAGCATTGCATCTGCTTCATTATTTTATAGATACTTACTGAGCGCAGCTGTGGGGCACAGAACTCTGGGTGCAGAGAATGGAGTGGTAAATGAGAGATGAGGTTCATATACTTGTCAGAAAACCAACACAAAGATTAAAAAAAAACCCCGAGGCATTACAGATTATGATGACCGGCAAGAAAATAACAAAGGCATGTGCACACAGAGTGCTCGGAGAAGCCTCTAAGGGGGGCACTTAGCTCTATCTTGAGGATGAGAATGAGCAGCGTACAGACAGCTATAGGAGGGAATATGTGTGGAGCCCTGGAAAAGGGCTTTAGACGCTGAAGGAAAAGAAGAGCTTGGTGGCCAGATCAGAAGTGAAGTCAGAAAGCAGGCAGGGCCAAATGCTGCTTAATTCTTTCCAAGAATCTAGTGCTTTGGAAACACATGTTGGGAAGCAGCAGGAGTCGAAGCCTGCACCACAATCTTGGTCTGTGATGCTGGATAAACTGGCCCCCTTCTTTTGATGTGTTTGATGCAGGGTCTCACTATGCAGCTCAGACTCATAGATATCTCCTGTATTCAGCCTCCCCAGCTCTGGGATTATAGGCATGCACCACCGTGCTTGGCCTCTGGCCCCTTCTTTTGGATTCAGTTCCTTATTCGCGAAGAAATGATTTGGACAAAGTAAGTACTATGAACTTTTTTTTTGTTCGTTTTTGCATGGCAACATGTTGAGGAAAAGTAAAATTATGAAATTTGGGAAACATTTTCTTTTTTTCATCCAATTCAAAAATAAATAAAAACTGCCTCACTCCTTTGTTATAATAATTAACTTGTATCACACATGAGATCTATAGGCATCGCTCTAACTGTTTTATGTTCTTTTGCTTACTCAGTCAACACTCTTTGGTGGGTGCAATTACCCCTTTCCATGAGATGAGAAGGCAGACCCTCAGATAACTTAGCTAAGTGCCCAATATTATCCTACTGTTAGGATTTGAATGCATGACTTCATGTTCTCCACTTATAGCTCTTATGCTATTCTGGTTTCAGCTCTCACTTTTGAGATTTCATGGTACCCTTCTTCTTGAGGATTAACTTCCTCAGCAGTCTTGGAGAAGAGCTATCACTGAGCAGAGTAAAGCCAGCTCTCCTTACCTTTTCTGGGCCCTACTTCTAATTCCTTCCACAAAACATCCAGGGCAAATACAAATGTGAAGCTTCCTCACAACTCTCCATCCTGGCTGAGTTTCAGCCATTGAAGATGACAATGACGAATGTGGGGAGAATCTGGCCAAGACTGTTTCAGGTGAGTGTGAAACAAGAAGGGACTTTCTGGGCAACTGTCCAGGACATGTGACGTGTGTGGTTAAGGGTTAGAGAAGGACAATAGTCAGCATAATCAACAATAAATTATTCTCAGAAATGTTTGCTTTCACTCTGGTGTCCCCTCTGTTCCAGTATGATTGCCTAAACTAGGTCAGCATGTATCACACAATAAACCATCCCACTCTTTCTCTGTCCCCTGACCAAGACACCTATATTAATGTTGCAAGTGCTTTATCTCTACATCTTTCTTCTCACATCTTTGAGTCACAAACAAATGGCCACAGAGGTCTCAGCTTGTTGCTATTTCTCTGAGGCTTTCTCATACAGAGAAGCAGCTTCTTTGGGCCTTTCAGTGACTGGAATAATCTCGAAGTATTATTTTTTATCCTCTGTGCCTCTAAAGTTTCACATTGGAGTAGAGAGAGGTGCCTGCCAATTATGGACCTGTTTTCCATTTCCTAGACAACTTCCTCCAATCAGTTGTTGCAAGGTTGGTGAGATTTTACCACATGAATACCAAGTTGAAAACTCCTAATGAATGAATGGAACAGAATAGAACGTTGCCTCTGACAATGGCTATCTTAGTCAATTTTGCAATCACTGGAATATAATACATAACACTCACAATTTAACTAAAGAGTAATTTATTTTGGTTCACAATTTCAGAGGTCTTGGTTCTTGCACAGTAAACTGTAAGGGCAAACAGCACAGTGAAAGAGTCTGGTAAGGGACAGTTGCCCTATCATATTGGCCAAGAAGCAGGAAGAGAGGGTGGAGCCAAGAAGGCAGATGCATACTTTAAGTAATCTGCCTTTTCTGATGAGTCCCCACCTCGTAACAACACATTCAGTTAAAGGCTCTTCTGTGGATCAGTCTACTAATGAACGCAGTGTCTTCATGACCCAATTATCTTCTAAAAGCCTCACCTCTGAATGCATGAGACTTTTGAAGGACATTCTATATATCAACCATAACGTTCTGTCTATAATACCCAAGTGAATGAAGTCCATGTCTTCATGCAAATACATTTATTCCATCTCTAAGAGTGGCCCAAGATTTAGCAGTTCCAGCATTGTTGAGAAGTCCAAGTCTAAAGTGTTCTCTTAGACTCAAGGCAAACTCCTAGCCATGAGCATGTAAAAATTAAAAATGTTAAATATTACTGACATAAAAATGGTAGAGGGTGAATATTCTCATTTCAAAAGGGGAAATAGGTTATGGAAAGAAATGGGACCAAAGCAAGACTAGAAGTCAGCAGGCCAAACATTAAATTCTGTAGCTATGTATACAGCACTTGGGGCAAATTGTGGGATGTGAGGTTTAGGCAATCCTGCCTTTCTATAGGATTGTTAGTTGCGATCCTTATGGCCTTTCTCTTGGAGTGGCTTCACTCACTTCTTTGGCTTTACTCAGTGGAGGTTCCATGTTCTCAGCTTCTGTAACTCCCTAGGATTCTCTCTGTACTCCCAGCTTCCCTTACATTGCCCATATCTTCCCAGGGGCACATGGCCTGGCCTCCCTCAGCCCTTCTACTATAACTCCCTAACCTCACAGTCTTGCACTCTGCCTTTCCATTAAATAGCACCATGTGCATGATACTAAGTTCTGTTTTCAGTTTGCACAGTAGCAAGGTTCCCTTGAATCATGGCCCAAGAAACTTCTTGGTGCCTAGGTGACTGAGTTTTGCAAAACAAATCCCAGGGGACAAACTTCCTAGATAGTTCTTGAGCAATCTCTTAGTGTTTTATTTTCAAAGAAAAATCTTTCAAAGTAGTTTGCATTTACCCTATTAAATCCTTGAACCGGTGAATCATGGGGTCTTGTTGATTTCTGAGATATCCTTAAGGCATTCTATTGTTCTGATGCAAAGCTCTTGTCTTCTTTGTAAATCTTTCCAACCTTCATATCTTCCTCTAGATCAGTTTTGTAGGTGCTTCTTTTCTTAGGAATTGCCAAACTTTTCAAATCATTGAGCTCTACCATTTGCTTCCAGTCCTCCCTGTAGATCTAGCTAAAAGCTGCCAGAAGTATCTATGTTACAGTCTGAACACTGGGCTGCCTGTAAATTTCCTGTGACAGATTAGTTTGCTGCCCTTAATACCAGTCTCCCAGAAAGTCTTTGGACATGGTAAAATGTAGACAAGTTTTCTGCCAGAGTATAACAAACATGGCCACTAGCTCAATGTCAGTGAAGTGTTTGCTCCCAAATGAAATCTCTAGGGCCTGATCTTTACTGTCTGCATTTCTGTTGGCATTGTTGTTTCTGAGTTCTTAGAATCTCCTACCAAACTTGGCCTATATAATTCTTGGGCTTCTACAGTTGGCATCTCCAAACCAATAACATGAGTCTGTTCCAAAGGTTTCTGAAATACACGATCAGGTATATTCGCAGCTATGACCCCCACTTCTGTTATCAAAACCTGCCTGAGTCAGTTTCCTCATCCCTAGGACACAATATCCAGCTGTGAAGGGTCACCACATTGTCTTCCCGCAGACCCACGTGTTGTTGTTCTTCTTTGAAAGCAGTGCAAGGTGCACCCACAAATGAGGAGAGGTTTGCAATTGCAGAAGCCTTAGCTCTTCTAGGGTTAGAAGAATCCAACATAGAATTATTTGATAGAAGAGCCTGGCAGAGGACAGGTGCTACAACATACAGTGAGAGAAAGGAGGAGCCAAGGAGGGAAACATACATACTCTCAGGTGATACCCCAAAGAGCCTCATTTTCTGATGAGTCCCCACAGTGGGTGAGTCTAGTGGATGAATATAGCATCCTTGTGATCCAGTGACATTTTAAAAGTCCCACCTCTGAACCCACAAGAATTTGGGGGGATATTCTAGATCCATTCACAACATTGGGTATTACCTGAAATCCTTCTGCTTTGTGGTTTGATGGTCAGGTTCTAGGGATGCTAAGATTGGATCCCAAGTTTGTACCTTTCATAATTTTCAGTCTGACTCAAGCTTCTTATTTCTCTTTTATCCTTAGTTTCTTTATTTATGTGTGAAGAAAATCACCATCTCCTTCTGGCAAAGGTTTTGCGAGGAGTAAATAGCACAGTGATATAAAATGGTTAACACTTTGTTTATGAAATATGAGTCTAATCTCTTCTCATATTGAAGATGAAGGAATTGGTGATTTTTAGATGATTAGTGACTACACTCTTTGTGAGATATAGTGACAAGCTGGACATTGCTAGAATGCAAAGGAAGAATTCAAACTGTGGAAATAAGGGCAATAGTGGTGGTGTTTGGCAACTAGCATGGCATGTTCTCTCTGTCTGTCTGTCTGTCTGTCTGTCTGTCTGTCTGTCTGTCTCTCTCTCTCTCTCTCTCTCTCACACACACACACACATGACCTTAATTGATCCATGACATGACACTGGGCTCTGAGGAATCCATGCTGAATTAACACCACTGAAAACCATACAAATGTTTAACTTTAAGGGCATAAGATGGGAAGCGAGACTTGTTTTTAGGTTTCTGGGAAAGGGGGGATACATTGGAGGTTAAATCAAGAACCAGTGGCTGGGAATATATGTCTAGTTTTTGTACTAAGTCTTGGGACACACTGATATGAGTCAGAGCAGGCTAAATGCTCCCCCTGTAAATAATGAGGGGAAGAAGAGTTGAAAGGAATGGAAGGGAATGGGGAAAAAAAAGAATCAAGATATAATGAACAAGTATGAATTTCCTTTGATGAATGTGATCATTATGTTTATCAAAAGTATTTTTCTATTATTTTTTATTCTCTTAAAATAAGTGTGCCGAGACATTAATTAAAAAAGTGGACCCCAAAATGTGGAGGCAGGAGAGTGTCCATGTGCCTGGAAGAACACAAGCCAAGGGCCTGGTGCACAGCACTGACATGCCAAGTTCTCAAGCTGTCTTAGTCGTGAAGGTCTGGGATTCTTAAAATTTCACACAATTAATTCAATAGGTAGAACGTGATACTCCGGAATCTCTTTCACCAGCAATCTCTCTCCCTGAACCTTCAATATAAGATTAGAGCAGCCAGAAGCTATTTCTGTGGGGTTAGAGGAATGAATCTGGCCAGCTCAAATCCAAGTACACATCTAGCCATCTTTGGTTTTGCTGGGCTGAACTGGGTGAGGCTTGGACAAAGATGCCAGTGAGAGAGAGCCAGGGAGAGTGTGAAGTGAGAGATTCAGCAAAATGCCAGCCAGGGGCAAAGGAGTGAGCCGCAGGACAGATGAGCCAAGAGCAAATAGTCACAGCTTCAGGTGAGAGGACTGCTGGGGGGGGGGGCGTGCAGAGAGGGAGGCGGGGAGGGCGAAGGGCAAAGGAAATGGAGCTGCTCCCTCTTGTCTCGGCAGTGTGGAGAAGAATTTCTGCAGATCTGATCATTTAGTAAGACTTGATTTTCTGTGACGAGGAGAACAATGAAAGTCTATGGGGACAATTTGAAAGCACACTGTCCTGAGATGTAGTCCTTGAATTGAGTTATTTGTTATTAATTTATTAAGGTATTGCATGCTGAATGTGTGCTAGCCAGGTGAGATAGTGGAGTAGGACTATTTCTGGGGCTATAGCTAAGAGTCCTTGATTAGCCTTGGGCATCCCATAAAATCCTTCTGAGCATAGTTACTCTCTGTGAAATGGGCATATTAGTGCCAACTCTATGCCCTTAAAAGGTTATTTTAGGTTAGAATGAGGCCACGAGTACGGAAAACAGTTTTCAAACAGGCCCTGCAGCAACATTTCTAGGTATGGGAGACCTGAGAAGACGATAAATAATTTTCATTGAGAATTCGTATCTCCAAAAATTGTTCCAGAAACTAGTCTACAGGTAACATTTCTACGTTCTTAGTGAAAATCCAGCATTTATCATTGTTCCAGGCTAGAATAAAGGGAAATCCAGATGACTCTAAAATCTAACCCTGGCTTGCCCAGCTGGCAGTTTTATGACACTGGGAAAGTTAATCTCTCAGAGTATCACAAGCACAAACTTAGTTAACCATGCCTCTGCTGTGGGCATTTGAAGAGAGGTATGTGTGATGCTCTCATCAGACACAAGCCTGGCTTGAAGAAATTAATCTGAACCACCCAACTGAGGCATCATGGTGACCCAACAGTCAGACTGGCTGATTTTTTTTCTGGTTAATTCTCTTTATGCATTTTTCTCCATGGTACAAGGGACAGAGTATTTACTAAGGGATTGGCAATAGTGTATTTGCACGTCCCTCAGAGGAATGCGAAAACGTCTTGGATAACTCCTCAAGGACATTCATTTCAATCATGTGGAGAGCTCTTGCTAAGACATCCCAGTGAGCAGAACGTCTACCTTCATCGGTTTCTAGTGATGGCAATGAAAGTATCTCTCTAACCAAATTATCTTTTAGCTTGACTCTGAAAACCACATCAGGTTTTTGCTTTCCACTCTTTGTTTGTCTCTTTGCAACGCCAACTCTTGGCCCATTACTTTCTCAACTTAACAGATGCATGTTTTTACTTTTTTCTCCACAATGGTTGAGCAACCCTCTGCTACTTTCTCCTGAGAGAGGGCAGAGATTGTGAGTCAGAATGCTCATATTCCAGTTCCTACCACACAGACTGCTGCTTAAGTGATTTTGAGAAAGTCTCTCAGTTTTCCTAAGTTTTCGTTTAGGAAGTGGGGCTAGTAGTATCTATCCACTGTCTATGATATCTCTAAGGAATAAGGCAGCCCACAGTGTGGGGTGGCTGCCTGGCTGCAGAATTCTGTGGCAAGGTGATGATTCTTTTTTCAGCGCAATTATAACTCTAAGCAAGAGAATCAAGTGGAGTAATATAGTAAGTGAAATTTAGTGTATAAACCAATATAGGGTGTAGATTTGTCAGGAACTTCAGAAAGCACTAAATGACAGCCTGGCCTTGTTGGCTCCCATGCTAATGCAATTGGCCTCTATCATTTTTCTCTTTATAAATTGTATTCTAGTTTATCTCTTTCATGTCTTCACAGAATTAATGGAGTTAGTATATTTCCTTTGATCAAAAGCAACACAGCCAGTGCAAAGTGGGTACCCAGTTGCTAGTGTCCAATTATTGCTACAGAAAGAAATAAATGTGAACCATAACAGCTCCTTTTCTATTCCTGAAATAATTTAAAAGGAGACCAGTGGGTTGGGGCAGGGGATAAAGAGAGAGAGAGAGAGAGAGAGAGAGAGAGAGAGAGAGAGAGAGAGAGTTGTTGGGAGACTTTCTGCTAATACATTATATTCCAAAGGAATAGGAAGAAAATAAGATCTTACGGACAAAAAACAGTCCCTTTGAGGATTTATTTAGTCTTCCTTAACATCAGGTCTTTTTTCAGAGTTTTCAATTATTTATGAGTTCACACTCACAGTACCCCAGGGGGACAGGTAGCAGGAAAACCTTCTCTCCCCACCCCTGAGGCACTGGAGAAAATGAAAGTTGAGAGAAGTCAGAATGTGACATCAGCACTTCAATATATGCAAATGAATTTTGAAGGAAGAAATTTGAATTTGGATAAATCTGCTTGAAACCAGTTGCTAGGTAGAGATACCTGGTTAGTGCTCAAATCCTGACTTTCTTTTCCTTAATCAGCTATACTATTCCTAGCTGGTTACTGGTTCATGAATTAGAATCCCCTTTGCTTGTTAGATTCAGAGTAGATCAGGTATGCAACCAGAAAATTTGATTAAGTCTGGCCTGTCCAATGACTGGGACCAGAGCTGTTTCCCCTCATCATGTATTTTGACTTTGTTCTCTCTTGCTATGCAAGGGGTTTCTCTATACAATCCAGGTGACACCCATGGGTAGTGTTTTCTTAGCTTCAAAAGTAAGTGTGTTTTTCATTCAAAATCCAGATCTAAAACTCTAGGAAAAAATTTAATTGGCTCAAATTGGGTCAGATCATGTTGTGCCGTCAATCACTTTGGCCAAGGCTAAATGCAGTCTAATTGTCTGGGCTGGGGCATGGGCAGGACAGCACATGAAGACGGGCAGTACACACAGGACCACAGGATTGAACAGGAACAGGAGCAGGGGGAACTCCTCAAAGAGACCACCCAAATCCAAAGATGCATATATCGGCACGGTGTTGGCTTTTCAAACTTGTTTTCCAGTGTTTGAGAAATTAGTATCTATGTCATTACTGAATGGATTCTAACCAATTCATTAGGTTGATTACTCAATCAAATTAACAGCTTTTAAAAATTACCCCCTAAATGAATTTGTGTGTGAACATACGCCTTTTAGATGACAACACAGTTTTTTGAAAGAAAAATCAAAATGATATTATTTCTGATTAGTTTTCAAAGCAAAATAGAGAAAAGGATAATGGTTTATTCATATAAAATGTCTATGTAATTAAAGGCTTTTCCCCTTCAAAGTCATTTTTCCCTCCTGGTATTGCTTAGATAACTTCTTAAACTTCCATCTCAAAGTCCATAAACATCTGACTTCAGAGTTCTTTTTGTAATAACTAATTTCAACTGCTTTTCATGACTACTGTTTAGATGTGTACATTGAAACAAGGGCTCCCTTGTAAATGAAAAGTGATGCCATTTTTTTTTCATTCTGATTTCTTTACTTCTTTGAATGCTTTATCCTCCCAGTGACTATTATTCCTTTTATCATGAAAACATCTTGTAGCAGGCATCTCAGCCCAGTTTGACATTGCCAGATAAGTTTTTGGTTAACTAACAGCATTTGCAAGAAATTTATCCAACTGGGAAAAGTGCTTCCAGTGTCTTGAATATGACATTTTGGGGATATGGA
>NW_004524605.1:9404113-9428876 GCF_000260255.1 Octodon degus | reverse complement strand
TGCGTAATGAGAATATGTACCAAATGCATTTAAAAAAGACTTGGTTTTAGTTTTCAGCTGCCTCTGCGTAAAATCTCTTCCCCCTGTCATGGTCAGTCAATCCAGATATACAAGACTAATGCAATATAGAAAGATGAAGAGCCACACTTTGCACTTCAGAATTGTCTGAATGCAAGAACTCTTTGCCTCATGTACAATGCCGAAGGGCTACCTTTTTTTGCAAGTGTGGCTGTAACCAGAAGCTTATGTGGTCTAGTCACTTATGCTCAAGGGCCTCAACTTCACTTGGAAGATATAATTTGATAAAATGATGATTAAATAATTTCCCAGATCCTTTCCAACTCTTATGAGCCTTATTCATTTATTTAAAGCATGTATTGAGCAAAAACGCTACTGGTTTTTCTCAACAACTTGCGACAAGGAGATCAGACAAGATGTGTAAAATCACTGGTGTTTTGTGCCCGTGGGTGTGTTCAACAATCTGAATGATAATGCACATAGCTATGAATATCCCACCACATAATTCCACTAGCTGAGTAGTTATGCAGTTTGTGTATTGATTTCTTGGATGGCAACTCAGCCTTACTGTGGGGGTCCTCCAATCACATATTTGCAGACTCCTTAAATACATGCAAGGGACACCTGCCATCTCCACCTGGTCCCTATGTTATTATCAACATTTCTTATGAGACAGATAGCTTCCAGGAATTGAAGAGAAAATTCCAACATAGCAAGCATAGTGAATACATTGCAAGAAAGATGCTCTTTCTCATGGTATACTCATGATTTGACTTATGAATCCATCATTGGGGCATCCTTTCATGAATTCTGAGCTCAGAATCCTTTTATTACAGTTCCTTTGGCAATACTTGGAAACGACTAGCTTCTTATCTGGTGGTGTCTTTGCAAGTTCAAGCAAGTACCATCTTATCCTTTTTGGAAGCGTCCTTCTGGGGTGCTTTACTAGAAGTTATCATGTCTACAGATGACATCCTGTGATCAGGGAATTATGGGAATTTCTGTACTGTAGTGTAGGACATATGTGGGATGTAGGTGGCTAGTTCTCCTTTCATGCTTGAACCTCGGGTTGCTCATGTGTAAAACCAGGGCATTAATTCTGATTCATGGAGTTGTTGCCATAAGGATTAAGCAAAAAGTGTGGGATAAATGTCTTGTGTAGTGCCTAGCACATGACAGATTACTAAAATAAATTAGATACTTTTTTCTAGATGCACTAACTTACACATGAATGGATTTCTTCCTCAGCTTTCAAGCCTTCATCTGGTCCCTATACTGTGAATATTCAGTATCAGCTCTCCATGCCCAGCCTGCTCTCTTTCTTGTCTCTCTTTGGTCATTGTGGTACCAGATACACTGGGTACTTGCTCTTTCCCAAGGAAACCCTGCACTTTCTACCTTCATGTCTGGATTATTTTATTTCTCCTTCTTTTGAAGTTTGTTTGTATGTCTCAGCCTCTGCAATGACTGACTATGAAACTCTCAAGATAAAACACACATTGTTGCTTCCTTTCCCATTTCCCCAGCAGAAGTGATCTCAGACTCCTTTGGACACCACTGGTGTTTCAACTCCACCTACTTCATTCATCAAGGTATGTAACAATACTGTTAATTGAGGATTACTATATCTTGGCATCATGGTGCATTCAGACAAGGTCCCTGGTCTTGTGGATGGGTGTTGTAGAAAGGGGAGATGCTTAACAAGAAAGTAAACAAGGCATTTTTAGATGGCAATGAGTACTGTGAGGGTGAGTGATTTCAGAGCCACTTTAGATAGAGTAGAGAGGGAGCGCTGTTTCAGCTAGATAATATTTTGAGTTGAGCTATGAATGGTGAGCACCCAGCCTGACGGAGATGAGGGTGACAAGGTCTCAAGCTGAGATGAGAAGTGAAGGGGCTGAAGTGGGAGCAGCTGTGGCATGCTTGAGGGATGGCCTGGAAGCTGGAGCAGCTGACAAGCAGTAATCAAGGGGACAGTCACAGACTGTCACGTGGTTAGAGCCCCTCTTATGGATACACAGAGACAGTAGGTAGGTGGAAGATGACCGAGACATTTGGCCATTTTTCCCAGCTTGCTTTAACTGCTTTTGAACTTATGTCCCATTTAAAGGTGTTTTCCATCTTATTTCCTGTCAGCTCTCTGAGAGACAGGAACATCATTTATTTGTCATTCATTCTTTATGACATCTACCCAAAGACATGGATGTATGTGTGCATTAGGAGACTAAGCTTATTTTATTCTGGGGTAAAAATGAAGCTGATCTAGTCTCTGTGGTGAGGTGGGGTCACCAGGAGGCCTATGAACTGGTTTTGGGTGCAGAATTGCCTGCCAATAGCAAGGCAAGGAGACTGGGTAGAGAACAAATTGCATCTGCAGGAGGAACCTCCTTCTGTTTCCTAACTTTTGTTGTTAGCTCTGACTGATTGCCTGGTTAAGCTCCAAGCCTTGTCTTCTCTAGGCTGTCTAGTGGATGCTCTGGAGCCAGCTCTTCGCACCTCAGCTCACTTCCTTAAACTCAGCTCCTTGCTTGGCTAACTCATGCAGCTGCTCATTTTCTCTGACAGCTCAGCTGATGGAGGCTTCATGTCCCTGTTCTATTCAGCCTTGTTATCATTCACACCCAACACGCCATCAGGATGCTCTACGTATGTAAGACAATTTCTCAACTTGGCACTACTGACATCTTGGATAGGGTCATTCTTTGTTGAGGGGGCTTCTTTGTGTACTGGAAGATGGTTGGGGCACCCCTGGTCTCTGTCCACTAACTTCCAGTAGCACCTATTTCCCTTATTGCAAAAATATATTACCAAATGCCTTCTTCTTCTTTTTTTTTTTTTTTTAATTTGTGTATTTGGTACAAGGTCTCACTATGCAGGCTGGACTCATAGTTATCTTCCTGTTTCAGCCTCCCCAGGGCTGGGTTTACAGGCATGTACCATCATGCCTGGACTTGGTTGCTGGCTCAGTGTGCCATGGGGGTGGGGCCAGCGCCGTGTGCGGAACCGGGGATCGAACCCTGGTCCCTGCACTTGCCAAAGCAGGTGCCTAGTCTGCTGAACTATTTTGCTGGCCCTCCTAATGCCCCATTGGTATTACAGTGTCTCTGGTTGACAGCCAGTGACACAAGGCTACAGTTAAGAGGACCTCAGAAATTGCTTCGCGTATCCTCACTCCCCTGTTTCACAAATGAGGACACCCATGCCTAGAGTGGTGAAGTGAGTTGCCTAAGGCTGCACAGCAATTGGTAGAAATGCAGGAAACTACATTTAATGTCTTTTAACTCTCATTCTGGTGCTTTTGGGTATTTTGCATGGTGACGCTCCAAGTGGAAAGGCGAATGAATTAAAACTTAGTCTAAGCTATTCACTGGCCACATGAACCCTGAACCTGCATTTCCTCTTGTGAGGGTCACATCTCACCCTTACATGGTTGCAATTCTTACCCTGTGGGGTTGCTCTGAGGACTAGATGCGATGCATCTGAAGCCCTAGCACCCTACCTCTTATGCAGTCAGCATCAAGCAAATGTGGGTTCCTGTTCCTTGGCATGCTGTAAAAGTGGCAAACGTAGAACTGAGGAGTAGTTAGAGCTGTCACCACCAGCTGCAGTGGATGGGCAGTGCCTTCCCATGAATTGCATTGAAAATTCAAGTGGTGCAAATGGATTTGGTGTCTATAATGGAAACAGCCAAGTAGTTTTCCAGCTTGGAAAATAACTGACTGTGTCAAAGTGTGACTCATTTGACAGAGTTGTTTTTTTCCTTTCTCTTGAGAAGACACCTCTCTGATGACTATCTTGCCTCCAATGCCTGGTGTCTCTCCTTTTCCCTAGCACAATGTTACATATGCTATTACAAACATGCCTAAAGGGTGTAGGAGCATTTAGAGATTAAGTTAGAGACTGTGGCTTGTATCGGATGAATCAATGCCATTTTCTTCTTTTGTACTAGGGAAGTTTCATTTGTTTTTGGTGCTGGGAATGGAACTCAGGGTTTAGTACAGCTCGGAAAGCAGTCTATCCCTCAGCTCACTCACAGCAAAGGCCGTGGCTGTTTGGTATCCTGGGCTTCCCTGTCCACCCTGGATTCTTACTTATTGGGAAGTCAGCACAGGCCTCAGGAGATGCTCTTCAGAGGTCTAGTACTGGCCAGCTGCCATTCTTTGACCCTGACCTAAGATGTGTTATGCACATACACCAAGGCCCACAAGGAAGGTAATTACTGCATACTGCAAACGTGTATTTATTATAAATAAGTAATACTAAAAAGAAGTAGAAACCAAGTTCCCTTGCTCCATGGATAGCCTTATAATGTGAGATATGCACAGAGGAAAGGGAAGGGAAAAGGCATACCAAAAAGTGGACTGCTATCCTGAAATCTGTTTTGTGTTTGTCCGGGCATGAACAAATGTTTCTCCTATAGCACTTCGTAATTTTCAAAGTTTTCATGAGTGCTTTAATAACTCAGTTTTAACAAGGGCAATTTTACTGGCCACACATTATAGTGAGATGGGAATTCAGAACAAAAGAACTCAAAGCGTAAGAGTAATATTATGATTATTGCTTATATGTCATTTCCGACCAGCTAAACCTAGAGATGCTCTTGGACACTGGTGATGTTTTAGAATTTCCCTGGGTGATTTTAACACATGGGATGAGAATCACTTGTGATCTGGAAATGGGATATTCCACCCCTTTGATGAGTAAAATGAGGTGTGGGGCAATACATTTGCTTTTGTTATCTGTCTTGAAAGGCAGAGCCGAGAGGAAGAGCAGGAATAGCAACCCTGGTTGTTTCCACAGTAGTTTCTCTGCCCATCATGTGTCTTTCAGGAAGAAGCTCCTTCAAAATCTATACTTCTCTGTAAAACGGGCCATGGATAGACCCCTTTCCTTCGTGGAAATTCTTTCCTAGAGAGCCCATATGTATTTGGTACATATAAACTCATCATCTTACCTATTATTTAAGATGATCTTACTCTGACATTATTATCATTATTATTGCTGGCACAGCATGTGGCACTGGGGATCAAATCGTGGTCCCCTGAGCCTGCCAAAGCTTGCCTAAGAAGGCGCTTTAGACCACTGAGCTATCTTACTGGCTCCTTATTCTGATATTATCTCCATGAAAGATAGTGAAGCCCTCTTCTGCAGGGTCTTGCTGATCTCTTCTGAGTGTCTATCAGGGTAGTGCTGACTAACCAGAAGAATAGATGGAGGAAGGATTCAGGAAAAATCCCTGGATGAACTTGAATTCTTCAGCCTCTATTCCTTTCTGCTTGGCACACAGAAGATGTCAAGCTAATGGTCTTGTGGATTCTAGGACTCTGGAAGGGGTGGGAAGTCGCAAATTATTTATTTCAGCATTCACAACTTCAGCATCTCTTTGACAAGGACTTGTTCTAACTCTAGGAGTAACTGAATTCTAATAAGGGGCTCCTTGGGCCCTCAGTTGAACCTAAGTCCCTTGCCCTGTAGCTCACAGAATTGATCTTGGACTTTCCCACATGGAAATCATTCTGCTTTTTCCCCTTGATGGATGGAGCTGAGGACTCTACCAGTTGAATACATTCGTCATGGGATCCGGTTTTCATTACTTCTTTAACCTGCTGGCTGATCTCTCCTTTAAAAGTGTTTTTTTTTTTTTTTTTTTTTTTTTTTTAAATAGCTTTGTTTGGATTAAGACAGATGGGTTTTCCTGAAGGAGTCAAAGGTGTAGCTCTGACCTTTTCATTTTCAGCCACTTTGGACCTACAGGTGGGAGGACAAGTACTTACGTGGCTATTGCCCACCATAACCTGGTTGACAGGTAGTTAGGGTGTGGACGCAGGCAGACCTAGTTCAGAGCATGGCTCTGTCTGGCAACTGTGAGCAATGTGGGTATTTCCTTTAAATCTCAGATGCCTCATCTGAAAGGCTCTACTCTACAGGTATGTGCCATAACATGGAAAGAATGAGATGTGTGTCACGTAGTCAGTGTTCAGAAGAGGGGCGGCCGTGTTATTTTAGACATTATGATCCCTGTCCAAATTGTCTGCTGGTAAGGCAACCAGGAGCATTTTCTCTCCCTCGAGGTTAGCAGAAGTACTTGTTTACCTTGGATACCAAGCTGCTGCCAGGCAGGTGGACGCAGTGACTAGACCTTCACATACGTTTGCTATTTCCTCCCTTTTCTCCTACAGTAGTTTCCACTCTTAGAATTTCCTTTATTTTGATTCTTGATCCTTGTTAATATATGTGATCATTTATCCTAATTTTTCAACTTTATTGGGTGAAGAGATGGTTTGTAAATTAGAAATGTACACTCCTGCGTGTGTCTGGGTTGTCACGGGGGCCTGACCTTGGATGCCACTTGTATGGCCCCTGCCCATCTCTCTCCCTGACTTCACCTGAGCAGCTTTGCTCTGCTTGCCATGATATTTCTGCTTCCAAGTCAGTGAAGTGTCACATGCTCAGCCCCCTGGGCTGACAGATAGTCAGGGTGTGGACGCAGGCAGACCTAGTTCAGAGCATGGCTCTGTCCGGCAACTGTGAGCAATGTGGGTATTTCCTTTAAATCTCAGATGCCTCATCTGGAAGGCTCTACTCTATGGGTATGTGCCATTTCACATGCTGATGTGGATCAGCAGCATCTGACCAAGTGAAGACTCCCATAAGTCGTGTATCACGTTTTGTGTCCCAGGGATAAGAAAGTGGGCCAAAAATACATGTGAAGTTTCTTGTGGGGAAATAATGGCTGTTGCTCTTTAAGTATCTAAGTGGTAAAAGACCTCAAAATCTTTTATAGTAAACTCATCCAACTGTAGGGAAAGAAAAGGTTTCAGGCAACAATGAGGGTCTTAGGATCTGAGGGCCAAGACTGTGCTTTTATAAGCACGGTTTTGATTCAGCTCTTGCTGTGACTGCGCAGATCACCAGTATACCTAGATGCCAGTTTGGAAATGTCTGAGAGACATTTCCTGTGAACCATGAAGTTTCCTAGAGATACTGTGACAGCCACATGTCAAATCCAGCTCTTTATGAGACTGACTGTGGGCCGTGAATGCCAAATACTACACTTTGTCTTCTAAAAAATCCCATCTAGATGAATAATTCATAGTGTTCTAGTCCACTCAGGATGACTTGAGGGCTATATGAGAGTTGGACAGTGGTCACCATTTACAGTAAATCTTAAACTCAGCAATAAGAAAATAGCAATCTCTAGAGTCCTGGCTTCAGAAATGGCACAAAAATGGAATGAACCAAAATGAAAAGTAGATAATGGATCCACAGTGATTTAATTCTCGGTGATACTTTCATTTTATGCAAATACCAAAAGAAAAAAAACCCTAGCTACTTGAAATAAAAACAGGAACCAAAAAAATATTTAGTGTTTGATCAAGCAAGAATCCTTTCACACTTCTGCCAAGGGAGTTAAAACAAATATAGAGGTTAAATAAAAGGCCCAGGTACCAAAGAGCAAAATTTAATGAAAGCCAGAACTGTTAAGTATGGATTCCTGTTGAGAAAAATGTCAATCTCTTTCAGAGTTTTCCCATTGCTCTATTTTTAAGAAAAGTGTAGTAAAAATACATAATACAAGTTAACTTTTTTTCTTGCTTTTGTTTCCCCTTCACCCATCCACTGTTGAAAAGCATCTTCTGCCAGAGTCCTGGACCCCCAAACAGCATAGACCCTTGTTTCTAGCACAGACGGAGTCTCTCTCTTTCAGGTCATGTTTCTGGTAGGCTAAGGATCAGAGCTCATCTCACCAGGCCAAAGTCAAAAGCTCTTTGAAGCATATTGATGGTTGAAGCTATTCCCAACTCTTCCAAAATGTGGATGCCTTAATGGTGGGTCTTGTCAGATTCTACACCAGTAGGCTAAGGGCTGAGAAAGTTCTGGTGTGAAGGAAGAGGGTTGGGGAGACATGAGTCAGCGGGAACGAAAAGTGATAATCCACCTTGGGGATGCTGCTTCATGTACCACGTCCACATCAGCATGTAAGAAACTGAACGTTTTGGTTGTAAGGGTGGACAGTTGGTTCTGAAATGGTTCTTTGCTATGGCTGATGAAAGGAGAGAAGGAGCGACATAGGGAGGGTGGGAATCCACTGAAAGTATCCATAGATGAAGGCAGCCGTACTGCACCTACCTCTAGGTAGACTCCAACACATTTTGCTTGCCACTCACTAATGATGATCTCTAGCACAGAAGATTGGGTAGAGGCGGTCAGGGAACAAGCCAGACTATGGTTATGAATAAAAGCTAATGACACATGGCACACACTAAATCATGCACCTAGGAGAGTGGTTGCTGGGGAACCAGAAGCCAATTGCACCGAGAATGAGAGTTGGGGTCTCTGACAAAGCTATGTGCTGGTACTCCCACTTCCAATCAAAGTTTCAGCCTGGGCTTTTCTCCATGAACCTGGTCATTTCTCCAGTCTTGCTCTACTTCAGCTTTGTAGTTGCAGTCATAAGTGTCTTGATTCTGATCACCAAAAGGCAAGGTCCTCATTCTATCTTAGCCAGAGGAAGAACAGCCTCCCTGGGTTAGAGGTTGTGGTAAGGGATCTCCAGGTCTCCCAGTGTTATTATCAATTTAGTCTATTTCCCTATCCCTTTTCAAATAAGTCAGTCTTGGGGCATCTTTGTTCCCAAAGATGACAGAACGTTATCTGGCCATATCCTAAAACAATACTTTGCATTAACCTAAAACCCCAGTTCTCTGCATCAGCATAACCCAAAACTTCATATTTGGTCTCTCCAGTGTGGGCCAGGGCACCTCACGGAGAGCTGTATTGCTTTTAGGCTTTGCTGGGGCTTCTGCTTCCACCACCTTTTCTTCACAATTCACTTGCATAGCATTTCCCCTCATCAGAGGCTCCACAGAGGACGAGAGTCTACTTCACAAGGGGGTTCCTGGTCACTGTCAGGTAAAAGAGAATCAAAAATTATGAGCAATCTCTTCCTGGCAGTCAGCTCTTCCCAAGTCTCTTTGCTTCAGCAGGCCACTGACTTTTAGTGGCCATAGTGCCTTTGAGTATGAACATAGCAGAACATACTTTTCAGGGTTGAAGTCGACTGTGAAGAGATATACCATATACTCTCTGGCCTACAGGATAGCTCTTGCACATCAACGGAAGCTTTTTCTGAGCAGCAATAACTGCAAGAATCCTTCTCTGACTACATCTCTGCCCTTGCTTTCTCCACCACTCCTGTTCTGAGTTGCTTCTGAAATGGGTTCTTGACTGAATCAATGCTTATTCAGTGTACCAACTGGGCAAAGCAGCCCGATTCTCCAACAGCATCTGTCTCCATCCAAGGCTTGTGACCGAGGAGTGGAGGGGAACGTGGACAGCCCCAGGGCAAATTAGTTTTCAAGGCTGCCATTCTCCTTTTCTTGTTTGCAAAGAAGAAGGTGGTTCAAATCTTCAGTCTTCAATCTGAACACTGAAGAGGAACGGGCTGGGGTTGGGAAGGAGAAGGCAGGAGCAGGAAGGAGCTTAACAGAACCTGCAAACCATGTATAGTAGTGAGAAAAAAACTGCACACACTAAGACACACTAAAGACTGAATTAAAAGAAAAAAAAAACCAGTTTCTTCATTGGTGTTTAGGGACTCCGTTTTCAGACCCAGGCTTCATTAGACGGGGTTACGTTCCTGTTGTTGTAGTACATTGTCAGCAAACGTAAAAGGGTGAAAGAACATCAAAAAAAGAAAAGGGACAGGGAAGTGTTTTGTTGTTGTTGTTGTTTTTTAATTCTTCAGGGAAATCTGTTGACTCTTCCTCCTTGTGGTTGTGGTGGTTGGTGGTGGTGGCATTTCATTTTGTTGTTTTTGGCACTGAAGGGTTTGGGATGGGGCTGGGGGAGCCCGAGCCTGCTCCCCACGGGTTTTCTGTCTGCTCCAGTTATAATCCTGTGGCTCCCAAGGGCATCCCTGAACTGTGGCTCATGCACGGAATGGATTGCATCGACTTAGGGAAGTCATGGCTGACCACCCGGCCGTTCTCTCCGCTGCCGCTGCCACTGGCTCCTGCTCCGCTGTTTCGGGGGAGGGTCGATGTCCGTATGGCTTCGTTGATGGATTGCTGTGGGATCAAACAGAAACCCTTTTCAGGAGGACAGGGGGTTCTTCCCCGGGTCCTTGGCAATGAATGACAAAGGGGGATGGGTCAAGGCTGGATTTAAAATATAACCTACTTTTCCCTCCATTCAACTCCTTTCCTATTCTAGAATGCTAATACTGATTTCCTATGATGGTGCAGAAATCTTGAGGCCAGTGTTGGACAGTTCTGGGCCCCTCTCTGGGCATTGGGTTTAAAGTTTTAGATATGTGCACTGGGTATCACTAAGGTCCTTCCTTGTTCTTTTATTCTATGTTTCTTTGCTATTATTGGTGATGGTAAATACAGCAGTACAAGCAAGTGAGAAAAGCTCCTGGGAGCAGAGTTGAGGAAACGTGAGTTATAGTTGAAGTCCTGAGTTACACTTCAATTTATCCATTATTGCTATCTGGATATCTTGATTATCTGGGTATCTTCAGACTATTTTTTTTTAAGCAGGCAGTGAAAATGGCTTTGAAATGTTAAAAGAAACTAAGAATATGTCATTGTTGGGCTAAAAAAGTCCCTATTACATTTTCCTTAGGGAAATGCCATCCTGTCTGATAGAATGTGCTAAGGGCATGAGGACTTGCCTCAACAAGTGGGAAGACGAGTCTGAGGACAATATGTGACAGGTAATAGAAAGGGGCAGGTGATAAAGGGCAGGAAACTGCATTTGTAAGATCTTCGTCTGGGCGTGCCACCTTCCAGCATGCCATGGTACTTACGCCTTTGGCAAGGCTCGTCACATCAGTGCCACGACCTTGTGGGTTCTAGAACGTCTGAATTCCTACATTTGAAGAGTATTCCAAGGATCACCACAGAATCAAGTGAGTTCTGTGGCATATTCAAGACCACCAAGTAGGTCTAGAATCATACCCTATTAGACAAGAGGAAGGGTTCTGTTCAGAGTTCCTTTGGAGAAAGAAACTTTACGACATGAAATCCAATCTTTGTGTCTAACTCTCACTCCTCATTGAGAGACAATCATTTCTTTTTTTGTGACAGGGCTTGGCTTCTTGATATGCGTTAACATAGAGGAGAAGAACGAACTTCACCGAGAAATTGACTGACGAACATAATTGACTTCTTTAAGGTAGCAGTCACCTGACCTATTGACAAAGTAGATGAGCTTCTAAATGAGGTCCTTCTTATCCCCTAAGATAAGCTTTCACTTGCTGATATAATTCCTACCCTTTCTTGTGAGAAATAAGTTTCTCTCTGTCCCTTCTTGGCATGCCAGCCAATCTTAGAGTTCATCTGTATCATTACTGTTTTGAAACTGATAAAAAAGGGTTCGTGAAAAGCCCAACTTCAAGGAGAAGAAGTTTCTACAAGATGAGTTTTCTTCTCTAAAAGAAGTCATACCTGTTCTTCAAGAGGAGAAGTTTCTACAAGTTGAGAAGTTTTCTTCTCTAAAACAAGTCGTACCTGTTCTTCAGGGGGTATTCTGTTCCTGCCTCTGTCTTGCAATCTGCCTAGACTCTACCGGCCTACTGCACAGATACCTCTTTTATTAGTGTGCGCATGTGTTATGCTCTCTTGGAGGGGTGCTGTGTTAGCTACCTGCCTTCGGTCTTCTTTGAGAGCCAATGGTCTGGCAAGGCCCAAGCCTTCGCCATCCTTGGCCATCCCCAAGGTGACTAACACAGTTAGATACTTAATATATTTTTGAATTTGTCTAGGAAAAGTCAGGAACCTAACAGAATATGTCAAATGTCTGGGGCATGTTCTCCTTTGCAAATTCCCATGATTCTTGTGACCCAGAGAAGCCAGTCATGCTTCCGAGGCTGGATGAAGGTATAGCAGGGCAGTTTCAACTGCCCTGCTATATTTTCATTGCTAGAAACTCTGACAATGTTTGAAAATGTTCTTTCCTTTTTAAAATCCATGATTCAGACAGATTTACCCCATACGTTACTCTGCCCACACTGGCTCTGCCTCCTCAAACCTTGAGACTTGATTTATTTACATTTTCCCTTGGCAGTGCTCCACTGAAGAGGAAGTGTGACTTGGATGGTATTCTTTTAAGTCAAAGGCCAAATAAATACCAGTGTGATGCTACACGAGGGAAATGTGAATGAAAACATGAAGCATTAGTCGTTACTTATTCTCACCCAAAAAATAGTTGAAAAGAAAATAACATTTTATTTGCATGGGTGAGAAAATATGGATCTTTCTATAATTTGGCTTAGAGTATCTACCCATGCTTTTTCTTTTCAAATTTTCTTTAAGTAAAAATTTAAAGTTGCAAATACCAGCTTGGACTTCACCACTCAAAGGTCCCCCCTGCCCACTCTGATAGTATTTCATTGAAACTGTTGGAATATCGTGGGTTTACTTTCTAGGGTGGAAGGGTGGCATTATGGCACAGTCACCTTGGGTGCTTAGTGAAGTCTTAGCTGGGTGTGTAACTAAATACTGCAGCAGTTATGTCACTAGAACTGATTCTCAAGGAAGCAGGAAGCTTCTCAGAAGTTAAGGACTTCATCCTCCTGTCATAGGTGGGTCCTGTTTTCCCTTCTAATATGATTATTGAATCTCAGGAAAAGAGGCATTCAAATTTTGTGACTCCTACTGCTTCCCATGCTGACTTAATAGCTACGGTGTGTGGCCTGGGTAGCTGAGGTTTCGAAAGCCTCTCAGGAGGTTTGGAAGTGCAGGAGAGGTTGTCTCTCATCTGCCCCCATTGCTTCTCCCATTCACTTCACCGAGAAATTGACTGACGAACATAATTGACTTCTTTAAGGTAGCAGTCACCTGACCTATTGACAAAGTAGATGAGCTTCTAAATGAGGTCCTTCTTATCCCCTAAGATGAGCTTTCACTTGCTGATATAATTCCTACCCTTTCTTGTGAGAAATAAGTTTCTCTCTGTCCCTTCTTGGCATGCCAGCCAATCTTAGAGTTCATCTGTATCATTACTGTTTTGAAACTGATAAAAAAGGGTTCGTGAAAAGCCCAACTTCAAAGTCCCTCAAATTGGCTCTTCAGAGACTCATTTCTCTAACACTGATAACATCTTAACTTCTCATTCTTTTGCTTTGCTAAGAAAGCTTCCTGGTCTCTACATGTAGTGGGACACCCTAATAAAATGCAAACCTCAGTAATGGCCTCATCCAGGCACCCAGGCAAAGAAGGAGGGTGACCGCTTGCCATGGGGGATGTTACCTCTGTGCTGTCAATTCTCTCAGCTGCTCATTAACTCTGGGAAAATGTGCAGGCTTTCAAGTACTTCTGCTTAAACACTCCTTACGCTAGTATGGCCACATATAATTTTGAAAGGTCAGTGGCTCTCTTGGGAGTGGGAAAGGCTGAGGGTTATTTCCCTTTATGAGAAAGCTGGTTAATGAGGAAGACCCTGGGTATCCTTAATTTCAGATAAAAATAAAGATTTTTTTTTTCTTGCAGTGGGTAAATGCAGGCTATCTGAGGAAGCACTAAATTCATAATGTGTCCTCGGTTGTGTATTTTTGGTACTAAATGACAACTGAAAGTACACTCCAGGGCTGGGGCTTACCCCAAGCCCCTGTGTGTGCCCCAGCTCTCAAATGCCACCTGTCTTCCCCAGTCTATCTGGTCCTAGTCTCCCTGGCTTGCTTCCTACTTCTCAGCAAGAGTTGGAGTGTCTGGGCCTCTAGCCCTTGCACACCCTCTGCTAGCAACTATGCCCCCAGGCTGATTCCTCTCAAGCTTCTAGTCAGCTAACCATTGCCTTCCTAGGGAAGCCAAATGGCTGTGCTGCCCCCATCTTGACACCCATACAGGGCTCTGCTTTTTAATGGGTAGCACTGGGGATTTTCCTCCATGATATGCACTGAATGGGTAGATACCTGCTTATTTTCTGTTTCCCCATCAAACTGTTGCTCACTCAGAAGCGAAGCTGTGTTTGGTGCTCCTGCATGTCCAGTGCAGAGCACTCAGTGGTGCTTAGTATATCCTGTGGGGTGTCCTTCTGAACCACCCCGTGACACTTGCGTGCTCTGCTTGTCCATGCATCCACAGCACAACTCAAGAATGCGCAGCAAGAGACTATGTGTGTGCAGTTCATCTCATAAGCCATCTCAAAGAAAATCTAAGGATAGGGGTGCATTTTATTCATCTTTGTGACTAGCAGTGGGGCTAGGACTTGAATGATACATAGCCAGGGGTCAAAAATGATCACTTGCCGTGTGGTTGGAGCAAGAAAGAAATTTAGGCAAAGTGGCTTGGCTTCTGGGCTTTGTGATGGCCACATTGGCTGTCTCACTCCAGTGGTTTCAGGTCCTAGCTCCTGTGACCTTGTTAGAAAAAGCTACATAGCTCCTCTGATATTTCTTCACCTTTAGGCTTGCAAATATGTTAAATGATTAATGAAAGTGTACAGAAAGCACTTTAAATTGAAAGTTACTAAAATGTTGTTTCTTTTTTCATTATTCTCCTGCCTTTCTCCCTTGTGCATGCTATTCCTTTCTTCCTTTCCTCATTTGGTATGAAGAGGGAAGGATTTTTTTAAACACCACTGAGATCTGGGAGCCTGGGACTGAAGTAGTTTAGGTGCGGAAGATCTAAAAAGTTGGCCAAATACTGTGATCAGGGAAACAAGAGGAGAGATTCTTGCCAAAGGTCCTTGTCACCATCAATACACACCTCTGTGTGAAATTGGGGCTGCACTTCTGAGAAGAGTTAATTGCTTTTAGAGGAGGCAAAGCACAGAATAATACAGAGGACTGCAAAGCTAGAAAGCCAGAGAAACAAGTGGAGTGCATTCTACTTATCTCTTTTGGATAAGAGAGGAATTGAAGGAGTCTCAAAAATTAAGGTCGGGGTTGATTAATAAAGAAAGTATCTTTTCTTCTGTTGGAAGACAGAAAGATTTTATTAGGAACTTTACTGAGTTATGCAGAAGTCATGCCAATCAATGGCATTAATTATAGAAGATGTGGTGGAAGGTCTTGAATTAATGATTTCAAGAGACCCTGGCGCTCTCTGAGAAATTTAACATCTTCGTTATAAAGGCAAGGGTGAGAATATTTCCAAGCAGCTGTGCTATAATGAGCAACCTCTTCTAGGGATTCTGATCTCAACTTGAATATTTTGACTTCAGTAGCAAAAAGGTTCACACTACCCTCACTTTAAGACCCCAGTCTTTCTCCACCCTAGTTCCTCCTGTCTGGCATGGTCATATTTACTTTGAGTCAAATAAACCCGGAGGAAGGAATAGGCAGGAGATGCCATGCCTGGTGGGTGCCTGTCTCATCACGTTTTATGACCTCAAAAGATGAGGCCAAGACTATCATGGAGGAACTTGCTTGTGCTCCCTCAACTAGACGGTTTGGTAGGAGTACTTGGTTAGGCTGCTTGCCTTCCCTCTTCCACTAAGAGGTTTTTCTCCTCTAGAAACAATTCCACATGAATTGTGCTAATATTTACTCTAGTTGTGTGCAATAACTGGAAAGAACTCAGATGCAACTTCTGCTAGTCATAGTCTATATAGTTAAAAGAAAAATCTAACCCATGTAAGTAAGGTCAATGAAAGGGAAGTTTTAAGGAGGATACAGCTGTCCACTAATACTAATTATTATCACAAATGCTAGTTATCATTGTTATTTATTTAGAGCCTATGGTGGTGTAGCTATTTGGCCAATCTCTTTATTTCAACTATTTCAACTAATCACAATAATTAACAATTTTATGAGGTATTTTCCACTGCTCTCCCTATTTTATTTTCAGAAGTGAGGATCAGAGAGTTCCTAAAGTTTTTCAAGATGTTAGCATGAAGGAATGGAGCAGACAGGATTGACGTCAGCTGTGTGAGCCAGTTTCTGCACCAGTGAACTGCACTGTGTACTGGGGAGTGATGCAAGGGGGATGTGATTTGGGCTGGGACAGCTCTGGGCCTCTTGGGGTCCATGGGGAAGGTTTTCAGACATAGAAAGGACTATGGCTCTCCTAGGTCTCAGTCTGACTCCTTCTTTGTTCCTCATGCAGTCTTCGTCCCTCTAGAGGGTAACATGGAGAATCTCTAGGCTTATATTTTGGATGGAATAGACAAAGAAGGCTTTGTTTAGGTTTTAAAATCCCTTGCTTTGTCTGTCCATATTCTTTGGAGGTCTATACTGGGACTGGGGTTTGAATCCAATGCCTGTGTTGTGATTTGCCTTTTTAAAATAAGACCAGAGGTAGCAGAGTTGGTCGTATGTAGGACTAAGGAATTGTTAGGTTTTCTGGTTTCTATCCTGTAATTATTCCTTGTTATTACATCTTAGGGAAGTGAACTTCTAAGTCAGTCCTACAGACAGGAGACCAGAGGAGGGATCAGTTTGCATAAAGGCACACAGGGGTACTCATACGACATGTAGCTGGAACCTGGAGGGGGTGCAGAAAGATTTAGGGAGATGCCTGGGTCAAGGGAGGATAGGCTGGTGTACAACATGGAAATCTGAAGGCCAGGACATGAGGTCTTTTCTTCCACCCCCTTTTCCTTGGCTCCGGAACTGACCACAGAGTTCCCAAGCAGAGGATACCCAAAGATGATTTCTACAGGGGTGACCCTGGGTGTCTGATAGGATGGATGGTCCATGGTACCATCCATTGAAGGGCGGACAAGAGGTTATGTTTATGATTCTGCAGTGTGAAAGCTGAACTCGGAGGCATTGTATGTTGAAATGTAGGATTCTTAGGGAACATTCTAGGGAAGCAAGTGCTATTGAGTCTTCTTTTCTAGTCAAGCCAAGGACCAATGTGACATCCTTGGCATTTGCCCCGAGTGACTATACTTTCCTTCTCTCCTTGGTGTCAGTTCCACTTGTGCTTTTGATTTCTGTTGTTTTCCCTTTCTATAGGTTCCTATGGGGCTTCCTATCTATCCGTAGGTTCCCACCCTGAGTAGTTTTTGGAGATTTATTCTTTGTTGAAGTTCAAAGAAGACGTATCCCTGTCTATTTTACTTAGTGTTTTATGAGAATTTTAATGGATCTCCCCCATTGTCTTTTAATTTAGGGTCTTGATGAACTAAGTTGATTATGATATAGTATCTTTCCAAGTGATGCTTTTGTTTGAACCGGATAAAATTCAGTGAAATTTTGTAATGATCTATGTGTACTTTTACTTGTAACGTGGGAATTTCTGTGTGTTTATACTTGTAAATACAATTGTCATCAGTGCTCCTATCACTCATGTTGCCCTTGACTCGCATTTGTGATTTTGTTCATTACTTGTATCTGAACTAATTTCTTAGCGGTGTTGTAATAGGGATGTGGGTTGAAGGAGGTTATTTGTACCACTAAAACTTCTGTAATTTGGTTCTTTACTGTATTGAGGGGAGAAAAAGATCATGAAATAGTTTGTGTATTATTGGATTATAAGCAATATTTTAGAAGCTCTGTGGCTATTTTTTAGTTTTTAAATATATTTTAGTACAGAGTCTACAGGGTCTCACTACATAGATCGGACTATTAGTGATCCTCCTGTTTTCAGCTTCCCAAACTCTGGGATTACAGGTGTGTGCCACCACACCCATTCTCAGTTGCCATCTCAGTGTACAGGGGCAGGGCCTGCACAGCATGCCAGGGATCAAATCCTAGTCCCTGCTCCTGCCTAAGCAGACGCTTTAGTCCACCGAGCTATCTGGCAGGTCCTATGTGGCTGTTTTAATAATTTTTCCCAGTGTTATTTGAATCATACAAGTTATACTAAAGCTAAATAACAATTGGATTAATGTTCATAAGAGCAAGTGCACCACTGTTATGCAGCTGACTTGTAGTGTATTACTTTTGAGGCTAGTAAACTATGAAGTTTAGATATTGAATCTCGTTACAGGGTTATTCATATGATGTGATATTATTCAATACTGACACACCACATGAAGTAGTTTTAAAACCTAGTACTATTTTTATTTTAAAGGGTAGCAATGAGAAGGAAACGTGACCTGGCTCTGTTTGTCTTCTGTACAAAACCTGAAGTGTTATGTTTTGTTGGCGAGCAGCCACCAAGGGCAAAGTTGAAGGCTTTCTTGTAAGGACTGTTCTTTTTCAGGCTACTGTTTGTTTTTCTGAAAGCAGGATTTGCTTCTGCAGGAGGCAAGTTTCTTCATGTGGAATAGTGAAGCCCGAATATGGGTTATTACAATATGAAAGACATTGGTACTTGCACATTCTTAAATCATTGTGAAGTTTTGAACATGTGAATTGTCCTAAAGAAATCAATTTTTCAGTGAGTTTTACCTTTTGTGCACATGTTGATTTCTTAACAGTAAAGCCTTTGTAAAGCTAGTGTTCTCTTGAGAATATGTTCATGGAATAAAACAGTCTTTTCATGGTAAAAAAAAAAAAACCCCAAGGATGTCCAAGATCACAGATGACCCCCTCATTCTTCTCTGCTTCTTATAATACCTTGCTCACGGTGTTCATTTGTGCCCTTCCATAAATACATTGCTTTTGCTGAGGCTAAATGACTGACAGGATTGGAAGGTTATTTAATCTAAATTCCCTTTGGATGTTTCAATCTGTATCCTTCTCCATAATTATTGAAACTGTACTTCTACATCTCCAGTGTTGGGAGCTTGCTACTTACAGTCCATGCCATCTATGGGTAGCTCTACAGGAGGAGGGGTTTTTGCATATTATGTTAATATCTATTGCCTATTACTTGCAGTCATTAATTTTGTTGTATGCTTGGAACGCCATAAAACTGATCTTTCTTCCCCAACTAGGACAGTTTTTAAATTTTTGTCAACAGCCCTTAAATCCCCCATAGTTCTTCCCTCCTTCACTTGCTGACAGTGATTCTTGGTGTGGTTTTGAGCCACTTACCTAATCTGTTTACCAGTTGCTGTGCATGCTCCCCTTTGCCAATGTCTAACTAAAAATTTGGAGGTTAAGAAAACACCCATACACTGATCATGGTGCGATCAGCACAGAGGAGTGAGGAAATGCACATTTCCTATTTGGGGAGCTAGACTCCTTTGGACACACTTCAGAAAGATCAGTCATTTTGTTTGCTTAACTTTGTTTTGTGGCAGTAAGGACTGAACCCAGGGCCTTCACAACTGAGCTATTTTCCCAGTATTTTTTTTCCCCATTGTCTGGGTTTTGCTGAGTTAAGTTGTCCAGGCTGGTCTTGAATTTGCAATTGTGTCTCTGCCTCCCCATATGCTGGGATATAGGTGTGCATCACCAATCTACCCCAAGGTCAGTATTGGTAGCAATCATTCTTGCTCTGCTGACTTGATTGTTCACTTAACCCTTAACCTTTATTCTCACCAATCTCATCGGTTGCAAATGTTACCTTGAGTCCTGTGTTTGCCCAATGCACCCCAGCTTCCTTCTTTTCTCATATCCACCTCAGTTCCTATAATTTTCTTTCTAGTAGCTTTTGATTCTTTGCCCTGTCCTGACTTCAATCACTGCCCACCCTTTCTAGCAAAGAGATTCTCAGGAAACCCAGTCGTATCAAAGAACAGGTTAGAAAAAAGGCCTGGGAAGACGATGCCACCTTCATCCGCTTGGATTCACTACGGGATTTGTAGCAGAACTCGATTAAGGCAACCAGCATAGCTAGGCCAAGTCCTCCAATCAGGATGTAGAACACGCCCGCCACATTGCTGAGGCTCAGAGCACTTGTCTTGTCCTAGGAAGAGGAAGGAAATGAGGGGAGGGGGAAAATGAAGTGAGTTAAGAGGCTAAAACCATCTGAGAAACAGCACGTTTATAGACATATACTCAACCCCTCACCCTCTTTAGCATTCAAAATAGTTGAAAAAGCTTTGTACTTATTGCCTGAGTGTTAAACATTCCCTGGGGGAAATGTACATGTGTATGCAATAAGTTTTTAAGCATTCTTGGTTGTTTTGAGTTTACAATTCCATCTCTTTTCTCTTCAATGCCTTTGCTAGGGTGAGAGATGCTGTGAGAAGCTCAGGACAGCTTCTATCAAAATCTGAACACTTGAGCTTACACATTCTTTCAGAAAACTGGATCCCTTCCTTTCCGATTCAGAGCCTGACCCTCAGTCCTGCCATTGCTCAGCCACACAAGAGCCTCATGCACTGTTTGTGTTTCCACGTGTTTTTCTGAGGGTTGGCATTTAAGAGGCACTTTCCTCTGAATGTGCATTTGGTTTCAATTTAATGACAGCCATTATACATATAATAAAGAGCAAGTGATGGGCACCTTTAACTTAATGCTCTGGATCTCATTTTAGGGGAAAAATGGGGGGTGAAGAGTGAGAGAAAAGTAGTTCAATTAAGTCCTAATAATTATGCTTAATTAGTGTCATTTTTTTATGTTGAAGGAGGTTGCTGCTAAATACTGTAGGCAGATACAAATCTGGGTGGCTGAATTTAGAAATCTCTGCTGCCTATGTAAAAGATCTTATAGCACCTTTGAAGCAACAGAGTCACAGAGCAAATTGCTTACTTCCTAGAAGTCTGGGACATAGGAAGGCACAGAATGGACCCTACAGAGCCTGAGGAAGGCTATTGGAATGCTCGATCGTCCCTGAATTCTACTGTGTCCAGTGGGATTCAAAGGAGATAACATCTTCCCAAGAAGGGACAACAACCAAACCAGACTGTGGACATGGTTCACAAAGAGGGAGGCCCTGCTAAGCCAAAGCCTTGACACAGGCAAAGGTAGTGTTTAAGTCTTAGAAGAATATGAATTTCCAGATATCATGTTATCCTCAACACCTTTGGTTGAGATTTATTGTTTGTTCTGGCACAAAAAAAGTCTCATTAAATGAAATCAAAATGCACATCTAACACGGCACAGATATCCGTCATTGTTGGCTGGTAGAAGGCACTAGATGGGATGTGTAGCTTTTATATTCTGTGTGTTGCTTTCAAGGTGGATATGTAGGTGAGCTGCACAGTGATAGGCAGTATGACTTTAGAACTTCTTAGGTATCTGTCTTTTAGAATTTAGGTACATAGAAAGGAATTTATTTACAAAGTCAGTGGCCTTTTTGTTTGTTCTGCTTGGTGCATTGTACAGGATTGAGCAGGATGAGCCTAGAGAACACAGCTGGCAAATAGCAGCAGATCTTTCACCCCAGTAGCAGCAGGGCTGAAGGATTACCTGAGGCACATGCCCTTAGTGGCTTCCTGTATTGCTAAGTCAGATGGCTCTTGAATATAGGTTATACTTGGCAAGGCATTCCTTGGCTTGTAAACAGAGGAAATGATTATTCAAAGGATTCAGAGGGACAAAATATCTCCTGTTCTGGGATAGTGGTCTGACAGAAATGTATAAAATGAGTTTAGAACTTGATTCAAGTGTTGTCTGGATAAGTAAATTCCCACATCATTCAAAATGCTTCAAAGTTTGTTTGTGAGGAGATATGTAATTCTTCTGGAGAGTAATTTAGAGTCCTTGGAGACTTGGAGTTTCTATGGAAGTCTATTAAAACAAGGGTAGCCTCTTAATGTATCATCAGCTCAGGTATAACAAAGAGTGGTTGATAGTAATGCTTACATAGAGTGGGTGGGGAATGTGGTAGACCAGAAGGCCAGAGAATGCTGATTCCAAAACGTTCTGTGGTGAAGCAGAGGCCACTGGACATGAGACCAGTCCTTTCCAGTGTCTGCAGCCTTTCAGTAGCTGCACACCTCTCCTCTTTGGTCACCAAAGCTACTCTCTTCTTTATAGTTTTTCCCAAGGTCACCTTGGTTGTGGATAGCTTTCAAGGATAATGGAGTGGTGGGCATCTTTTTCTGTTACTGTCTTCAAAATTCCCTAGGAAGGCATCTGCTTGTCTTGCTGTAGAAGATGGAATCTTCACTTCTTAACTGGTATATCAGAGAAGGAAGTGGGTCTGATCTTCATATGAAAGTGGACTAAAGAAGTCTATTCTATATAACTGCTGGAAAAGTAGAGTCCAGTGATACCTAGTGCGGAAGAGCATCCCTTACTTCTGAAGAAGTCTTTGCCTTAGGGTGATGGTTGTGTGCACGCATGCATGTGCCTGTGTGAGTGTGTACACATGTATGTGTGCAACACACTCCATACAAAGAACACAGCTAGACGGTATGGAAATTTCACCCACTGCAGGACGTAGGTTGTCACTGATCCTTATTTATGCTGACACGATTCTATCGTAGCCAGGGTCAGGAAAGACTCCTGGAATCCATGAGTGACTTGGCCACATCATCACCAAAGTCAGACCAAATCTAACTTTCTAAATCTGGCATCATTTTAAATGGTTTGGGGTGAAGGGCTAGTATTGGTGTGGTCTTAGTTTAGATAGTTGAGTTACATTTAGAGAAGGTTTTGTGGTTCTTTTATGTGTGCCATTGAGCTTTTGATAACATGAGATTTAGTTCTTGCTAAGGGGCTTCAGTTCTTCTGTTCAGTTGCCAGTTATCAAATCTTCCTGATGCACTCAGTGGAAATAGAACAGGCTATCTGGTCACAGGTGCAAAATCCCTTTAACTTGAGGACCAGAGTGGTTCCAGGTGGACCTGTATATGGACTGCAGTGTTTTATAGTCAAGCTACAAGCTTCCAAGCCATGACCTGGGAAAGGCGAAGCAAGTCTTCTGAGCTCTCCTCTTGAGGACCCCATTTTCTTCCCATCCTGAAGCAGCTGCACTCCCCCAAACCAGGCAGCTTGTCGGTGGGAGTGAAAAAGTCACAACTTGTCTCCTGCCAGAAGCAGGGAAAGAGAGTGACAGTACTGAAAAGAGTGACAAGTGAAAAGAAAAATAAAGATCCCATCTTTTAGAGTTGTTGGGCTTGTTGCTATGGCAACTTGGCCCCCTCTCATCTGTTCTCCTGAACCTGCTGTCTTGATTTGCCATCTCCCTCATAAGGAAGGGAGGATTTTCCCCATATTTCTCATTGCTCTTCCCATATGCTGGTGGATTGTCCTAGAATCCTTCTGTGTTTTTCAGTCAACATCCCTTCCAAGAATGTTCAAGATTTCCAAGAGTTGGCAGGATCAGGTCTCCTTGAGTAGGGCTGAGTCAGCCTGAAGCAGAGAGGCTGGAAGCTTTCTTTATAACAAGAGGAGATGGTTCTGTGGCAAAGCTGAGGCTGGTGGACACAAGACCAGTCCTTCCTAGTACCTGCAAAATCTGGACCAATTTTGAGTGTCTGCAACTGGAATTCCATGCTTTCTAATATGCTGACAACTGGATTTTTTTGGAGACTGCTTTTGAACTTTCTACAGACTGCTGAAATTGTAACCTAACTTTGCCTTCTGGGTCATGCAGAAAGATCCAATCTATTGTGGTTACTGCTACTGCTGGGTTCATCTCATTGATTTTCAAATTTTATTTTTGGCCTAAAAACTGTTTCCTTGAGTTGTTGACTATTTCCTGGGAAATGGAGACTGACTGATTGGCTAGGCTCACTCGCTAGCTAAGACCAAAGCTGGAAAGCTACCAGGAGGTACATTTGACTAAACTAAGGGTAAGACTTTTCAAGTCAATAGAATGCACTGCCATAGGTGGTGGTTGAATTTCTCAATTGTAGAACTATTCAGGAAGAAGCTGACATGATCATAAGGTATTCAGACACTGGACACAGCTACTGCTGTGACCTTTAACACTCATCCCAACCCCAAGAGATTTGAGGTATGTAAGGAATTCCTCAAGGGCATAGGATCATGCCATTAGTAAATTCTCCTCAGAGATTAACTCCTTGAGGGGGTCCAAAAAGAAGCTCATGCTAATTGGCAGCTTTTGCTGTTCCATTTCCAAACTAGGCCAGATCCCTAGCCTGCATTTTTTCCCCAAGAGCAGCACAGGATGGGAATTGGCCCATTGTACTAATAATTGGTAAGGCAAATACCATGCAAGTGATGGTTGTGGGGGTGGCTCTTAGCCGTGTGAGCTCAGGGACCGGCTGCTGTACAATGCACCACAGAACATTCTGACTCACAACAAAATCGCAGCAGAGAACTCAGAGAGACAATGTGGGGAATGGAAAGGAATTCAAGAGCTGGCTGAAGTTGAAGTCTCTTTCAAAGCAGGAGGATTTTTCCAGAAACAGAGGCCCTAGTCTGAGGTTAGCGTGAGTGTCCATGAAGAGCCCTCAGTGTGCATTGAATATCGGCTTGGACTGTGCTTTGGAGAGGAGGGGCCTTGGATGTCTAGAAAATCAAGCCCCGGTCCTCAATAGTGTTCATGGTTTATGTTCCAGAAGGAAGGATTTTAAAGATCAATTTTATTTCTCTCTAACTCCTTTTCCTGGGGAAGTGCTGAGAGCTTTAGTCCATCTAGCTGAGGAGCTCTGGGCACGACTGATCATCTCAACATCCAGTCTCTGAGAGTAACTGCTGCGCATTGGAAGTGTCATCTTGAATCTCTCATAACTGGCAGCAGATTCACCTCCAAGTCACTGGCCATTTCTAGGCTGTTGCCTGCCCTGGCTTCCAGAGATCAGGAGCCCTCCCCCTGAGGAGGAGTCTGGCTGGGTCAAGAAGGCTGCACTGTTTTGGGGAGATGGAGTGACCTCTGCAAATCTTTGTTTTAAGAGCTTTCTTTCTCTATCTATATCCTTCCAGCACTGCCTCCCTGGCGAACATTAGCTCAAGAGCATTCAGTGAGCAGGGGAGGAAAATCCCAGGTCCTTCAAAGTGGCCAGCGCACTTCTGCTGGTAGGGGTAAGTATAGAAATTTACACAGAATGTGAGCACATCATTGGTGTTTGCAGGCCTGTTGCCATCCAGACCGTGGGG
>NW_004524605.1:9374113-9399113 GCF_000260255.1 Octodon degus | reverse complement strand
AACTCTCTAAGTCAAAGAAATAGGACAGAAAACATTTCAACACAAAATGAAGTCCTTTAGGTTGAAGAAGTTTATATGCATTATAATTTTTTCTTCATTTCATCTCATGTTGGTGAGAACTTTATCTTGGGCAAACAGTGCCTTGCCTTAAGGCTGGTGTCTGAAAGACAGTGTGATCTAGTAAAAAACCCACCATTTTGTTGGCCATATCAGGAGCCCAGTTTGGGTTTTTACGAGCTCTACATATGAACAGCTCACTATGAGTGTTGCAGTGTTCACTGCTCTTTCCCAAGGCTCCAGTGGGCTTCACCAGGCATCTGTTAAGGTGGTGTTTAAATGTCATTTACAGAAATGCACTCAGAGGACAGCTCTGGTGGTACATAGATATTGCCATGAAATTTCAAAATTAGAACTATGAGGAAACTTTTAAGCATGGGTTACACTAGTTAGAAAACGAAGATCATCTTTCTACTATAAAAAATTAACAATTTTCCTGGTGGTAAATTATGAAGGGATTTTATTGTACCAATCCTTCTATAAATCCATGAAATGGAAATCACACAAAGAGAAAGAAGCCGAGCATCAGGGCACACGCCTGTAAACCCAGGCCTCTAGGAGGTTATGGGAGAAGGACGGCAAGTTAGAGGCCTGTAACAGCTTAGTGACACCCTGTCCTAAATGAAAAACAGCAAATAGGGTTGAGGATGTAGCTTAGTATGAAGGCTTTGTGTACTGCAAAAGAAAAACAAAGTTTTGCTGACTTATGAAGAATGCTAAATTTTTATTGAAAACATTAAGGCGGAAGAGTAGTGCCACAAAAAGGTTTCCGAGGCTACCTGGGTAGAAGAGATTGTGTGAGTCTTACTATAAACTTCTTGCTGTGTCAGTTTCTTGCTTCCCTGAACTGGGCCCAGGTTCTCTACCAGGGACCAGGGGCATCTCTAGGAGCAGTTGTGCTGAATAGGAATCCCTCATACTAGGGATCATCACTCGAATAGGCCAATCACAGCAGCTGTCTGGGTTTGAATATTTTCACCTGTCAAACAGGACAATAGACGTTCCACCTCAGAATTACTGAATGGATCATCAGTGGGCTATTTGATGTAAACAACCTAGAGACTACAAATAGTAAATAGTATCAAAGTCACTGTCATTACTATACAACTGGGCACTTGGGTTAGAATCAGAAATCCTGAGTTTGAACCTCACACTGTAGGGTGTGCCCTTCGGTAGCTGAATAAACTGGATAAAAATCCTAATATCACATTCTGGGCCCATAATAGAAGTTCAACAAGTATTTGCTAGTTCTTATGTATCTAGGGTTAGGGCTGTGGAACAGCAAAAAGTGACATAAAATATAGGTTGAGCCCTAGATTTTACCTAGATGAGACTATAGATTAAAAAAAAAAAAACTTCCTGGGATGACCTTGTTTCTTATTTTTCCTTTCTCCTGAAAGTTGAAGTCAGATCTCTACTGTATTTAATTAGGGATTCCTCATATGTTGTCATTAATTAAGGTTAGTTTTACCTATGCTCAAGAAAGGTAAAACAGTGAGTAGGAAGTGGTTTAAATTTCACAAGTTTAATATGATGCTGATAATTTTACAGATGTACTATCTCGAAGTGTATTAGAACCAGACACAGAGAGGGAGGTAAGTATCTGCTTTGTTTACTTGTCCCATATCCTTTGGAGTGTTGTGCTCAGCTCTAGGCAATAACTGCAAGGACCTTTGACAAACTAGGGCGTATCAAGAGAATGACCAGAATGGTGTGGATGAGCTCATCCACATGTATGCAGAACATCATGTATGTAGAACAGTGTTGAAGAAGGTATGATATAGGGAATACATAGGATGTGCCTTCAAATATTGGCATGACTGACTTGTGGAAAGCAGAGCACTTAGACTGCAGGCTCTGCAGAAGGAGAATGTGACCAGCCAGTAAAACTCAGTATGAAAAAGAAATGAGAAACATAGCCAAGGAAAAATGGAACTGGCTATCTTAAGAAAGAGAAAGTGCCTTGAGAGGGGAAGCATTCAGTAAGAGACCAGATGGTTATTTGTTGGGATTTTCATAGAAGAGCATTCTACATAGGGTGGGAAACTACAGTATTTAGTCACAAACTCTCTCTAGCAACCAAGAATATCACAGAGTAAATGCTATGTAAGGTCTGAGGTAAACTCTAACAGATGTGATGGACACATAGTAAAACTTACAATCAGATTGGAGAAATAGTAGGTAGAAATGCGAAGTGGTAGGCATTTAGACCATGAAGTGATAGCAGTTATCAGAGGTGGTTAGAGAAAGTGACATTAAACAGAGATTAAAGGGACTGAAGAGTCTATGTTTGGAAAAGCATGAGTGGGCTGAAAAAAGACCATCTCCAGGCAGAGGACAGCCCATAGGAGGAACAAGTTGGAAAGGACGCCTGTACCTCTGCTGACTACAACAAGGAGGTGGAGCTGTATTTCAAAGATGGAAGTTTGGGGCCATGGAATGCAAAGGTATTTTTCATATTATGAAGTTCAGTTGGTGCAAGATAAAAGATGAAAGGAAGGTAAATGAGGAGATAGGAGGGCAACATAAAAGGCTGTAAGGGCCCAGACAGTTGACAGTGGGTTGGACAGGGGAGAAGTTATAAATTCAGGTTATATCTTAAGATGGGGAGATGGAACTGGCCAATGGGTTGGCTATGGGGGCGAAGGTAAGAAAATATTTAAGTTGGGTTCTTCCCTGAGATGTGGTAGTTGGTGAAACTACTTGTGGAAACAAAAGAAAGATTTGGGAAAACTCAAGATGTAAGCTTTGGAGGCATTAATTTTAGATGCCTGTGACATGTCCAAAAGAAGCCATGTCAATCTTCTGGCAAGATATGAAGCCAGAGGTCAAAGGGAATGGCCAGGCTGGGGATAAGAAGCTGTCATTTGAATAAAAGTAAGACCTACTAATATCATCAACAAGAATTTTTGTGAAGATCCAGAGTAGTAAGGGCTATAACATTGTATGGCTAAACAAATATTTAATAGAACTTTTTTTTTTTTTTGCCAAGACCTCTGCTTGGCAGCAAGAAAAACAAATATAAAGCAAACAAACTAAGAAAGACCAGGAATTGATCTAGCTGGCAGAATTAGACTCATTTGAAAATCCTGAGGTGTACACAGATATTCAGCAGAAGGAAGATGATAATCCTACACCTCGATAGGGGTCAGCCAGGCCTTTACTCATGGACACGGTGACATGCACGGCAGGCATTCGCCACAAGAACCAGCAAACAAGGGATACCCTCAAATGCCTGAGCCCTGACCTTCAGCCACAAGAGCCCTTCAGTCTAGGGGAGCATTAAATAATTATTTTTGGAAATCTCAGAGAGAAAGGACTGGCAACTCCACCAAGTCCTTGTACATATTAAGTTTCAGTGTATCCATCTTTATGCTCTGAATTATCATACACTTGCAGGAAAAGTAGTTTGGAAAAAGTAACCTAGTGAAATATTTCATATGGTTATAGTTGAGTCTAGATTTATGGAATGGTAAGGATGGAATACTGGGCTTCATTTATTCACACATATGTTTGAAATCTTGAAATCCAGCCAAGTGTAATGGCACATGCCTGTAATCCCAGCAATTGGGAGGCTGAAGAAGGAGGATTGCCATCAGTTCAAGGCTAGCTACAGGTACCGAGCGAGCCCTAGTCAAAAATAGAAACCTGAAACCAAAAAACCCCCAAAACCTTTGAATTCAAGCAACAAGGAGAGTTGGATGAACTTGCCTTTGGCACATCATCCAGCTTGTACAGACATGATTTACTGCCCCTTCCCCAAAGTAGATTCAGTTTTAATCCGACCAGGATGCAGAATTCTATTTTCTTCCAAGCAGTGCCTCTCTGTTGGCTTCCATGTTCTGTTTCTTACTGTTCTCTTTCACATCTCTCCTGATACTAGTGGCTCTGCAATTGCCCCATGTTTTCCGCACTCTTTGCACATTTCACCTCCCACGGATCTTTCCTTGGCACCTAGCAGTTGGTTCAGTGCTCACTACTTTTATATGTGTATTGGCTTTAGTGTTCAATTTGTGTATGTAAGGCCTTTGGAGCAAAGAGTTGGCATCTTCAGGTCAACTTCCCTAAATATTTAAATGTCAAGGATTGTGCAGGCACACATAAAAAGAATGAAGAGTTTAAGTTCCAAGTCTCATGATTTAAGGATGTACAGTCTACTGTGGGAGGGAGAAACACTGCTCAATAGTTCATGAAAGATTGCAAATAGATTTTGAAAGAAAGGTCTAGGGAAACACCCAAAAAAGAGGATGGGTTAATTTTAAAAGAAGTTGGGAGTTAGAAAACCTTCAAGGTGTGTTTTCTGGAAATAGCAATGTGAAATCAGAGGCCCAGAGTCTAGGAACAGTGGTCACAACGAGAGAAAAACTTCTGGGAGAGTAGGCCAGAGCAGCTTCTGAACGCAAGTCATGTGAGCCTTGACTGCCTGCTGTACAAGAAGCTGACATTTATGCATGAGCAAGAGGGATGCAGAAGGCTTCTGAGCTGGGGGAGGCCTCATATCAGCAGCTTGGTTACACCCAGCAGAATGCAATGAAATAGTCATGTGTAAGTAAATGCTTTTCAATGAACTGAAAAATATTATAGTGGCTGTGAGAAAAGCAGATAAAGTCAAAAATTTTAATCTTGAATTCAAGGGTGATGGATATCATTGGTTACTCCAAAGAAAATAGGTTTCACATGGGAACTTAGGGTTGGTTTTTGGAGCAAGAAGAATTAGATTTATCCTCTCTTCAATGCCAAAGGACAGAATGGGATCCTTGGCTACACAGGACTACAAGGTGGTGATTTGTTGGGATAATGTTGGGGGGCCACCTTTTTGTCAGTAATAACCTGGAGTGAATATGTGGACCACATGAAAGTTGGGGTTCAAGAAGTTGCTCCCAAAAGCTGGGTCCGATGAACTGTACTAAGTTACAATTAAGTTTTCACTCATGAATGGGAAGTAAAGAAAGATAAGTTTTGTGGAAGCAGAAAGCAGAATTTTGCTTTTTAATGGATAATCTCGTCTCGTACATGTAATTGATTTTTCATTTTTTTCAGTGTTAAATTATTTCTTCTCTAATAAGATGATGCTTGTGAGAGATGACAATTTTTGTTTTGTGTCCTATAAGTGGCTTTCCTTGGTAGTGTAAAACACTGCCCAATGTCTACACTCTTATCATTTCTTCGATACTATAGTGATCCATGATATTAGGAGAAGTGACCTCAAGAGAATCTGTGTGCTCTCTGAAGGAGACGAGTAGCTGTAGAGGAGGGCATAGCAAAGGTGAGGATTCCCTTGCTGTGGATTCAGGTCAGTGTAGGTGACCCTGGTCCTTCTCACTCCTCCCTCTTTGGGACTTGGGAGTTTAGGAGTCCAGTGTCTTCCTTGTCTAACACAGGTGCTCCCTCACTACAGCCTCCATATTTCCCATGATGCCCCAGCCGCAGTCCCAGGGTCCCCGCACAGTGTCCACCTCAAGCACAGTAGAGTGGATTGGTGGGGACTGAGCCTGAGCTCCCGCTCGAACTCTGCACTCACCAGTTGTGAGGCCTTTGACAAGTCTCTTAGCCTCTCTGTGCCACTGATTCATTATCTATAAAAAAGATTTTTTACTAATACTGATGACAGAACCCAGAGCTACTGTAGCAGAGCCCCCCATCAAGTCTCCCTAAATTTCCCAGGCTGGCCCAGAAACTTGCAACCCTCCTACCTCAGCCTGCTGAGCACGTGGGGGGATAGGCACGCCCCGCTCTGCCTGGCTGAGATGGACTTTCCTAAGCAGACCTACATTGCTCCAGTGAGGATGTCATAAGTCATGGAATACCATGGGGACTTAGGGCAAGGCTTGCCACAGCTAGTAAGTACTCAGTAAATGCTCACTGTTAGGATTATTCAGCATGGCACTTGCACTGCCCTTTCGTTTCCCAGAGTGAAGAAGTACTGTCTGTTCTCACGACCCTGCTAAGCTGAGGAAGCTCCACAGCATTCATCCGTGCATTGGTTCATGCACTTTCTTTGCACGCTTCCACAGGCACTTGTGATGGCAGATGTTGCACTAGCTGATGGCGTGAGATCTTAGGACTGCTGATATCATAATTTCTTCTTATTTGCTTTCTGTAGTACTTGAGCATTTTGAAACCACTCTATTTGAAATGTGGGTGGAATTGAATCACTGATCGTGGTGATATACTTCCATTTGCTGCCTCTAAGACTTTCATTAGTATCAGCCATAAGACTACTGAATTGAAAGTCCATGGCTTAATTTGTACTATAGTTTGTATGGCGGGCTAATATTATCTAGTTTTTACAATTCAGAGGGAATAAAGACAGGAAGGTACTGGATAAGGTACTTATAAGGTTACCATCTACATGGACATTGGCTGGATATGATTGTCCACAGGACAATCACCAGCTGAGGATTTACTACATTCTCACTTCTTTGCAAGGTTCTCTTGAACGTTGGCTCCTTGCCTTTCTGAACTATTGCTGGAAATACAGGTAAAGAGAAGAAGGAAGCAAATAAGAGTGGAGAAAGATTGTGAGCCACAGAAAGAGTGACTTGGCTAGTGCTATGGGGATTTTCTTTATAAAACATTTCTCCAAGGAAAAAATTCTCATGGGGGTAGAGAATATGAGGAAGAGGTCTTATGCTTCGTCTGCTACACATGTGTAGTAAAGAAGGATTGATGATGTACGTAAGTTTCCCTGTCCAACCTTCCTTTGAGGACTCTGGGCCAGTTTACCATCTCCACCTCATAAGAGGAAACGGGTTCCTTTGATGAGGACCCACGCAGGCCTGGCCTCTTTTCCCCTGGGGAGAAAGCAGACTAGGTGTCACTTTCTCTTAGACCATGGGGACAATCACAAAATGTCACTAGAACAGATAGCCCAGAATTTCACTGCAGGGGCTCAATTCAGAGGTTGCCCCATCTTTTCCTTTCTTCTTGTCTTAGAGAGTGGGCTTTGTTGACATACCTGAGCTTCCTAAGTTCAGGCTCATCAGTGGGAAGCTGTGTGGAATCATCTGAATGCCTTTTGGTACTCTGAGTGTAAAGAGGAATGGGCTGCCTGTTGGAACATCTCTCTCTCGCTATCTTGAGATTTTCTGCTCATTGCAATGGAAAAAGTCAAGTGTGGTCTGGCCTAGAAAAGGCAATCCTATGTAATTTGGGTCAGAACCTGAACAAACAGAAGAGATGATGAGCTCTGAAGTGAAGTGGAGAGAAGGGAGACAAGAAAGGGGAATCCTACCCAGAACTCCGCATGCGCCAGGACTCACCAGGTGATTCATTTTATTCCTAAGACAGTCTTACAGCACGTACGGCAGGACCTCTTTTGGAGGATGAAAAGAAGATGCAGGAGAGACACCAAGCAATGACTGTTAACACTTGCCGTGATTTTACTATGTCAGGTCCTGTGCTAAGCACCAGTAATGGCTCACTGAATCACTTAGTCATGGAAATAAATAAGTTTACCTCCCTTCATATTGGGAAAACTAAGGGTTAGAGACACAAGGTAAGTTGCCCAAAATACTTTCGCTGTTCACCAGCAGACCTGGGGTTCATAGTCAGTTCTGATCTTCGGGCCCTCCCATCGACTGATGCCCCCCACTGCTCGCTGCCTGCCAAGATCACAGCGATCATACATGTAGGAGGCAGTGTTTCAACTCAGGTCTGATCGACACCAAAACACATTTTCTTTCCAAACCCTCAACCCCTAGCAGAGCCAGGATGGGTGTGTGTGTGTGTGTGTGTGTGTGTGTGTGTGTGTGTTCTGGAATTTGGACTCAGGACTTTGTGCTTGCCAGGCAGGAGCTTGTGCTGCTGAGCTATCTCTCCAGCCCCAGGATATCTACTACTTCTCTCTCCTAGTCTGTCTTTACATTATGGCAGCTGCCTTCTCAGAAAAGTCAAAAGACATAGCAAGTCTGAAATAAATTTTTCTGATGAGTGGGAGGGAGGGAGATACAGAGAGGGAGGGAGACAAAAGGGAGAGAGAGAGAGAGAGAGAGAGAGAGAGAGAGAGAGAGAGAGAGAGAGAGAGAGAGAAATTTTTGACAGAAACAGCCTCTTAAGGAAGCAGCATATAAGTTGTACACCAGCAGGGGAAGCAGCGCTTTGGCGGGCGAAGCGCAGCTCGCGCGGCTGCTCGCGCCTAGGTGAAGGCCCTTCATTTCCGGCGCTGCTAGTCTCCCATCCATCGTCGCCACCTTCCTCCCACCTCTCCTCTCTTTAATACGCTGCTTTGCCTTTTATAAGCTTCTCAGCCAGACGTGATAAAAATGGAGCTCTAACAGGCGTAAATGCATGTTTGTCTTTGTGATTTCGCTGGGATTCTGAAAAATAAATGGGCACTCTGGAGCTCCAGCCTCTCGAGCTCCGCAGTGTGCACAGGCTGGGAAAGCGGCCTGGTGTCCTGTGCTCCCGCTGTTTCCCGGGAGGCTTTAAGACACCACGTTAGAAGGTGCAGGCATGGGCACCTCCTCCTCGCACACCAAGGTGGGGCACTGCACGGAGCAGGGTTCAGAGTAGGATTAGTTCCTAAGCTGTGTCTCACCAAACATTCAGAGAATCTGAGCACAATGTTAACTCCCTGAGTCTACTTCTTGAAACCACGAGGTGAGGGGCCGATGAACCCATGTGCATCCCCAGTACACTGAATGCTTTGCCTGGCACACAGTACGTGTGAAGGGGTGCAAGGGCCCCCTTTGCCACCTCCCCACACTTCTGATCCTGTCTAAAATGATCTGCTTTTCATTGTTGAAGGAAATGAAAAATGTGTGGCGTTTTAGAAAGCCTCCCAATCCCTAAGGCCGCCTTTGGTCCAATCGGTTATGGACAAGCAGAGAAAGCTCAGCACACATTGGATGTGCTCTTTCCCACTATTGGGTACAGGGCAAGCTATTCACCCATGCAGTGTGGCCCTGACACCGGGTGCCTGTGCCCCCGAGCTACAAATGGTGCAGACTCTCAGGACACAAGGACTCCCAGGAGTTCATGTAGTGCAGACAACGAGCCACTCTCCTTTGAGGAATCTTGGCCTTCCTGTTGCCCTCTTCGCTTGGTGGGTGTTAGTGCCAGTGCATGAGTGTGTATATGTGTGAGCCGCAAGGTGGACCTCAAGTGCGCAGGTGGTGTCTGTCTTCCGAGGCGCAGTCCTTTCTCCTTCATACGTCCCTCCCCTACATCCTGGGGTAAGCATTCTTGCCTAGGGGCCAAGAAGAAATCTGGACTAAGGCTGTCTGAACAGCAGCTCAGGTAACCTGGGGCTAGCTCTGGAGTCTTCCTATGCCTTGATTTCCTGAACTGGAAGATGAAAACCGAGTCTCCTTCACAGCGCTGCTGTAAGTAAGACACTGTGCGTCACATATTTTGTAGCAGTGCCTGGAATGGCCAAGCTCCATAAATATTAATGACAAATCTTATTATTGATGCTACTAAAATGTTTCATCAGGCCCTTACCATGGCTGTCTGGAGTGCTGGCCTCATCCCATAGGAAGCTTTCTGAACCCTCTCTCTAATCCATCCCATATGTCCTGGATTGAGAAAGCTTCTGTACTAATCCTGCTCTCCTTTGGCAAACCTGCCTCTATTCAAACACATGGGTGCACACACACACACACACACACACACACACAATTTCTTTCTCTTCCTCCCTTCCTTGTTCCCTCCCTCCCTCCCCCTTTTTTCTTTCTCCCTTTTAACCCTGCATTCCCTCTCCCCCTTCAGCTCTTCTGAGAATGCAGGCAAACCCAGCCTCTCTGCTCAGAGAGCTTTGTCTCTGATCAGGCCTGCCCCGGGTCACAGAGTTCATGGGGTTACCATGACAACGAGCATCCCTGGCTACCCATCAGGAGGCAAAGACCAATTGAAAAGGACTGTCATTTCCCTGGGACATACTGTATTTATCTGCAGCAGCAGGCCCTGTACCAAGTACTACACTATGGAAAGAGAGGTTGTTACTTGTGAAGGTGGGAGGGAGGAAAAAGAAATATTAGCGTTTTATTTTTTTAAGCATGTTCTTTGTGGAGGAGGACCACAGATTGTTCCCAGAGAGACATTTTATTTCTAATGCAACCAGTGTGTGTGTGTGGGGGGGGAGGTGGTGAAGGGTGAGGGGAGGGCTTGTGTGCATTTCTGATGAACACAGTTAGTTCCACAGAGAAGGGAAAAATAAGTTATTTGACTCTGGAGTGACTCGTTGGTAGGTCTAATGGGAGGAGCGGGGTGGAAAATGAACATTAATGACTATCCACCGTGACAGGCAATTTGTGCTGTTTTATCAAATCAACAAAGAAACTGCATAAAATTATTCCAATTTTACAGCTAAGAAAAGAGAGGCTTATGAAGTTACAGTGGCCTATCGATTAAGGTCCTACTGATAAAGTAATGGACTTCAGCTGGGGTCCTCTGCCTGCAAGAGGTGTGGCTCTGACACTGCCCCACGCGGCTTTCCTGTCACTGCCCACCCTGCTTATTTTCCTTCTCCTTTGGGGCCTCCTGCTCTCCTTCCTCACCCCACCTGCCAATCTGTCCTCCCGAGACTGTATTCATCCTCTTTCCCTGATGGGTCCGTATAGAAGAGAACCGTGCCAGGACGTGGTATGTGTGGGGGTTGTTCAAAGTGCAAGTTGCTGCACCCGACCCTGAACCTGCATCGTTAGATTATCAGAGGGGGTCTCAGGACTTGGTGGGGATGTGTGATGCCGGCTTCCTTGGATGATTCTGCCGCACACATCAGGTGGGGGACGAAGCTCGGCAGAGCCACAGAGTCAGCACCCCACAGGATGGCAACTGCTTTTTGTTTTCCCAATTATTTTCTGGGTCAATATGATTCTTTTGTAAAGAGAACTCCTTACAACCTTCTGTAGCACCCAGAGGAGCACGGAGTGTTCAGAGAAGGCCCCCAGGCCTGAGGTTACAGTTACATTCTATGGCCCCAGAGCACGCAGGCATGTACGCATGTGTGTGTGCATGTGTCTGTGTGTGTGTAGGATAGCAACACAGAAATGGTCAACCTCTGAAAATGAAAAACGTCCCCACAGAAATCTCATGATGTCTCTTCCTTATGGAAGAGAGTCACAGGCTTTAACCTCTCTCCTTTCTTTAGCCAGATACCAATATGAATGCTGTAGATAGAATTTTCTAGCATAGGGTTGAAGGGAGAAAGTGAGACCAAAATACTGAGAAATTTTGAGCTTACGTTAAGACCAACAACATCATCAACAACAACCCAAGATACAAGCAAAATACGATCCATGCAGCAGGAAGACGGACAATCAGGCTGGTGCCTGGTGTCATTCCCACTTCAGTGCCAACAATCCCCACCTCTCCTCCCAGGGCTCTTCCGTAGCCTCCTAGGTATTCCAGGAGTAAAACTGAGGTATCAGCAATTCCTCTCTGTGGAAAGTAAGTCCCAGGTCGTCCCTTGATCTGTCATAGCCTGCATCAGTTCATGCCCGGTCAGTTCTGCAAAAGCTCCAAAGCCTCAGAAATCTTACACAATGGTCTTCCTGCCCAAGCTTCTCAGTTTTAAAGAGAAGGTTCAAACTTAAGTTGTTAACCCTCCAGAAGAGAAACTTAATATTATTACCCTATAACACAGGCAGTTGAGCTTAACCTCTCTATCTGTTAATATGCTGAGCTGTGAAAGGGCTCAAGTCAACAACTTCTGACATTGCCAGTCCAATGGATAACCCACCACTACTATGGACTACTGGACTATATTTGATTATTTTTGCTGAATTCCCACACCTACAGTATTTAAATGGCAATGGAATACCCATCTCTGACAAAACTAGACAAAAAAAAGAGGATAGAAATGAACAACCATTTTGTGTCTGCATATGCAAAATAGTTAGGATAGATATACAGATACTTTCTCTTAATTTAATGAGAAGAAAGATTTGACTAATAGTGTTTGGACAGGATATCATGTCTACATCTTGCACGATGAATAACCACTATGAAGTCAACAATATGCAATGTATTAATTATTGAAACTGTCCTATTAATTGGTTTTGAAACTGTCTCATTGCTATTTGTTTCTCAATAAAAATTAATTAAAAAAAGAAAAATAAATAAAGTGAAGATTCAAGCACAGACCCTGTCACTTTAGCCATCTGTTCTCGTCCTTTGGTGACACCAATGACCATGTCTGTCATCTCCTTCTGAGGGGACTGTAACAGCTACCCGAATGACCCTCTGCCTGAGGCCCTCCTCTTTGTTAGTCACATTATAATTCAGTGCCACCTGTATGACCACAGTCCTTCCCTGTCAATGGCCTTCAGCGGCCTCTATTGGCATCCAGAAAAGCATGCGGGGGAATTGGAGACCTTTCACCATGAGAGCACAGCTACGCCTACCTTCTCATGCGCTGGCCAGGAGCACGTGCCCTTTACTGCTCCCCAAGACCACACTTCTGTTTAGCCACCTGTGCCTGTGCCCAGTCTTTTCCACCTACCCACATCTCCCCAGTCACAGTTCTTCAAGGCCCATGTCAAATATCTGCCAAGGGCTTCTGGCTCTTCTATGTTACTGATAAAATAAAAGGTGCATAAATGATTTGGCTCATGAGATGTACTTTATTGTGTATCATTTAGTGTCTGGTGTTACATTAGAACTGTCTCTCTACCACCCCTGTAGTGCCATACGCAGGGCTTTTCATGGGGAATGAATTCAGTGTGTATGCGTGAAGCTGAATTAAGAGGGTCCCAGGCCTACCCACTGTGTGCTCCTGTCACCTTGGCCCATACGTCTGGCATGGACAAGACATGTGACAAAAGACAAACATGTCATGGTCATGGAAACCAGGAAGACTCTATGTAACTACAGTCACAGTTAAAGACCATAAAGACCAGACTTTGACCAATGTCCTGATTAGGGTATTACTCTTAGCAAATCCATTAAACTCCTGATAGATGAAGGAGAATTCTTCATTGAAAATTTTACTAAGGCCAATCTGCTGTGAAGTCCACCACACATGCCTACTTAGGAAATTAGAACACATCATCTCTAACTGAAGGGCAAATTTATCATCATAAAAAAGAACTGTTTAGATCAGTAGATATGTTTAGTTGACAACAAAAGGCCAATAGATCATAATTAGTGGATTTACCAATTGCCTTTCCCTAGTGAGCAGCATTGTCAGTGTAGGTCTTTATCCACAACCTAAGGGCTTATGAAACAACTCAGCCCCTAATCCAACACCAAACATGCAGTGACAGCCAACAAACAGCATCTGTCTCTAAGAAACACCACCTGTCCAAATGGAAAATCAAGCATTGAACCACCTTGCTTCATCGGAGTATTTGTTCAGAGTGCAGAAGATACAAAAAACCACTCAGTCATTAACACAGCCGTTTAGTGTTCTGTGGGGACTGTGACTTGGGTTCTGCCAAGTAGAACTGGCACATTTAGGAGGAGGAACAGTTGGATCTTAGGTATCAGTCTTCTGGTCTCCTGAGGCAGAGCCAGGTGCTATGCTTTGGAAGAAACTGGAGCCTGCTCAGGACAGGTTGGAAGGAAGGAATGTGCCACAGGTGTGGTGTGTTCTAGCCTTATACAATGCAAGTGGCAGACAGAGACCACCAAACAGATCCTTTCTGTGTGTAAGCACAGGTACTGAGCCCGGCGAACATCTGTGTCAGGCTGCAAAATCCCTGGCTTTTATAGTGTAAAAGAGAAGTTTCTCGCAATGCCTGGAGTGCACTGAAGCACATTTCCATAGCATAAACACCTCTAAGTGTTTTTTTTTTTCCTCTGGGAGTGGCTGATCAGTCCTTTAAAAAGTATTTGATGATTCAAAATAACATAAAGAACAAACTGATTTGCTTTCCAAGACCACACTGTCAGGCAGCCATCAGTCCCTCTGCAGTGGTCCAGAGGAGACACAGCCTGCTGTGCACGCTCCCTACTCACCTTCTGTCTCTGCCAGGCAGAGCTCTCGTGGGTCACCTCAGTGGAACTAGCCAGCTGGAGCAGGGAGACATGTCAGCGGCCCTTGCTCTGCCATGACGCTGGCATTTGACAGGACCTTGGTGAGTGACCACTTAGGGTGTGTGAGGCAAAAGTAGGATAGGGACCTGGTGTGTGTGTGTGTGTGTGTGTGTGTGTGTGTGTGTTCACTATAACTAGTGTTCCATGGTGTGTTTCATGGAACCTCTACACTCTGATGGATTTCCCCAAGGTAGATACTCAAGGTCATCTTAGCATGAACTTTGGTCTTCTGATTCATCGCCAGCTGTTGTCAGGGTCATTAGCAAGCACGCCCCTGAGAAGAACAGAGTGTGGTGAGAAAGCAGGGAATTGGCCAGCATCTGGGATTCATGACACACAGGTCAGCTTTCAGTGTCCTGAAACATATTGCTCTCTCCCTTTCTCCTTCTCAAATTTAGAAGTATAAGTAAAGAATTAGGGTTTTCTGTATTATGGGGTTGACTTTTTTCCTCCAAGAATTTAATACAAAAGGAATCTCTGAGTGTGGGAATCTATAAAAACTGTTCCCACTTACAGTAGTGGTGCTCGGTGCCTTCAAGTGGCATCTGCTTTTGCAGTTTGCCTTCAGAGTGGGAATGGATATTCTGGGCTCTAAGAGTATTTGCTTCCTTCTTCAGTTTGTGGTTAGAGACCTGGCCCACGTGAATAGTGCAGAGAACCTGGCTAAGTCCCCTATCTTGCCTTTAATGGTGCTGGTGTCAAAAGTCCAACACAGCTTCAGTGATAGCCAAAAGCTCTGGAGTTTGCTGGCTTGGCTTTGAGGTCTGGTTTCAGCTCCTTGGCTGTTGGTTTGGGGAGATAACTTATCTCTGTTCCTCTGCTCGCTCATCTGTAAAATGGGGATAATTTAGGGAAGCTGTGAGGATTATGTCCACACCACATTGGGTGACACTCAGGCACTCATGCAGTGGTGGCTTTTATTGGTGAGTGCAGATCACCTTGAGTTTTAGGCTCAAGTCATGCAAATTTCCGATATTTATTGAGTTGTCATTTTCTCTAAGCCCCTGTGTGTGGAATAGGCTAGCCAAATGCTGTACTGACCACCTCACCTTCTAGTGTCTTCTTTTTCTTAACTTTGCCAAATATTTAGATCAAATGATGCCCCCGACTCTTAAAACCTCCAGTAAATTATAATACTGCAGGGCCATTGATGTTTTGCACCTACAGTTCTGTAATTTCAAAGCTCTTTAGGGGGATGTTCTGTGAGTTTCTAAGATGAAAATCTCTTCTTTGATGAATATGATTGTCTAGATCTTTAAGTTTTGCTCAAAGTTGTACAAAAAGGCTTTAAAGTTCTCCTAGGCAAAAATCTGGTAGATAAATACCAGGTTACTAGGTTTCCCTTCATTAGGTCATATTAATCACGTCGATGTTCCAGCAGATATCTTTATTCTTTTAACTCTCAGACAGTTATGTAGAGTTCTTCAAAGCATTTTCATTGCTTTTTTTTGTGTGGCAGGCTCAGCCCATCCTGGGGGCAGGGCTGGCACAGCATGTGGTGCTGGGGATTGAACTGTGGTCCCTGTGCTTGCCTAAGCGTGCCTAAGCAGGTGTTTTAGACCACTGAGCCATCTTGCCATCTCTTTCACTGCTCTTTGAATAAGGACAAACTTCCTCTACAAAATTCTTTCCTACCTTGCTCTCCGATCTCGGCTTCCCATTCCTTCATGCCTGCATCCTGGCATCCTTTAGTTTCCTTCTGTTCTGTAGCAAGCTTGCTGTGGTTTCTTGCCACAGACCTTGCATGCACTGTTCTTTTGTCGCTTCCTGTCACTCACCTGTTTACTGCTGTCAGTGTGTGTCCTCAGCTTTGGAAAAAAGCACCCTTGGAGAGATCCCCAAGGCAGGACCCCATGTCTACAGCAGACTGGATTGGACCATCTTATACCAGTGAGTCTGAGACCTGACTTGGTCTTTATTGTTTTGCAGTTTCAATTGGAAACCACTATTGATTTTCATCTATTTAACCCAACAGAGATTGAACTTTCAAGTCTGAGGGTTTGCTTTCCATAGATTTTAGAAAATTCCTCTAGAATATCACCTATACTCCATCCTCCAATACTATGTTGCATTCTCTATAAAAATAAAGATTTCACAGCACAGAATATATTTCATTACTGTAAATTCTAAATCAAACATTATCAAAAATATCTGAGCTTTAGCGACAAATTTTTCTTTTAAATGTTTTTTTTTTTTTTTACTACTTTTATGTGTCTAGCTGTCCTATTGGAGCATGTAGAGTATCACCTAATTTGTAGCTTCACCCTGCTTATGGTAGTCCCAGAATAATTACTTTAGGTTTTACATTTTGATTTCCATTTCTGTTTTCCTCCTGGCCCTAGAGATTTACTAACTTGCATTTAAAAGGCTATTTGTTATATCTTGTCCAGCATATCTAAGTTTCATAGTGAGAATTTTGTTTTGGCCACATCACTGGAAATAGCTGCTCTCTAGGGCCTGTCTTATAGGTTGTCCTAGTATGTATCATAATTGTTACAAAACATTAGATAATATCCATTTATTTAATGTCTGTTTCCCCACAATAGTGTAGTCCATGGGCAAAGGGCCTATATCTTATTCAAGGCTGTATCTCAAGCTCTTACATCAGTGCCTCAAACAGTGCTGGAACTCAAGCGTCCTGAAATGAGTGAAGCTGAGGCAGAGGTGCCTGGCTGTTGCGTCAAGCTGGGCAGTGAGCCCCTCCGTCCTCCTCCAGCCCGTATTAATACTTCTCCTTGGAATTTCACCCTTCCTTCAAATGATTTAATCCTTCTCTAAGTGATGTAATTTCACACTAGTGATGTTTCACTGTCCTTTCAGTTACCTTCTTCACAGATCATCCTACTTGAATCCATAAGCACCTTGGACCAGGTCTAGGGGGATTATCTGCTCTCTACAGCTTAGGAAATAGAGGCTTGGGAGATGACATATTTTACCACCTGTAAGACAGTCAGTCAGTAATGAATTCCAGAATTAAATCTAGGTCTTCTGTCTCCAAGCCTATAGCATTCATCCTCAGTTCTTCAGAATGAATACCAGAGCTTCTTTCCATGGAAGTAAAATCCACTTTGCCACTTTCCTGAACTACCTGCATCTTATGAAGGAAATGAGTATGTAGGTAAGAACACGTGCTGTTATCAATTTGGTGCTCTTTCTTAGGAGCTATGTGGATTTCTACAACCACAGCCTCAAGACTCAAACTACTTAGGGCTTGTCAGATAGCTCAGTGGATTAAAGCACCTGCTTAGGGAGATGCAGGGACCAGGGTTTGATTCCTGGCATGCCTTGCCAGCCCTGCCCCCAGGGTTCACTGAAAGGGCAATTGAGACTGGGCGTGGTGGTGTGGGCCTGTAATCCTAGTGTGTGGGAGGCTGAAAATAGGAGGATTGCTGTGAGTCTGATCTGTGTAATGAGACCGTGTAGATTCTGTACTAAATACATTAAAAAAAACCCTCAAACGACTTGATTTTTTTCAATCTGGACAATGTGGTTATGTTTCTTTTGAGACAAATATTACAAACCATCTCTGTTTAAAAATTCAGGTTGCCAGAGAACCTTGTTTATAGCCTACTTTGATCCATGGGTATCGGGTAAAGGATGAAATATTACAGATCACAGGACAGAAAGCACAGGGCTCACTGACGTCTAACACACATGGAAGGATAAGGTGCGGGGTGGGGAAGAACACGTGGGCAGTGGCAGTCATGGCGAGCTGAGATCCCCGGGTCAGCTTCCAACCTCAGGGCTGAAGGTCTCGGGTAGCTGGACTCTTCCAGGCCCAGAGGTGTTGAAGAAGAACTCACTTGGTAGCTTGCATGGTACATTGGAGCCATGTGGCAGACAGAGCAGCTTTCTTCCTGAGTTGGGTGCGGGGGAGGAGAGGGAGTAGGAAGGAAGCAAATCCTGGCTACTTACCTCAGGGCGGACCCCTTGGGTGTCGCAATGCCATAGCCTTTGGAATCCAAGTTACCTCCCACTTTCATGGTGTCACAGGGCTTCCGCTGCTCAATGTATTCATTCATGGTGGACTCCAGGAGGTAGGCATATTTGCCTTTGGATTTTCTCACTCGGATCATCCCCTCCTCTGTGGTCCGCACAAAAACTGATGGCTCTGCTGACTTCATGTACGTCCACATCTTCTCAAACACAGCGATTTTCGATCTCTGGCGGAGGGCAGGAGCAAAGCCAGAGTTAAGGACTGGCTGTGCTTGCCTTGGGGTCAGCATGCAAGCAATGAAGAGGTGTGCATAGCTTGATCACACATTTGTAAGCCAGATTAGCTCAGGAAGAAACACATTATGAGTGATTGCAAAATAAGAGGCTCTAATTAGGACCAGTAGGTTCCAAAGTACAAATATCTTGCAAATACAGAATAAGCAGAGGAACTCAATTTTTAATTACTTCTGAGTAATTATATTCTGTCTAAATATGGGGGAGAGTTAAGCAACTGGATACCTGTCTGGCTTTTAAGGACCACACTGAACCTACCTAGTCTTCAGCAAGTTTACATTGATATTTTCCAGATAAAGAAGAGAGCTGAATATCAGTGGAATCTGAGTCCCTCATTGGAATGGAAAACTTGTGGACTGTGGGTGGCCAAGGTCTACCCCTCCAGTCTTGTAAGGTTTGCTCTCAAAATGTTAATTGTTTGAGAAAGCCAATAACCTGGAACCAAATATCATTATTTGTTTTCTTTTCAAAAGCCTCCAAATCTAATCAAACTGCTTTCTTCATTTTCTTCTAACTCATCTTAGGCTGCCCCTTTGGGATTGTGCTTAGATAGCTTCTTCTCCTTGACGCTTTGGTCCTCTCCAGCTGCATCGTTCTCTTGTGTTCACAGACCAGATTAAATCCTGTGTATTTGGAGAATAGCTCAGCTTCAAGAAAAATAGTTTTTAATCTTTAGCAGGCACTGGCATTGTGTACAGAGACTGCAAAAATACAGGTTCTTTATTGTAAATCTAAATATTTGATTCAGGAAACTCTACCAGGTGGTCTAAATTTGTACTACGAATGGTCTTTTGTTCATGTCAAGATGTCAAGTGCTATCTAAGAGTAGAAGATGTCTTCTCTCCAGGGGCCCTCACAGAAGCTATCTGAGCCCTGTGCACATAGCAGGCCTCTGGTTGGCATGTGTTACTGAGGATTACAAATCAATCATTTATCTCAAAGAGACTTTCAAAAATATCCTTTTCCTAAGGAATAGGTAGGCATATTTTAGGGATACTGGAGTCTACCTTTTGGAAATGATTTATAAATAGCCAAGCATTAAATATGTATAAGGGTCTTTTTTTAAAAAAATAGAATTATATAACCTATATTTACAATCTATGTAATTTAATTTTTAAAAAAATAGATTATAAAGCTCCTGAGTTCAAATCCTGAAACCAAAAAGTAGATTATATATTTATTTAATATAAAATTATCATGTGTACCATACATCATTTTTCTGCATGCACAAGTATCAGGTTTATGTCCTTGATATCAATCAATATCAAACATTAATAGGATATCAATATATAGCTGTCACTTCAGGTAACAGGTCTGTATGGATATTTAGGGTAGAAAAATTCTGTATCTGGAGAAAACAATACTGGAAATAATTATTGCAAAGTACAGGGAGGCATTTGGCCCAGAGAGTTTTAATTTTTACTATTTCATCATTAAATAAACCAGATCATTGGTCTCATGATATGGCTCACAACTTGGAAAGGACAACTGGAGAGAACATGAGGATCTAGTCTTAGTTTTTTTAAGGAATGGCTTGCTATATGGGAAACTTCCTTCTTGTTGGGCCTAGCTTTCCTATTTATTGCATGAAGAGTTTGGCACGTTAACCTTTAAATCCCTTGCTAACTTGAAATATCTTATTCTCTGTGCGCACGTGTGCCGTTCAAGCAAGAATGTCTGTGTGAGGAGTAGAAAGGAGCAGAAGGGGAAGAGAGAGTCTAAGGGTAGGGGAGAAAATGCTTGGCCCTCATCACAGCCTGTCCGGTGTATTTAATACCCTCTCAGGAAGCGGCAAAACAGATACATCCGGCTGTGACCAGATTTGCAGATGATCTTCTGGGCATAGAACCAACAAAACACAAATTGCAAGATGCAATTTGACCTGACAGGATGGGCGCAGCAGGGAGCCGGGCCGTTTGCAGGTGGAGCAGGGAAGCCCTCTGGGCTGCAGCATGCAGAAAATTAATATGTCCTCTCAGCCTCGCCCCAGAGCCTTGGACTCGACAGCTGTGCTCACGGGCACTGAGAAGATCGGGAAACCTAATCTCAAAGAATGTAGAGGTAGCATGAGTGGTGGGGAAGATTGGACGCATACTTGGGGTATTTGTTGCGGGATATCGCCTATCATCTGCAGCTCCCACGGCCCTTCACCCATCTTAATTAAACTATAGATGGAGGATTAAGTGACTCTGAACGGGGACTGCCTGGGAGCTCTGGGCTGCCATGGGGATGAGATGATAGATTCTGCAGAGAGGGGAAGTGGAAGAGTCTCTGTCTCACTATTCCCTCCTTCTGTCTTGTAGGGATGGTAGGGGATCTCATCTCCCTTCTCACCATTGTCTTGGTGGCATACAAGATCAGAGTCACAGAGAGGGAAGGCACATGAGACAGATTTTAGCAGTGCTCTGCTTCTGTGGATAAGGAAACAGATCCATGACATGATTATGAACTACCCAGGGTCTTGCAGCTTGTCAGTGGGAAAGCCAGGAGTAAAACCCTGGACTCACCTTCTACTGTTGCGCTACAACTACTTTTCTCTCTCATTTTAGGTTTTATATCCTATTGGCTGCAGGATCATGGGTAAATAATAACCTTTCTGAGCCTCACCACTTCTCTTCTGACTACGATGATAGTAGTTACCCATCATACAGTACTGCTGCACAGACTTATGGGTAAAAGCTAACCAAGTGCTTGGCATGAAGAAGGCACTCTGTAAGTGGTGCAATTACTACTGGTAATTATTCCTTTATTGAGGGTTTATTTTAGGTAGCAGTGCTACGTAGATGCTTCCTTGACACCAGTTTCTCTTCTTATATCTGTGTTACACAGAAGGCATCCATATCAATCACAGAATTTTTTGAAAAAGCCTAAATGTGACCTGAGAATCCCTCTCAACACAGGATCGAGTAACCACTACTGATCAGTCAGAGCCAGCATATATCTCAGAACCTATTCCCCAGCAATATAGTAAGCTAGCTGAAGCACAGACCTTGGAGACTATACACTGCTTGGGTCCCGATTCTTTGTGCTGTGAGTGGGAGGCAGTAATAGCTCAACTGATACTGTCATTAACACAGAACTTTAAAGTCTTAAGTCTCATCAGTCCATCCCATTAAGCAAGGCTGGACCTTGATTTCCCCAAGTATTAATTGAATAGAATAGACTCATCCACAAGTTCACCTGATACCCACAAAGATCTTTATAGGAACATTTGTTATAATGGTATCACATCAGGACAATGTGGTTCAGTGGAAAGAATACTTGGATTGAAATAAAAAAAAAAAAAACCCTTAGATTTAGTTTCTTCCCATGACACTTGAATTTCCTGAATCTAATTGAATCTAATTTCTTATCTTTGGGCAGACACCATAATCCTTGTTCTGCCTTGGGTCACAGATCAAATATAAATGAGACCACAGGCCTGAAAGTCCTCTGGGACCGACACAGGCTGCGCATATCTTAGAGACGGTGGTATCGTTGAGTGGCCTGGGTTGTTCTCCGAGTGCAGCAAGGGTTGGGGCATAGGACTGGTTTCACTGACAATTGTTAGCTATCTCCTTCCCACTTTTGTTGCAGGCTAAGAAGGTTGCAGCATCATAAGAAGATTTTTCTGCTAATTAGCAAGGTGAGTTTAAGCAAGTCAGGCCTCTTTGGAAAAATACAAGTTCTGACCCAGTGACTACACAGGTACCCTTCTGCTCTGATCTTTTGACTACAGAGAATTGTAGCTTTGATGGGCTCAGGGAGGGCCCAGAAGCTGGTCCCTTTCCAGTTGGTCACACAGAACAGAAGCCCATGACTGAGGCACTGCACACAGGCCTCAGGGGCTCCCTTGGGGCCTGGGCTCTGCTCTGTGAAGGTGCAGCGAAAATGCATGTGAGTCCATGAGGCCCTCAGCCTCCTCGCTGAGCTTCACTCCCAGCTCATTTCGCTACTAACTGTCTGTGACCTCAGGCTAGTGCCTTTGCCTCTTGGTGCTTCTTCTACAAGATGGGACAGCAATGTCTGACTTCTGTCTATTGAGAAGTTTAAGTGATGTCATTCACCTAGGGTGTGCCTACCACAGGACCTGGTTCATGGTGGGGGCCGAGTCTGTGGTAGTGATTATTTATTAGTTTTACTTGGTCAAACTATTTTAGTTTCATGTCCCCAGATGGACATGCCCACTGTCTAGGTCTCTTGCTTTTGGGCTTTGGTCCAAGTTGTTCCTTCTACCTATGATTTACTTACCCACTTAGGTCTGACCTGGTTTTATGATATCTAGAATGTTTTCAGGTCAACCCTGAAGCCCTAAGGGTAAGTGGAGCTGCCATTCGTGTTTTCTGCTTTTCCGTGTATTTTAGTTGCTTTATCTCTTTTACCCTCACAGATGTGATCTGAGACAAGCATTTTTCTCCCTATTTTAAAGATGAATGGAAATGGCGTTAAGGAGGTAAGTCTGCAGAACAAGTCACTCCTGGACTCCACCCACCTGACCTGAGCCTGTGCTCTCTGTGGCCCGTTGCTATCTCTGTTCACAGCTCCAGCTGGAAGCCATCTCACCACCTCCTTCACTTTTTTCCTCTCTCTCTCCTGGCACAGTTTAATGAATTGCTTAATCCAGTTATTTTTTAATATACTATCTTCTCATTCATCAGGCTAACAAACATTCCCTGAGCTCCTGTTGTGATATTGAAGGGAACTCAAAGAGCACTGTCTCAGTCTTATCCATAAAGTATGCCTAATCGATCACTAACAAGACTGTTGCATTCTTGTGGGGACAGATAAGGAGTTGTCTTTAATATCCTTTGAATCTTTCAGAGAATTAGAATGGCTTAGCATGTGGAAAAGGTTTAAAACAATTTTGGAGCTTTGAAGCAACTGCACAAGTAGAAGTATATATTTCCCAGGGTTGTAGAAATCCCCTTTATTAAGTCTTCCTCACTGTTGGGCTGAACAAGAGCATAGTGCCCATTCTCTGAGGAGAACCTAGATCCTGAGCTCTGGGCACCAGACACAGGGCTCCCTGTGACAGTGCAGAAGTGACTGCTAGCTTTGGATTCTAGCCCATCATGGAGCAGAGGGCTTCTGAGGGTGAACACCAAGAGTGAATTTCAGCATTAAAATCCTCTCCTGAGCTTCTCAAAGATGGAAATATTGAAGACAGTTGAGCACCTGTAAAAGTTAATATAAGGAGGCAACAGACCTGCATGAATTAAATGGAAAGTCATGTCTTCTTGTGTATTTGTATTTGGGCTTCCTGGAAAGGGGAGTACTGAGTTTTCCTGACCTGCACCTGGGTAGCAGTTTCCCTGCCTGCCTGTGATCTTATGCTCTTTAGTGAGAAGGAAGTTCTAATGGCAGTGGTGGTTCTCTTGTGAGCATGCCTCAGCATGAGGAGCCTTACCCTGAAGAATTCCTTAGTGGATCCTGCTTCTAGGGTCCCATAGGCGATTTCTGTCTGCTTTGCTAGGTCCTCTGCACTCTCGATGGGAGACACCATCCTCTCCACAGTCAGGAAGGCAGCCAGATTGGCTGTATAGGAGGAGATGATAATTAAGGTGAAGAACCACCAGACACCACCAACGATGCGTCCAGACAGGGACCTGCAGGCCAAAAGGAAGCGGTGTCAGAAAAGCAGCACAGGCATCAGTTGCAGAAGGCTGTGGGGGGAAGGGCCGAGGGCCAGGCTCAGCCCCGTCAGCAGAGCTGTCAGAACCTATTGCTCCTTTCCCTTCTGTCAGCAAGATGTGAAAACTCAAATGTCAGAGGGAATCCATGTTTCATTCTTTATCACAAATGAGGAGCTGTGGGATTGTTTCTCTTCAGTGGTGATAAAAACACACAGGCACACACTCCCCCTCACTTTGCATGTACAGATATGCACATCAAGGCGATCTCCCCCAGAGCACACACATGTCAACACTTGTCCAGAGAAATCGCTAATATGTGTAAGCATCCTTGCAAATCTTAGTTACATAGATACTAAATGTTTGTGCCTATATATGAATATATACATATGAATATATGAATTAAAATAAATCTGTATACGTGATAAATGCATTTGACAGGTCCAGAAATACCGCTCAGACTGTCTTCTCCTTACTGCCCTCCTGGCCTCAAGGTCACTAATGCAATGGCCTAGAAAGAAGGGAAGGAAAATCACATCGTGTGTAGAAGGAGAACATCCACACTCCAGCCACTGAGGGGAGTGCCACTGTGGGGAGTGCCACCATGGGCTGTGGGAACCAACCCCCACCCCACCCCAACAAAGATTTTGTTGAAAGAAAAAGATCAAAAAGCCAAACACAAAATATTTTAGGTGTGTGAATTCAGCAAAATAATCCAATATAGTCTGGTAGTCCATAATAGTAGTGGGATATCCATAGGACTGGCAATGTCAGAAGTTTTGCTGAATTCATGCACCTAAAATATTTAAATGGCAATGGAATACCCATCTCTGACAGAACTAAACAGCAAAAAAGGGGGATATAAATGAAGGATCATTTTGTATCTGTATATATAAAATAGTTAGGATAGATATTCAGCTACTTTCTCTTAGTTCAGTGAGAAGAAAGATTTGTACTAATAGTGTTTGGACAGGATATCATGACTACATCTTGTACTATGAATAACCACCTCGAAGACAAAAATATACAATGTATTAATTATTGTAACTGTCCTACTAACCTGTTTTGAAACTGTCTCATTACTATTTGTTTCTCAATAAAATTAATAAAAAAGAAAATAAAAT
>NW_004524605.1:9358225-9373278 GCF_000260255.1 Octodon degus | reverse complement strand
GCTTGCTGTGTGGGAAACAGTGACACTAGATACTTTACATTAAGAGGACCATGGAGATAGCAAACATGCAAAGGAATGAATCTTGCACAGTGGAGTAAATCTAAGTCATGTCCAGGGGCTGAGGAGGGGACACACCTCTAGGAAAGATGCCATGGGGAGACGTGTTTCTTGAAGGGCTGACATGAGACTTGATCACAGGGCTTGACATAGGAGCATCCAGCAGATTTTCCCAGGGAACAATCTGTAGGTAGAAGGGATGGCTAGGGTGGTGCTATGTGGAGCTGAACATCCTGAGGTGAGAGTACCTTCCCATTTCTTAAGGTGTCCAAGCTGTGAACCATCTATGGAGATGTCTACAGTAACTATTCTCCATCCCCAAGGGAACCAAAGATTGGGGACAAAGTGCTAGGAAAGACAGAGGAAGGGGGAAGTGACACTATGGGCTATGGACCAGCTACTTCTTTTCACATTCCTTCCACCGCTGTGAGTCTGTGATTTGAAATAATAAGACAATAGATCAGTGTGTATGGCATCTCTGGAATACAGCAAAATAGATAAAAACAAACAACTCCTACTCCTCAGGACCCATACTAATCTTTGAAAAACTAGCATAATGCCTTTTTTCACCCGGAAGATGACAGATATGAGTGTTGATATCTGAACTGGACTTCCTGCCTCTATTTAGCCCCTGTAGTCTCACTGTACCTCCTACTCCATTCTTCACCAAGCAGTACGAGTGATCTTTAGAAAAATAGTAATTGCATCATGTCAGTTCCCTGCTTAAAGCACAGGAGAAAGCCTTCTTCTTAACACTTGGAATAAAGTTCAAGCTTCCCAGGGACCCTCAAGGCCCTTGTTTACTGAGGATCAACTTGCTCTCCAGGGTCACCCAGTGACATACTCTGCATGCTTTTGTCCATCTGGTCTCCGTGGGGGTCCTTCATATTCAAAAGATTCCCACCCTGAGCATATCTTGCTCTTGTCCCCACAGCCCCTGTGCATTCTTCAGAACTCTTTAACATTCAAGGGTAAGACCCCATGCGTTCCTCATAGGAGATGAAGTCTGACATCTGCTTATGTATTTTACCATCTGTATGCCCTTAGACCATAAGTTCTGAGAGGCAAAAGAATAATCCTTTAGCTCTTTGGGCTGTGTTATATCTCAAGTGTCAGAACAGAGCTGGCAGTCAATAAGAATGGATACATAAGGGTAACCTCTTATTAATTGGCAGCTCCATTCACATAGGATTAGATTGAGAATTGTTAGGGTCAGGAGAATCAAACTCTGTTCATGGTCTGGGAACCATGGCATGGGACCATGACACCAGACCATGTGTTCCAGATGGCCACCTCCTTTTCCAATGCTATTTAACTGAGAGACCCAGCTAAGTCCTCACAATTCAAGATCATCTGTAAAGCTCAAAGGCCTCCTAAGAAAGTTCCAGGCCGAAAGCTCCTTCTCCCTTGTTCGCTTTTAATTAATATTTGCCTGCTGGGTACTGTGTGCATCTTTGTGAGCAGCTTCTCCGCATGGTTTTCCCCACCTCCTGACTTCCTTAATGAAGACACCAGAGAAAGATGCTTTGGCTTATCCGCGAGCAAGTGTCACCTGTGGGATAGTTGGCAGCCTGAGGAAAAGGGCCTTTGAAATGCATGCTATGGGTCTTTATTTGTGTCTGAGGCATGAAGTGGGGGCTTGAGCGTGAGCCATTCTTCTCCACCTACAGCTCAGTCCTGGTGGAGCTTGCCCTCTGAGAACAGCACATTTACCCAGTTCCTACTAGATGCAGGGAGCTGGAATTTTCAGTGGCCAAGACTGGCAAGGAGAGCCCTGCTCCCTCTCTAAGTGCCCTGATGCCTTGGGAAGTCAACCCCCCCTCGCCTGCCTCAGTCTTGCTGCTCTGTACAATGGGCAATGCCCCTATGTTGAGTGGGTCTTTTACCATGGTGAGAAAGGAAGACTTTCAGAAATATAAAGACTTTTACTTCATCCATTTCCCTTTAATGGATCTAAGCTTTTGGGATTAAAATGGTACAGGGAAGGCACTTTGAAAAGTGCTTTTGGAACCAGAGGCATTTTTATGATAATCATTACTCTCTCAAGGAACCACAGGAGAAAGCAGCCTTCTTCTAGCAGGGAAGGAACAGCTGTGATCCAGAGCCCTTGGAGGTCTGCTCATCACCTGAATTAGGCTCCTAACTGGGCAGAGAGCTTCTTACAACTCTCCAGGCCAGGTGATTGAGGAATCTCATACTTTACTTCAGAATCGGCCACAACTTATATGGCTCAGTGGACCCATTATCTCATTTTCACCTCATTTATGGCCCTGAGAAATGGAAGAAAGAGGCACGAGTAGATTATTCCTGGAAGCCCTGAATCTATCTTCAAATTTTATCTCATAAACTCTTTTATAAATTTGATTTGTTTCCCATTGATACCTTAAAATGGTAACATCCCAACTTCAGCTCTTCAGATACGTAAGGCCTTTCCAAAAATGCTTTTATCCACCTCCTTAAGATGAAAGAACTGTGGTTCTGAGACCTGAAATAACTTGGCAGAGACCCACAGCAAGGCGATTCCTGAGCTGGGACTGGCCGCTGAGATTCTCTGTTCTTTGTCCAGTGTTCTAGCTCTGTAGGATATTAGCTCTGTCGTAAATTCTGATTCATTTTGTGGCGAGGCATGGAATTCCTTGAGGCATGACTCCTCCACACCACTCCTCTTCCTTGAGCCATCAGTGATTTCTTTAAAACTCAGTGGAACCCATGGTGCACAGCCTGGACACCAGTGTCTCCCCAGGACTACAATCCTCCTACTGTCTATAGCTACCCAACAAGTTACAAGCACAGTAGCTATCTCACAAGTTACCTAGGTCAGATCTGGGTGAGGACAGCTAGATTCCCTGCTCAGGGCCTCACTGGCTTGAAACCAAGGTGCGACTTTGGGATTGAGTCTGCCTTTCAGGCTCCCTGTCTGAATTTCAGCTTCTTGTAGTTGTAGGACTGATGTCACCATGCATGATTTGGCTTTGGCATGTTAAATCTCTCCTTTTTGGTATCTTTCTGACCTCTGATAGCAACTTTTAACAAGTCCTCCTGATTGAGCCACGCCTGCCTGGAAAAATCTCTGTGTCCTAAAATCAACTGACTCAGAACATTACATACATTAAGTTTGAAGAGCAGCCGCACACAGCTTAGCGTTCGAGTGAAAAAGCAGGAAACAGGAATCTTTAGGGTTGTGAGCACCATACTATCTGTTTGGTCATACTGTAAGTATTTCTTGCTGGGAAGAGATGGGTGGTTATGGGTGAGGTAAAAGTTCATATCCCATGGTGTCACCCTGCCATGAGTTCACACTTTGATGGGAAAGATAGACTTTAGGGGCGGATGTCCTGGATTGTCTACAAAGAGCTTAGTGTGGTATCTGACATAAGGTAAACATCTGGTTAAGCCGCCATCACCACTTTATGTAAATATCTCAGAAAATAATTTTTGTAGTGCTCTCATCATGTGACAAAGAAGAAAGCACTGGCAAGGAAACGCAGAAGCACTTACTGATTGCGCAGTCTGCAGAGGTCAGGGAAAGTCATCAAGATACTCTGCTGGATTGTGCAGCGTAGGGAGCAGTTCTCCATGCAGGGCTGAGTGAAGGCACACTGTCCCTCATCTCTCAGAGTGCTCACTGCTATCTTTATTGGCTGAAGTTGTTACTCTGCCTATCGCTTATGGCTTTATAACAATGACAGCTATGGGCTAAAGCGCAGCGGAGTTCACAGTGCGCAAGGAAGGCTGACGGAAGAGCGAGGAGCTGGAGTGGGTGGATCTGGGCCCAGCTGATGGTTGGTGTCTGCGGTCGACGGACTCTGGGAGTCAGAAGCTGGTAGAAGCATCTCTTCTACCAAATCATCTTTTCCTCTCTACTTTGCAAAATCCTACATGTATCACTACCTGCATGATGTGATGCCCATGGAAGGTAATAAGATAGCGACTAGGTGTTCTCTGTGTTCTGAAAGATCGCTTGCTCTGACAACGGGTTCGAGGTCAGTTCAGGCCTTTAAATAGGCTTTTATAGTTCTACAACTTGGGCTGGTCTTTGCTCTTGATTGGGCCTCAGGAAACTTTAAGTCTGGGCAGCAAACACGGCAAGCTCTGTGGGCCTTGTGTTCTGTTATCCTGCCCAGCTCGGCTGTTAGAGCGTGCGAGCGGCCACAGACACGCTGCATACGCACGTGCACGGCTGCGATTCAGGAGCACGCTCATTGTGAAAGCGTGGCAGGCTCGGCATGGCCCGCAGGCCACAGTTTGCTGACCTCTGCTCTCAATGCCTACTGGGAACATCCGGGGCTTTAGTCAAGCTAATATGCAGCTGTCAGCAGAAAGCCTTCTCGGTCTCTCACACTTTCACAAACACGTATTTCAGTGATTTGTTTGCAGTTAGTTATGATCCATCCTGAGGGTGAAGGGAGAGGACCTGGTCAAGAAAAGAGGCACAGGAGCCAGACGAAGGAAGGAGCCCCGTTTCATTTCCTACTGGTTATTTGATGTTGCACAAGTCAATAAATCACCATGTTTAGTGTTTCATAGCGTGGAGTAAGTATAGCGTTCATCGCGAAGGTGTTCTTAGTGGTAAAAAATGAAAACAGAAGCGCATGAGGTAGCACAGTGCTTAACGCAGGGTAAGTGCTTCTGACGGAGATGCGCAGGCCCTGTGAGGACCAACAGCCGGGGCAGACGGTCAGGGGAGAAGGGTCACCAAGGTCAGAGAGTCTGGCACAGAGCAGACGTGTGGGTCCCGTGGACCGAGTGCAAAGTGATTGAACGGCCATCCGCTTTTGATCTCAGCAGCTTCCTCTCCAGGACATCTCCGACAAGGAGTCAGAAGTGGACCTTCTTCTTGATTTCAAAAGCGTGTCCTGTCATCCTCAAGAGGAAGGGGACAGGCGGGACACCTCCTGTGTGCCTTCATGCGGCTGAGCACAAGAGGTCAGCGAGCGCAACCTATTTCCCTTTGTCATCTACTTCAAATGGCTATTTTTAAAAAGTAATGGAAGCAGGAGCAAGAAGGCACAGGCTCAGATGTTCTGCCTCTAAATTACCGGGAGGAAAGAAGTCCATCTTGTCTAATTACTGATCTGCGCTGTGTTCAGAGAGAGGCACACTCCGCATCAGGCATTGAAATTCATAGACCAGGGTAATTAGCTCTGGCCAAATGCAACAATCCTACTGATGAGGCCACTTCATCCAAAACGGTGCATCTTTGTGGCCAATCACTCCATTTGTCACCAGCTGCAAATCACTCAGCACTTCCCTGACAGCTACAGCGATTCGCTTTAATTGGCCCAGCTGCCGGTCACTGTTCCAATGCTCTGGCTGGGGGAGGGCCTTGGTCACTGGTGGTGAGTCCCAGGGCTGGGGAGTGGGGTTTGGACAAGTGCTCTGAGGAAAGTGCAGAATGCTGGAAGTTAATGTATGGTTCATGCACTTGCAGGGCTGTGCTTTAAAGAGAAATGGACTTTTCTTCCCAGTGTTTTTTTCCCAATTGGGTGTGCTATTGAAGCATGGTGTAGCCATGGTTTGCAAAAGAATGGATGCAGGTTCATGAAGGCACGCATTTATCTCCAGGCTGAGGTTTCCATGGCTAAGAAAAAGGGCAATGATTCTCATCTCATGACTTGCAAGAATTCAATAAGTCACACCTCATACTTAGCACAGACCTAACTAGGCTAAAAAATGTCATTTATAATGGTGACAATGACTTCTAGAAATGCTCCTGTTTACTTCTAGGAGTCATTTTCCTGGGTCTCCCATAGCCTCATAAGTTAGTTCTTTTTTTGCTGCCAGCTTCTTATTTTTTCTTTTCTTTCTCCTGTCTCAGCCTCCCCAACACTGGCATTACAGGCATGCACCACCATGACCAGGTGCCAGCTCAGCCTGGGGTCAGCACAGCATGTGGTACTGGGGATCCAACCTGGGTGCTTGAACTTGCAGGTAGGTGCTTAGAATACTGAGCCATCTCCTCGGCCCCGTTGTACATTTTAGACCTTACTTACTCTTTCAATTTTTTCACACCAAAGAGACAACATGATATTTATCTATGTGGGTCTGATTTATTTCATTTAAGAGTATGGTATCTAGTTGCATCCATTGACTTTTTTTTTTTTTTTTTTTTTTTTTTTTGGTGGAACCGGGGATTGAACTCAGGCCCTTGAGCTTGCCAGGGAAGCGCTTATTCCACTGAGCCATCTCCCTGGCCCTGACTTTTATTTTTTATGTGTGTGTACAGGTCTCACTACCCAGCTCAAACTCATAGTGATCCTCCTGTTTTCAGCCTCCCCAGAGCTTGGTGCACCTGGGACTGGGACCAGAGCGGCATGTGGTTCCAGGGATTAAACCCTGACCACTGCCCTTCTTTTGTATGAATCTCAAGCCACTTGCTCCAGAGCTCAGGCCTCAGCCTTCTTTTCCTCCTTGTGTGCAATCTTGCCGTGGATGTGATTTCCTCTTGCCCTGTGGCCTTTACATATAGGTGCTAACAACTCCCACATCTGAATCTCCCTGTTCTCTAAGTGCAAGTACATAATGGCCTAATCAATACCCCAAAGTTGAAATCTCCAAGGCAGAACCCTCTGTGAACCTCCGCCAGAGAGTGTCACCTAAGTGCAACTGCACTTACTCTTTCTTGATTTCTTCAGGAAGTTGCACTCCCATCTGCAGCTGAAACCAAATGTCTGAGGGCCATCCTTGCCTTGTCTTTTCCCCTTGTCCATGGCATCTGGCCCATGAAGCCTGGTCACACCCTCACTGCCCCCATCACAGGAGCCAGGTTAGAGAAGAGATTCTGGTCCAGCATTGTCGTGCTCCCTTCTTCTTCATGCAATCCATGTTTACACGATAGCTGGAGGCGTCTTCTAACGCTACACACAAGATCATTTTCATTGACTCCCCCTTAGGGCTGTCACAATTAGTAAATGAAATCTAAATTTTATACTCCCTGATCTGATCCAGCTTTCATCCCATCTCCTGCAGTGTGTTCCTCCACTGCTGTGCTTCACCTCCTCGGCTTTCCTGCAGTTCCAACAACACATCCAGGTCGCTCCTGCCTCAGGACCTCCTCAGTGAACCCCTCCACAGGTCTCCTTTCCTTGGGATTGTCCCGAGCCCACCTCTAGCTACTCTTCCTACAGGTTCCTATTCACATGCCGCCCCTCCATATGCATCGCTCTGAAGTCTTGCTGCGTCAGCTACCCCCCCCCCGCTCTCGCTTTTACTCTCTCTCCCTTTTTCCTCTTATTATTGAACTTATAAAAGTCTGAGTGATACTTTATAGATATATTGGTAGATTTGTTTATCTATTAGTCATCGTCTTCTTCCCCTCATACGTAAGTTCAGTGAGGGAAAGGGTCTTATTTGCTGCTTCATCCCTAACACCTAGCACAGTGCCTGGCTCCTAATAGGTACTCAGATAACATGCTGTGTAGATGCACATGTACTCTAGATAAGCGGCTGTACATGTTTATTCAGGACCAAGTGCCCACCTAGCATGGTGTCTTCCGTACCTGAGCTTTCTTCTCAAGGAAATGGTTTAGTAGGAGAAGTGTGACACACACAGAAACCACTGTAATAGCTATGGTAAGGTGAAGAGATCAGGAAGTCGCTGATGGAGAGCGAAGAAAATCAAAGTGGGAAAGGCCATGTTCTTGTGGAAGGGGTACCATCCCCCTGGGTCATGGGGGGCAGCTTGGCTGTGGTCATTCTAAAAGATAAAGACATTTCTCAGAGCAGGCACAGCTGTGCTGTGCTTTATGGTAGAACAGTAATGGGAAAGGAGAGAATTTTGCTTTGCTCAAAACAGTCACTGCCCTAGCAGCTACTGCTCTCTGAAGCCTGACTCGGAGCTCCACAATATTCTCCACATTTGTTGTTCTAATCCCCACCCACCTCTTTGGGGCAGTCAGGCTCACTGCTGTTGAGAGATGGGCAAGCTGAGGTCCAGGATGATTGAGTAATTTAGTTAAGCTCACAAAACAAAGGACCAGCGCCATAGCCTCCCCTGCGATGATTTTATCTGTATTGAAAATGCATTCAGTGTCGACCAGGACCAAACCCCAGCGCTCAGGGTTTACCCTTGCAGGTCTCGGCCACCACTCCTGACATGGTCCCCAACACAAAGGAATATTTGGTAGCCCTCAAGTGTGAAAAGTGGGACTTCACGAATAATTTGGGGTTTAAGTTCTTAGAAAAAGCCCATCTCTTTCTATAGCTGGACAACCCGTAACACCAACACATATGTGCCGCTGCATCCGGAGCTGCCTTCCCCCCTGGCTCCTGCTACCTGCTGATCTGCCAGCTGGCTTTCAGAGGCAAGCTGGGTTCTGGAGGCCTGGGGCCCTGCCTCGGTGGTCCAGGTGTGAGCGTGGCTTGTCATCTGGGGCCCAACATGTCTGGCATTTGATGTTCTCAGGATTGGGAATATATTTAAATGTGGTGTGCTGTGGGGTTTTTAAAAATATACCCAAGCCCATCAGCAAACAGTAGATAAATGAACAATGTGTGCTTCTGCTTTAATTAATGCTTGGTTCACTTCAGCACAAGGCACATATTAGCAGGAGCTGTTTTACTTAAAATAACCAATTGAAAATCACCCATTTGCCAGGTACTTTTTCGCCATAGCCGGTTCCCTGCGTGCTCAGCTCCTCCCTCCCACTTATCCCCAGCTGAGCTAGCCGAGCAGCCTGGGAGGCAGGAACAGTCTCCTTTTCTCTTCTCACCAGAAACCTTCCTTCAGAGGAACACTCAGCTCTTTCAGAGCCAAGAAAGAGAATAACTGAGCAGGAATTAACAAGCTGTATGAACCTCTTCCTCCTGCTCCTGCTCTGCCTTTGTTAATTGCGATGTGGGCAAGCTATTTCCCACCTGAAGCCTCAGTTTCACCTATCTCAGAAATGGGGTCGTAGCAAATGGGGTCAAAAGCCCCAAAGGGCTCTGTGGGGGAGCTGCAATGTGCAGGGTACCTGAGCCACAGTGGATACCAGAGAGAAGCAGTTTTTACTACCCTAAAATAGAAGATGACATGAGAAGTTTCAAATAAGATATTAAGAAAAGCAAGTTATAAAATACAGTATGTGGCCCCATTTAAAAATCCATCTAGAAGCATGTGAACTAAACCATAATGGGAACCATGTAGATGCCTGCATTATGGGCTTTATTTCTTTCCCTACTTGATATTTCCTGATCTTCTAAATGAATACCTACAATGTTTGCTTCTTTGTTTATTTATTTTGCTACCAGGCATCGAACTCAGGACCTCGTGCTTGCCAGGCAGGCACTGTGCCACTGAGCTATATCCCTAGGCCTACCTACAATGGTTGTAATATGTAGAAAATGCATGACAGCCTGGTTAAAACAACAGAGTTGGGGTCGCTAGATTGAGCTAAAGTCCCAGTTTCTGCTCTGGAAAATGATCTGTCTCCTCTGAGTTTCTACTCTCATCTATAAAACGGAGCAGCACCATCTCATGTTGACCATTTAGTAAGGATACTTTTAAGATCAGAAACTGGTTGTGCGCAAAAGGAGCCAGGGCGATGAGACAGATCGAGCGCGCAGTAAGAGTCTCCCTGAAAGGCGCCAAGGTCGAAAGCGGGAGGCTGAGGAGAGCGCAGATGTGTGAACCATCCAGAGGAATGCTTTCTAGACCCGGAAACAGGCCACGCAGGCCCCGAGTCTCTCGAGCTGCGCCTCTTCAAGGTGAGGGCAGTACGGGCTGATGGTGGACGGGGAGATGCGAGCCGCAGCAGGCGCGCACTTCGGCTCCCACTTGGGCTCTGGGCCTGACAACTGCGCCCCTGCAGCTCCCAGCCTCCTCCAGGACGCCTTCCCCGCCACACATCCTGCGCTCACTCTCTCTAGGGTCTTGTACTGTTCTGTCAGGACCCCTCCTTGTTGTGGTTTTTAAACAACGGTTACTCCTGCATTAATTAAATCCTAAAGGGAGTTTAGATTTCCTCACAATCCTCTAGAACCTACGATTGTCTCAAAAGTTGTTGCATGAAATGAAGTGCGGCTTGTCATGCTTCCTCAGTGCTATCTACAGAGGAAGGATTTCTTACGGCAATTAATTGCACAAGTGTGATAGCAGAGCACACACTTATTCTATGAGTCAATAAGCCAATTTCAAAAACTTTAGAAAAGTCTAATTTTGAAAAAAAAAAGAGAATCCTAATACATCACAGTTATTAGTCATGAAATCGTTTCTTCAAAACCGTTGTTCTGAAAAGTGATTGTCATAGAGCAAATTATTGCATAAAGCTAAAAGAATAACAGTGCAGTTCTTTAAAAATAGCACAACAGACAGATATTCTCACGAATCTAGACATGTCACACTGTTAGCGAATTACTGTCACAGATTTGCCTGAATTCTTGCAGAACATAACTTTGGGCCTTTCCATTTCCCACCAAAAGACAAGGACATGGTTGGATGTGCAGTCAGCTCAGGGTCCTGCATGAGTTCAAAGTGGCTCCAGGGACCTTTACCCTTGCTCTCAGGGATTAGGAAGTGATCTTCTTTCCCAGTTCTCAACAGGATAAACCAACTTTCCTGAAGGATGGTGGCACTCTGGTGAACATCAGGACCTGGGCTCTAGGGTCCAGCTTTGCCTCTGTGCCTCAGCCCCTGTGTATCACCCACATGCACAGGGATTGTCTGTTGCATTTGTCATGGGCCATATAGCAGCATTCTCACATGGCCCAATGATCTCTGCCCCTGGTATTACTCCTAGGACTAGGCTATACTCCTTTACCATAGGGAATTTTACTTCTGCAAATGTAATTATATTTACAAATCAGTTGAATTAAAGGCCAGGGACATTGTCTGGGTGGGTCTGATCTAAACATGTAGATCTTTTTAAAAAGACAGTTTTGTCCAGCAGTGGCAGAAGAAAAATGAGAAAGACTTGGGATAAGAGGGATTTGATGGGAGGGAGGGTTTCTATCTGCGAGGTGGGGGAGCCCACAGAGATGAATCTGGAGCAGCTCCAACAGCCAAAGGTGGTCTCCACCGATCATCAGCAAGAGGAAGAGATTTACCCCCGATGTCTACTAGGAATAAGATTCTTCTAAAGAAGAATCAGTTTGAGAGGGGGCCCTGAGCTTAAGATGGGAGAGCGCAGCTGGTTGCCACACTGATTCCAGTCTGGTGAGAACCTGAACAGAGAATCAAGCAATAACCCCTGTCCTAAAAAATTGTGAGATAATAAATGAGTGTACTGAAAGATACATTGGTGTTCATTTGTTAAGAATGCTAGTAACTAATCTAAGGTAGCCTTAAATCATTTAGCAGTGTACTCTCTTAAACCGTTATGTTGTCTTCCACTTGAGGGTGTGTGCAGTAACCCCCGGCCCTCAGCTGTTTATTTAGATTCATCCTGCAATCGTACCTCTCTGTTTTCTGGGGGACTTAGTGTTTAAGAGTAAAGGTCCAGATGTCAGGTTTCTTGGGATCAAAAACCATTCTGCAAGAATTAGGCAGTGGCTTGGGACAAGGCAGCTAATCACACTATTCACAAAGTGGGAGGCAGACGATTAGCTCCCTAAAGACATCCCTGCCCTAATCCCTAGAAACTGTGAGCATGTCAAATGGCAGAAGAAACCTCTCAGGTGGAATTGACATTGGGGACCTTAATGTCTGTGAACTCTGGGGAATCACACAAGCTCTGAGAAGCAGAACAAGAAGGCAGGAGAGTTGGTAAGTCAGATGGCGCAAAAACAGCAGAAATACATGGAAGTGCGTGAGGGATTGGATCCTGCACATGAGACAGAAGAGGGCAAGCAGTGAAGGAATGCTGGTTGGTGTCTTCCAGCAGCTAGAAAGAGTTCTTAGCTGAATGCCATCAAAGAGAGGAAGACCATAGTGTGACAACTGCAGCCACCGAATTTCTGCCAACTTGAATGAGTTGGGAAACAGATTCTTCCAGGGAGCTGCCAGAAAGGAACACTGCCCTGCGGACACCTCTAGCTTAACTTCTGGAACCCTCCAGAACTTCTGACCTACTGAACCAGAAGACAACAGGGTTGTGCTGTTTTCTGCTTCTAAGTTTTGTCATAGAAACTACCACAGGGATGTTAGTAATAAATACATGTCAATCGGACAGGACCGAAACTGGCATAGATGCTACTAATCCATGTTATTTTTGTTGCCATGTGCAGTGGTCGTTCAGTGCTCCAGCCATGATCATCTTTCCTGTTCCTTCTAGCACTTTCCTTAGAGGACACACTTAACTTCTTATTTTGCTTCCCCATGTATATTCTGGTTCATCTCAACTTCCGAATTCATCTTGACATGGTCTCCAACCCACTTGGCCAGTGTAATCTCTCAGTGTGGTACATTTTTGCTCCCTGTGTTAGACATTACATTCACTTCAGCTTTAGGTTGCAGGATAGCTGACCTGCTTCTATTGCATTTTATATGCTGAGTTATGGTCTTATAACAAACATCCCCCAAATAACAAAATCTTGACTTTAAACAAATAGGCATATTTCTTTTAAAATATTTTTATATAGTAAGAGCATTTAACACAGATTTACTGTTATGGCATGTTTTTAAATACAGTGTACAGGCTGTCTAAGAAGTCTAAAGTGCCTGCTTGGGCAAGCTTAGTGCAGGGACTGTGCTTTGATTCCCAGCATGCTGTGCCAGCCCCGCCCCTGGGGTGGGCTGAGTCAGCCACCAAAATAAATGAATACATAAATAAATGAAAATAAAAATGCACAGTGTACTACTATGGCCCACTGGTGCCCTGCTGTACAGAAGAGCTCTAAGTTACTCCTCTTGCTTGACTGAAACTTTATACCTATTGCTTAGTAACTCCTCCATTTCCTCCTCCACCCAGCCTTAGCAACTACCACTCCACTTTTGATTCCACAACTTTTACTATTTTAGTACTTTACGTAAGGGAAATTATTTGGTATTTGTCTTTCTGTGCCTGGATCGCTTCACTTAATATGCCCTAAAAGTTTATGTATGTTGTCACATCTTAAAGAGTACTACTTTTTAAAAGCCTCAATACCTTTTTGTAGCATGCAGTACACCATGCATTTTCTGCACTAGGCGGGGCCTTATCTGTCATGCATGTGGAGGCTGCCTCCACGTCTGGGCTCCTGTGAACAGCTCTGCTGCAGGCCCAGAGTGCTCAGATCTTTGCAAGATTCTGGCTTCAGTTCTTTGGTCTAAGTGTTCAGAGGCAGGGTTGCTGGATCCTACAGTAGCGAACGGCTTCTGTGTTACTGTCCTCTGCAGTTGCTGTACCATTTTTCATCCCCACCAACAGTGTCTCAGGATTCCAAGGTCTCCACATCCTCATCAGGACTTGTCTTTCCTGGTGTGTTTCTTACTCACTCCTGCATCCTAGTGGGCGGCCTGGGGACTCTTTTCCTATCTCCTTCCACCTGGGCCCGGGTCTGATAGGGTAGCTGCCCCCGGAGCCTGCAGTATCCTAGGGCTCTTCTGTTTCTTCTCTATCCTTGCTGCAACTTGGTTGAATGCTGTTGTGTGCCCGACACTATAGTAAGTGGGAAGCCACAAGGGTGGCTTGGGCTCTGCCCTGTGCCTGTGGTCTGCTGTTGTGTCCTATTCGAAACTTTCTTACCTCACCGTTTCTCTTTACCTGTGCTCCTGCTTTTATCTTTGTCTTCCTCCAGCCAGTATGAGTCCCTCACAAGTAACCCAGGGCAGGAGTAAGACTTCTACTTGGAGCTCTTTGTAATCCCTGATATATTAGGCTCTCATCAGATATTCTTTGGCCTGAACATAACATTGAAAACAAAATTCTCTGTAGATGCCAAACATTTGTTCTCTGCTTATATCCTCCATGTGTTTATTCCCAGAACTGGTAAGTTAGTAGCGATTTGCACCTGCTTTGCCAGGTTATTTCAGAGAATATTAGTTCTCTACCAGCCTGTATTTTAAAAGAAGATTAATAATACCATGAGCCATATATCTTATAAATCAATTTTTAAAATGCCAAAGTAGTATTATAGTCTTTTATCTTTCAAGAGATTCTACTTGTTTTGTGATTATACTAGATAGAGAGTTGTAATCACAATCATGAAAATTTGAGCTCCTAAAGCTCAAAGCAGATTAGAAAAGAATTTTCTAGAGATATCAGAAAACTTCTCCCCACAAGTGAGATGTTGTACAGTTCACTGGTAGGGTGGAAGTAAGAAAGGAAGCCCGTGAGAAGGAAGGTGGGCAGGGGACAGGCTGAAGGAGATGGGCAAGTCTCAGTGTCCTGCCTGGCTTCTGGGAGCTGAGCAGGACACTTGCAATTTACTGCAGATGTGTACTGACCCCATGGACATGGAGAGTAGAGCCTGCCTTGCTTTGCATCTCTTGGTACTGGGTCTGCTCTTTAACTAATAAGCTAAGCGTGAGCCCAGTCCAGGCGTCTGGCCTGTTGTCAGGGAACTCACAGAGGGTTGGCCATGATGCTGCCATTGGCATCCCAAGCCAGACCCTGAGCTAACATTTCCCAGGTATGGAGGAAGGCCCTTCAAAGCTGAGACTGGAAGAATGAAGTCACCCAGGACAGGGTGTAGGGGAGGGGCCCTCTAGGCAGAGAGAGGACGTGAGCCCCAGGAGTGCGAGTGAAGAGACCCTCCAGCTCCACAGAAGGATGGCAGAGTGGCCATGCCAGGCACCTGGTGGAAAGGCAGTCAGAGTAGTGGGGCACAAGGTGGGGCAGGAGGCCTGGAAGCAGACACCTGGAAGGAGGGTGCAGCAGAAGGGAGGGAGGAGTGGTAGGGGGTGCCCTGAGCCAGTCCCCTCATCTCCCCACTGAGGAACGCCTCTCACCGAGTGGGGATGCACTGGGGGGAGCTGACACTAAGAACAGAACCAAGGAGATAAGTAGGTGCTGTGGCAGAAGCCGGGCCACGCCCTCACTCTGATCGCTCTGCAGGGCGGGCTGCACTAAGTGGAGCAGCATGGGCAGGACCAGGGCAAGCACGGGGCAGTGGGTGCACCAGGCTGGCCTCCTGCCGAAGGCCACCGGGCACAGCTG
>NW_004524605.1:9340134-9346830 GCF_000260255.1 Octodon degus | reverse complement strand
TAACCACTAAGAATAATATATGCAGTGTATTATTTGTTGAAACTGTACTTCCGATTTGATTTGAAACTGTCTCATTGCTATATGTTTATCAATAAAACTGTAGGAAAAAAAAAAGAACAGGGTGAAGAGGCAACTCATGGAATGGGAGAAAGTATTTGCCATCATATATTCTAAAAGAAGTCAGTACTCAAATACAGAATGACTGGATAGCAAAATAGAAAGCAAGCAAACAAACAAAAAGCTCCAAATAGCACAGTCAAGGAGTAGGCAAAGAACCTAAACAGACATTTTTTTCTGAAGATGTATATATGGCGAATATGAGTTTGACAAATGTGCTCAACATCAGGATAATGCAAATAAAACTACAATGAGCTATTACCTCTCATGTATTAGGATGACTCTTAACAGAAAACAAGGAGATAGCAAGGGTTATGAGGGCATGGGAGAAATTAAACTCACACACATTGTTGGTGGTAAGGTACATTGGTATAGCTATTACATAAAACAATATGGAAAGTCCTCAAAAATTTAAATGTAACTATTATATAATCTTGAATTCTTTTTCTGATAATATGTTCAAAGCAAATACAATCAGCATCTCAAAGATGCACCTGAGCTCATAGGACCATGGTGACATCCACGATGACCAAGATCCAGAAACAACCTAAGTGCCAGCTGATGAAAGTAGATGAAGAAAATGTGAGACACTCAAATGCAGTATTATTCAGTTTCCCACCACTTATGACAACATGAATGCCCCACGGGTTTACTGTGCTCAGTGAAGTAAGACACAGAAAGAAAAACAAGGAACGATACCAGTTATATGAGGAATTGATAAAACTGAACTCAGAGGAGCAAGACAGTTGCCAGGGGTTAGGAGTGGGATACATGGGAAGATGCTGGCCAAGGGTCATAAACGAAGTTATGTGATGAATATGTTATGGGGTTATCAATTATGCATTTGCAACATGGAGATTATACTTAATATTAATGTATACAGAAAGATGAACTTGAGTCATCTATAGGGAAAGAGATTCTCCTTGAGACCATAATGTTAAAGGAAATACTTCAGACACATGAACTTAAATATTGCATGCTTATATAAAAACCTGAATTATAAATAGAGCATAAGTAATATAGGTAATAGGAAGTAGGGAAGATCGATCTTTTTCAAATGGGAAAATATGTTAATTAGCTTGGCTTGGATGGTAATCATTTAATAGTTATGTGTACATCAAAACATCACAAGATAGATCATAAATATATATGGTGATTTGTTAATCAGCATACTTCCATAAAGCTAGGGGAAAACTGGATTCTTCCTTTGTGGAGGTCCCATTTTAGTTCAGGAAAAGAAAGGAGTTTTATTCTTATATTTTATTATTATTATTTTTAATGTGTTTGGTTTTTACAGGGTCTTACTATGCAGCTCGGACTAGTAGTGATCCTCCTGTTTTGAGGCTGCCCAGCACTGGGACTAGCGGCCTGTGCTGTGACACCTGGACTCTGGCCAGCTCAGGCTACCCTGGAGGGGGGGCTGCCATGGCATATGGTGCCAGGGATTGAACCACAGTCCCTGAGCTTTAGTCTGTTGAGTTATCTCTTTGGCCCATGAGAGAGGACTTTTAGGATCAAAAACAGTGTGCTAACACTTGAAAGAATTATGTGAAAAGTTGTGAGAGTTCTTAGGAGGTACTGATTGTCCTAGTAGGTGGTCTTGAGGAAATTATGAGAAATTTCCTTGAGAAATTCAGCTATTTTAGCTGAATTGTGTCAATGGGGTCACTAAATGGACAAAGATGGAAAAGAATCTTCAGGCAAAGAAACAGGTGAAAATTCAAAGAGAGCCAACAAGTTGGAAATGGAACAGGACATATGACAGACCAGAAGTATAGGAAATAGATGGAAATGGAAGTGGGGGTGCAGAGAGAGAAGGGGGATAAATAAAGCTAACAAAGGGTGGAGGGGCATATTTTAAAGGGCTTTGAAGTTTGAAGATCACACTAATAGGCTCAGGCTTTATCCTGCACTGTTGGAGAAGAATTAATAGAGTCTGATCAAGGTGGTTAAAAGGCTAGATTTGAAGGTTGCAGAGTAGACATTAAGGACAGAGCCAGTAGTGAGGAGAACACTCTCTTGAGTCTTCTTTCTTGGCATATTGGACCTGGTGGCTGACGAAGCCCTATGCACTGGGGACCTTGGAGTGGGCTCTCAGAATGCGGATGAGTCAGTGCTTGCAGGCTGACATGGAGGAGAGAACAGATTATGTCACTGAAATGGGATGGGATCCATCAGTTCCAACCTTCCGCTAACTGCCCAGAAGCCAGTCTGGGACTTCATGACCTCTTTGGACGAATACAACTGCCTGCTGCATGGCCCACCGAATGACCTTCAAGGCTGCCTGGTTTCACTAATTGAAGCATCTCCTAGGGAAACATCAGCCCACCCTTCTTCTGTTTGTAAGTTTACTGATTTGTTATGATGGATTCTGTATCAATCTAGTCCTTTGTATCATTTTCAAACCCCTTTGTAATTTGGTACCAAATTCTTATCTGCAAAACTTTATTTTCTACTCTTGTTAGTATTCTTTCTAAAAACGTCATGAGACCACAACTATTCTTAATCTTGTTTGTGCATGTATTGCTAAACCTTCCTCATACCTATCTATAAAGTTTTATTTATAGATACAAATAAAAAGTACTGTTTACTTAGGCATTTATTCATGTATCTCTTTGTTCACTCTGTGTACCTCCAACAAGGTGCTGGAGGTTTTAGAGTAGGCAAGATAATGAGATTCTTACCTTCAAAGAGCTAAGAATTAGCTTTGACTATCTTCCTCCAGATGCAATCCTCTGACCAGAAACAATGACACCATTGGGGGTGTGTTGCAAATAGAGACACAGTGCCCCACCTCAGACTTACTGAATTAAAGCTACCTACAAGATCCCTATGCAATCTGTGTGCATGATAATGGTGCAGAAGCAATGACGGAGGAGACAGGCATTAGAAAAACAGCTATCACAAAGTAAGGCCCTCTGTGGTGCTGAAGAGACAGAGATAAGAGAACTACCTCCTGGCTGTTGAATGTTTAATTATCAAATGGGCATTTTGCCACCACAGACTGAAGAAATAAGTTTTGTGTGCGTGCATGCATGGAGATCTCACACTGTTCTCTTTGAGAAACTCCCACTTGCCTAATCCAGTCCTGAATTCACTGTAGAACTTGAGAATAGCAACTGATTAAATTGTTTACAGAAGCACTCAAACAAATGGGAAGGGTTTAGAGGTTTTAGCAAATGATAGAATTGTTCGATTTTTCTGGTACAGTCTTGATTTATTGAGTGTAGGGTGTTTTATTTTTCCTGCAATGGAAAGAAAGCCTTGTTTATCCTTTTGAAAGCCACGCCATTTCACCATGGCTTACATGAACAGAAGTGGAAAATTCACAAGATGAAATGGAACCAAATTTTGCACAGAGCAGTTTTTGTTCTGTGCTTCAAAGCTACAGAAAGTTTGTCTTTTCTGTCAGATATTTTTATTTTTATCATGTGTAGAGATCTGGGTGGTTCATGATTCAGCCGCTATTCCCAGTCGAACTGCCCCAACACATCCATTACTCAGTAGCACCCTTAGGCTCAACTGATAAAACATGCACTACCTAAAAACAACTTGTCTATTTTTCAAGTTTCTTATGATGTGCCAATACCACTCAAAGCTTTCTTCATGCATTAAAAATAAAGATCAATAAGAGCAATGGTCTTTTGTATGCATAATAAATTCCTTTTGTTCCCCACTACCTTCTCTTTCATTTGAAATCCAGTTTTTAGGCTAATTTAAATGAAAGAGAACTAATCCTTCACTGCCTTTTCTCTGGTGTTTTCTAGAGGTTGGATGCTACAGGACACCTTTCTTGTCACTGAGCCCCAATGCCCCTACCCAGAACTTAAAGATTAATCATTTAATCTGCTCATGGTATGAGTTCATGGTCAGTCAGATGTTTCTAAGGCAAAGGCCTCACGGTGGGATGGTGTGGCAGAACAAAGATGCTTAGTTTGTGGTGAGAAGGAAGTAGAGCAGGGTAGAAAGCAGAGCAGAAGAGGTCAGAGAACACAGGTAGGCTCCAAGGCCTTGTCTCCATGATGCACCCGGGCGCACCTTGCAGTGTGCCGCACCAAACTCTGGGGCAGAACCCAAAGCCAGTCGAGCTAAACTTCCACTGTGCCTACATCTAGTCATGATTAGCCTGGGTTTATCCATCAGTTTTAGGTGTATTTGAAACACTGTTCAGCAAAATCACTGACATAGAGTCTGAGTTATTGATTTATTTGAAACCCTTGAGAAAAGCCACAATCATTGGTAAGCCACCAGACACGCAGCAGCTCATCATTAGGGAACACTGTAGTCATTATCTCACATTGAATCTCTGTGTGGAAGCAGTTCCTTCTATACCCTCCACGGCTCATCTAGCTTGTCTCTACACCAGCTGGGTAGTCTTATTGTAAAGCTTCAGTAATTAAGACAGCATAGCATAGGGGCAAGAACAGACAAGTGCACCCAAAGAGTGAAATCAAGAGTTCAGAAACACCTCTATGTATGTGGTGACTAACTCATGAGATGGAGAAGCTGTGGGGTGAAAGAATATCCTTGAAACAAGTCATGCATATTAAAGAAGATATCCATGTGCACAACGAACATGTGACCCTTGACCTCACTCGTGTCTACAGGCTGGATAGAAGAATATTTCCCTGACTCTGAGATAGGCAAAGCTTTCTTAAATAAGACACAAAAAGTGCAAGCCATGATAGAAAAATCTTATTAAAACCAAATTACATTAAACTATATGTTTCTGCTCATCATAAAATGCTGCTAATATAAAGCTATGCTGCATAATGGAAGAAGGTATTGGCAATTAAAATTAAAATTAGAATTAAAAAAGGACTGAGGTCAAGGACATATTAGAAACATTTTTACAACAAGAGATAGATGGTAACCTACCAGAAAAAGTGGACAAGAGATTTACAAAGTTATTTTAATAAAGCAAATGACCTGCAGCGCCAGCTCCCTCCCTGAGGCATGCTGAGACGGGTATTAAGACTGGGTGGTGTGGTGCGCCTGAAATTCCAGCACTTGGGAGGTTGAAAACAGGAAGGGTCACTAAGAGTCTGACCTGTGTAGTGAGATCCTGTAGACCCTGTACTAAATACACAAAAAACAGCAAATGGCTAATGAATATGGGAAAACTACTAATTGTCCAGGAAGTACAGATTAAAACCATTTTGTGCTATTATAACACACTTGTTAAAACAAAGAAGGCAACTGTGTAGCAACCAGACCTCATACATTGCTGATAAGAATCTAAATCTGTATAATACCTTATGAAGAGTTTTGTAGAATCTGTGATATAAAAAATATGCACAGGTTGTTTGAGGAATTCCACTCCTCGATACATACACCATTTTCTATTGTGATAGAAAGGTATTTATTTTCATCATAAGCAGGTTTACTTGTAGTAGCCTTACTATGGGGACAACTCAAATATTCACTTGTAAGAACAGATGAAATAGATGTGGCATATCTGCAAAACGGAACACTATACCACAAGAAGAATGAAGGAGCTATGACTTTATGTGGTAACACACAGGAATGTCACAGTATAATATTGAACAGGCATGGAAAAGCACATTTTTCCCCCCAGAACTGGGGACTGAAATCAGGACCTTACGCTTGCCAGGGAAGCACTTATTCCACTGAGCCATCTCCCGGGCCCCAAAAAGCACATGTTGTATGATTCCTTGTAGGACATTCCAAAACAATTTGATTGGTAAATCTCAAACATGGGGCCAGAAGTCAGGACAGTGGTTGCTCTTGTCCTGGGCAAGTGTGGAGAAAAGCAGAAACAAGCTGTCTGCGATGCCAGGTGTCCTCTAGTTCCTAATCCGAGTGCTGATAAAGCAGATGTTTGCACACTATAAAAATGAGTTGTGCTGCTAGTGTGTAATTTGCGCACATATTTGTACTTTGGACATAAATGAAATTTATAAACTTAAGTCAATTGTGTGTCAGAGGGATAATACATGAACAAAACTTTACTTGTACCATGTCTCCAGTTTTTCAGTGTGTTATTGTGCATATGGGGCTCAGAGGCTTAAACCTAGGTCCTGATTACAGAGATTCAATAATCAAGAGAATGAGGGGCCAGGGAGATAGCTCAGCTGAATAGGCGCTTGCCTGGCAAGTGCAAAGGCCTGAGATTTTTGGCTCTGGAGAGAGAGAGAGAGAGAGAGAGAGAGAGAGAGAGAGAGAGAGAGAGAGAGCAAGCAAAGTCCATAATATGGAAGAATTAATCTATCCACATCAGTTGGGCCAGATTGGGAGGACAGCTCGTCCCTGTCTTCCCCTCCTCCATGTCCTCCAATTTATAGAGTGGGTAGAACAAAGACAAGGAAAAATACACATAGTTTCTACCTCTAGCTAGGCTTTACCCCAGTGGAGGGCCCAGAAAGTGCTGAAGCCCTGGCTGTCGTGAAGCCCTTTTGGTTTCGGGATGGGGTGGAACTTTCTGCTCTCAGCATGAGGAAGCCGGAGAAAGAGCTGATATGTATAAATCCCAAGTTTTTTTTTTCAAAGTTTTATTGACAAACAGATAGCAATGAGACAGTTTCAAATCATATCGGAAGGACAGTTTCAACAAATAAT
>NW_004524605.1:9331728-9340034 GCF_000260255.1 Octodon degus | reverse complement strand
CTTGGTTGAATGCTGTTGTGTGCCCGACACTATAGTAAGTGGGAAGCCACAAGGGTGGCTTGGGCTCTGCCCTGTGCCTGTGGTCTGCTGTTGTGTCCTATTCGAAATCTTTCTTACCTCACCGTTTCTCTTTACCTGTGCTCCTGCTTTTATCTTTGTCTTCCTCCAGCCAGTATGAGTCCCTCACAAGTAACCCAGGGCAGGAGTAAGACTTCTACTTGGAGCTCTTTGTAATCCCTGATATATTAGGCTCTCATCAGATATTCTTTGGCCTGAACATAACATTGAAAACAAAATTCTCTGTAGATGCCAAACATTTGTTCTCTGCTTATATCCTCCATGTGTTTATTCCCAGAACTGGTAAGTTAGTAGCGATTTGCACCTGCTTTGCCAGGTTATTTCAGAGAATATTAGTTCTCTACCAGCCTGTATTTTAAAAGAAGATTAATAATACCATGAGCCATATATCTTATAAATCAATTTTTAAAATGCCAAAGTAGTATTATAGTCTTTTATCTTTCAAGAGATTCTACTTGTTTTGTGATTATACTAGATAGAGAGTTGTAATCACAATCATGAAAATTTGAGCTCCTAAAGCTCAAAGCAGATTAGAAAAGAATTTTCTAGAGATATCAGAAAACTTCTCCCCACAAGTGAGATGTTGTGCAGTTCACTGGTAGGGTGGAAGTAAGAAAGGAAGCCCGTGAGAAGGAAGGTGGGCAGGGGACAGGCTGAAGGAGATGGGCAAGTCTCAGTGTCCTGCCTGGCTTCTGGGAGCTGAGCAGGACACTTGCAATTTACTGCAGATGTGTACTGACCCCATGGACATGGAGAGTAGAGCCTGCCTTGCTTTGCATCTCTTGGTACTGGGTCTGCTCTTTAACTAATAAGCTAAGCGTGAGCCCAGTCCAGGCGTCTGGCCTGTTGTCAGGGAACTCACAGAGGGTTGGCCATGATGCTGCCATTGGCATCCCAAGCCAGACCCTGAGCTAACATTTCCCAGGTATGGAGGAAGGCCCTTCAAAGCTGAGACTGGAAGAATGAAGTCACCCAGGACAGGGTGTAGGGGAGGGGCCCTCTAGGCAGAGAGAGGACGTGAGCCCCAGGAGTGCGAGTGAAGAGACCCTCCAGCTCCACAGAAGGATGGCAGAGTGGCCATGCCAGGCACCTGGTGGAAAGGCAGTCAGAGTAGTGGGGCACAAGGTGGGGCAGGAGGCCTGGAAGCAGACACCTGGAAGGAGGGTGCAGCAGAAGGGAGGGAGGAGTGGTAGGGGGTGCCCTGAGCCAGTCCCCTCATCTCCCCACTGAGGAACGCCTCTCACCGAGTGGGGATGCACTGGGGGGAGCTGACACTAAGAACAGAACCAAGGAGATAAGTAGGTGCTGTGGCAGAAGCCGGGCCACGCCCTCACTCTGATCGCTCTGCAGGGCGGGCTGCACTAAGTGGAGCAGCATGGGCAGGACCAGGGCAAGCACGGGGCAGTGGGTGCACCAGGCTGGCCTCCTGCCGAAGGCCACCGGGCACAGCTGAAGAGGAGGACTCACTCATTTCCTGCGGTATCCGCGCATAAGGTCCTGGTTGGTGCAGGGACCTTGTCTTCTCCTCTCACACGGTGAGGCAAGTTGGGTTTAGCCTCATTTTATGGGTGGGGGTGGGGAAGCTTGCCAAGTCAAGTGTATTTCCATCAACACACCGAGATCTGAGTCCAGAATTCATCTTTTAACAAATAGGTTGTACCAATAGAGAGAAAAGTAGGAGAGAGAAAAATAGGAATGAGGGAGAATTTCAAATTCCTCCCCAGATTTCATATTGTGTTGTTTTAAAAATATTTCAATATAATATATGGTAATTAGTTTCACTCACACTAAAAGTTTCTCTTAGTTCATTCAAAAGAAAGTTTGCATTATCTGTTTCTATTTTATAAAAATTGATAGTCTATGACCCTAATATGAATTGTTGAGTTATTATGGTGGTCATCCCATACAGCTGAAGCCCTTAAAACAACAGCTTATCATCCCAGAGACCACCTCGCCCCTTCTTCTCCAGCTCAGCCCAGGGCGCAGTTTCCTTTCACCCTTCCCGCCACCTCAGGGAAGGTCCCAATCAGCTCCTCAGGTATATCTAAACTTCCCCCTCTAGCCCCACCCCTGGCAAAGGCCATAGAAGCCTCAGCCTCCCTTTGTTCCAACCCAGAGAATTCCTTATCTTCCCAGATTCTCTCTGTGTCCTCCAAGATAATGAAGCCCCTTTCCCTTTTCCCTTCTGCCTATTTCTCTGCTGCGACACCATCAAAACCTATCAAGAATCTTATTGGTTTATGTCTTGTACTGAGAAACTACTTGGAAGAAAACAATACACCATGTAATAACTGTTATTACAGTTGTTACATTGTTATTCTCTTATTATTTGATTCTGAAAATAAGTTTTTTGTAGACTGGTACAACCACTGTGGAAATCAGGGTGGAAATTCCTCAAAAAATTAGGATTGGAGACTCCATTCAAGCCAGCTATTCCCCTTCTGAGGATTTTCCCAGAAGAACTGAAATCATCATATCACAGTGATATATGTGCACCCAAGCTTGTAGCAGCCAAATTCACCATAGCTAAATCTTGGAAACAGCCCAGAGAGCCATATATTCTCATCCATATATCCTCATGTCCACTGAGGAATGGATAAAACGATAAGGTATTTTTATACAACAGAGTATAAACTTGAGACTTTTATAGGTAAATGCATGCAACTAGAGAACGTACTGGTGAGTGAAATAAACCAGATGCTCATGCACAAACACTGTATTGCTTCTTTAGTGTAAGAACCTGAAAAGGTAAATAAAATCTGAAAGGTATAATAGATATGTGAAAGGGCAGGAAATCGCTCAAGAAGGAAGAACGTGTGGGAAGGGAAGAAAAGAAAGGGGAATATATGGGATAGCTAAAAAATTACACTGCAGTTTCTACTGGTTTATTGAAGGCCAACATATTTTTGACCAATTTTGCATGCTATCTCTGGTAATCTGAACAATTACTTTGAAGACAACAGGTAATATAACAGCCATTGGTGAATTCATGTTGTCTTGTTTTTTAAAAATTCTGAGTCATTCCTAATATTTTTATCATATTTTTACTCTCTTTAAAATAATAAAACAGGTCAAAAAATAAAAAGAAAACAAAAATATTCTAGGAGGCTCTTCTGCAGAATGGCTGATGGAGGATCAGTAGCTAGAACACCCTGAAAAGCGATGTCCACAGCCTCGCGCGTCCCAACTTGCGGGGGAGTCTTGTGGAAGCGCCCTGTCTGCATCCTGGATGTTGAGCAGCCCAGTCTCGGTGCTGACCCTAATCTCTGCTCCTGTGGAAGTGGGTCTGGCCTGCTCCCTTCCTCAGCCTCTTTAGCACCCTGGCAATGAAGGGAAACCCCACATATACCTTTCTTTTAGCCTGCTGGCAATTAACATTGACATTAGCACTGGAAAGTCCTCTGGGAAGCAGAAATGGGGTAGACCCTGGGGTGGAGAGTGAAGGGCTGAGATCAGGGAAGAGGGTAGGAATCTGGTAGACTGGGAAAGTTGGCTGGGGCAGCTGTGTTAACCATGGGCAATGTACCAAGTCTGTGTCCCCAGAGAGGGGGTAACGCGCATGCCTCACAGTTGTTGGAAGATCAAGCAAGCAATAGATGGCTGCACTCTGAAAACCAATACACTTCCTATGAATAAGAGGTCATATGATTCTGATATGAGGAAGACTTGGAGGCACGATGCTGGAAGGTGCCTTGGGAGTCGGCGAGATTCTCCTGATCATTTTGCAGATGATCCAAGTTGAGGCTAAGCGCCATTAAATGACTTTCCCCCAAATCACTCTGGAGGTTAATGTTGGAGCCAGGTTTACAGAGAAATTCTTCAGCTTAGGCTGAGGGCTCCATCCACTGTCTCGCTTTGGCGGCACAGCTTTTGCAGGCAAGTGGACTAAGGCTTGAACCTCTAGCTTTGCCACTTTTGAAAGACATGGTCTTGGCCAAATTATGATACCTTTTGCAACTTCATTTTTATTTTTTATCTTTAAGAATGGAACTGCCATAGTAGTGAACTGCAAGGCTATTAGGAAGATGAGGTGACAGGTATTATTATTGACAGGTATTTGGTAAGTAGTGGATGGGTGACATGACGATAAGAGGATTGTATACGATACATTATCCTTTACAATCTATACCAATGAAGACTGACCTGAATTTCAGAAGCTTCCAATCCAAATAAATACCTCTCTGATCTTTGTTTGGTTTCCTACATGTTTAATTTATAGAAGTAGGAGGGAGGCTGAAGAGAGCACCATTCCCTAATATTTCCCAAAATGTGTTCTAGCCCAACCCAGAAATCCACTGTGGAATCTTGTTCAAAGCATGGTCCAAAGCTGCGGAGTACCATGTCCCAGTGTAATGAAATATTTCATGCTAGTAATTAAGGAAGGGTGGACAGATGGAATCTGATTCATAAAGCATTAGAGGGTCCATTATATTTGTGCAGGACAATCATTACGCAGAGATATGAAAGACCTAGAAAATAAAGACAACTCAAAGGTGTGAATAGATCTCACTCTAGGGAATTGCACTTTAAGCAATCAAACATAATAGAATCATGGTACTTTTGCACAGGGGAAAGGAAAGCATTTAAATGTGTTATCTGCATGTACCAGCTTTCCATGATAAATGTAATTATTATGCTATCACTTGGCTGTAGGTTTCTGCCAGAAGTCTTGCATGTTCATAGCTAGGGCTTTTCAGAGCTGGATGAATGTGAAGTGCAGGACCCAAGGATTAAGTGTGTGTGGCATGAGGTTAGGCCACTGGGTGTCAGCATGGTTCCGCATGTGGTCAATGGGGTTCCTGAAGACAGAAGCCCCACCCTGGTGTCGGGGGCACCACCCAGAAAGCTCTTAGCCTGTTTGGGATGGACGGGAAGGACAGTCTTGCTGCTGCTGCTGCTGCTGCTGCTGCTGGTGGTGGTGGTGGTCACTGCCTTCGAGGTGACACAGCGCAGCTGCCTCTCCTGTGCGATGCCCCTCTGTCCTTCCACCCTGCTTTGAAACCAGCCAAAGAAAGGCGGAAACATTTACAAACTGTAATCTGGAATAAACCTTTACACTCTTAACCTCGAGTGTTGGGTATTTTGTCCCAGCCATGAGAAAAGTAGCTAAGACACATTATATACCGCAAGCATGTATACTTGCTTGTATATACATGTATACTTTACTACTCGTAAATAGATGACAGCATTAGAATCAATGTGAAAGTACCAAGGAAGAATGAAAGTGCTTGGCAGTCTATGGAGCTTCTGTTAAAATGAGCTCTGGATTCAGCTACCTTTAAAGACCCAGTCATCACACGTGGGCTGCAGGCTGAGTCTGTGCCCTCCGTAGACAGAACTCTAAATTGTCACTACAGTAGGTTCAACCACATCTTGTCTATGTGCAAACTGTGCTTGCCTCTACCCAGGTTCCTTTCCCAATTTCATTTCGTGTGAATTTTAATCAAACATTTTAGTTGATTTACTGCTTCTTCTTTTCCCTTATGAAAATGACTATAGAGGGGACATGAAATACCAATATGTATGTATGTATGTATGTATGTATGTATGTATATATATGCATATATATTTTTTTTTTCTTATAAGAAGACATGGAAATTTGAGTTCAAATCTTGATAAGAAGAATGATATAGGGGCCAGGGAGATAGCTCAGTAGAGTAAGCGCCAGGGAGATAGCTCAGTAGAGTAAGTGCTTGTCTGGCAAGTGCAAGGGCCTGAGTTCAATCCCCAGTTCTGCCAAAAAAAAAAAAAAAAAAAGAATGGTATGGATCATCCATTTTATTAGAATAGGTGCTAGTGGCAGGTCCTGGAACCTTCTCCTTTCACTCTGTGGGTAGGACACTCAGCTCCTGCTTCACCTTCTACTCTACTAGCTATTTATTTTCAGGTCCTTTAAAGCCCTGTCCTGACTTCTAAATGCTTAAGGACCCCAAGACAGCTCTCTGTCCTTCATGTCCACAGCGTAGCCTGATCTAGTCCCAAATCTTCACGTACAGTATGTTGATGGTCCCTAAAATGCTGGGGTCTAACCTGGATCTTGCCCTTCACCTCCAGTCTCAGGAGCCTGTCCCACATTTTCTCTAGCATGTCTATCAATCATGTCAAACATAACACAGTCCTTGATGTCTCTCTATTCCACGTATCTGTTCTTCCACAGATATAGACGATGTTCTACAGATGTCCCCCGTCTCAGTAAAGCCACCTTCATCATTTCATAACTCAGGCCTAAAGCATTAATTACTTTCCATTTCTCACATCCAACTCCAAATCCACCAGAAGTCTTACTGGATCTACCTTCAGTATACATTCTGGGTCAGCCTGTTTCTTACTTGGAGAACACCCTACCCTCATTCATCATTTCTTGTCAAGTATTGTGAAATCCTCCTGCCTCACCACCCTTCTTTAAGGCAACAATAGACTTCTCTACCCATCAGTTGAGTTATTTTCTCAGGTTCAGAACCATTGAAATATGGGGCCAAAAAATTTCTAGTGGTGGGAGACCCTCCTCTGCAGGCAAGGGTGTTTATCAGCCTCTCTAGCCTCCACCCACTGGTGCCTTCCAGTAGGTCCTGTCCCAGTTGTGACAACCTGAAATGTCCCTGGATGTTGCCAAATGGCTCCCAGGGAGCAAACTCGTTCCTGATTTAGAGAGAGATTATGTTTTTTAAATGTTAATGGCATCAAATCACTGTCCTGCTGGAATCTTTCCAGTGGTTTCCTATTATGTTTAAAACAGGATCCAAGTTTCTGACAATAGATCACAGAGCATGTAGCGTTCCTTGGCCTGAAGCATCCTTCTGTTGCCTTCTCACTTGACTATTATCCACCAATCCTTCCAGCCTCGCTTAGATGCGGCACCCTTAAGGAAGTCCACTTTGGTTTAAGGTCTTCACTTTTTGTTCAAATAACTTTCTGATCTTCCTTTACACAGTGCACACTAGACTACACTGTGATACTAGGTTGTGAACCCTGAGGGAGTGAGGGCTGCATTTTATTTATCTTATCCTTTTTTGATGTATAGCATGGCCTGGAAGAGAGCATTTAAGAGCTACGGGACAGACTGATTTAATCTGTTACTGACTAATTGGCATGCGATTTCCCTCCTGGTTGAGATCCTGGGAGTGAATACAACTATGAGGCTAGACACCACCATGTCTTAGCAATCTGCCTTCTTATTCAGTAGTTCTGCAATTACTTTGTTGAAACACTAATAAAGAAATAGAACAATCTCAAGTCCTCATCAAAGAAGTTCTTAGTAGAACACCCTAATTCAATAAATGTGTATTGAAAACAAAGAAACAAACAAATACCAAATGCTTATTGAGTACTTGGTATGAGCAGGAGAGATATTTGTTGGAGAGTAGGAAGTTATGTGCATAGGAATTGTGGAGTTTATATTCCAGCATGTGTGATGCTCATTTAGTGCATAATAGCATATCGCATGAGGTGTGGTTCAAAAATACGTGTATATTTAAATTTTAAAGAATATTAAAATAGAAAACACATTGTCATTATTACTCTTCCAAATGTCTGACTTGCTTCTACATTTATTTTATTATTATTTTTTTTGAGACTGGATCTTGCTGTACAGTCCAGGCTGACCTGGAGCTCACAGGAATCTTCCTACTTCAGTTTCTCAGTGCTGAGATTAAGGGCATGTATCACCACACCTGAATCCCCCTTGCTTCTAACATATTTATCCCATCTTTCTTGCTAATTATGAAGCGACATGGGCATCTACTTTTGTGAATGTTTCTAGTTGCAGTTGTGGCTACCTTGATGTCTAAATCTATTCCAACTGTTTACATCTCATGGTCATTTTGTGAGAGACAGAGAAATTGCATGTTGCCAGATCTGGTCAATAAAGTGGATGAAGACATATTTTATGGCTTGCTTCTCTTTGGATAGCACTCAGCAGCAGCATTCACCATATTTTTGGTTGTACGTCATAAACACATTGGGATTACAGGTGTCCCACCTGGTTTCAAGGTCTTAACACTGGTTGTGGCAGTGATATTTTGAAAATTGCAGTCAACAAACAAACAAATGAATAAGTGAATGAAAAACTGAACAAAGAGTTCATATCAAATCAAAAGCATCCTGCATATCAAAGTAAAGAACAGGGTGAGGAGTGTGCGGAGAGTTTCCTGCTACCCTGCGCCGGCGGGACCAGTCCCAGCCCAGGCGCAGCGTGGGCCGGACCCTCTCCCAGCCCCTTGGGCCGCCCC
>NW_004524605.1:9309016-9331628 GCF_000260255.1 Octodon degus | reverse complement strand
GCGGGGTGGGGGTTGGCACTGAGGAGTGGTGGGGGGCGGCCCGAGGGGCTGGGAGAGGGTCCGGCCCACGCTGCGCCTGGGCTGGGACTCAATCCCAAGTTTTAAAGACTCATGTTAACTTCTTGGCTATGTTGCCTCCAATTTCAGAGAGGTAAAAAGAAAAACACATTGAATGAAAAAGAGGTTGATGTTTAAAAGATGATAATAAACTATGAAAACAGATAGGTAGAATACACAATAGGAATCTGGAAATTGGCTTTCTGGGGAAGGTGGGTGGATTTGCTCCTGGTTTCATACGGGTCTCTCTGTTATCTTTCCCAGACAGGGAGAAGGTGAGGGAGGATTTTTAAAACATTATTTATTTATTTATTTGGTACGGGGTCTCGCTATGCAGCTTGAACTCATAGTGATCCTCCTGTCTCAGCCTCCCCAGTGCTGAGATTACAGGTGTGTGCCACCACGCCAGGTTTTGGGGCTGGCACTGCTTGTCCGATCAGGGGTACAACTTGGGTCCTTGCACTTGCAAGGCAGGCGGTCCCACTGAGCTATCTCCCTAGCCGGAGGAAGGATTTCCCACATCTGTTTCTCCTTAAATCACCCGTGGCTGCATGTATCTGGAGCTTGCGAATTTCCTCTTCTCTCTGTGTTAATCTCATTTCCTCAGCTAGGTGACAAATCACGGAAGGTAAGACTCAGTGCTCAATGCTCCTATTTCTGAGCGTGTCTCTTGGCGCTCAGGAGAGTGCAGACTGATCACAGCGCTCAGTCAAGGGTTTCCACTGTGGAAAGTCAGAGTCCAGACTGACAGCCCGGAGGCCCAAGGTGCCGCGCCACGCCCCCTGGTGCTGTCCAGCACGTCCAGCGGTCTCTGGAGGAGGGCGCTCGCATCGCAGGGCCGGCAAGCCAAGTCGCGGAAGCTCAGCTTTACTCACTTGATGGTTCTCCTCTGCTAGCCCCACGGGGCAAACGCTGAGTACGCAGACCCTCGACTGTGGGAAAGAGGAGCAGGACATGTGGTGTGATAAAGCCCAGGCCGTGAGCTGTCTCGTCTGGTGCTCAGATCTGCAGGGAGTTTTCTGGGCAGAATGAGAGTGCAGCACGCTTTTGTGCTTCTCCTGTTCATTTTCGTTTGCCCCAAGAGATTATGATCGAGTTGAAGGCCCTGCATAGCCTGAAAGGTGTTCAGATCTAAACATGAGCCTTCTGAAAAATGGTTCATTGTTTGTTAAGCACCACTTGAGTTATTGTCAACAAAATGTTTCAATGTTCAATACTGACCTAACAAGCTAGGGTGAACTCTCAACCTTTGCTTTTCAAACTATAAAATACGATGATTATACTAGGAATTACATGAGTTCTAAGACCATATATGTTAAAAAAGAATTGATTTATAGGTTAAATTGCTTTAACAAATATCTACTAACATTAGTATGGACACAAAACAATATGCGCCAATCACATGGACTATTAGTGATCACACACACACACACACACACACACACACACACGGAACGAGAGAAAATGTGTTTATGAGCATTTATTACATGTCACACACCTTGCTAAGACCTTCAAATACCACACACCATTTAATCTTTACCAGGACTCCAAAGACATGGTTGTCATTTTATATATTAGGAGTGAGACTAGGTTTTCCAAAGACAGCCACAATAACCCCTCCTATTCCACATATTCTTTTTATAACATGATGTGGACAAATTCTACTGGAAGGAAAAATTGATGTTCCTTTTTTAACCTTTCTTTCTTCCTTTCTTCTTTCCTTTTTTTGTTGGAGACGGAATTTCACTATGCAGTTAAGGCTGGCCTTGAATTCACTTTGTAGCCCAAACTGGCTCAAACTTGCAGTGATCCTCCTATCTCAGCCTCCTAAGTGCTGGGGTGATAAGCATGTGCCACCACATCTGGACTATGTTTTTTTTTTAAACGTATTTGAGCTTGTGACTATGACAGGAGTGCCATGTGCTACTTCCAAGGGGAGGTCATGAAAGGTGGTACAGCTCCTGCCTGCTTCTCTCTGGAACAACTGTTCCTGGCCCTCAGACACCATAGAGCCAGGAGGCCCAGGCAAGTGTGTAGGGAGGACACATTTAGGTGCTCGGGCCACTGGCCTCAGTAGGCAGGTGTGTGGGAGAGGGAGCCTTCAGGTGGTTCCAAGCCCCACTGTCTCTCCTCAAGTGCAGCCTCTTAATGTTTTCTGTCCGAGATGCCTGGCATAGACAGGAACAAGACATGACTATGGGCCTGTCCAAATTTTCCAACCTGAAGAATTTGAGCAAAATAAAATGGTGGCTGTTTTTTGTCACAGGGTTGGGGTGGTTGGCTGTGTGGCAGTAGTGGCACAGGCTGTGAGATCCAATGCTACTTGTACAGAGTCAGAAGCAAGTTAGTGTAGGAGGCAGAACCAAGCCCTGGGGTCTATCCTATTAGAACCTGTGCTCTTAAGTCTTCTATTGCAAAGCTCTGGATCTTTACAGTACTTAAGGTAGAGAGAACCTTGAATGTTGACCACAGAGAAACAGAGCTAAGTGTCCAGGACAGAGGGGCCTGAGGCAGAGTGTGGTTGGCAGGTAGGGGTCTCTGACATAGGGATAAGTCACAATAGGGAAGCAGGCTAGCACCAAGGTCCACATCCTGCCCAGGGGCCAAGTGTTCAGCCAGCTGTCACCTAATCCAGGCAGAGCACTGCCTCTGGCAGCAGCCTTCTGGAACAGCTGCTGCACTTACATCCTTCTGGTTGGAGGTGAGCGGGGAGCCCAGCCAGCCAGGGAGCTGCCTGCCAGTGAGTCTCTGGGAGTTGTCAGCAGAGAATCAGTTGTTGCTGGGAGGCCAGGGACAGTGTGAAAAAGAAGTAAGGTGACTGACATAGAGGAAGGAAAAGATAATATAGACTTCGGAATACCCAGCCTGAAGTGTTATCTATGCCACGTACCTCAGCCTCTTCTTGCTCATGTAATAAAGTTGAGGAAAATGTGGTTTGACAATCACGTTATTGGCTTGAGTCTAAGGCCTAATAAAGAGTGGACTAGGGATTGAAACCCAAGTATGTTTAAGGAGACCAAAATACTTGGTTTCTATACATGGTCATCTCCCCTTGACTTGCCCAACTCCCCCACTGCCTTATCTGGACTTCTTTTTAGAAATCTCACTTGTTATAAAAAGTAATGCCCTATTAATATGTTGAGCTGTAAAAGGGTCAAGTCAACAACTTCTGACATTGTCAGTCCTGCAGGTAACCCACTACTATTATGGGCTGCTGGATTATATTGGAATATTTTGCTGAATTCACACACTACAATATTTAAATGACAATGGCATACCCTTCTCTGACAAAACTAAACAAAAAAGGGGGTACAAATGAAGGATCATTTTGTATCTGTATACTCAAAATTGTTAGGATAGATATACAGCTGCATTCTCTTAATTCAGTGAATATAAAGATTTGTTCTAATAGTGTTTGTGGACAGGATATCATGTCTGCATCTTGTACAATGAATAACCACTAAGACAACAATATGCAATGTATTAATTATTGAGACTGTTCTAGCTAATTAGTTTTGAAACTGTCTCATTGCTATTTGTTTTTCAATAAAATTATTAAAAAAATAAATCTCACTTGTGGTCGAGGACAAGTTCAAGTCTCTCCTTTTCTATGAGCCAGCCCAGATCATTTTAGTCCTCAGTGGTCCTTGTGTCTTTTTTATGTATTAAACATAAATTCTGCCATTATGAATTGTTTAAATATACACTCTGCCTTTTCATTTATCTTGTTCCTTGCATATCTTGGTTCTTTTACAGCCTTGCAAGCTCAAACAGCCTGAACCTTTCACACTTTGAATCTGACACCTTTCACACTTTGAATCTGACAAAGTGTTTACATGGTACCTAGTCAGGGTTTAAATTCCAGATGAGCGCAGCTAGAACACTATATTCCTATGTTAACTGCAGCATTCTTCATAACCACTAAGAGATGGGAATAACCTACACATTCATCAAGGGAGAATAGCTGAAAAGTGCAGTACACGCACATAATGGGAGGCTATTTATAAATCACTGAAAAGATGAAAGTCTGTCATTTGCAACAATGTAGATGGAACTGAGATCATTAGGTTAAGCAAAATAAACCTGGGGCTGAAAGAGAAGTTGCCACACAGTCTTACTTAGGTGGGACCTGAAAAAGCTAATCTCACAGAGTTGAGAGCAGAACAGTAGTTACCCAATATAGGGAGGGAAGAGAAGCAAGAGACCCAGAAAGGTGGGTCTTAGGTGCTAAGGAAGATAGAACTAAAGAGTTCCGATTTGTTGCTTGACCTGTAGGTGACGGTGACCATATATAACAATAACATGGTATACATTTCAAAAAGCTAGAAGAAAGATTTGGAATGTCTTCACATAAAAAAGTGGTAGACGTTAGAAAACACAGATGTTCTTAATGACTTAAACATTACCTACTATATCATTTATCAAAACATCACATCATGCCCAATTAATAGGTAAATTTTTCATTTATTTATTAGTTAAAAATAGTTTATCTCAATAAGATAAACAAGGGCCACATGCACATGTAGATAAAAGTATTGAATTGATTAATCCTCTTTTGCACCTCTAAAATACATAGAGTAATTGGAATAAAACCAAGCAGAATAAAGCCCCTTTCCATTCTTTCTCCTCACTACCACCATGGGACACAAAAGAGCAAATGAATACCAAGGCGTCCCCAGTCCGAAGGGAAGCATCTGTCTAGCAGCCCCTTCTACCTGGTGCTCAGGAGACAAAGAACCAGGATGGTGGCTTCTCAAATAGCTGCCAGGGTCCTCTTCATCCCCAGAAATAAGAATGTGGTCGAAAAGGCTCTATCCATTGTGAAACTGTCTTACCATCGTCCAATAAAAATATTCTACAGGGAACCAACTTGTCCCTGGTGGCTGCTGAAGAACTTGACCTTGATAGTCCATTTTAGATGACACTAATGGCCTCATTGCAGGGTTCAGGAAACACCGAAGTCATGGTACTGAGTGCATCACTAAATTTGGTAAGTTCTAAGGCCAGTGAGCACCAAGAAGTTACCTTGGTTGGCAAGTTCCATGGCTCGCCTCAGTTCTTTTACTCATGGTCATCTTCCTCGAAGGGTGTCACTCATCATTTCTCTTTGCTTTTGTAGAAAATTTAACCCCATCTTTCAAGGCATTGTCCATGCTCCCTGGAAGTCTCTTGTCTCCTCAGCCCATGCACATATTTCCTTTATCACCAATTCAGTGAACCGCCATGAGTTCCCTAATTCGAGAAAGGCAGCATGGGACAATGAAAAGAGCCTATCATAGGGACCAGCAGGACAATATCCTACTGCTTCCTGTTATTGCAACCCTGAGGATCTTTACAAAGCCACATAGCCGTCCTTGTTCATCACCTCAGCAGCTGCCTCTTGCTCCGTGAATGACGAGCTGTCACCTCATTGGCCAGGTTTCTCCTGATTGACCCTGAATCTAATCCAGCTTTGTCAACAGCAGAGCAATAAATGTCTTTTTTTTCCCCCAGTACCAGGGACTGAGCTCAGAACCCTACACTTGCCAGGCGAGCGCTTATTCTACTGAGCTATCTCCCTGGCCCAACAAATGTCACTGTACATTCATCTCGTCACAATCGTATGAAGACTTCCATGGGAAGAGTGGCTCGTGCCGAGATCTTTCCCATTGCCCATAATTTAAAGACTATTCCTGATCACATTTCCTTCGTTCTCATTCTTTATTCATGTGTAAAGTGCCACAGTTCACAGCACATCCTCTTCAACTTTGGGCTGTGGCCATGGCTCCCCTTCTGACATCCACACCAGTAGGCAGCTGCAGGCACAAGGTTGGCCTCTCTGAAGTGTCTCGCATCTCTTCCTGTCTCCATCTCGCCATCTCCCTCACCCCAGCTTGCCACACTGTCCTCACTCTAGGTGAGGGTGGAATGAACCAGACACTACTATCCCTCCAAGAAGGTGGATTTTAATGATGATACTGCAAAAACAATCACAATGGAATAAAAAAAAAAAGCAAGAAGGCCTGCCTTTTGAAAATGAAACCAGAGCTAGGGAACCCTATGTAGGAGAGAAAGCGGTATACCCCTCAATTCTGAAAGTCTCCTGGACCCCTAAGTTCGCTTCAGAAGATTTGTGGTTGTAAGGGTAGCAGTGTGTAAATCATGGGTGTTAGAAGTAGATGCATGTTACAGTCTCAGCTGTGCTGGGTACCAGTATATAAAGAAATTAATTTCTGGCCAGCCAGATCGCTCAGTGGACTACAGTGCCTGCATAAGCAGACACAATGACTGGGGTTCAATCCCCAGCGTGCCATGCTGGCCCTGCCTCTTGGGGCATGCTGAGATGGTGATTGAGACTGGGTATAGTGGTGTGTGCTATAGTCCTAGTGCTTGGGAGGCTGAAAACAGGAGAATGTCTATGAGTGTGATCTGTGTAGTGAGACCCTATAGACCCTGTACTAAATAAAAAAAAAAAAAAAAAGAAATTAATCTCTATGAGCCCCCAGTTTTCTCATCTACAAAATGGCATTGCAGTACAGGCTAGAAATTGTCATAATGATTAGAAATAAAATAATGTAACATCATCAAAGTGCCTGACACATGTAGGAGAAACAAATAAAAATAACTATGAAGGCTGTCTTTCTCAGCTAAGAGAAGACTGGAGCAATGCTGGACAGCAGGATAACAAGGACTGCAAGGCAATTTTGCTTTATGGCACCTTTCAACTTCTCTTCCTTTGGTCCTTCTCTTTCCTCAGTCCATTCAGAGGCCAGCTCTGATTTGACCTGCATCCCCCAGGCAGGCAGTTACGGCTAGAAATGTGCTTCATTAGATTGCTTTCTGTCCATCAAATGAAAAGTATGGCATGGGCCTTAGAAGGTTACTGTGAAAACACACAAGCTCACGTAGCAACCAAAGTTTGAGTATTTAGAATGTGCAGTACCACCTGCCCAGTTTGGAATGAGTTGTAGAGATGAGGTCACCAGTTGGGGTTTCAACAAGCACCACATGTGGATAAGTACAGTGCAAGAAGGCTCAGAGAGGTTCAGATGACAGTGGTGAGTGTAACATGAGCCTTTACTGTAAGAGCTGTGTGTGAAGGAAGAACCACCCACAACTGAAGGCGTGTGGTCCTGATCAGGCCACTTGATGCAGGTATCATTATTATCCCTGTGCTTCACAAGAAGACCCTGAGGTGCAGGGCAGCTGTTTCCCCAGGTCACACAGCTTATAAGCAGCAGAGTCCAGAGTCAGTATCAGCCAACTCCATCCAAGGGTTCAACCTCACAGCCATGTCTGTAAAGCCCAGATGCACCAGAACTGAGGGCTGGGTGGGGGAGAGGAAGGAGGCAGCATTTGCAAAGGGGGGAGGAATTGAGCAGGACATATGGAAAAGGTCTCCCCAGGGAGACGGAGCAGTTGCAAAATAGCAGCAGGAAGCTGGGGAATAGATAGATGCGGTGTGACTCGGCCAGAGTCCTGGCTAAGCTGGAAGGCAAGAGGAGACAAAGCTTAAGTGGGGATCTGAGAGCACAGAAAGGACCATCATGTTCACATTTGGAAGAAGGAAAAGTGAGAGCCAGGAGGGCAAGTTATGCAGCCTGTGGATGGGAGGGAGGCTGAGGCTGAGTGGGTGGGATTCTGCTCTGCTCCCAGAAAGTATTATTCTCATTTCAAGCCTTCTCTTTGGGAGCCTATGATTATGCACAGTGACTGTCACCACCTAGGACTGTGGTTTCTGTGTTAGAGCCCTTGGCACCATTTCTTTTTCTTGGTGCCTTGAGATCTGCTCACCTCTTATGTCATTTGAATGCAAATGGTGCCCCAGAAATGATTCATTTCCCACAGTTGGACGGTGGGACCTACTGAATACCCAAAACTGTCAGCCTCTCCATAGTAGTCTGGGCCTATCTTCCCTATCTACTTGATTAAGTAGACTTTCAGTTTTCCCTACACAGGACTCATTATTTCTTTGAAGATAAAGAACTGGTTCTCTTGATCACAGAAATTGTATTTGCAGAGAAGTTTTACAAAGAAACAAGAATTGTTGAATTCTGATTATTTTGTGAAGTGAAATTCTGTACCATTTCTAATGCTTCTCTTTAACTACTTTTTATTATCTTAAAAAATAAATTCCAACAAAAAGAAGAAAGAAATAAAAAAAAAGAAAGAAAGAAGGATCCTCTCCTGAAAAATGCATTGCCCAGGCAGATATGACTAGCTAAAGGAGGGCTTTCAGGACGTAGAGGTGTGGGAATTGTCTTTCTTCTTTGTAGTCCACATCCATGGCCTGTATTTTCCAGAGTATGTGAAAAGAAAGGAAAACATAGCAATCAGGTTTTATGCTTGGAGCCAAAATACAGAGGTTGAAAGGAGAGGGAACTTTAAAAAAATATGTAAGTATGATATTTCCAGAGTGTCCATAGGCATTAAGTTCATCTAGCCATCTAGCCGTATTATATAGCCCTAAACATTCTCCCAGGGGCCTCACAGGGGGTCCTGCCATTGAACGTGGCTGTGCCTTTGATCTGCAGAACTCCCCAGCAATAGCTGGCCATAGCTGAGTAGAGGCCACTCCCATCAGCTGGTGCAGGGTGCTGAGTTCACCGTGGCCCTCTCTCTAAGAGGACAGAAGTGTCTGTGCGCTATGTGCCGTGACATCTCCCGTAGCACCCTGATTCAGGCTTGCTGTGTAACCGGTGATAAAGAGACATTTGATGCATGAATATGTGCACAGTTAATCCTTTTTTATTCTCTGTATTTTAGGGAAGGGTCTACAGGGTGTTTAGGGTCTCACTACTAGATCAGACTAGTAGTGATTCTTCTGTTCACAGCCTCCCAAGAGCTGGGATTACAGGCGTGCTCCAGCATGTCCAGTCTCAACTGCCATCTCAGGGAACCCTGGGGGTGGGGCCAGCACTGCAGGCTGGGATAGAACCCCCAGCCCCTGAGCCTGCTTGCAGGTGCTTTAATCTGCTAGCTATTTGGCTGGCCCTTTCGCACAGTTAATCCTGCACATCTTTTTCAGTGATGTGGAAAACTTGCTGAAGGATGGCCTATTTGCAGTTTTTGGGGAAAAATATCTGTCCCTCAATAAAACTGTCCAGTATCAGGCATGGTGGCACACACCTGTAACACCAGCTACTGGGGAGGTTGAGGTAGGATAATAGAAAATTTGAGGCCACCCTGGGAAGATTAGCAAGACCTTGTTTTCTGTTTTTTTTCTTTTGAGGAACTGGAACTGGGGATTGAACTCAGGCCCTTGTGCTTGCCAGGGAAGCGCTTATTCCACTGAGCGCTTATTCCACATTCCACTTGTTTGAAAATAAAATAAAGGATTGGGAATATAGGTTTATGGCATAACACTTGCCTAGCAAGTACAAGGTTCTGGATTAACCCCTAATACCCAAAATTACTACAATGATGAACTTCCACAGCAATTTAAAGAGAAGGAAATTTAACTCTCTTCTTACTGTTAGCCAGAAATGCTGGTTGAGAAAAGAAAATAAATAATATTTTAATTTGCATAGCCAGTGAAGGCTTTCATCTCCACATCACTGCCTTCATTTTAATATCTCCATGCCACACTTTTGAAGCTTCGGGAATTTTTTCTTATTCCCAAAGTTCCGTGAAGCTACTCAGTAGTGGTGTCTGGCTCTTGATCTCACCTTCAAGTAGTAGAGAGTCCAAATTGAAAAGGCAGTTGGCACTGAGCTGAAAAGCCACACACATATCCCATCTGCCAGTACCGACAGACCACCTCCCAGGAGAGGCCCTCTTCCTTGGTGTCACCTTTAGCGGTGAGGAAAAAGTGGCAAAGGGGAATTTTCTCCTGTCAACATCTTTGTGCACCTTTTCTGGCAGGCTGGCCTACTTAGGAAGGTAACATCATGGCAAGGCTCTTCTTCAGCATTCCCATTAATCCCTTTGTGCCCAAGACCTGACTTACCTAGCAAGTAGCATACTATGGGACAGAGAGCAGGCGCAGGCTGTGATTGGTGTGTGTGGGGTTGCTAACTGGCACCACTTTTCCTGCCCCAGGGGCCTTCTTTCTGTACCTGTGAACTGTCTTTCTATGGCCAGCATCCACGTTTGGTGACTTTTGACATTAAAGGCCCGTATATTGGAAGGCAGAGGGTAGGGGAGGCTTGGGGAAAATGCACAGCTTTCTGCAATTACTGAGCTCCCAGCTCCACAGATCTGAGAACCTGTGCTTGAACAAACATCTCAGTTGCCTCAAATTCAGAGGGTTCCCCCAGAGACCCCTAGACCTGGGCCCAAGACCAGGAGCATCTAGCATACATTTCTTACTGCTGTCCACAGAACCCTGTGACCCTTGTAGCAAGGAACTTGTGGCCTAAGTCAGGCTTATGCTTTCAAAATGAAGAAGGATTTCATTCTTGAGTTGCTTCCATCACCTCCAACCTCCCACTCTTCCCTCCAGACATGCCAGTGAACTCCACATGAGTGAGAGAAAAGGGTAGTTTTATGGCTCTCTCTGGGAGGGTAGGAGGGAGAGCAGGAGGCGTACTGGTGAAGTTGTCCCAGGCCTCTCAGCTCCTGTGCCATATTGGTTGCCATGGAAATTGCTTGGAAATGCAAAGGTCAGGCTGTCTTTTGCTATCTCCTAGGTTTTCCTCCTTGGCCACCCCCTGTTCCCACGGTGAGTCAGCTACAGGGCCCCCAAGCAGTGAATTAGCTGAGGGGGCGTGTGCGTGATACAGGGCTTTGGGAGAGCTCCAAGGTGCCGTCGCTCCCTTGCCTGAGACTTCTCACTGCGAGTCATTGTTCTCACCAGGTGGAGATAATCATTATACATGCCGACCCAGACTGTGATCAGGAATGCAAGGGGGTGCTCTGAACACTGAAATCCTCATTTCTCATTTTCCTCTGTTGTCTTAAGACTTGCATAACCTCTTGTTCTCCTTACTAAAGTCATCCTATAAAGCCATATTAATATGCTGAGCTGTAAAAAGCTCAGGTCAACAACTTCTGACCTTGTCAGTCCTACAGATAGCCCACTACTATTATGGACTGCCGGACTCTATTGGATTATTTTGCTGAATTCACGCACCTATAATATTTAAATGGTGATGGAATACCTTCTGACAAAAGTAAACAAAAAAGGGGATACAAATGAAGGACCATTTTGTATCTGTATATACAAAATAATTAAGATATACAGCTACTTTTTCTTCATTCAATGAGAAGAAAGATTTGTACTATCAGTGTTTGGACAGGATATCATGTATGCCTCTTGTACTATGAATAACCACTACGAAGACAATATGCAATGTATTAATTATTGAAACTGTCCTGCTAATTGGTTTTGAAACTGTCTCATTGCTATTTGTTTCTCAATGAAATTAACTAACAAAAATGAAGTCATCCTAACTCAGTAGGGCACTGACCCCAAGGGCATCCCTGAGGAAATGGGGCTTTGATGGTACCTCTGAAGGGGTCTCCTAATTCCCCTGTAGGTAATGGTACCTCAGATTGAGACTGCCTGGGAGGGAAGGGCTGGGCTGGGCATCAACAAGCCAGGGATGTTGCCTCGGTGACCTCAGAGAAAGTATCTTGCCCCCATGTTGGGCCGTAGTCTCCTCATCTGTAGTGATCCAGATAAACGAGAGCACCTGGGATCCTATTCAGAGATAAGCATCTCTGGAGCTGGCCCCGTGTTTTGCAAATGCACCTTCCCTCCAGGATTTGTCTTGAATTCTCCCTCCCCTCCTCTTCAGCGATCAGCAAGTCCTGTTAATGCCAGTTTCCAAGCTGGTCACAAATCCATGGCCATAGCCACGGTTATCATGATGGCTTCTATTGATGCGATTTCTCCTGGAGAGCTGTGGGAGCCTCTGTCTGTTCCCCCTTTGTCTGCTTCTACTTTGGATTCTTTCCCCTAATCCTTTTTCCTCACAGCTCCCCAGAGTGGTCATTTAGTATGCAATTCAACTCTTCTGTTGCTTAAGACCCCCCAATGGCTTTCCATTTCATTTAGCCTAAACCCCACGCCTACACATGAGTGAGCTGGCTTTTGCCTACTTGTTCTGTATTACCTCAAGGAGCACTGCTCTCCTTTGTTACTAAAATCCAGACATACACATCGTTTCTCTAGCCTGTAAGAGCACGAGGCTCTTGTCTACCTGGGACTTCACGCAGAGCTGTGTGTGTCTCTCGGTCATACAAGCCTGGTGCTCTCTTACCCATTAGGTCCGCAGAGAAGCCTTCTCAAAAGTTTCTAAGTAATTATTCTTTCATTCCACTTCCTTTTCCATCCATTGCAATAGTCGTTTCATTTTTTTTTTTTTTTTGGCAGCATATCAAAATGTTCCTAGCCCCTTGAAGCAAAGGTTCCTTCCCACCACCCTGCAGCCTGAGCACAGCTTCATATCCTCCGCACCTAAACCATACCTGGCAGGTCACAGGCAGTTGGCAATATGTTGAGCAAATGAATGATGAATGGTTTGGGCCACAAATAAGGAAGAACGAAAGGAAACGGGAAAAGAAAGGTAAATTTTGTCTGTAGCAATTTTTGTTTCTCTTTTATTTTTCAAAATATTCCTTTTCATGGAAAATATATACAAAATATCTATTAAGTGTAGGTCTTTGCACTGAAAGGCCTACAAGGTCCATGCAGGGATGGTGTTCTACTCTTGCCCCCATCTAAACAACATGCAGCCTGTGATCACAGCTAAGCTGGTTTTTAACTTTTAGTGTTAAAAAGTGGGCTTCAAAAATCCATTTATGAAAGAAACATTTTAAAGAAAGGGAGGGGACTCATTAGGCATTTTAGTAGCACTTGGCGGCCTACATTACTGAATGTGCTAATGACAGATTAGTGTTAAGGATTTGTGGAGCTAGCACAGGAAAGATTAACTTCAGGTACTGTGGCCAAGTTTGCAAGTCAATTCCTAAGTACATTTCCAACCCTTTTACTCTAGAGGATGGAAAGCCTTGCCTGCCTATGTTTCCTTCAGGCATAAGTTATTGTGGACCACCATTCTGATCAGTGAGGGGGAAGCAGACGTTTGTTTGGGGTGGAGAGAATTTTGTTATGCTTTTGTTTTCTTCATCCAGAGACAGATATGGCTGGAAAGACTTCCTCCCCCTCTGCTTAAAAGTGGGTACAATGTCTGGGAGCTCGCCTCCTTGGGAACAAAAAAGGCCAGGAGAATCACAGAACAGCCTACACTGATTTCCCAAAACCACAAGCCACTACCTGCTACCATGTTTTCCAGGACGCACCCTGTAATCTGAGGTAACCCTCAGTGTGTGGTGAGGGTTTTGCTGTTGCTCCTGTTACTTGTGAACAACTGTATTTGACCACATTTTGCTGGCTTTGGGTTACTGGAAGTGAACAGTAACTCGGAAGACATTAGAATGAGCTAAAGCTGTTGGTGTATGAGTGCAGATATATGCAGTTGAGGTAGAGTTTAGCTCTCTGAGTCCTAAGTTAGTGAGGACTTATGGCACATTTATTATATTTATTTATTTAGTACCGGGGATTGAACTCAGGACCTTGTGCTTGCCAGGCAGGCACTTATGCCGCTCAGCTACCTCCCCAGCCCTGTGATATTTAAATAAGCGCTGAGGGCCAAGAACTGAAGCATGCAGGACGCGAGCAGCACAGGCCCTAAAAGAGAGCGCACAAGGACAGGGCCAGCAGCAACGGTGCTCTCCACTGGCGTTCGTCATTCTCTGCATGGCCTCTGTCCCTCTGCTGTATAGTCCTTGTTCTTTTGTCTGGCCCACCATGCATTTTCAATGAACATTCTGATGACATTATATTTGAACTCTTAGAGGGGTTTCATACACCAACAGCTTTAGCTCATTCTAATGTCTTCCGAGTTACTGTTCACTTCCAGTAACCCATAGGCTTTTAAACTTGGAATGACCAGGACAAGCTTGATAAGGAAGTCTATCTACAGTGGGTAAGATTCCTTTTATTAGTAGTTCACACTGGGCCTATCAGACTCTTTTCATCCACAGTCACAAACCCTTCCTCCTACTTCCTACGGGGAGGAACTCCAGGAATCCAGGTATCGCTGGCCTCTGGAGTCAACCACTAGTTATTTCCACTTTGTCTCTGGACTACGTCAGAAGAGGGCGCTAGGCTTTCTGGTCACTGAGTAGTGTTCCCTCTCTACTATTTATTCAAAGTCCTATACACAAAGCCATTCCAAAGTAAAAAAAAAAAAAAAAATGCCACCCATTTGATAGGTTTCCTATGTGGGGGCTGGGTCCTACGGAGCAGGTTCTTCACCTATCACCATCTTTTAAATCTCACCACAAGACTTGAGACAATTATTTTCATTTTGCCAAGCAAAGAATGGAAGTCTAGAAGGAGACTGTCACGCAGAGCTGCGCAGGAGGGTGGGAGATACGTGCTGTTGGTTCTCTTCTACAGCTTGCTGTGCTTTGGAGATAAGTGAGGGGCGCTTTCAGAAGTCCAGGGCACAATTTGAGATTCGTCTTTAGGCAGTGGTTCAACACCTCCAAAGCCAACTGAGTGACACAGCAGTGAGGTGAAGAGGTGGCAGCGGCTGTGACCTGGTGAGGGCGTGGGCCAGCTTGCATGCCTGTCAGTGGACTTGGGACACTCACCACTTAATGCAGATGGATTATACAGAAACATGCCTGATAGAGACACAGGGTGTGAAGCACGAGTTGAGGCCTCTGCAGGGCTGGTGGGGAGGATAAAAATGTACCCGGAGGTCAGACGACGGGAAATCTGTTAAGAGGTAGGGGCCTACTCCAGAAGGAAATAACCAGAAAAGAAGAGATGACATATGCTGGTTTTGATGGCCCTGTGCTATTCTGACTAGATAGGAGTTGTTTTTCCCACTGTTTATCCACTGGCCTGGTTTATTTTTAAGTAAGCCCTTCCCCTGCTTGGTTCTTTCTACTCTTCACCATGTGTTTGCCAGTGTTGGCCACGCACCCAGTCTCACACCTCCTCTCCCACGTTCCCCTTCACCCCACCCAGACTGCCTTCTTATTTAAAGAAAAACAAGATTATAATGTTGAACACTGAGACTTTCCAAATTGTACAGCATGCAAAGTAAGTCTCAGAGGAAGCTTGTTAGGAAGGTTTTACTCCATCGCTGCCTAGAAATATGGGTCCCCATCGGCAGTCAAATGCGAAATGATGACAGGGTCAGTGTACCTCCAGTAAACTTCCTTGAGGCCTGGTATTTATACACTTACACCCCAGATTTATCCATGGAGGTCCCATTCTAAGATATACTTCTCTGCCTGCTTTTGAAATTAGGTAATCTGTGAAGGAATGCCTCTGGGAAAGGGAGCTCAGAGATACCAGGTAACTGTGAAGGTATGTACAGTCAATGGTTATTATCAGTTAAATTAAACTAGTTCAGGTTGAACATTCTAAAGTGAGGTCAAAGAAATTACACATACATACAGGAGGTCAGTAAGTGTGAGAGTTGGTCTAGATTATTGATTTTCAAATTTCTCTTTCCACTTTCTCTTTTCTACTCTTCTTAGCTTCTGATCCACTTGTCTCAAAACAGATTGCATTCAGAAGTTCAACATGTGGAACACACAGACACGAAGTTGCTCTTGATCCAGGGAAGGGTCTAAAAATCCCACTGATTTGGCTGCCCTTGTACTGGCAGTGCAATACCTCAAGTCCCTCTCTCAGTTTCTTTGGGACCATAAGAAACACATTTATGTCACTGAAGGAATTAGAGTTTTTTCAAGGTCCTTTTCAAGGTAAGAACACTTTTTAAGATGAAGAAGCCAAAGTCTACCAGGGCAAGATGACTTCCCAAGCCACACACACCTTGTGTCACCTACTTAAAACCCACCACTTCTCTATTTACTACCATGCAACCTCATGAGACAGTCAGCATTTCTGTGGTTCCTCATTCATAAAATCAGATAGGAGGTGAATGCTGCCTCCTGCTTCTGTGGACATTTGTGGAAACAATGCATGCACAGGAATCATAGCCTTGCTTGGCACGCTGTGGGTCCTCATTAAGTATCAGTTGTGTCACACTGCTTTCCCTTATTTCTCTTCACTTCAGCACAACTCTGCCTATTAGTCTTGAAGGAACACCTTAATCCTCTAGCATTCATTAGCATCGATGCATCAGGGTGACCACAGCATGCAAGGGGAAATTAACTCTAAGGAGTAGTTGGAATAATCAGTCCTATCTCTTCAATTCCCAGTTTTTGCCCCACAGAAATGCATTGAAAAATAGATTGAGAAAAGAGCTGACTGACCTGGGAGAAATGTCACATCCTTGCTGCATGAAAGCTCCCAGGGAGAACCACAGACTGTTGAATATCCCAAACTCATTTGACTGGTCAGTGCTGGTTGTCTGGTCTCGTCCTTCCTCAAACTCTTCACTGTGCCACTCATAGGGGCTGAAGCGGCTGACCAGGAAGAGGACGACGCTCACTCCAATGTAGGCAAAGACTATGCACATCCAAATCTCGTAAGCCAAAGGGTCGAGGAAGGAGAACACTCCTGGCTTGGACTTTTGTGGCTTTTTTATCATGATGGAGATACCCAAACTCATAAATGGCTTGGAGAAGTCTATAACCTCTTCCCGAACCAATGTAATAGTTAAGGGGGCCACGGCCACGTCTGCTCTCTGCAAAAATAAAATAAAAATCAGTTGAGCTCAACATCTTTCTCTTTTTTTCTTTCCCTTTCTTCATTGTGAATACTCTTTTGTGTCTTAAAGAATGTGGAAGTGGGAAAGAACTTCAGAAGTCGAATACCCCAGTACTAGAACATGGTCCTGGCAAGTGGGTGATCGGCTCAGCGTATTGCAGGAGAGATCATCTCATTACTTGACAGTCTGCCTTGCTAGAGGCCTGCTATTTCTGTAAGAAGGAGGCTGCTGTGATATCTGTTATTTTGCCTGCCCAGAAGCTCTGCTACCTTCATGTGGTGGGAGAGAGACCACTCCTTCCTGCTCAGCCCTCCAGGTTGGAATGGGGCCAACCATCTTGGTTACACGGGCAGCACCTAACCTAGGTCTGGCTAATCAGCACACTCCACTCCCCTATTCTGCATTTACTCAAAGATGACAAAAGACCTAAGTGGGTTTACTGAGAATTATCTCTGAGAGCAGAGCTGAGGGACACAGAAGATGATCCTGATGCTGTAATTTAAGGTCACTCTAAATTCAGGGCTTACCCTGGGTGCCCTAGGAACATGTGTCAATAAATTCCTATGTTTGTCGCCAAGCACATGAGCTAACCCGTCTGTTTGCCTAAACCAGTTTGGATTGGGTTTCTTTTACTTCAAATGAAGATTATCCTGGTTAACAACATGGTAAAGGCAAATTTAACTCAATAAACATTTATTGAGTACTTACTGGTAAGTCCAGACTGAAAGACTAGATAGACTATGACACACTCAAGGAATTACAAACTACTGGGAGAGAGTAGCCCACATAACACACACAGACACTCACACACAAACTTCGTGATCTGTAAGGTAGATTGAATATATGTTTTCCAAGAGGGATAAAACGCTGCAGGAGACTGAGAGGGGTTCATTCTGCCTGAGGCGATCAGGACTGCATCAGAAAGGGGTGAAGTTTCAACATGGCATGGAAAGTGGTTGGGATTTGGACAGGTTACTCTGTCAAAAGTGCAGGGCGGCACTCCAGGAGGAAGGAGCCATGTGAACGAAGACCTGGCAGTGAGGAAGTAAAGTATATTTGTAAGTTTTGCCTCCAGGAAGACTGCTGAGAAATTCACCAATAATCCAGTTCTTAAATTTGAAATCCAGTATGTTGATGAACAGGAAAAGTTGGTAACAATGTTCATCCACGGGACTCCAGCAAGTGGAATCTGCAAGCCTCGCTCTTCTGGCTTCTGTCTTGCCTGCCTTTCTCTAATCACACAAGCACTGGCGTCTACTCAGTAAAAACCCACTTCTCTGCTGGCCTGAGATCAGGAGAATCTGGAAACCTTCTTGTTACAGCATCCATTTCTGGGAAGAGAGACAGGCCTGCGCATGTCTGTTTGGGCTGCCTGGCTTTCTCTTACAACGTAGCACAGCAGTCCAGGTGTGTGGTGGGGGGTGGCAAACACTGTGCAGAGGAGGCTCCTGCCACCCTACCAGGCCGGCTTGTCTCTGAGTGAGTTTCATCTGGTTGGGTGGGACGACCGAAGAACTGCCTGTGGTACCGAAGGCTGGCTCCAGAACGTCTCAAATTCTCACTTGTAGAAAGAAACTTTCTGTAAAACCATGTGGTGTCAGGTGTGAGTTTCATAGTAATTCTGTTATTTTTCCCTGTCACCCTACATAATCCTTGATAATTTCTACAAACACTTTCTAGCCAGTACAAGGGAAAAGATTTCTACTCCTTTCTATAAATCGACACAGAAAAGGAACATGAGAGAAAAGTAATGCAAATGACTTAAAAGGGCCCATGCCAAGACCAGCTCTGAAAACAGTATTCAATAGATTTCTTTGATGTTTTCTGACATGGTCCAATAAAAAGGATCATAGACTCCAAAATTATGGAATAATATGATCCGAAGGCTTTGTTCATTTAGTGGTCCAAAGTTTGGTTCCATGGAACATTATTTCTGGAATGATGCTAATAAGTATAACATAAAAATGAACATGTTTAGGAAACAGATTTCACTAAGTTACTTTGAGGCAGGACTTACAATCTTAAAGACCACTGTATGTTGAGTATTTTATCATTATTTTTATGTTTGGCATAGGGTCTCACTCTACAGATCAGACTCTTAGCAATCCTCCTGTTTTCAGCCTCCCCAGTGCTGAGATTACAGGCACATGCCACCAAGATCTGCCTCAGTCACCAGCTCAGCATGCCCAGGGGTGGGGCTGGCTTGGCACGTGGTGCCAGGGATCGAACCCTAGCCCCTATGCTTGCCTAAGCAGGCCCTTAACCTGCTGAGCTATCTCACCAGCCCTTTGAGTATTTTATTTTTTTATTTTTTGCAGAAAATTGAATTCAGGCCCTTGCGCTTGCCAGGGAAGCGCTTATTCCACTGAGCCATTTTCCCGGCCCCTTTGAGTATTTTAAAGAAGGGTGGGTAGAAGGCAGTATTGCCAAGAAGAGTAAGTAGGAGGCAGCACTGCCAAAGATAATTTTCTATGGGCTATTCATTACCCTAAGCATCCAAAGAGACCTAAATATGTAGGATACACACATGAAAGGCCGCTTTACAGGTAATGAGCCCAGGTCCAGGCAGGGAAGAGGGTCTGCACTGAGCAGTACAGTTTTGGTTTGTTTGACACTGAGGGAGAGGCCCCAGGAGTTGATTTCCACCATGTGAGACAGTTCCTGCTGCTGCACAGCCCTGGTCAAGGGCACAGCAGAGGGAAGACTGAGCTTCTCTTCTTCCTAACTCCATGGTTCCTGTGTAGCTTCAAGTGAAAGAGCTTGGAGTTTAGGAGATCAGTTTCCTTCCTATAGGGAGTTGACTTTCAGAGGAGCTCAGTGGCTCACAAGCATCGCAGTCAGAGAGCTGTGGAGTTGGAACTCAAATCCGGGGATCTGTCTGCAAAGCTCACTTTCTTCCTGCTTCATCAAGGCAAGACAGAAAGAATTACAGGTGGAAAAGAGACACAAAGACGCGGCCGCGCAAGAAGCAGACACCTCACTGGTGATCCGTGACCTGCATCTCCCTGCTGAGAGCGCCGCTGGCCGCTCTCACTGTACTTTGGCTTTACACTTCAGTGTCTGGATGGCATGAGGCAGAGCGAGGCAGGGCAGAGCGAGGCAGAGAGGGTAGCTTGCTGTGGCTTCTAGTGGCAGCTGTGTGACTTTTGGCTAATTATTTGACTTCTCTGGGCCTCAGTGTCCTCAATCTATAAAATGTGGGAAATAATCTCATCTAACTTGGGCTTCTGACATGAAGAATCAGCTAAAGGATGTAAGCGCAGTGTGTGGCCTGGCATTGGACATGCACTGTGTGAAGAGACGTCACTGTTAGCGCTGTTGACAAGAGGAACAGGGAGCAAAAGGAAGATAAGGAGAAGCCGACTGGCAGCTACAGAGATGGCACAATTAGGGGCTTCCTGCGACTTTGCTGACCACACTAGTGGTTTGAGGCTCAGAGCGTCTCCCTTACCTTCTTTGTTTTCTTTGAGGGAAAATAGAAAAATAAAGGGAAATAATCTAGAGAAAAGTAAAGGGAGAACAGCCAACTGGGCCCATCATGGAGTCTTCAAAAATATATTTTTAGACATTATATAATTTAATACAGAAATGTTTAAAAGATGCAGCTGTGACTTTTAGCATGAGCCTTCAGAATAGCTCCTACATTAAAAAAAAAAAAAAAGAAAATAATTTTTACTGGACAGAGGGGCAGGGCTGTGAAAAGGGAGACAGGAAGGGTCCTGACAGCTGAGGCCCACAGGGGAACATCCATGAGGAGCCAGTGAATCGCCACGCCGCCAGGACCGTCATGCCACCATGCCACCCAGATCAGAGGCTTTTCACTAAGGACTGCATTCCATGAGGTGAAGGTGAAGATGAATGCCGGTGAAGGTGAAAAGTTCCCAGCAGTTGCCATGGGGACGACCTTAAGAGCATAGTGGAAGTTCCCATGGAAACCAGCCTCCAGGTGCAGCGTGACCCATGCAGGTCTCCATCTTTCATCCACAGAGCTTCCAAAGTGAGAGGCAGGGTGGAGTGAAGAAGGGTGAGAAGCACATCCAGCTCCTCAGCACATTAGCTGCTCTCACAGGCCACCTCAAAGGCCTCCTCCCTGAGGAACAGTTGCTCTACTCCATCTTTTTCTTCTTTGAATTCTCTTTGTGTCACACCTATAGCTACTGTGCCTCCTCTTGCCCTGACGTGAGACAATGAGACTTGGAGTCCTCCTAAGTGATTGTTTCCTCCTGCCCAGCACTTGACATTCACCTTGGGCTCCACATGGGCTGTAGCTCAAAGGCCAGCTGGGAGTTTTCAGTGTCTGTGAGTGAAGCCGGCTGCTTTCCTGCACGTGCAGCAGGAGTCCTCCATTACCTTTTGCTATTCTTTTCCTCAAGCACCATCCTAATCTCTCTGCCTCCAGTCTCCCTGATCTTGTCTACCTTCTTTCCCTTGTCATTTCCTAATTCATCTTGTCCCTGACTGCTCTGTAAGCCATGCCCAGGTGTTCTCACTCTGCTCTCATACCTGATATCTACCTCTATTCTTTTTACAACTGTACTCAAGAAATTCCTGGACTGCTCTTCTCTCTTGCTATTTCAGTGTGGCTTCTAAGTTTCATGCCTTTTCCTGAGAGCTAGAAAAACCCATGTTAGCTCTTGTGTGAACCATGCAACTCGGCCTCTGTGGTTCTGTGTTTCTTTGCTCTCTTGCTATCTTTTCTACCCCAATAAAATGTGCAGGTCCTTGAGGGTTGTTCACTTTTCCTTAACTCCTTAAAGTGGAAAACAGTGTCAGGTACTCAGTGGTGTCTCAATGCTGCCTCTGCTTATTGAAGTCTTCATAGCAGTTGTGCATAGAGTAACTTCTAGTGTTACGAGTAAGACAAAATCAGAGCAGACCCATCGCTATTGCGCAGTTGGCCAAGACACAAGGCAGAGGGAGCCACAGAAAACTAGGTTCTCTGGCAGAAAGCGAGGCTGGTACAGTGGAAATGTCAAATTTGATTTGAAGAGGCAAAAGATAACTAGGCAAAAGTAACAATTTCTTCAAGGCTGGGTAGAAGAATTTAGAGGTGAGAATAGTGGAGAGTACTCTAAAGAAGAGAGCAAATGAGGAGCAGCTTGGTTGAGCTGGAAATTGCAGAAGAGGAAATAGAGGAGCAAGTGACTAGAAGGAAATTTGGGCCCAAGGGAGTCTCGTGTAACTCTGAGGGCAGTGAGAACTTAGACATCTGCCTTGTGAAAATTGATCTTGGAACTACACGGTCAAGTGGGTTGGGCAATGATCAATGGAAGGGCCAAGATGCTGAGTGAGGTTGAAGGCACTGAAACCTGAACAGAGGATGTCTTAAGACAGTGGGCTGTGGATGACTTGTTGGCTCAGCAAAAGAGATGCTCAGTTACGGGGTCACATAGGCGTAGAGGTACATGCAGCCACCAAACACTTTCCTTTCACTCTCTAGTTTTGTCCTCTGTCTCTGCCCCAGGAGGAACTTACTCCATACACCAGCTCTCCCACCATGCCATTCCAGGCCTTTGTGTCAGGATCCCGGGCTCCATATTTCCCATCACTGACAATCTCCAGGCGGTAGGAGTAGCCCACATGCTTGGCGATTTCTGCTGCCAGCTCCACACAGTAGCCCTCGTAGCGGTCATTTCCCTCAAACTGGTTGGCATTCTTCTTGAGCATCACGTAAGGATCTTCCTGGTAGAGAAATGGGGAGACAGACAATGTGGTCGGTCAGATGCTTACCCATGGGCAGGGAAGTTTGACATGACAGAGGAGGACACGGCCAACATTGCTTAACATTGGGGAAGTCTCCAAACATATGTCTGCATTTCTATCCCTCATTAGAAGTTTCTTAGATTAAGGGAGGAAAATTTGCCCAGATAACCATGTTTTAACATTGAGATGGTATGCAGCCTTTCAAATCATGTTTTTTTTTTTTTTTT
>NW_004524605.1:9276533-9308627 GCF_000260255.1 Octodon degus | reverse complement strand
AAAAAAAATGTTTGAAGGAAGGAGGAGAACTAGACCTTAAATAAACTTAAATATGGCTTAGCCATGGATATAAAATGAGACAATAAATTAAGAGACACTGGGTGAAAATTCAGAGCCTCTCATTTGCAGGGCATGTTTTCTGCCATTGTTGGCACCACTTGGCAAGAAGGGGGACCAACTCAACCTCTGAGTGGAGACTGCTTGTGCTGTCTGTTGGAATCCCAAGAACCTTGAGGAAGCACTGAGGACTCACTAGGATTGTGGTGACGATGTATGTTCTGTTCTGCACACTTGAGTTGTCACCTCCAGCTTGAGCATCAGTGGCTGCAGGGACAAACTTATCATCTTCATTCCAGTAGCCAATCTGTGAACAAGAAGGTGGGGCTCTAAGGCAATCCAAGATCCTCTAGACCACCCAGCCAACACCAGAGACAGCAAAGCACAGGGTCCTACCATGTAGACGATGTATTGAGCACATCGTGGCTAAACAATTGGCAGACAGAAACAAGCAGAAGCACGGCTTGCCAAGTTCCCCCAGCTCAATCTGCCCCCCAGTGAAAATCTTCATGATGGTGAGCTAAACCAGGAAACCACCCCTTTGAACAATGAAGGTGTAATAGGTTCCACAGCTAAACTCTTGTCCAATCAAGCCAGCACTTGAGGATTTTATTCCTGCAGTTACACACCTGCCCACAAACCCTTTCTTTTCCTGGGCTCACTAAGAACTGTAGTTGGAATCAGATGATTAAATGTTATATTCCTTTTACTTTTTCTTAGACTTATCTGTGTTTCTCCATCCAGATTCAACTTCTCAGGATAATTATTTTATCCTTATCTAGTTCCTGTTAACTATTATACCATAATACATGTAAATAGTGTGCAGATTAACAGATTAAAGGTTAAGTTGCCAAACATCAGTAGCTTATGAGCACCGAATTATTTTCTGCAGCCTTTCAGCAAGCGCAACCCTTACTGCATACAAGGCTCTGAGTTGAAATACTCAGCACTCTGTGTGGCAGGGCTGAGAGAGGCAGAGGGAAGCCCGCGACACTGTCTGCCCTGGAGACACCCTGGTCCACTTAGGAGGACACGAAGCACCCCCACACACAGAGGGAGTCCTGACAAGTGGGGAGGCTAATGAATTCAGGAGACTGAAGCTCAGTGTGGGGGACTGTGTAGGTTACAAGGCAGCAGGAAGAGTCAGGGCTTGAGGTCATTGGAGAAGGAAGGAAAAGGCCCACACATGTTAGATCAGGAAGAATGAGGCAAGGTATAGAGGTGGGAATTGCCCAGATACACACGTCCTGTGGGTTCTGGGGAGACAGCATTGGCCTGGGAGGACAGTGAGTCTTGCATCTAAGTGGCAGAGGATTTAAAGGCTGGATTAAGTAATGTAGACTGTGTCCTTAAGGCAACAGAGAGTCACGGGAGGTGTTGCTCTCTCCTCCCCCTCCCCTCCCTATCTCTTTCCTTCCCCTCTTCCTGGTTTCTTCCCTCCCCCTCTCCATATCTATTTAGACAGTCATGATTTTGCTTTGTGATTATTCTGCTGCTAGTAGAATGTAGAAATAAAAGGTAAAAAGTAAGAGAAAGGGAAATGTATAGGAGGAGGGTGAACAGCTCTGGCAGCTAGAGCTTGGGTCAAGCTCGAAGAAAGCGCAGAGCATGCCAACCCAGCCAGGCCCAGTGTCACTGGCACCTTGAAGTCCTCCCCAGTCCTCTAGCCTAACATTGTTCTTCCTGCAATTCCCAGTCAGTAGCAACAACAACAACTGCTAACACTGCTAGCATTCTTGCTGTCGCAGGCTGCGTGTTTCACAGTTTTAGTGCCGTCTCATTTGGCTTAGGGAGGCTGCTAACCTGTCCAAGATGGTGCCGCTGGAAAGTAGCAGAGCTCAGCCTGGAACCCTGGCCATCTGTCTCCAGCACCTGCCTTTTGTCACTGTGCTATCCTTGTGAAGAGGCTTCCAGGCCTGGTCCAGATCCTGCCAGTTACCATTTATTTACTGAATGCTCTTGGGTTTCAGGTGCTCGTCTAAGTGCTTTTTATGTTTTATTCTTTTCATCCCTTATAAGCCCACAAAATTGGCCAATTATCTTTCCCATTTCATGTGTGTAGGAAGCATGAGGTGAAGAAGTTGAGAGACTTTTCCAACATCACAAGAGACCCATGGGACCAGGGTCTGAGCCAATATCTGAGTCAAGAAGCTCGTGCAGTGCAAGCCCTACCTCTTGCATGCCAGTGTGTGCCCAGCCAAGCCGGGAGGGTTTGTGTGCGCTCCCAGTGGAGCCTGTGGTCCAGCTGCTTCATGTCCACCTCCATCTTTCTATGGTACTGAGGCCCCTTGGGGATGAGACAGAAGTACGTTCTTCCCAGAGTCCCTTTCACAGACAAGTGATCTCCAAGAGTGTGAGGAGAGAATGAACCAGACAGCTGTGACCCAGGACGGAACTGCTGAACACTGATGTTTCAAAGACAGTTCAGAGGACTGAAAGCGGGGGCTTGGGGGGCTGTCTCTCAGGACCCTTGTTCCCATTTACCTCTGGGCAAGTGTGCTGTGATGTTGCCTGTGTGTGAAGCAGCTAGTCCACATGGAAGGAGGCATTTCTTTCTGAAGACACAAGAACTGGATACTTAGACTTCCAGAATGTCGTCATTACTGACAGAGGCCTGAAAAAGCGCTCTGTCCCATGCCTTCATTTTACACAGGGGGAACTGGCTCAGAGATCACAGAGCAGCGGCCGAAGCAGTGCTCTAGAGGACCCTGGGGGACCTGAGGGGACACTGCACCTCCTTCTTGGGAGGGAGGGAGGGCTCAGGAAAGAGGAGGGGATCTCTGGGCTCCTCCTTGCAGCTCCAGCACTCAGCTATGCTTTTAACCTATTTCCTACGTTGGGATTTCCCCTAAGAGTTGCTTTATACAAGGACTCTTCTGGTCAAATAATAAATGTCTAAAACAACTGCGGTAGTATACTATGCCGTGTGTGTGTGTGTGTGTGTGTGTGTGTGTGTGTGTGTGTGTGTGTTGGTATTTAAAAAATTCCCCAAGGTATTTTTCACACTCGACTTTTTTGATTCTTACATGGTACAAAGAGCACAGCTAGGCTTGGGATTATTTTCTGTTTTACACATAAAAAAATGTAGGCTTAGAGTGATTAAGTGACTTAATTTATAATCTTCAACTATATAGCAGGCAATGGTAGGACTAGAACCCAAATCTCATATAGCACAAAGGTAAGACTGTTTGATAAAATATACATTTGTGACCACAGCTGCCAAATATGATTATTCCCCCCCACAGATGATTTTGAAGAGTTTTTATTCATTTCTTTCCACTTTCCTTCTCTCTTCTTTCTCCATCTTCCTTTCTTCTTCCCTTTTTCAAAATTAATCTACAAATTCATCTGTTCTTACTTAAACTATCAAATCCTTAGACGATAGGAAGTCACTCCCTTTGATTAGCAAATAATTCTTCTGCAATGTACAATGCTTTAAGAATTATTTTTTCATGGGCTGGTGAGATGGCTCAGTGGTCTAAAGCACCTACTTGGAACAAGCTTAGCAAAGCGCAGGGATCACGGTTGGATCCCCAGCACCACATGCCAGCCAGCCCTGCCCCCTGGTGGGCTGAGCTGGCCCCCCCCCACACAAATAAAATTAAAAAAAAAGAGAATTATTTTTTCTTGGAAAGGGGCTCAGTGGTCATTAGTTCAGTGCCAAGTAGATCAGCTGCAAGAGCTAGGTCTTACTAATACTATGACCTCGAGCAAGCTATTTGCTTCTAGGGGCCTCGTTTCTGCAGTGCAGGATGGAGGCCTGTTAATAGCGCCTGCCCCATGCGGGTGGGGAAAGTATGCATGAGCTGATGCAGGTGCAGCTGTGTGCAGAGTATGTTGTGAGTTCATATCAAGTTGTCAGCTTGCTAAAGAATGATACATATTAGGATGAATTAGGAACCTCATTAGAGGTTGATAAATTTCTATACTATAATACATTTTAGTTTGCTATTTAACATGATCAATCTCCAAAAAAAAAAATACTGACTGTATTCCAGGAAATTTTCAACTTCATTTGACAGTCAAATCTTTCTTTACATACAGAATAGCTCAGGTTCAAGGTTAAAAAAATCACAAAAGGGCTGGTCAAATAGCTCAGCTGATTAAAGCGCCTGCAAGCAGGTGCAGGGGCCAGAGGTTCGATCCTCAGGCCTGCTGTGCTGGCCCTGAACCCTGGGGCACTCTGAGACAGCAATGGAGACTGGGTGTGGTGGCACATGCCTGTAATCCCAACTCTTGGGGGGCTGTAAACAGGCAGATCACTACGAGTCCGATCTAGTAGTGAGCCCTGAACACCCTGTAAACCCTTCCCTAAAATACAAAAAAAAAAAAAAAAAAAATCACAAAATCTGCTTTAAATTTTCAATTTATTTTGATAAAATATAAGCAAAAGAGCAAGATGAATCTGTGTATCCAAGACTTACCTAGCTTAGAAGAAAAACCTGAGAAGGATACGATCCTTCAAATCTGGTGCCCTCACACCAACGCTAAGCAGGCAATTACAGACCGTGCTGTACAGCTCGGCTCATGGACAGCCACTTTCAAATAAGAAATGAATACTATAGTCAAATACTATGAGTGAGTTCATTTACTGCTAATCTCATAGGAGAAAAAAATAACATTGCCCAGATTATTAGAGACTTCATGATATCAAAACTCGTGCTTAGTAAGGTAGTAGACTGAGAGATCTGGTGGCAGACTTTGATGGAAAGAAGGCTGGCAAAGATATTTGGAGAGACATTGCACATTGGAGATGAGAGATTTCTTTGTTTGCGAAACAGATTGGATTATTGAACAGCACTTTGATTGCTTACCGAAGCTATGCAGGAACTTTCATTCTGTTGGGAAGTAAGTCAGAGTTAGTAGTTTGGTAAAATTGGGGCCACTGCTTGGGAGAGGATTTAAACAATTCTGACAGTGAGAGGTCTCCTCTGGGGCCTGTTAGAGTTTTTGATCTGTTTTCCATCTACCTCTAAAGATTCTTTGACTACAGGAAATGAGTCTAGATGATGTGCCACAGTTATTTAAGTGGATGAAGTACAAAGGAGATAATCACAGAACTGCAAATTCAATTGATTTACCTTCTACAGTCAGCAAATTGAATTTATACACTGATATCCCCAGGTTGCCTTTGAAACTACAGGTCCTGACCTCCCCAAATGAGATCCGTTATAATCAGCATTTTAAAAAGTAAGGTGTCCCTGTGACAAAGACAACTAGGTAAGCACCAAGTGTTCTTATTTGTCTCCCTAGGGTAGAGATGTTGATGGGGAAGTGGCTTTGGACCCAAAGACTTACTTTGCAAGGCTGCTTTGTACCTAGTTGGGCCAAATTATTGGCTTATGGACAATGGAATACAATGGAAATGATGTTCACATGGTGTACGCTGACCTTGCAAAAGCTCCTGTACCATTTCCATTTTCTTCTTCCTCATCTTACTAACTGCTGACACCATCACGAACCACCAAGTGGTAGGCAGGGGATCCTTATGAATCAGTCTCAGCCAGGGCCTTCAGGCCAAAACTAGTCGGTGAGTAAACAAGAAAAAAAACCCTTCTATTGTATTAAGTGGCTGAAATTTCAGTTTATCTGTTACAGTGGCTAGGGGGTCTCTAAGCTAAGGTACTTAAAGGATTTGAAGTTAATAAGTTTATGTGTAACTTTATCTGGGTTCTGCTTGAGGTGTTATTTCATTGAATTTGCTGAATGCTTTTTTCTTACTTACTGGCAGATCAATGGAAATATGTGACAGAGAAATATGCTCCCTGATTCCCCAGCAACGTGCAATAAATGTCCCACTTATCTAATAGACAGCCACTTCTTTGCATGGGTTTACCATGTGTCAGTATATCCCAGGTACTGAAGATATAATACATACTACAAATAGGGTTTCTGCTTTTAGAGATCTGTCATTTTAGGGTTCTGTGGTTTGGATGTCATCGCTAAAACTCATGTTGAAATGTAATTGCCATTGTGAGGGGTGGGGAGCTGAGACCTACAAGGTCAGTGCTCATGAGTGCTATGTAGGCTACTGCTTGTGGTGGGAAAGCAGCTTGGGCCCTGGGGTAAGCAAGAGGAGATGGCGAGACGTGGTTGAATTAAGCCCAGTTTGGATTTACATGGTGTTCTACCCTTCTGAATGCATAATGTTATTACTTGAGGGAGAGGTTAGTTATGGCAGGCGTGGCTCTGTTACAAAAGCAAGCTCTCTTTCCATACTACGATGCTCTCTGCCTCATCATAATACAGCAAGAAGGCCCCCACCGGACACTAGAATCTTTACATTGGCCATCTCAGCCTCCAGAATTGTGAGAAATAAATTTCTTTTCTGTATAAATTACCCAGTGCCTGATATTTTATTATAGAAGCAGAAAATATACTTAAGAATGGCAAAGAGGCAAAAGAAGAGAGAGACAGTCAGTCCATCCCCTGATTGAGAGTTAGTAGAGAATCTCTTTAGGTTTTACAGAGCATCCAGCCTGTGAGACAAATACTCATCTCTGCTGTTAAGCCAGTGAAATCAGCACAGATAATTTACAGACAAATGAGCATGGTTGCGTTCCAAAAAAACTCTATTTATGGACACAAATTTTAATTTTGTATAATTTTCACATGTCATACTATGGCCTTTTTTGAAAATTTATTTCAACTGTTTGTTGAAATGTAAAAAGCATTAGCTCACCACCGAAACAGGTGGTCAGTTGAATTTGGCCCGCAGGATGAAGTCTTCCAACCTCGATTTAGATCAACCAACCAGCAGCAGTGTATTGGAAGGGACAAGCAATTTGAAAAAAATAAAGTGGGGTAGTATAACTGTGCTGGGTGAGTGGGAGGTGCTCTAAAGTGGTCTGGAACAGCCTTTTCAGGGTGGTTTCCCTGGAGCTGAGACCTGCAAGGCAGGAATAAACCAACATTTAGCATACAGTGATGGAAGAGCATGTGTGAATGCCCCAAGGAAAAAGTGAGCTTAAAGTGCTCAAGGAAGAAGAGTGACAGCAACATCATCGTCAACAACAGCAGCCAGGGTAGAGACAGAATGATGACCTAGAGAAAAATGAGCAGGAAGCGTTGCCTGGGGCTTCCAAGGCCAAGGCCAGGAGACACCCTGTGGTTTGCTAGCAATAAGAAAGCCGTGAAAGTTTAAGCAGAGCAGTATAATTTGAGGGATATTTGAAATTTATTTCCCAGATTTGCTGGTGGGAAAGTGGTGGTTTTAGAAGGGCCAGGCATAGACAGACAGCAGTGCTTGTGAGTGCTAAGCAGGCTACTGCTTGCGGTGGGAAAGTAGCTTGGGCCCTGGGGTAGGCAAGAGGAGATGGCGAGAAGTGGTTGAATTAAGCCCAGTTTGGGATGTGCACAGTGACTTGGTACATCCGACACTGAATGGCAAATTGAAAGGAAACCTTCCAAAGGCCTTAAGAACTGGAGAGCTAGGGATCCTTCAGGACTTTAAAGGATTACGTTTGGTAAGAGCTGGACTTCTGTCCACTGTGGCTTCTTTCCTGTATGGTCTTTCCACTGCAGCTACTCCTGGGTCAGGACTGGGAATACCAAACTCAGGACAGACCTCGGGACTCAGATCAATAAGAAAAGAGCAGGTGCCTTCAGCCAGGTCCCCAAACAACTGCAGGATCAACGGTGTTGTGCCAAGACAGCTAAATCAACAATGTTCCTCTCCTGATGCAAGATGCAAGAGAATTTTCTGGACCACTCGCCTGTGAGCAGTTGTTTATGAGAATTTGTGATTGAACCTGAATTTGACAAGGTATTTTATTGAGAGAGGCATCCTTAAATCAGTACTGTACGGTGAAGTGATAAGTCTAAATAGGATTTCCTAGGATTTAGCTTTAGTGTAGGCAGTGCCAATCTCTGCAGCTAAATCTCCTAAACTTTATGAAGGATGTATATTTAGAGGACACTCATTTCCATGGAGTGTTGAATTGGATCCAGATACCTACAGGGTGTGCTGGCGCATGAGCGGGCAGGATACAGGCTGAAGAGCAGGAAAGTTTTCTCGCGGCCCTGAATTATGATGACACGGCTTGTTTTTATTACACACAGTAGGTAAGCCACTCAAAGCCCACTGAAACAAATACAACTAGGTCACCCTGGAAAATCTGAGCAATTACTTAGCTAGGAAGTGATTGAGTGAAAGGCCGGAAGGCACAGATGGGGGAGAGTTGATTTTCTGAAAGTCAGATCCCCTATAAACAAAGAATGGTTAAGCCCATATTCTAAGAAAGGATTTAGTCCCTGGAAAGGAAGTTTAAAATGGCCCTGCGACCTGAAAAATAAAGCACAACAATTTGCTTGTAGAATTTTGAAGGTTATTTAGTTGGTTCTGTTTGCTGGTTTATCCATTCCATCGGCTTGACTCACCCAAACTCAATGCTGACATAAAATTTCCGTTGCCTTTGGAAGGGAGTTGACAAAACTAACTAACTAGCTGACTGACTGACTGACTGTGAGCTGGATGTCCACTGCACGTCAGGTGCACTGAATGTCCATTCCGAACCACTCACCATTGGGGATGACAGTCGTTGTGTGTCTTTTAATCCTATATCAGTCCTACCAGGTAAAAGTGCATTATCTCTCTTTTACAAATGGTTGCCTGAGGCTTATAGACATGAAGTAACTTGGTCAAGGTCATGTGCCTTGTGCAGAGTAAAGCAGAGACTGAAGTCCTAGTCTATCCATCTCTGAAACCCAAGCTATTTGCTGTTTCTCACCAGATCTCTTTAAGCTCTAGGCTGCACTCAGGCTGGGCAAGGGTATTTAATTGTACAGATTGCTGGGCCTCTTCTCTCCAAAATCAGAAAGCCCACTGGTGGAGACCCAGGAATTTGCATTTCTAAAACCAAGCCACCAGATAAGTCTTCTATTTGGGGGGATCAGCTGATTCTTATTATAGATCCTCCACTTCTATTCCAGGAACAGAAGCTCTGGAAGAGGTCAGAGGGCTTCTAATAGTCTCTGAGAAAAGTCTAGGGTAAACTCAAAGATCTGGGATCCCTGGATCCAAGAGTAATAATCAGAGGAGTTCACGCCGGGGGCGGGGGGGAGTTTATCCATTGATAGAGGCCCTAATTCTACTTCTGCAGAGGAAGCTAAAGCTCTGTCAGGGAAGGGACCATGTGGTTAGGGGGGTAAGGCTGGTAAAGTCATATGCTAGGGCATTTTTCAGGGCGTCCAAGGTTAGACTGAAAGGAATTAGGGGTTGTTCAGCCCATCCCTCAGTTCTGTGAAAGACCCAAAGAGGCTAAGAGACATGCCGCTGGCCACAGCTGGGCCAGGGCTACTAGGTGGAAGGCTCTTTTCTTTTCTTTTACTTGTTACACTGTGCTATGCAGTGTAGTGAACTATGCAGTCTACCACTAACATGTGGAAAGGAATCTGCCTTATTCAAAACCACTCCACTACCACAAAATCCAGATCAACATTCATAGTTTATTTGTGACACACACAGCTGTTCATGAATTATATAGAAATACTAATTTGTGTCACTAGAGAATAGGGATCTATCTCAGTCTCTATAGCTAGTGTATTTATATCTATCTATCTATCTATCTATCTATCTAAATATCTATATCTGTATCTATATATCTATCTCTTTATATTTATCTATCTAGATCTATCTTTATATCAATATATATTTACATCTAATCTATATATGTATACATCTATATTTATTTATGTAACTTATATATCTATATCTATCTTTATCTGTATCTATGTATCTACAGCTAATCTCTCTATATCTATATTTAATCTATGTATATCTATGTATCTATATCTGATCTATGTATCTATATGTCTGTATTTATCTATCTACTATATCCTTTTTTCTATCTGTCTGTCTATCTAATCTGTCTGTCTGTCTATCTGTCCATCTTTTAATTCCCTGAGGAGGACAAAATGCCATTTTGAGCATTCTGAGGGACAGCCTGGTTCATGGTCAGCAATTTGCTTTCTCAGAGCAACCTGGCTGCGAGCTCCAGGATTTCTGCAGAAAGCTGCAACATGGTTTCCTCTGGAAGGCAAGGCATGGTCACTCCCTTCCCCTCCCCCAAACCTGACAGCAAGATGGCCTGGGGAGGAGGTAGCATTGCTGCTGTGCCTTACAAGGATAGCAGCATTCCATGAGCTGCTCTCCTCAACCCATAGTGACTCCCTGATGTGTCACTGTGATCCACTCAGCCTTGGCAGCAGCTGTGGCAAATGAGCGAGGGTTAGAATCGGAAGCCCAAGTAAGATCTCCATTCAGCCACGGCTCAGTGTGAGGAATAAGCAGCCTCTGGTGCTTGTCTACCTCTGATTATCCATCTGAAACAGGGCTATATCACTCAAACTGATACTCTTCACAAGCACACTAAGGAGCAAAGCACTCTTTATCTCTTTAAAGATAAAGGGGGTTCAGTGAGATAGCTCAGTGGTCTAAAGAGTCTGCCAGAGAATGGTATTCCATTGTCATTTAAATAGTGTAGGTGCATGAATTCAGAAAAATATTCCAATATAGTCCAGTAGTCCATAATAGTAGTGGGTTATCGGTAGGACTGGCAATGTCAGAAGTTGTTGACTTGAGCCTTTTACAGCTCAGCATATTAATATGGCTTTACCTTTAATACTTCATTTTTATACTTTTCTGCTGGATGACTAAGTCCAAGATAAAGCAAGACCTATATAACAAGAAATGTAACTTTTGTATCTGACAAGGTTAGTCAAATCCCCTCAGGATTTATCCTGAAACCCTGTACCACAGTTGGTAGATCCTTTGTCAGTGTCAGCCATGTGGATGAGTCAAGGCCACTGCTTGACCAATTTGTTCACTGTGAAAGCCTGAGAGAGTGTTTTCTCTCCATGTGACTCTCCTTAGGCACACTCTACATTGTTAATCACTTTCCTCTGTGGCCCCATAATCTCCTTGTTCAGAAAATTTGGGACATAAGTGAGTTACACGATGTTACAGTGCAGGTTCTCCTGGGTCCTTAGTCTTCACTGACCTTGAAAGGCTAGGACCAAAATGTTGGCTGTTCTTTCAGCCCTTCTTTTTCTCTAATTTTTGGTCTGCAAACTTAGGTTGTTAACCCTCTAGAAGAGAAGCTTATTATTATTCCCCTACAACATAGGCAGTTGAGCTTAACCTCACTATTTGTCTGAATATCAAATATCTTAGACATAACATGAAATAGGTATTTTCCATCAAGTATTGATATGTTAAACTTTGAGTCCCTACAGAATATGAAGAAAAAAATAAAATAAAATAAAGAATAAACAATTACATATTTTTACACAAAAACTTAGAAATCTAACCATAACAAAAAAGGAGATACAAATGAACGATCATCTTGTATCTGTATATTCAAAATAGTTAGGATAGACACACAGCTACCTTCTCTTACTTCAATGAATAGAAAGATTTGTTCTAATAGTCTCTGTGGACAGGATATTATGTCTGCATCTTGTACAATGAATAACCACTAACACAACAGTATGCAATGTATTAATTATCAAAACTGTCCTGCTAATTGGCTTTGAAACTGTCTCATTGCTATTTGTTTCTCAATAAAATTACTAAAAAATATTTTAATGGGTGATAATACATTATACTTTCTAGATAATGCCTATGGTGAATAGGCTTCTCAATTAAAGAATTTATTTAGTGTAAGAATTTAGAAAAACTTTATCAAAGAGCCATTTTTTAAAAAAGATGGAGCAAGATGGCCTTATATCCTTCTTAAGAAAGCAGTAGAAAAATAATTAACTTCTTTCTGCCTTGATTTCCTCACATGCAAAATAAAGATAATACATGTAAAAAAAAAAATAAAGTGCCTGCTTAGGCATGCTTAGGCAGTGCAGGGATCGTGGTTCAATCCCAGACACTACATGCTTCACCAGGTCTGCCTTTAGGGTGGGCTAAGCTGGTGGCCACAAAAGAAAAAGAAAGAAAGAAAAAGGAGCTACTTCAGCATTTTCCAGATCCAAGTTATGAGCTGCCTCTGAGATTTGCGGCGGTCTTCATAACCAACGACACAGGGGCTGTTCACGATAATCATAAGATGCTAGTGCAGGCACAGTCTGCTCCTGTGTTATAGGTGTGGACACTGAGAGTTGTAAGAGCTACGGGGCCTAGCACAGGTCTTCTCTAGAAGCAAGAATTAGGAAAATGGGCAAACAAAATAAACCAAGACTTGGACCATTTCTAGAGGAGCATCGTTCACAGTAGACTGTCCCCAGAAAGCAACCTCTCATCATCCGATGCCAGAGGTTTGCTGGAAGGTGCACTCAGGGCCAAACAGGGTGAACTCACTTGGTACTTGCTGGAAAATGAGGCAGGAGGTGAGGTGGCTGCGACAGAGTATCAAGGGGTGCCTGGCAGAAAGAGGGAGACACGTTGCCGCCAGTCTAAGAGGAGGGTGGGATGTGAGCCACTGCTGCAGCCACTGCCGCAGCCAGTGCAGCAAAGCGGGGCAGGAAGATACCCTGCTGGGGTCAAGTAGGCTGTGGGACATGAGAGGGCAAGATGGCTTCTCCTGGATGGGAAGGCTTGGGGGCAGAGACCACATGTGATTGTGGCCTTTGTGGTAGGTACGAGGATGTCCCCATGTCTATGCCCTTGTCTGCAGAACCTGTGAAGACATTGCCATACATGGAGAAAGGGACATTTCAGATATGAGTGAATTTACTGACCTTTAATGGGGAAATTAACCTGGATTATCTGGATGGGACCCACTGAAGTACTCCATCCTTACTAATTCAAACAAGGTTTTTCATTTTGTTAACCAGCTTTCCCAATATAATTATCTATAAGAAACTATTAATGCACTTCACCTAATTGCTGTACGCACCTAATTTACGTATATATTAAAAACATTCTGCCTTCCTATTGATTTGCCTATTCTAAACATTTCATATAAATGGAATCATATATGAAAAAAAAAAGCAGACAACCTTTCCCTGGGCTAAGGGAGAAGATGGAGTGCAGGAAGAAGGTCGGGGGTGGGGGTGTTGCTGGGTTTGAATATGGGGGAGAGGAATTTGAGCCAAGAAATGTGGGAGGTGTCTAGACAGAGTTGAGAAAGGGAAAGAGACTGATTCTCTCCTGGTGTTTCCATAAAGGATCACAGTCCTGCCAACACATTGATTTAGCCCAGGGAGACTTACAGAATTGCACAGTGATGAATTTGGGTTGCTCTGAGCCACAGTTTGCAGCAATGTGTTACAGCAACAATAGGAAGCTAACACAGCCTGGATGGATAAGTGGATGGGTGGATGGATAGATGAATGGATGGATGGATGGATGGATGGATGGGTGGGAGAAGGGATAGATGGATGAATGGATGGATGGATGGATGGGTGGATGGATGGATGGATGGATGGGTGGATGGGTGGGTGGATGGATGGATGAATGGATGGATGGGTGGATGGATGGATGGATGGATGGATGAATGGATGGATGGGTGGATGGATGGATGGGTGGGTGGGTGGATAGATGGATGGATGGATGGATGGATGGATGGATGGATGGAAGGGATCAGTTAACACAGAACAGAAGGTGGAAGAAGGGAGTCTGGGTAAGAGTAAAGAGAAGACAGCTTTCAGAGAGCTGAAGACACAGGGTACCTGGAACCACCTAGTAAAATATTTTGCGATGGTAGAAAAGCTCTACACATATGCAGAGGAAAAGCCATTCAGCCATGTGTGGTATGAAAAGTGATTCAAAAGTCATTTGCCTGTGTAGCTACTGAGCACTCGATATGGAGTGAGTGTCACTCACGGACTGACCTTTACATTTTACTTAATTAAAAATCAAATGTAAGCAGCCACGTGTTGCTGGTGGCTTGTGTACTTGATGGAATGGCCCTAGACAGCATTATGCTAGAGACAGCTAGGCCCAGTGCTTGGGTCTTCTGCACACTATAGGTGATGTAATTCCTTTAAGGAGGCTGTGAGATCACAGTATCATGGCAATACCCACCTACCTGATGAGATGTCTAAGGCACTTGCCTACAACTCGTGAGTAGGAAGCCAAGGCTTCCAGGTCCATGAGAGCTGAGTCTGTTTGCAGATCCATGATGCCTTAACTCACTCTGCACCACACCTTTGAATGCTTTTTAGTCACTACAAAGTGCTGCCACAAGGAATTAGAGGTGTGATCAAGGCCCAGGACACAGAAGTAGAGGCTGCCATGAGACATCATAAGAGACCAATAAAGGCTGCTCTGGAGAATGACATTAGCTGTGAGTAGCTAAGAAAGCTCTGAATAGGCAAAAGAATAGAGCGGGAGGGGGGATCACAGCAGAGAGGAGTGAAAGGCACTCAGAATGAGTGGAGCAGGGAGAGGAGGGGCAGCAAGGTCAAGGTCAAAGTCAGAGAAACTGGCAGAGCCCAAATCTTACAGGCTCTTACAGAATTCTGAATGTTATCCCAAGGATTTGAATGTTATTTAAAATTTTGGAAAATACATACATTCCATATTTCATATACATGTATATATTACTTTGTGCTTGTATTTACACAAATGTACTTTTAATTGTGACCTTTACATGGATCATGGAATAGATGTGACCAAGTGTAGACCAGCAGAAGACAGCTAACTTCATCAGTAAACATTATTCAGTTCTTTGGAATCCTTCAAGAAGGGCAGTGGCATTTTGATTGCAACTCTCTTGTTTGTATTTTCAAAGATTTTCCTGTTCCTTGTTTTTTGTTTTTTTTTACATGCACCTTACAACAGAAGCAGGGCTTTGAATCTTCTTAAAAAACCAGTACATGTTTGCCATAAATAGTGACTGCACTCATTGTGGAGTTGGTGGACATATACAACACATCTCCTTTTTACTTTCTCTTTCCCTTTCCTTTTCTCCTTCTTCCATCTCTTAGTTCCCTTCCCATTTGCAAAATAGTTGAATCTTCATTTTGCAAGTGAATGAGTCCATTCTCAGAGAATGGGCCTGACTTCCTCAAGCCCCAGCGGGCTAGCACCTGAGCTGAGTGTCTTCCAAGGTGCTGCTCCAGTAAAGTGGGCTCCCAGACACTTAGCTCTGTCTGGAGTCCTGCTTGGTCCTTACTGCACTGACGATGGCTCAGAAGCGGCCTTACCTTCCGGATGCCATCGTGTTTCATTTCAATCACATGGAGGGTGTAGTTGGTCCGGCGCCCTTTCTCGTTAAACTGCACATTTCCCGTCAAACCTTCAAATCGCACCTGGAAAACAAAGCCAAATGGTGACCAGTGAACTCACAAGTTAAACTTCATGTTTGTGTATCTTCTTTTCCTGTGGAAGTGAAAATGTCAAACTCAAGAAAGTTACAGGCTTGGAATAGCCTGTCTGCTATAACTTCTCACCCCCCTCGTGACAGCAGGCACCTGTAAAAAGCATGGATTTCTTTTCTGTGTCAGATTCATCCTGAACATCACTTTACCCATTATGCCAGGCACAGTGACAGGGGACAAGAGCGTATACATGTGAAATCCTTTTGCCATCCCTGCAGCAGCACTACCACCACAGTTCCATCCTTCTCAGACACACATCTGAAGATGAAGAAACCCAAGAAGGCCTGCAGAGGGAAGAGATTGGTGTGGTGGTGCTGGTAGGTCCTAAGAAGATCCAGAGTGGGATTCACCCTATGATTCATTGCCTGAAGCTTGAAATTCCCTTGCGACCCTCACTGAGTGGTGGTGCAAGGCACGGAGCACAGCTGCAAAGACCGAGAACTTGGGCTGGGCTCTGGCCTCCCAGCTAGCTGTCTGGGATGTTGGGTGATCCCTTTCTTTAAGCCTCTGGCTTTTGAAACTCCTATCCTGCCTACCTTAAATGCCACAGCTAGTGTGAAAGTGCTAGAAAGGCTGAAAAGCACTCAGGAGAGCTGCTTCGGTTCACACCACAGGTCTGTACAGAGGGCCCAGGCAGTTAACATAAAATGTGTACTAGAACCCCAAATTGTGCTTTATGGGACTTCTTGCATGAGTCACATTAAGCTTTCACAGACTCATCTCTTCCAAGTTGGTGTAAAAAGTCAAGTGGTCAACATGGGGATTCGAGACCTTTAGGATTGAGCCAGCTGCTCTGCAGGCTGCCAATAAATCTCATCCAAGTCCTCCCCTCTTATCAAGGAGGAGCCTGGCTGTCCATCACTAGCCAGGCTCAAGAATCCGCATTCTAAGTGGTGACCTGCTGAGTATCCTCAGGTGCCGCTCACCCCAGGCCAGGGAAGTGAGTCTATCTGCTACCAATACAGGTTCTGCCCTATGGCCCAGCACTGCTTAATTTTTTCTCCCTTCAAATAGCTTAAAAGGAAGTCTTGCAGAGTTTTATCTTTTTTTTTTTTTTGACAGTGGTCAATTTCTCTCTGGTTAAAGGGTGTAAGAATAGTTGATGTGAGTGTGAGTGTGTGTGTGTGTGTGTGTGTGTGTGTGACAGTGGAGACATCATGTTTGTATGAGTGTGTGTGTGTGTGTGTGTGTGTGTGCACTCACCATTTCTGAGGCTGATCCCCCTCATCACCTTCTTTGAAATCTCTTTGGGGAAGTCACAACAGGCTCAGAGCACTGAGCAAATTTTACAACGATCCCTTCATTTTCTCAGCCAAAATGCAGAAAACCTTCTAGCTCTTAAAAAACTAGGCTGTCTTTTTCAAAAAGAAAGCAAAGCACAGACCCTGCAATAAGGAATAAAAGAAAGAAGAGATTTCCCGCCATCAATAGCTTCACCTTTTCTTCTCCTTGGCCATCTCATGCCCAGCTTCAGCTTTCCCGCAGGTTCAGGCTCCAGGTAAGCTCACACTGGTAGGTGCTAGTCTAATGAGCGCATTTATAAAAAACAGAGTGGGGTAGATGTGTAGATGACTACATGGTAGACCGGCTTGCCCAAACATGTCATTAGCAATCTAAGGGGATCTAAACTTTGGGATCTGTCTCAAATATTTCGCTGGTCATCACCAGGGCACATTAGTATGGAAAATTGCATAATCTCTTTCTGACTCATTTTGCTCATTTATTTAATGGGAGCAATTAGAGTTAATTACGCCATAAGGTTGTTTTAAAGATTAAATGAGATATTTTATGATCAATGCTTGGCCCATGCTACTTGACAAATGCTGTTGTTGTTATTAACAGCAATACTCACACCACCACCTTTTCCCAAGTAATTCATATTCATGAAGCACTTTCACACATACTTCATTTGCATTCAGAGGAATCCTGTGAGATTTGTTGTTTGGAGATTAGGATCTTTGCTTACAGAAGAGCTGAGAACCTAAATCCCTGGGAAGTGAGGGATCTGCTCAAGAATTCTGACTAAGAGGAAGACCCAGGGCTATCACGGAGCTCTCATCGCTTTGAGTGTTAAGTGGTGCCCCACGCACAGATCAGCGCCGCTGTGCTAGGCTCTAGGTGGGCCCCACGCCATGTGCCGCTCAGTGTGTGCTGCCTGGCCTCCACCACCACCCAGCACCCCTGTTGGCTATTTCCTGCTGTGCTCTGTTCATTCCTAGCCAGGCAGCATGGGCTCCTCATAGAGTCTGTTTTCTCATTTTCTTCTCAAGGAATTGAAATTCAAATCATCTTCTCTTGAACATAAGTGTGCATAAATATATATTATTTCAATGATGATGAGTGCTGCACCTGTCCTGAGTTGCATGGGCAAGAGGCATGTGAAAGAAAAGAATGTCATTACGGCTGCATGTCCAGTAAATTGTTGAACAGCAGAGAACAGGGGACGCTTGGAGCAGAAATGAGGATTTTCTCTCCATTGCTTTTACACACCTCTGTCAGTTTCTGGAACATTCTAGTGACCACAAGCCCCCAGGCATTGTCACAGTGTTTTCACAAGCAGCTGGTTCTTTGATGTTTACAGAAAGTCCATGAGCTTCTGGCCTAAAGCAAGGGTAGAGGCCATTTTGCCCACTTTATGATAACCTCACTGAGCCTTTAGGGTAACTGCACTTGCTCCAAGATTATTAGTAAGTTATTAGAATCCTGAGGTAATGGAAGATTTTTCCTGCCTATCTGGGCAATCTAAGACTTGCTCTCATAGAGGTAAACCAGTATTAGACAACGGAAAAGCAGGATTCCCTCAACCCCTGCCCTGACCACTAGTCCAGGACACCAGAACAGGGAGAGGTCAAGGCAAATGTTCAGTCCCAAACCACTCATCTTGGAGAGTTAGAACTCAGAGTTAAAGAAGAAAGACTCTCAGAAGATGGCAGCTCTCTGTAGATGTAAACCCACTGTTCCCATCTACCAGGTCTCCCTGCTGCCTCAGGGCCAATGAGGTCAGACAGATGGATGGATTCCAGGCATTTGTCCTTGGGTTCTGCTCCTGGAACTCCTGGCATCATTCTGGTGCCCATCAGTTCTCTCTCTGATAGGTGGAGAATGCACCTTGGGCTTCCTGTAAAGGGTATCTAGTCCTAGCTCAGAGTTGCTGCTGGCAGGATGCTGAAACATACATTTCCTTTACTGCCTGGAGGCAGGATAGTGCTAGCTAATGTCCCTGTGACTTGAGCCATTTAAAAAAGAATTTCAGCAGGACTTGTTAAGGCTCAGTGAGGAAGGCTTTGTTCTGGAGAATGGAGATAGATATAGGACCACTGTGATGAGAGTCAGTATGGGAGAGACACCAACTCAGCTCCAAATACAGAATGGACACAGGAGTGGGGGGTATTTATAGCCAAGGTACAGGGTCAGGGTTACTAGACAAAAACTACCAAGAGGAAACATAAGAGCAAGAGGAGTTCTGGCTAATCTAGTGGAATGGGATTCTTGCGGGTGACAAACTCTGGTGGTCAGAAATCAAATGAGGAGGTCAACTATGGAGCAAGGGTTCTTGCCATGCTGACTTATCAGGGTCCTGTGCTGTAGCTAGATTTTACCTGGAAGTGAATGGATGAGCCTGGGAGGAGGTTCCAGAGCCTGACTAAGTCCTTCCCAAGCACAGAAAATTCGGCAGTTGTCCACACCTGCTCTTTTCCCCCTGCCCTGTTTGGATCCAGAATTAAGGAAAAAGCAGCCTTGGAAGAGGCAGCTGAGCCACCTGACACCCAGGACTTCTACAACTTCTTTGTGACTGTCTTTTAAAAATATTTTTTATTTATTTATTTTTAAAATATTTTAAAATTAATAATATACTTCCAACCAATCTTATGAATCAATTTTTGTGTCCAATTTTGCTTTTATGCCCAGCAGTTTACTAAAGGTGCTCTCGCAGGTAGCCAAGTCTCTTCCTAGACTGAGGGCCTCTAATCCTGTTGTCCTCCACTTCCTTCTGAGGGGTCACTTCCCCTGTCTCTTCCTTCCTTCTTGTGAAGGGAAATACTTCAGTTCTACTTAGAGCTCCCTAAAGCCAGATTAGTTCCTTGTTCAAATTCATCCTTCCTTTAAAACTTAGGTGTCTTCCATCTCAGTGTGCTTTCCCCGCCTCTATGAAGCCCTGGAAAAGCCCAGTTCCACCCTGGTTCCTCTTTTTATTCCACGTGTTCTCCTTGGTAACTTTCCCTGCTTTGCAAAAACTCAAACCGACTGGCAACACCTTCAAGTCCCATGACCACTGGTTGAGGTAGATCCTTTCTTTGAGACATGTGAGGCCTGTAAGCCAGGACCTGTTGGATTATATCCTAGTTATTCTGGAAGGAATATGTCTCAGAATCCCTCTGAGTTTCTACTCCCTCCCAACCACTTCTATGGGAAGAATAAGCCTCCCTCTAATTTTTAGGGCACATAGAGACTAGTAGAGTTGTAAGCAGGTTAGAACAGAAGTTAGAAATCGATTCATAGCCTGTGTGCATGCTCGGGTGCCCTGTCATGTATCAGTCTTGACTGCCTAGGCCCAGATGCTCCCCCTTAGCAATGTGTGGGTCAAAGTGAGTGTGTATAGATTGTGTTTTAAAAATACACAGTGATTCCAACTTGCTTCAGGGGCTTCAGGGCCTCATGTTTGGGGGAAGACTGGCCTAGTCAAGGACACTTTCAATTCTACCTACGCTTCTCAGACCTCTTCCTTCCCAGAACATTCCTGTATTAATCTTCCTGATATATAACAATTGTTTTTTTCCATGGAACCAGTCATGCCATGACCTTCTATCAACTTTATACTTTCCACTTGAAAACCATATTTAAACAGAACTCAAACCTGACTGTGGGCTGGTGATTTGAACCTCTAGGTTCCCATCAGCCTGCTAGCATAATAAAAATTGCATCTTAACTCCTTAGTGTAAAGTTTTCTATTTGGATTGATAATGGTTTTTTTTCTGCTACATAACCATCTCATATATATATATATCTAATTTGAATTTGCAGAGACATCTATAGTATACATTTAAAAATTTTGAGCCTTGTGGCAAATCAGTGGGCAAGATAGTACTAAGAGGATTGTGTCCACATAGCAAATGTAGCAATTGAGGCCTAGAAAAGTTGAGTAATTGTTCCAAGATGCCTCCCTACATACACACTTCCAGGGTGTGCTGGGTGGACTCTTACCACCCAGGTGTACTGTTACCACCCAGCTCTTCCTTGTCTGACTTCCTAAAAAGAAAAGTGTGATACCCACAAGTCCTTGTTTGCAAATGACCCTGATGTGATGCTGGGTAAGATTAATATTCCTACCTAGAACTTCCAAAAACCACATTTATTCCTTGCTCAAATTCACCTTCCTCTAAAGCTCAGGGGACCATTTGGTAGGATTTGTGTCTAGATGTCCTCCCAAAGCCTCATGCAGTCATGGGGCAGATTTCTAGGGTTTGGAATTAATTCATGATCCAATGCTAGGATTATGGGTGTGAGTGCTACACCCAGCTTGGGCGGATAGCCTGAATGCAGTGTAAGGAAGGGAGAGGTTCATCACCATGAACTGTTGCCCTTTGCTGTGTGCCATCTGCCTTAGAGCCAGTTGAGTAGGGACTGAAACCTCCACTAACTGTGAGCTAAGTAAATCTTTTCTTCCTTCATTTTGTTTGTCAGGTATTTTGTCCCACAATGAGAGAAAAGTAACCAAGATACCATTTATCACAGTTTACTTTGGATAGTTTCAGCCCATGGATCTTTGTCTGGAATAATCGATAATAGCACTTCCTTTCCCTTTTATCAGTGCTGGAATTATGCAGTGTGAGCAAGGCACTCCACTATGGAGCAAAACTCCTAGCTCTTCCTTTTACTCTTAAGTCTGAGTTTCTGTGATACACTCTGTGGCCGCGCTGCGGAAAGGCCCAGGATCCCCCTACAGCGAGCCTTGCTAGTGTTCTTATTCACCGATGTGCTCTGCCCTCCCAACTGTTCATAGCACAAAAAGCTTATCTTTGTGATTTAGGCCTTAATCCACATCTTTCTAGCAATTTTTTCTTATAAACTTGCCTGGATTTTCAAGCCAGATCTTCAGTCCTGAGAGGTAGGTGGTGTGTCTTGCACTCCCCTTCCTGCCCCCCATCCCAGACCCGCTCCAGAAAATTGGTGAACATACCTTCACTTTGATACACTTTGGTATGGGCTGACATTTTGCAAAAATGGAAAGGAAAGAAAATGATCAACATTTAGGGCAAGCTATTTTAAGCATGAGGTTTTGGGCTCAGCTCCTAGGACTATCTGAGTTCCCCTTACTCTTGGTCATGAGGAAATATATGTATGTATGTAAGTATGTATGTATGTGCATTTTCCTGGAGAAAAGGCTAAAAAGGTTTTCTCTTTAAAAATCATATTCAGAAGCATCGACACCCTCCCACACAGTAAGAGCTTGACTTTGGAAGGCGAGTCTTCTTTGCCAACCAGAAGCAGACATAAGGACCCCAGAGCACTGCCTCCTGTCGGGGGCACCAAGGGCTTCCAGGAAGTGGGTTCATTAATATTCTGAACAGCTCCCTGGGAGGCAAGCAGAGGGCAGGCAGGCGGGCTGATTATCTCCCTTCTGCTGCTAGGGAAATTACAGAGGGGTGTGTGGGTGTGGGCGTGGGTGCGCAGCCATTGCCTGCGGCTACGTGCTGTTGGGGGCTGGGTCACGATCCTCATCTCCTCTGCCCATCTGGGTCTTTGCGGTCTTTGCACAGTTAAGTGTACAGATGGAGAGGTCGACGCAACGTGGGCTGGAGTCGTTTCATCACCAGCCAGCCAGCTGCGTAGTTAGGGGAAGATTTTTAACCTCGCTGAAGCTCTGTTCCTCCATTTATAAAGCACAATTAATAAAAGCCAGCTCGCTCACTGTGCGTGTCAAGGATTCAGTGAGATCGTATGTGTAGATTGTCAGAGCTTTGTACATACAAAGCCCTTAATACATCGTAGCTGCTATACCCGTGCGCTTGCAGAACTGGACTCTGCAGTGTGTTTGCTCCAGACAGGCTGCTCTGGGACCTGCAGGTCTAATTCACTAACTGCATGAGACACCAGACGCCCTCTGCATGACCTGAAGGCCAGTGGACACCGGGCAGTGTGGAGACCTGAGCCCGCAGGGCCTGTGCCCCAAGAACTAGATGCTGTCGGGATTTACTTGCCTGGGGGTGGGTTCATTCTCTTCCATGGCTATTTTAGGAGATGAGTTCTAGAAGGCAAAATGGTGGCTGGGATACAGGATGGCCCAGGCTGCGTGGCAGAAGGAGCATGGAGAGGGCTCTTGTTCAGCCTCCGCTGTCAAGCTGCTGTGTAGGAAATGCGAGGGGAATTGAGAGCAACCGCTAAGGTCTCATTTGACAATAAATTCTTCTGATCCTAGGTGCTTAAGGAGGATTTGATAAGGGGTCAGTCTTAGGGTAGGAACTTTCTAGTTGGCTTGTCTTTTCTCTAGAGTGTCTCAATCTCTTTAGGACAGGCCTTGGCTTCCCTTACCAGCCTCAGTGCTTGGCTCCAGGCCATAGTGTGTAGCCTTCTCCCAGGCAGCCACTGATGCAAAGCATCTGAGAAAGCATCCAAAGGGGCAGTATTCTTTTGATGTGGAAAATTGCTCCATTTCCGGCCCTACTAATGGCAGGGATAGAATGAGCAGAACTTAGAACGAGTACAAGGTGAGTTAGACCCTGAGACGAGTAGACAGTCTTGCTCCATCTCTAAGTTGCCCAGGCTGGGCTGGAAATGGCCATCTTTCTGCCTCAGCCTCCCAGACTTCTGGGAATATAAAAATGCACCACAATGCCTGGCAAATTTGGCTCTGACTCTCAGAGACAGTGGAGGCTTGGGAGTTAGTTGTCTTTCCGACCAGCTCATTTTCATGGATAAAGAACAGGAAGTCCCTGGGAGAGCGGATTGATCATTTTAAGCTTGCTAAGAGAGAGCTGCAGCCAGCTCTCCTGCCTCCTGGTTTAGAGCCCTTTGTGTCACTATGTATCACCTCCCTGGCTCTGTCCCTATCACAGTGGCGTCAGAATAGCTTTTCAGGGACATCATTAGGATGGGGGAGGCCAGAGAATTGGATGGGGCATGGAGCCAAGGGCAAGTCCTTGGAACCTTCTGAAACCAGGCTTACATAGCAAAAAGAATCTGTCTCGACTGTCAAGTCTGGAAGAGCATTTTAAGTAAGCTAGGGGCAAGATGAAATCTCTGTGGCCTTCGATTATTTGGGAAGCTGCCTGGGGTCTCCTGTGGCTACCTGTCATTTGGGGACCACCATGATGGAGGCCAGGGAGGGCAGAGATGGCAGCTGGTGTTCTTCCTTGGCCTGTAGCCTCTAGTTCCTGGGTTTTCTGATGAGCTCCTGTCCCGAGGACAGCACTGTTCATTCTCCCTACACCGAGGCACTCGGCAAGCCCGAAGAACAGCTGGTGGCTTTCCTTTCTCCTCTCTTTTTGTGGTTTGTGAAAACCCAGAGCTGCGCACATGTGTTTAGAAAACAAACGGGGATTGCTGTACATTTTGCTCTGTGTTTCTCCCTCCTTCGGAAACACTCTTCTTTCACCCTGAGAGTGCAATTCACCTTCTGTTGAATGGAGTAGATTTGGACTGGGTAGAGAGGCTGGGTACTGAGCAACATTTGCACCGAAATGTCTTGCTGCTGTCGATTTGCTGCTCTACCTGGTGATTCCTCATTTGCAGCTAGCGCTCTGCAGTAGCTACAAGAACAGCTTCTCCATCAGGAGTCACCAGAAGCACAGTATGGTCTACACTTGGTGGACAGAGAGTTAGCCGGGGCCGGAAACTTCTAGAGACTTCTGGCGGTTCCCAGAGCGGGAGGGCAGAGTCCCTAGAATTTTCTAAACCTGGAGTGTTAAACATACGCCCACAGGTACCCCGTCTCATCCTGCTTCTGCAGCAGACATATCACTAAGTGAATATTTATGCTCTTCCTGTGGCATCTGCTTGCAGCCTCACAACCCTGCGCATAGCCAATCGATTGGAGTGGGCGGAACCATTCCATTCTTATTCTTAACTGTTCCCCAGCGCAAACAGAGCTGATGATTGCAACGCCAAGAAGCAAGCCGGCAGGAGCAGGAGTGCCGAGAAACACTACCAGGGACCCTCACCCTGCAGAGCCTCCTGAAGCATGCGCGGTGAACAAAGGTAACGGAAACGAAGTCCAGGGGACTGCTAACGTGCGCTGGCACCATCCTTGTGTGTTCCAAGTTCCTTTCTAAACACAGACGTCACTGACTTTCCTAGCTCAGCATAATCCCCACACAGAAAATACAGCGTATACTCTATGAAGGATGACTGTTCTGGGGCTGGGGAGATCGCTCAGTCGAATAAGTGCTTCCTTGGCAAGCACAAGGGTCTGAGTTCAATCCCCGGTTCCGCCAAAAAACAAAAACAAAAACAAAACAAAAAACAAACAAACAGACAAAAACCAAAAAAACAACTGTTCTGCTTTCTACATTTGTGTAATTTTTGACAGGACATCTATTCCAGGAGCTGCTGACGCAGGGCAGTGGTTCTTCCAAACCTCAGGCACAGTTTCCTTTTTCTCTTTAATAGCTGCTTAAATTTGGTGCTGAATTCTCCAGGAGGCTGCCCTGAAGTGGGACAATCGCCAGTCTTACCTGCTGCAGGGCTCTCTGGATGTCGATGCCCTGACCCCAAGGCACAGCTGGGTTGGCCAGACAGTCGCCAGCATTCCCCCGGCGAGATATATCAATCCGCTGCCTCCGCAGGCTCTGGAAAGCCTCCGCCATTACCTTCACCCCATCATAGGTGAGGGCAGAGGTGTACTGGAATAGGAAAGGAGACAGGTATCAGAGGGGGCTGGCGGGAAGCCACGGAGAACTAGCTGTGCGTGCCTTGTGCGTCCTGCAAGGAGAACGCGTTCAGCAGGCCGGGTGGTGGAAGGAACAGGTCGGGAGGGGTGAACCAGCAGCGGACACACCTGCCCCTTCCCATGGGACTGTGGCCTGGGCCACCAGTGCCGCTCTGCAGGGTTAGCTCAGCACGGTTAGCTGGGGCATTCGCAAAGAAGGCAGAATTCTAGACTTGTGTGTGCCGTGTGGTGATTTTTAAACAATGTTGGTTCACTAGGGGAAAAATGTGTAGATTAAATACGACGCACCTGCAGGCCAAAAGCACGGAAAATCAGTTGGTTTTCTTTGTATGATAGCCACCCACTGGGAGCCAAGAAGAAATGATTATTCTACTATTTCTTATAACCGTGGAAGGAAAAAAATATTCTGAGATGAGTGAGTGCTTAGTCATTTCTTCAGGCCTCCCAAGTGGTGAGTTTACATCCTGTAAGCTTTCCGGGAGTGTGCTAATGACAACTCGCACTGTGTTTCCTCTCTTGACCAAGATGGAGCTAAAAGACGTAGTTGAGACAAAAACAGGGTAACAGCCCAGGAACATAATTTCTGTGTTTGGAGTCCGGCTCTGTCCTCCTCACTGAACTGTTCCCAGTCTTCTTCTGCTGTCTGGCACATTGTAAGCACACAGTAGAGAGTCTCAGAATGAACTGCACGTATTTTTACAGGGTTGAACTTTTTTTTTTTTTTTTTGGGCCACATTTTCAAGATGATTGTGCTCCCTTTCGAAATTGAGTGGTTTATTCGTTTATTAGTTAAGTATGTGTGTCTGGCTCACTGATTGATTTAAAGTACACTTGGGATTTTTGCTTGTTTAAGCACATAATGAAATGAGTCTTAATTTCTTTTTTTTGCAGAACGGGGATTGAACTCAGGCCCATGCGCTTTCCAGGGAAGTGCTTATTCTACTGAGCCAGCTCCCAGGTCATAAGTCTTAATTTCTCCACCCCAACTCTTTCTTGCAACGTTGGGGATCGAACCCAGACCTTTGACCTGAAGGGCAGATGCCTTACCTCTGAGCTACTTCCCCAGTCTTTTAAAGGAATTCTAATTTTGAGACAGAGTCTTGCTAAATTAGCTGTGATTACAGGCATGTGCCCTTGCACCTGGCTTAGTCTTTGTTTTCGAAGAATTAAGTCAATTTGATCAATAGCAAGTTGAGAAGCATGTCAGTTACATGGCCCGCAACTTACAAAAACAAATCTACTGAAGGGCAAGAAAAAGTCGGCCAGGCATTCACTGTTTGCTCCATATAAGTTGGCCTCAGAATCCTTCTCAACCTGTACTTCCTGTGTAGCCACTGCCAAACTATTTGACAGGGGAAGAAAAATGACTTATTCTCTTTATTCTAGACCATTTTTCCGAGAGCGCACAGTATTTTGGTTGCAGGATTTAGAGATGCGTTTCTGGGAAGTAGATACTATACATGATAATTGATGGCTGACTTTTGATGTAGTGATCTGCTGGATAATCCTTAGTTGGGTTTCCTCCATATTTAGCTGGGCAGGTGGCTGGCCCCACAGTGTATCTCAAGGAAGCCCTGTGCATAAAGAAATGAGCTTGCTCCTGAGCTGTGGAATAGGGCATCCCTGACTAGAGATAGAACTTTTGGCTTGCTATGCAGTCAGTTGAGGGTGGTTTCCTTATGAGTGGAAGATCTGTGTGTGAACTTGACAAACAATTCTTAAAGAAAGCAGTGTGTGTCCTCTTTTTCTCTTTATCATCCTGCTGGGTAGAGTGCTGAGGTGATGGCTGGAGTTTAAGCAGCCATCTTGAACCATAAGACCGAAGCCATATGCTGAGGGCAGCAGAACAAGACAAAAGAATCTTGGTGGTCTAACTATATGAACCTTGGGTCTCTTCCAGTCCACCCGGGTGTGGTCCCTGGCATCACTGGTCTTCCACTGCTGCATGATCTTGGCTGGGACAGTGTCTGTGTAGTTCACCAGTTGGAACCCGGTCACATTTGCTCCACTCTCTTTGAATTTATTTAAGTCAATGTCCATGAAGCCCTGTGGAAAGAGAGAAGGGGAGAAATCAGGACAAGATTGCTAAATAAATCAACACACCCATGTTGCAGAATCACAGGGCTTTCTGTCCTGCTTCGCAGGATGGATTTGGGTCATCAGTTGCTTTACGCATGGAGTTAGCACAGTGGTTATAAATGGCTGGGCTGCAGCCAGCCTGGCTGGGTGGAAAGCCTGGCTCCCAAGTCTCTGTTATCATAATTAAGGCGAAGTTACTTGATATTCTGCTTATCTGCCTATTGTAGGACAGGAAGCAGGCATAAGAAGATGACATATGTTAAGGTTGGCACAGAAAGAGGGACCAGCAAATGGCATTCCAACTAAGAGACTGGTCAGCGGCTTGGTTATGATGACATAGATATGTGGAACAAAATACAGACAACTGCCTCCTTCATCTCCCCTACCCTGGGCCCTGCGGAGAGAACAGAAATCTGAAGCCCATCACTGGCAAGTTCTTGCAAGTTCCCCAAGGTCACTGGCAAGTTTGTAGAAGGGGCTCAATTCTAATCTGGATCTTCATCTCCTCTGAGCTCTTTCATGCACAATGGACCGGATCTGTCTTACCAGATGAGGCCTGATCAATTCTAACATCTACAAAGGATTCTTTATTGAGAATGGAAATTCCATCCAATTCAGGAAAATTTGTTATAACTCAGGAAGCCTTCGACTTAAAAGGAAACCTTATATTTATATAATATATTCAATAATGTACAGTACTTTCATATCTATGACCTCATTTCACTTTATCCTTTTACAAAGTACAAATTAGATGCCTATTTGCCAGATAAAGAAGCTGAGACAGAGGAGGAAAATAGAGTTGCACAGTCATTCAGCAAGTTAGCTGCAGAGATGGGGTCGGAAACAAGTTCTTTAGTTACGCAATATATCTTTGAGCGCTGTCTCTAGTGATGAATGAAACAGAACTTTCATATTCCTTGCTCTCTAGTGGGAAAGACAGACAACAAACAGGCAAACATAGCACAAGATAGATCTGTCACACATAGCAAGGTAGAAAGGAGTCCTGTGGAGAGAGAGATAATAGGGTGAATGGAAAGAAAGGGGCTCTGCCAGGCTGTGGAAGGGAAGGGCATGATCAGACTGCTTGGGGCGCAGAGTTGTTGGCTCAGGGTCTCCACTTGTGACTGGGCTGCGGGGTTTCTGGGGTTGTAGCAAGGGCTGAGAGGTGAGGGCTGTTTACCATGTTCCAGAAACAGTAAGGAGCTGGTGTGAGAATGGCATGGTGGACGAGGAGGAGGGAAGGTGGGAGATGAGATTGGGAGGCAACCCAAGGCAGGACCTCACACAGCCTTGTTTTAACTTAGGTTTCTTTATATATATAACATGAGGCTCCCTTCAAGGGTCTGATCAGGAGTCATAAAGTTGATGCCAGTTCTGGTCCATGGCTTGGTCCGTTGCCAAATCTCAGTCAGAGGGAGGGAGGAGGAGACAGAGGAAGCATTGTGGAGGATGAGGGAACCCTCAGTGGGCTCCTGAGAGGTCTGAGTGCTGGTGTCAGCTCTTTTGGGATCTGGTGGTACATAGTGATCTGTCCACATCTTTTAATTCCTTATGACGTTGTCTAAGAGAGTGAGCTCCTTAATTCAAAGCCATTCACCCACCTGCACCCCCAGATTCTGTGATTCATTGTGTTCTATTTTGTGAATAACCCATCCTGGGCCTACTGAACCACGCTCTTCTTTCCTGGGCATGTTATTTCCCTGGCAGGCTCCTTTCCATCTTGTGGCTCTCAGCGGGACACCACTTCTTCTGAGCCGGTTCTTGCCCTGTAGTGGACACTGTTAGTCCCTTACTCGCCTCCACTTCTTTTGCACATTGCAGCTCCATATTCTATCCTAACTGCACCCACTTCATCCTCCACCTATAGGCAGGATAAGCGGGATGTGCTGAGGAGTTAATATGTCCAGGAGTGGCTCCCGACTCCCAATCAATGATGCGTGGGCAGGTAGTAGACTTGTGTCCCAGAATCCTCCCCTTGGGTGCCTTAGCCTGCTGCATAGTCTACACTGACACCTCAGGAGCCCCTGGTGAGCTGCGCGCCCTCAGCAGCCTGCAGTACTTAGTATCTCTGTGGCGCACCTGCCTTTCTCTCCTCTGCTTCACTTTTCTGCTTCTCTACTGGTGCTTCTAGCTTTGGTGTCAGAGAAACCACTTTTAAACAACCCTTGCCTTGGGATCTATTCTGGGCAAACCCAGTGTGCAGTTACTGCCAACAGCTCTTCCAGCGAGTCCCACCTCAGACCTGTTCCAGTTTCTCCAGACCACTGTTCATAAGCTGAAAGTATGGTGTCCTTTTGTCCTCTCTCCTCCCACTGGAATGACAGGTTCAGAGGGCAGAGGCCATTTTGTGTATTGTTCCCTGATATGTCCTGGAACCTAGCACCTCAAAGCATTCTTGGAACACAGCAGGTACTCAGTAATTACTTGCTGGATGAGGAAGTAAGAGCCTGAGTCTTTCTCCTCCAGCATGAATGTCAGTTAGCTGGGGAAATCTGACCTGTAGGCAGCAGCAAATGCTAGTAGGTGATTACTTGGCTGAAAGGAGAACTCAGGTTGGGAGTAACTTTTGAAATTTTCTTGACCCGTGGCCCCATTTTTCAGAGGTTTATACAAGTAACAGATTTGCACAATGGTACCAGCAAGCTATTCCTAAAAGTGAAGTTGGAGTAGGGTTCCTCTGCCTGGGATGCACTCTCAGGTGCGGTCGGTGCCTTCTCAAGAGCATAGTTGTTCTTCCTTCGCTCGTTAGGAGCCCGCACACATTGGAGGGATTCTCCACACTCTTTAGAGACTTTAAAAAGAACATCTTGTTCATAAAATAACTATTGGGAGAATGAAATGGAAATCATGTCCTGCAGTCAAAGTCTGTCACTTTCAAATCTGTAACAAGCTCCTGGGCATTTGGTACGGAGGGCTGCCATCGCAAGCACAGTGCAGGCCAAACGAAATGGCAGGGTTTGCTCAAACCGGAGTGTGTGCCAGGCCAGCACCAGAATGTCTGATTACACAATTAACGGAGCCAAAGCCCAGGTGTACATTAGTGGAGCCGTATGGGTGGGACCCTCCAACTAGACCCCCCAGTAGCCCCGAAAAGGAACACAGAGTGATAAGCACATAACTGTAATGTTCACTAACCTCACCAAAGTTAGGAGATAACTTGGGGTCAATATATGTTCATCTAAGAGCTGACATCTCCCCTCCTACATAAGACGTCAGGCCGGGAATGATAACTTTAACCTTACAATAACCTTCATCACAAAGAAATGAGTCTCTTAGAGCTACAAGGCTTGATTTCTCCATAATATGAGAAAAGGGATTCTGAAAATATAGAATCATATTCTTGTCTAACAAGGGGAATGAGGGTCTTAACTCTTTGCCTACCAGTTGATTGGAAAATTTGACTCACTGTAGTCCCTGGAGCACTCTCCTTAAACAAGGTTTAATGAAATCATTTTCTAATTTTCTCTTGCCATTTTATTAAGAAGAAACCTTGGGGGGTAATTTGGGGTAATTAGTGCATTTTTCTTTATCTGCCTTATTTGTGCCATTAATGGTATAATATTGTTCAAGGGTGCTAAGGTGCTGATTATATTCCACTAAAGGTTTTAACTGTGAAGTTTGCTTGTCATTGCTTTGGGTGACGTTGCCTGTTTAGTAAGCAGCTTCCAGATGGTGAGCCCCTTGCCCTGTGCAGTGCGCTCCTAGTAGGAATGACACTGACCTAGAAGGTGCTTGTTTTCAAGTCCCTCAATGGAGAAGTCAGGTCTCTGGAAGCTGTACTCCTCTTACTGTCTCTGACGCTGGTTCTGCTTGTGGCTCTTTGTAGGGTGAATGTTTCTCAGCCAAGATGGTGCTTGGGGAAAGTGTGGTCCCGGGGCTGTCAGGTGCTTGTGTTCCTGTCTGCCATTTGTTCACCTCTGCCGTTGCCTGCTGTCCTGAGGATGAATGGTGAGTTGGTGCAGCGGAGGTGGGAGGGGTGCCCTGCCTGCATCTTGACTGGGGTGCCCATGAATGGGCCCTGGGAGGTGGTCCTTAGCTTGAAGGGCACCAGAACCTCAGGGAGCTTTTGTAAAATAGTCATCCTGATGGTCATCATTCTGTAGCCCAGAGGCTGCATTAGTATTTCGGCAACACTTGATGCTGGTGAACCAGAACTCTAGATTCAGTGTGTCAGAGTATGAAGGTCATCATTAAAACCATCTCAAATGATAGCATATCTAACTCCCAGTAAAGAGAGGATGGAGGGAGGAGCATGAGATGATTCCTTCTCTAAGGGGAGTTGCAGATGAGGTTAAGCTGATAAAGGAGGAAAAGAGACAAGCACACATTACGCAGAGGGATGGGGGAAACAGTAAGAATAACCAAACGCAGGAAAGATTCTAAGAAGTACTGCTCTGACTTAGTGAGGGCTAAGCTTGTACGGTGTGTAAAGAAATGGACACACCTTGAGACCGTGTTCAGTGAGACATATGGGACACATAAACTGAAGTTTCACACGGTTTCTCTTATATGAAAAATCCAAAAATATAAATAGATAGATAATAGGAAATAGGGAGATAGATTTTTTTTTTTTCAAAGGGGAAGGGATGCAAGAGATGGAGGAGGGACAGAGGGAAGGGACAGGAGATGCAGAAGGAATTAAGCTGTTAGATATAGGTGCCAGCTCTCTATAGGGAACGTGATCATTATGCATTTCAAATATGCACTCATGAAGAAAGGAGCATAGCACTGGAAAGAGCAAGCGCAGCATTTTATACCCTTCTCTCTCTCTCTCTCTCTCTCTCTCTCTCTCTCTCTCT
>NW_004524605.1:9246498-9276400 GCF_000260255.1 Octodon degus | reverse complement strand
GCTAAGACTGCTCTCTCAGTCCCTGGCAAGTCGGGGAGGGAGCAGCAGCGGCTGACAGAGAAGTCATGGCCCGTGTTACGGTCTGGGAAGGGAGCGCTGCTCAGCCCTCAGCTGCCGGCTGGAGGCAGAGTGCACTGGCGCTGCTGACTGCTCAGTGCTGCCCAGCTCCACGAGTGTTGCTCCTGGAGCAACAAAGTGGTCACAGCGGCTACAAGGCCACCTCGCCTGCATTACACAGGTGCATCCAAACTGCCTTCTGTGGATTGTGAGGCTCCCACCATTGAAAATGAAAAAATAAACAGTACACTGAGAGTCACCACAGACTTATTTTAACTCTTTCTTAGGAGCTTGTCCCAAATAGACATTCTGTTACATGCTTTATATACACAGTCCTATCTAAGCCCCTGTACAGTCCCGAGAATTTAATGCTACACAGTAGGTAGTTTGTGCTGATTTGCATATATGAATGAGTGTCCATCCCGTTTTCTCTTAAGAAGATCTGACTCAGACCTTTGGACACTCCCCTGAGATCACACAAAAGGTGAAGATTCAAATGCTAGTGCAATGCTCAAATCTATCCTAATTATCACTGTGGGTGGCCCTATGAGGGGAAGAACGCAGGGCCTTAGATTTAGAGTGCTGCATCCACAATGCCCCAGTGGGCAAGGGACAGAGAACCTCAGACCAGGGCTGCATACATTAAGAGCCCAGAATGGATATCTCACCCTTGGAGGGCAGGCTGCTAACCACAGACTTCTATCTGGAAGATCGTTCTTGCTAGTTCTTCTGTTCGACATCCATCACTGATGCCTGCTTAGATATTTCTCAAGTCTCGCTCTTCTGAAGCCTGTTAGCGTCCAGCTCCCCTGCACCTACACCAGGGAGCAAACCTCATCTGCAACAGGGCACATGTAGCTAGGGTTTGCAGACCTCATTGCTTCATAACTATCTGGTTCTGTCACCGTTGCATAACAGCAGCCATGGACAGTAGCGGTACATTGTCAGACGAGGACACTTAGCTTGTCTCTAATTTGCACATGTTATAAAATATCATGTTCTCCATGTTTTTCTAGTTGATTTAGAAATGTAGAAGTCATTCTTAGCTCAGGAGTCATTTGGCTCATAGGCCACAGCATGCTGACTCCTTACCTATTCAGAGGCAAAGCGTTTGGAGTACAAACCAAAGCCCTCACTGTATCGGTAGAGAACCTGAGCTCCAGAGTGAGGGATGGCGGCCAGCAGCCGTATAGCTCTGAGCAGAGGACTGGCTGGAATTCCACTGTTGTCTCTCAGTGTAGGAGGCAAAGTAATGCTAAATGGCCATTTATGGAGAATGGATAGCAGTGGAAGTGCTTAATTAAGTTAACTACTTAACATAGTTACCACATCTATCATTCCAATTATAACTTTCAAAGGAATAGAATGGAAAAACGTTTCAAATAATTACAATGTCCTAAAGAGATGCTTAACACTATAACTACATTGGACACGTTTTCATCTCGCGTGTGAATATCTAGAGAATGCTTTAAGGATCCGGGCCATTATTACGACTATTATTTTCCACGTGGGCTTGGAAACCAAAGAACGGATTATGTGTTGCTACTGGTTAGTTAGCTTCTTCAAGGGTCAGTGTGCTGGTTTTCAAAATGCAAGTACAATAGCGCATATGTCAGAGAATTAGTGGAAGGTTCGAAAGATCTCTTCCGATTAAGAACCTAGGACTGTTGTGTCTGGTACGCAGTACAGACGTAGAAGCGCTGGCTTTTATGCTTATCATCACATTCACCACCATCACTGTCACGAGTCAGGAGGGGTGAACGTGGTTAGAACTGCTTCAAATGGGGGTTTGGGTCAGGCAAGCAGCCTAAGAGGCAGGTGCGTCAGAACCCAGCTCTTGAGGATGAAAAGCTTCGTCTTCAAAGCTGGCTTGTGCTTTTTTTCCCAGGATGCTTTCACATCCACGCTTTTCAGCCCACCTGAGCAGACACCACACGCGACATAAGGAAGAAGGACCACTGAGTCCTGCTAAGGGAAAAGGGCTAAAGAAGAAGGTGCATTGAACAGGTCCTGGCACATAGGAGAGAGCATGCCCTCCACCCCACCCCCTGGAGATCTAGAAGAAGGAAGATTAGACCAAATCAAAGAACTTCTATTTTCTACTCTAACAGCACAAGTTGAACTTGTCAAGGTCTCCCAGTTGTCAGGGAAAATCCTAGATGACAGCTCCACAGAGAGAACTGTTGCACGGAATGCAGTGTGAAGTCTTGTTCCATTAGAAATGCTTGAAAAAAGTGGGGATGATCAGGATAGAAAATAAAAGACCAAGGGGGGGAAGTGAATGACCAACTTGAATTTCAGAAGAATTGTCATGGGGAAAAGGCAGAAGGTTTGTTCTCTGAGACTCTGGAAGACAGACTAGAGCTGATGAAGGACCAGATGTCACAGGAGGCAGATTTTACCTAAAACAAGGGCAACCACAGCCACCAGCGACATGTTTCAAGCTAGGAGGCACTATGCAGAAGGCACAGTTTCTGTTAACTTATTTCATCCTCATGATAATCCTGTGATGCAGATGCTATTGTCATTGCCATTTACAAATGAGAAATTTGCAAGCTATAAGGAAGTGACGTAGCAACTGGGGATGCACACTATAGTCCTAGCAAGTAGCACAATGCCAGGCCCATGATGGAACTGCTGTGCATCTTGCCTCCTGACCCACTAGTGCCATCAGTTTAATTCATGTATCTCATCCCCTGCCCAAAAGCACTTGGAGAGATCTACATTTTTCTATGAAGAGGTTTTCGTGAGACCAGGATGCATGTGCTGCATGCCTTGAATCTGTGCTGGTACTTGGGCTGTGAACCACTTTCTTTCAGTATGTCTGAGGTCTCCCCCAGCTTCCCATTGAGGATGCAGTGGTCCTCTTTGTCTTCCCTGCAAGGATCTGTGAGCTCCTAGAAGGCAGAGTCCACATTCTACCAGGTCCACATGCAGTAACCATAAAGGGGTGTGTACATAATGACACAGAGGAACGGAAGGATGGGACACCTTTGTTCGGCCTTTCATGATTACTTGACACATTTAAATTCTGTCACCTTTGCATCTCTGATTTCATGGACCAAAGAGGTCTTTCCATTGACTTCTTTTCTTGTGCACCATCTTATAACTCAGATCATAAATAAAAATGTCACAAACAGAGTCAGGACAACCATAGTTTTCTGCCTGTCTTTGAACCTCACAAGCTGTTAGTCCTCAGGCAATCATTGTAATCTCTGGTGCTATGCATTTATTGATCTACAAAACAGGGAGATCAACCAGATCCATGGCCTCCCGCGCTCTGATCCTGGTACAGATGTTCTAGAGGTTACCATGTGACTCAGGTGAAGGGCAGAAGAACAGGCCTTCCCCCTGCCCTCTCATCCACAGCTCTGCTTTTAACCTGTTTGACATGCAAGGCTTCACCGTGCTAAATTCCATTTGGAAAACAGAGCTTCAAACTAAAAAGTCTGGAAGCTTCTGAGCCAGCCGATTTCTCTCCTAAGGGCTTGTCCAGCTTTGATCTACAATGCTGAGCTCACACAGGTATGTGGGCATGAATATGGATATACACTAGTTTGTGGCATACTCTTTGGCTGGGGTCTGGTGTCCTCAAGTACCCGTGTCTCTGCATAAGTCTTCACATTTTCCTATCTGAGCAACTTTAACAAACCAAATCTTCATAGTGTCCTCACTCTGCATAATCCAATCTCTGGCAACACACACGTTTATCTGGTTTCCAATAAGTCAGCAAGGCAGTGAAGCTATGCTTCTGTCAGCTGATAGGTATGCTATCCATGCCAGTGGAAAGCATTAAAACTGGCTTAGCCAGTTACATTTGAAGCCAGGGAGGGAGTTTCTTCACGGGCGCATGCCTACAAACATGGTCGGTCAATCCCGTCGGTGTCCATTATGGACGAAGCGCTGGCAAGTTAGTCAGGGCTCAGAGGTGATCCCTCTCAGACCTGAGATTTAAGATGAAGGTCTGTAACTTATGGCATAAAGTCAGAGGTCCCCAAAGTGGGCTGTTGATACGAGGACTGGTGAGGTGTGCTGCCCGGTCTGGTCTGGGGTTGGCTGGTTTTCCAAAGCTCCCTCAACTTAACTCTGTCCTGATTGCTTGTGTTCAGAGCTAACTAGCCTGGTCTGGCCAGTGCTAGAAAAAGATTGAAAGTCAATTCAGAGTTTTCTGTACAGAGCGGACCTTACGGCTGGATTTTCTGGTGCACCTGAAATGAACAGCATCTTCACCTGACATGATCACGTCCTTTCTGTCAAAGAAGGTCAGGCCAAGGCTCAGAGCTGGCCCATGTTTGGTGAAATTCCAGTGTAAGCATTCACAGGACCTCAAACATTGTAAGCACCCATTAGGGGAAGAAATGAATGAATGTCTAAATATTTGGCAAATTTGAAAGCTATTAGAAAGAAGGAAAGAAAAAAAAGAAAGAAGGTCTCATTCATTCATTCATTCATTCATTCATTCATTCATTCATTCATTCTAAGCACATCCCAGAGACAGGGATGCAGAAGAGAATAAGACAGGTCTGGTCCTGTCTCTCAGGTTACTTGAGATCCAGAGAGAAATAGGAATCTTCCAGGTGGAATCATAGTGCAAACTACGTGGACCTGACCTGACCCTGGGACTCAAGGAAAGTTTCAAGTGGGAAAAAGGTAGAGCCTGCAAGGAAAGGAATGTGTGGGTGGGCAGAGAGAGCGAGGAAGGGCTCTGCACAGGGAAAGTGCGTGTGCTCTGAGTGACAAAGGGGACAGTGTCACAAGCTTCACCTGTGGTTGTACAGATCTTTGTTTTCCCACCTCCTCACTGTGCGACCTCAGGCAGATTTCTCATTCTCAGGATCCTTTGTCACAAAAGAAGCACTAAACTAGTGCCCATCTCATGGGGCTGCCATGATGCATAAGTGTGCTGTGTCAGTCACACTGCAGGACTGTGCCTGGCACACTGTAATCACATACCTAAAACTTTGTTTCTGGGCTCCATTTCCTTCCCACTATACTGTTTGCTTTTCTCTCTTAAAATGAGGATCAGGAGAGGGAAAGAACAAACCCTGTCTGTTATGCTTTGCCCCAACAACCTGCCAAAAGTTGTGCAAAGGTGTCCTTGAAGCTCCAAGTTCCTTGTGGCAAGGGGGATCCAGGCTCTGGCAAAGCCATCACAGCTGGCTTCCTGAGTATCTGGAAAGGTCCACAGGAGGCTCCCAGGCATGGGAGGGGCTGGCCAGGGCTGGTGGGGTGTGCTTGGCTGGCAGGGGTGGGACACACACATCCAGAATGCTTCAGATGAACACAACACAAATGCAACAGCCTCTCCCTTGTGACTGAAGGGAGCAAATATAGCTTTGAGATTTTTTTTTTGTTTTTTGATACCTATGAAGGGCAGGGTGGAAAACTAGGTCTGGTTGATGAACTTATTCTTTTCAAAAATACCCTGTCAAATCTTCAATCAGCTCAAATCTTCTGTACAACAGTGACTGGCACAGATGATAAGGAGCCTGAGGCTGCTGGGATGAAGGCGTGGCCTGTGCTGTGCTGCTTCAGGACTTGCGGATAAGTCACCTTGTCTTTGGGTTATGAGGTGCACGCTAATGTTCTGGCCTTCTGATGTGGAAAGTGGGGTTCAGAGAGCTGCAGTGACTTGCCCAAGGACATGTGACTAGTAAGCGGCTAAGTCTGGATTTGAACTCAGAGAGGTTTGGGAGGAAAGGAGTCCATCTTGTGGATTTGCTCAATTATATGCCAGTCCAGAGAGTTGTGAAAGTTTTCTAGATTTGGGAAGTGCAGCCCCATGGTGAGCTTAGTCCTTTTTTTTTACGTATTTGTTTGGCGCAGGGTCTCACTATACCACTTGGACTCATGGTGGCCCTCCTGTTTTCAGCCTCTCCGGCCCTGGGATTACAGGCATAAGCCCCCATGCTTGGACTCTATGGCTGGCTCAGCCCATCCTGGGAGCAGGGCTGGAGCAGCTTGCGGTGCCAGGGATCAAACCCCAGTCCCTGTGCTTGCCTAAGCGTGACTAAGCAGGTGCTTTGTAGTCCTCTGAGCTGTCTCGCTGGCCCCAAGCTTAGTCTTTTCTACTGAAAATGTCTGAGTTTAAATTCTAGCTTTGCCACACAACTCTCAATAATTTGGAACATTTTTCTCACTCAGAAAATGAGACTGCAAACTCAACTTTCTTGGAGGGGATGGAAACTCACTGAGGCCTTGAAACTGGGTGATTGTAGAAGCTGAGGAGGAACCAGTGAAGAGAGGGGAGGCCAGGCCTCCCTGGAGGGCGGTGCTCTCAGCACCTCAGGCTTCTCTCCCCTCCCCCTCCTCTCTCTTCCATCCCAGGGCTCCCGGTACACCCATGCTGGCGCTCTAGCTGCTTCAAAGGAGCGAGGTGAAAGCAGAAAGCTGCCGAGGGGGTGATCCCTGCCTGCTGAGGGAGAAAGGGAGACAGGAAGGAGTTCCACCTAGGAAGAGGAATTCTGGGATGGGAGGGAGATGGGCTCCTGCTTCCCTCTTTCTTCTGCATTGAGGCACTTGTGGACACTCACACTCGCGTGTGTCCTCACATTGGAAAAACGAAGAGAAAGGAAGACGTCAGCGGGAACGTAGTAACAGGACAGCACCAAGCGCTAGCTGAAGATCCCAGCCCAGCCCTCGTATTAATTCTGGGTGACCTCTCACATGTCGCTTTCCTCCTTTGGGCCTACAGCGTCCATCTGGTACAATGAGGGGCTGCTGAGAAGTGCTCATCTCATCGGCCCCTCAGTTCCGACTCTCAGGGTCTTTCCCAGGGAGAGCACACTCCGCCTTCACAGGGCTGCTGGCGCGCAGCGTGCTGCCCGCTCTTCCGCAGGCTCTGCAGCTATCTTCGGCCCCTCCAGCCTCTGCGCACCACTCTCCAGGCCAGGTGTCCACTGGTGGGGCCCGCATGGCTATTGCAGGCTGTGTTTTCTTTGGCATTTGTTGGACACTACTTTCATGTTCTTATCTGACTAAAATATGAGACCACTTTGCTTTCACGACTAAGACTAAGGCTCATACCGCTTAGCTCTTCCAGCAGGAGTCCTGCACAGTGCCGGGCAAGCAGGCACGCTAGAGCCATGTGGTGGCTGTTCAGCTGTCTGAACCAGATCCTGGAAGAAAGACTGGAGGAACGGAAAGGTGTCCAGGGTCAAAGAGTAAGGACCAGAGAGCATCAGGGTGTCAGCTCCGAGCGGTCAGAGGCTGCCTGTGGAAGGACTGTGGATGTGTTTGGCAAGGGCCAGAGGCCAGGGGTAGCCAGGGTGGTGTGAAGGGGACACCGTGTGACTGGAGCACAGACTGCGCCCTGTTCCAGGGGAACAGTGGAAAGTTCCAGCCCCCTTTCAGGAAACCTAAGACCCCTTCCCTGGAGCTATGCAAATAGGAAGAGGCATTTGGGTGTCTGTTAGGGATGCTGTAGAAGAGATTCTGGCTTTTCATGGGGAGCGAGTTAAAAGCCGGTTCGGCTTAGCCCTAGTTTATGGACTCATTTTTCATATTCATAACTGGACTGATGTTCTTGCACCCTCTGCTTCTTTAGGAGCATCCATAGGGTCTTGCCCATTGATGCACGTGTTATGTGCGCGTGACACTATTTGCTGAGAAGCAAGTTCACTCCTCCTTTCATCTGGTAACTTGTGAAACTGCACTTGTTGCCTGCAGCCCAGCTTGCCAGGCACTGAGAAGGGCCGAGTGAGTGAGGTAGGCATGATCCTTCCTCAGTGCCTCACAGATAAACAGGGAGGAAGATGTTTTGCACTAGTGACTCACTGGGCTACTCTCCACTCTAGTAAGTAAAAGATACCGGGGCTATTAGAACATCTAACGAGTAGGTGAGATTTAACCTGAGAAGGGGTTGGGAGACCTTAAAGGTAATATCTTGTCCCCAGCCCTGCTTGTCTTCCTTCTCCACTAAAGACGATGGCAGTAATGCTGCTGCTTATTATAGTATAATCACCTGCATTCACTGAGTGTCTAGTTGGGACCATGTGTTACTATAGTGGTATTATATGCATTGTCTGGCTTAATTCTCCCAAGATCCCACCAGGAGGTAGATTATATTCTTTTTATAAGAATGAGACAATGAAAGCTCAAGCGATATAAGAAAGCAGACTGATGTCAGAGCTGATTTATATAAAACCAGAACCCAAATCCAGGTCTGTCTGACACCAGAGCCACCTTTCCCCACAGCTGCTGTGCCACCTGCTTACCTAGAGTCTGTGGAAAGGAAACATGAACCTGCACAGCACTGAGACAGCAGCAAAAGGGGTGTGGAGGGAGTGGCTGAATCCTTCCTTTCAGCAGGGACCTACAGGAAGCTTGCCTAGCGGAGCATAGAGGCTGAAAGAAAGCTTCTCAAGCGTGGAGCTGGGGCCTGGACAGGGGCCTCCAACTCTAAGTCTGCTGCAGAAGCTTATCTGCCAGTCCTCTGTAGAAGTGGCTGATGGCCTTGGACACCAGGGACTACAATATGACCTGGGATTTCCTGACTCCACTATCTCCACCTCAGCTTTTTGTCACACTAAAAAAAGATCACCTTAGTGAGATTCCATTCATGCCTAGTGGGACAGGTGTGTCCTAAGAGTTCAGGAGCCTGAGTTTGGATTTCAAACTCTCACTGCCATGGCAGAAAATATTTGAATTCCAGGGACTAACGCCACCCTCACCTGCCCCCCCAACTGTCCCATGCTTGGGAGTCACGTGGAGGCAGGGCTTGAAGCTGGAGGGAAGCTCAGCTCCATCTCTTGAGAAACACGGTGACCCTGCCCAAAGTCACACAATTTTTCTGAACTCCAGATTCTTCCTCTGGAAAACAATAATATTTCTAACTTCAAGGGCTATCCTGAGCTTCAGGACACATAATTAGAGTTAGATGGGGGGGATATAAAAAAGCAGGTGTAGAATAGATGAATATATAGGGACAGATGTAGAAAAATTGGGGCTGAAAGATTGATGGGGAGCACAGATATGGTGTGGAGGGAAGAAAAAATTGGGGAATGGCTCTTCATAGTTACAGAGTTCCTTTTTCAAGAGATAAAAATATTCTTTCTTTTTGTGGCTGGCTCAGCCCACCCTGGGGGTGGAACTGGCGCGGTGTCAGGCATCAAACTGTGGTCCCTGAGCTTGCTTAAGTTTGCCCAAGCAAATGCTTTAGACCACTGAGCTATCTCACCAGCCCAAGAGATAAAAATATTCTAAAATTGGTCACACAATCCTGCAAACATGTGGAGACCCATTGGATTGCATATTTTAACTAGGTGAATTGTATGCCTTGAGAATTACATCTTTAAAAAGCTGTTTTAAAAAATAGATAGTGGCATAGATCTGGGATTTCTGTGTGGTAATGTTCACTTCATGGACAGAGCAATGCTCTAGAATTATTCATGCATGTCTGTCCTATCAAATATGTATCTACAATATGAATATATAGGCAAACACATACATATGCAAATATTCATATATCAACAATGTATGAATACAACAAGAGGATTCAGTCAGCGAAGTAAAAATTTTCCACCTATGTTGGGCACCTTTAAATTTTCAAATCCTAGTGGCATTTGGCCACATCTTTGGCCCTTCCCTGGTGATACTATAAATGCATAGAACAGGAAATATTAGCTCCAATCGAGAGATGAGCTAGCAGGGACTGGGGTGTGGCCTGAGGCTGGCTGAAGGTGGCATCTGAACACCAAGTAGGCAGTTTTTGTTTGTTTGGCTCTGCTGTGGTTTCAGTGTGAAGCAGCCACAGAGTCACACATTGAGAGCTGGACCCCGTTTGGCTACGTTTAGAAGTGGGACCTGAGGGGTGGTGGATCTGGAGGGCGCTGACCCCCTCAGGGGAGTGACCCATGAGTACTTTCACAGCCTTCAGGGCTCGTTAGGAGGGGGCCCCAGCTGGAGGGCACAAGTCACCTGGGCCTGCCTTGTCACCCTCCTCTTTCTCTTTGCCTGTAGCTCTTTCTCTCTTGGATCCCCTCTGCTACAAGGCAAGGAGCCTTCACTTTGCTGAGCCCTTTTACCCTGATGATTCTTGCTTGCTGCAGGTCTAAGAGCAGGGATGTCAGCCATCCGTGGACCTGGCTCTCTGAAACTGTGATGCTTTCTGCCTCCAAGTTGTGTCTGTCATGCATTTTGTCCCAGACATGAAACACAGACTTCTGCAAACTCCCTCTCCATAACTTCTCATGTCTCAGCCCCCCAGCTCCTCTGGCAGCCCTCCAAGAGTGGGTACCTGAACCCCAAAATGCCCTCCCGGGTGACCTGCAAGAGAAATGCTGCTGGTTACCTTGAAATGCAGGCACTGAGACAGAGACAGAAAAGGCCACCAAATAAAAACACAGCTCCTTCCCTTCCAAAGGCTTCCTTAGTCCTAACTCTAATTGCAGCCTAATGACAAACACTCTCAAGGAAAGGGTCACTCCCTTGCAGCAGCAGGCTAATTATGTGGCTGAATTTCTAAAAATTATCATCTTATAAATAGTGTTATTCCTCTGATGGGGAAGGAAAACACATACCACATATCCAACTATGTTTCAAACTGAATTAATTAGTAATTTTAAGCCTAATTATCAGCTAATCTATCGGAACATGCAAGTCTTTTGTATTTGGATGGTATATGCAATTTGCATCCTATTAGCTGACAGTTGTAAGGATTTGAGAACTCATTAGGTCAGAAAGAAAATGCAGATCAGAAGAACAGAGCAGTCCAAGGGGCTGCCTTGGGATGCTGCAATGTAGGGGTCACTGGGCAACAGATGGAGGCTGGCAGTGTAATTACTGGGGCTCTTTCAGTGGCCATGAGACCACTGCTGTATAATTTCCATCTAACTCTGAAGACATGACTATGTATCCCACATCCTTGTTCCGTGTTTTCCCAAGTGGGAGGGCACCCACAGAGTCTCACTGAGACATGTCTTGGGATAGTGGGAAAAGCAGCAGATGCTGCTGCCCACGCTCAACTCCATGGCTTACTGGCCATGGGACACTGGCTATGTTTCAGCCCCTTGCTGCTTCTGTTTACCAACAAGCAAATGGGATTTAGAAGATTCTGATTCCCCAATTGCCTGCTAGGACCAAGGACATAGGGCTTGAGGAATGTTCAGGGCTTTTGTTATTCCTTAGTTTAAAAAAAAAAAGTCAGTTTTCCAAGTAGTCATTAGGGAGTGAGATACTCGGCCATCCTGAAGACTCTGAAGAGACAGCATTCACGTAGAGTGCGGGTATCTCTGAGTAAGGTCCTGTACTTTTCCCATGAACATCTGGGTCTTAATTAACCTATCCTGATTAGCTCTCCTAATTTCCAGTGCTGACTCTGAAATATGTAAACATCCAGTGCAAGGAAGGTTAGAAAGGAAAAGAAGAGTAAGGCCAGCACTAGTCCAAGGCTAAAGACCAGACCAGAAAGAAGGGTAGAATTCAGATTAGGCAGAATGCTTGGGTTCCATATTTAGATCCCTACATGTGTGCTTTAATTCAACTAATGACTTTTACAAAATATTAGTCTTTTGTTCAATTAATAACATTGTTTATAAAAATAGCAGAAAACAACTTGGCTACAACCAAAGATGGTTATATTACTTAGTTAAATGAAGTTAAAACCACAAATTTCTTTACACTTTCAAGCTCTTACACTAGGGAGACAATATGATGTTTATACATTTGGGTTTGATTTATATCACTAATGAATACGGTCTCTCGTTGTGTCCATTTACCTATAAAATCCTCAAGTTTATCTTTGAGTAATACTCCATTGTATAAAAATACCACATCCATTCTTTGGTGATGGGCATCTTGGGTTTCCAAGATTTTGCAGCTTTGAATTTCCCTGTGCATCCAGAGAGCACACACCAGGCAGGGCCCCTGGAATCGAGTTAGGAAGCCACACATGGAAAGGCCCAGCTGCTTGGAATGCTGTACTTACCAGGTTGGCCAGGATGTAGTGGTAGCCAATGCCATTCTTTTCCAGCTTTACAATCTGCAAAACACAGTGGAAGTAGGGGAGGACTCATCGTTAATACTAACAGAAAGCTGCCACCACAGCTGTAATAATAAATTAATTAATTAACTCATGCTGTGTGTCTATAAAATGTTCTTGCCACCCCAAGTATGTAAACTGTAGTATTCCAGCTACTCACTGATGGTGCCATGTTGGTACCTATACGCTACAGAATCAGAATGATCATGGAGAGATTAAGTTTCTTTTAAAGTTGCCCAGGAAGTAAGTGACAAATGACTGATCTGAAATCACTTTTTCTGCTTCCCAGGGGTACAATGATTCTGTTACAACTCCAAGAATCTGGCTGAATCATTAACAAACTTCTTTCCTAAGCCTCCCGTGTTAAGGGAGCTTCTTCCCAAATGAGACAGGAATTCTACATGGTGTGGAAACGTCACCAGTGTCAACCCAGTGTCCACTGTGTGGAACAACGGTATGTTGGGTAAGTAGAGGATGATATCACTCATGGTCTTAACTTTCAGCTCCATCCACGAGCCGTATACACATGCCATTTTTCTCCCCCTGATTTTGGGCTTTTCTCCTAAAGTCAGTTTGGCACTCCAACTTTAATAGATCATTCAACTTGAAAATTGGAAGGCCATATTAAGATTATTTGGCCGAACCCCTCATGGGACAGTCGGGAAGCTGCAGGGCAGAGAGGGAATGATTTGTTCAGATTTCATAGTAGTTTGGTGGCAATATCAGGACAGGGGCCTGAATAGTGAAACTTGTCATATAATGCCTGATTATTATTAACTGTTAAGAGCCAAGATCCCCAACTAGTCTTCCATCCTGCACACAGACAGTCCTAATCATTGCATGCAGGAAAATGCATGTGCAAAGAACTACCCAGAAGCTTGCTTGGGCAGCCAGATGAACCACCCAACAAGAAATGGTTAAGACAGCTTCCCTTCCACAGCTGCCATTAACCTGTAGATTAACTTGAACTATTTCTTTTTCTTTCCCTTTTTTAAATACCAAACTGGGGTTCATGTACCCTGCTCAGTGTCTCTTCCCCTGCACTGTTGCAGGGAGACATAAAATATATGAGAAGCACTCAGGCGTCTCTTTTTAACTGAATAAATTTTCAAGGTTATTAAAATCCACATTCAGACATCTCCTTAATTGGATATATGGGCATAGTAGCTCACATATTTTTTATGTGAGGAATAATTAAATGCAAGCACACATACAATGAATGCTCTGAACCAGTGTTTAGACTGTGAAATTCCAGACTGCGGGGCTCCAGTACCATTGGGATAATAGTTTTTTTTTTTTTTTTTAATAATTCTTCATTGCTTTTTCATCTTCCTGTCAAATGATTTGCTGCCTGCCCTTCAACATTGAGATACCTTTGTCAAAAACCTATTTAGCTTCTAGCAAACACAAAATAGTAAATAAACAATTTTTTAAGCCTTGCTATACTCTGGCAACAGAGGAATATATTTCCTGTGAGATGAAAACACAAGAGAAAATCATTAAACTGATGACTTTTAACTAATAAAAATTAGCAAGATTGTGTAGTTCCACCTACTCCCAATCTTCCTCTCTACCTACGCACCTACTCACTGACCTATTTTTCCTAAGGCTTACTATCTTTGATGTCCTCTGCACGCCCCACAATGGCAAGGGAGCACAGCTGCGCAGTGCTGCCCTCTTGAAGGTCATACCTTCTAAGGAGCAGGTCCATAGTAGGCAGGCAAGCAGATAAATATGCACAACCCAGAAAGGCATCACAAATGGAATGTGTCATTTTCCATGGGGTCAATCATCTCTCGGACCCCACCAAGTCAAAGTTCACTTCCTTTGGATTGCCTTTATTCCCAATCTGTGTCACACGGACACGGCCTCTCTTATTGTCCTTGACTGTTTTGTCCTTTATGGCTGAGCTCTATTCTCAGCTCTGTAAAGCCTCCTGTGATGTATTAATCTGCTCAGCAAATACTTATCGAATTTAGATTATATGCCAACCCCGGCGCTATGTGTGGGCTACATCTACGAAAAGGGAAGCAAGGTCCTTATGACCTCAGTGAGCTGCATTGTCATTTTTAGGAGAGAACCAGATGGTAAATATATAAATAGATTAAATGAACAAGATTTCAGCGGGTGAGAAGCACCATGAACACAGCAAAACAGGGCAGTATGATGGATAGCCCCAAGAGGTCTTGCTCGCCTCTCCCCTTAATTCATTCTGTACATAATCACTGTATTATATAATTTGCTGTCATATATATTGACAGAGTGTAATATTCTAATAATCCTATTCTTGCTCGTCAACCTTCACCAACTCCACCCTGTCTACCAAATAATCCCAAACTCTCTAGAATAGTTCCCAAGGATATCCATGACTGCAAGCTCATCTGTCTGTGCCATCTCTAGTGGAAACTCAGCCTCCTCTGCTGGGCTTGCTAAGCTTCCCTGTAAATCCCAACCCTTCTACGACCTCTTGCACTCCAGTTTACAAACCATCCCTGCAGCTCGTAGCCCTTGCTTAGCCTGCAGGTACCGGTAGAAGCTCAGAGCCATCTCACATTTGAAATGATTCTCAGCATTCACTGAACCCTTATTCTTCCAATTCATTCAGACCATATTTATTGTCTTGTCTGTCATTGCTTCCCATTGCTTGGTGCCATGCACCAAATGCTGTAGACAGACTGGGTTAAAAAAAAGACAAAACTAAAATCACTGTTCTCACAGAGCTCATATTCCAGTTGGGTGCTGGAGGCAGAAATATGTAAGTAAATTGCAGAGGAGGGAGCTGTAGACAATAGAGGCAGAAAAGTTGTGGCTTTAAAAGTGTGAGCCCCGTGGCCGAGGCCAGGTTCACCCAACTTCTGCCTTCCTTATATGTTGCCAGTGACAGCTCAAGCAGTGTAATCCTTTTTTTCTTTATATTTAAAACAGGGAAATCAACTGAAGTTGCTTTGTGGAGTTCATGTGAGGATAAATGGGAGTTGCCTCGGTGAAGGCCTGGAGTAATGGCTGTGTACTATAAATGCTGAAAAATAGTAGCGTGGGACAATCCAGGACAAGCTGGGATTCTGCTAGGAGCGCTTCACTGGCATTCGTCTCATTTTCTGGAGCCTATCTTATCTTTTTACCAGCATTGTACAGTGAGGACCTGAAGTCTTAGTTTGCAGGTGAATGCATTTGTGCCCACGGAGCGAAGTGGCCCAGAAACCTGTGTTGGCAGGGGTGATGGATGCCCAAAGCAGGCAGATGTTAATGTATGTCACTGGGCAGGCTCTATTGCAGGTACTTTACGTGCACTGATCCCTTTAGGAGCTCCTAGAGGTGTGATTATTGTTCTCATTCCCATTTTACAGAGCAGGAACCTGGGACACAGAAAGGTCAAAAGCTCAGCTAATGTCACCAAGCCAGTAAGTACTAGATTGGGATTTAACACACCCCTCCCCAGCATGGTTCCACAGTTTCTGATTTTAACCACTGTCCCAAATGCCTCCCTTAAACACTAGAATTCACGATGCTGACTCCAGCTCAGGGTGCTTCTGTTTCAGCAGAAATCATTTTGGCTGGTTTTCCTTTCCAAGAGCAGAAGCTGGATGCATACATCACACAGCAGAACACACAGCGTTAATGCCTTAAAGAACCCACCGACTTCCAGCCTCTCCCCCCGTTGTGCGGCTGAGGCTTCTGCATGATTGCAGAGCTGGTGCAGAAGCCCCCTGTGGGGCCCCGTGAGGCTTGAGGGCCATTAACAAGTTTTTTCATGCTGTCTGTCAAGTACCTAAAATGACTATCCTTTATTATATGGCACTGTTAAAAAGTGATTGTGAATCCTCTTCTTTGCTAATTTATCTAGGCGCAAATCTAGTTTTAAAAGGCCAGGGATCTATGCAAAGGCCCGCTATATCCATGCCAGGCACATGCTTGAGGTCTGAGATGGGAGGAACGACGATGTAGGAATTGCTGCTGCTAAACCTGTTGAGCTCACACGGCCTGTTCACTGCCCGTGCAGCGGGTTCCTCAGAGGCAAGAGGAAACAGTAGAAAGGGACGTGGCTGCAGCTTCCTCGGGCTTTTGAAACAGGTCAGTGGGCCAAAGGGATGAGATGCCAAATGTTAGATCAGGGAGCCACAGAGCCCGAGGCTGCGTGCAGGAATCTGGCTCCGCAGCTGGTGCTCCTACTGCGAGAATGCTTCATGAGCTCTAAAATGCAATGTAATTTATATCTTAACAATAAAGAGAAACACAGAGCTGAGACGTTGGTCAATTGACCTGAGAATCATTTGAAATCCCTACCAAGGGCTGGTGAGATAGCTCAGCGGTGTACAGCGCCTGCTTGGGCAAGCAGAGGCAGGTGCAGGGGACCAAGGTTCAATCCCCAGCACCAAATGCCATGCCAACCCCTCCCTCAGGGTGGGCTAAGCAGGCCAAAAAAAAAAAAAAAGAAATATACCAAGATTCTTATTGGTAAGGCCAGCCAGAGAGCTCAGCAACTAAAGTGCCTGCTTAGGCAGATGCAGGAGCTGGGTTCCGGCCCTGCCCCCGGGGCATGCTGAGATGGTGAATTGAGACTGGGCATGGTGGCACAATGCCTGTAATCCCAGTGCTTGGGAGGCTGAAAAGCAGAAAGGATCACTACAAGTCTGATCTGTGTAGTGAGACCCTGTACTAAATACATTAAAAAAAAAAAAAGATTCTTATTGGCTATGCTCCTACATCAAATTTCTGAATTAAATTTTATGAAGGACAGACTGTGAGATGGACAGCCTCTAGTTTCATCTTATAAATGATCAAGTTATAAAGGATACTCTTTATAACTTCCATGGTGGTGTGCGCCTCGCCTTCCCCAAGTTACCTCCCATACCCACTGGAGCCCCTTTGCGCCCTTTCTACCTGGCCCAAGATGGCATTGAGACGTTCTGATTCGCAGTCCACCACCACCAGCCGCTCCTTTTTCTTCTCCAGGTCCTGAAAGAGCATCCTGTATCCTTCCTCTGTGGTTGTCAAAATGTTGACTGCTGTCACCTGCCAGTTCTTCTCTGCTGCTGTGTCTAGGACTTTCTGAAGAACGGACAAACCTGGTGGCCAGATGAGGAGGGCAGACAGATGGAAGACCATGAGCCCCACGGGTATCACCTGCACCCACCAGCTCCCACTGTTGTCCACCCCAGCTGTGCTTCTCCACCACGTCTGGCTCCAGCTTTCTCTTGCTGTGGTAGTCTGAACCTCCTCAATGCAGGCCCTGGGCCTTCATTGTGTTTCTCTTCTCAGGGCATGGTGGACAGTAGAATTAGTGGTCACAATCTAATCTGAAGGTCAAGTTCATCATAATGGCTACATTACTCTACATGAGTGCATTTGTTTTTTCAAAATTTAGTTTAATCAACAGGAAAGTGGTAATGTAAGTAATTCCTACCTCACAATGTCATTATGAAGATTAAATATGAATATCTTATACATGGTAGGGTCTAACCCCTGTGAGAGTTTTAGTCTATGACTCAACAATGCTTTGTTTTATCTTTGAGAGTTAGATGACATTTTTTTCCTATTTCTGCCATTACAAATTACCACCAGTTTAGCAGCTTAACATGGAAAACATTTATTATTGTATATTTTTGAAGGTCAGAAATTTTAGCTAGGTCTTCCTAGATTAAAATCTGTGTGTTGGCAGGGGAAATGCTGCTTTCTGGAGATTCTAGGGGAAAATCAACTCTGTTACCTTCCTTTTTTAATTTTTATTTTTTATATTTTATTGAGAAAGAAGTAGCAATGAGACAGTTTCTAAACAGGTTAGTAGGGCAGTTACAATAATTAATATATTGAATATTGTCTTTGTCGTAGTTATTCATAGTACAAGATGCAGACATGATATCTTGTCTAAACGCTATTAGTTCAAAACTTGCTTCTCACTGAACTAAGAGAAAGTAGCTGTATATTTATCCTAACTAAAAGCTGAGAAGGATTTTTTTTGTTTGGTGGCTCAGGTCACCTGAAGGGCAGGTCTGGTGAGGCAGGTGAAGCTGGGGATTGAACCGCCATACCCTGCACCTGACTGCGTTTGCATGAGCAGGCACTTAAACAGCTGAGCTCACTGGCAGGCCCCCTGCCTTTCCAGTTTGTAGAAGTTGCCTGTATCCTTGGCTATTGGCCCCCTCTGTCTTCACCGTCAAAAATGCTTGTTCAGTTTTCCTCTCATCACTCTGACATGGACTCTCCTGCCTCTTCCTTTCACGGTTAAGGACTTTGTGACTACATCATGTCCATCCAAAAAAATCCAGGACAGTCTTCCTATTTAAAGTCAGTCAATTAACAACATTAATTCTACCTAGAGTCTGAATTCCCCTTTGCCATGTAAAAATCATATTACAGGTTCAGGGATGAGGACACAGATATGTTGGGGCATATCATTCTGCTGGCCACAGATACCTAATTGGCTTTTGCATTAATAATTTTTATGTATATCATTTCCAAATCTAGGAACATGGCTAATCCCATCTCTAGTGACCAATATAGTGTCTCGTCTCAAGAGTCCTCTATAGACTGATTCTGTCATGCCTCTCTATTTTGTTTCATTTTTCAAGTCATGTTGTTCAATAGGTTTGAACTTTACATTTAATAAAACTTTACCATATACCTGACACTATTCTGTGGCTTTTTTCTTAATTCAGTTGTAGATACTACTGTTGTTCTTATTTTGCAGATGTAGAAACTGAAGCTTAGAGAGATTTAGCCACTGGTTGCAAGTCATGCAGCTGGCAAATGATAGAGTTTAGAGCTCTGAGTTCTGAGGTATCTGGTGCCCTTCTGAGAGTGTGGGCTCTTCTGTTGATCCCTATAGGCAAAGTTACATTTTTCTGGCTTCGCTACTTCCAGTCTGAAGTTGAAAGATACCGTCTTGGGTGACACCCTTCGCCCAACATAGTAACTACTTTTTGAGAAGGGAAATTGTCAAAGGAACGGGTGCTTATGGCCTCTCTGCCAGCTCCTTCTCGTCTGAAACAATTGCCTCATTTCTTGAAAAGCAACTTTTATAAGTCACTATAAAAAGTCCTACTCAAAAGTCCTCCAAGACCCCCTATAGGAGGTGCGTCAGGGCTCCTTGGCCTCAGTTTCTGAGCCTAGCGTGTCCCATTTATTTAGCTCCACTAATACTGACTGTATTTGTACAGGATTCGTCAGCATATGGAGGAGGCAGATAGTGCAAGGAAAAAGCACAGAAATCAGGGCAAAACACAGAGTTCCCACCTAGAGAGTCAGGCCATCGTGGAAGTGGTGTTTAGCCAGCTGCCAAGGAGGACAGGGATTTCTGTCAGTAGATTTGAGAAGGGAAACACATTGCAAGACATGAGGACAGTGTGAGTAGAAATATGGAGCAGAAACATGTACAGGAAGTAGTTGAGAAGTGTGTTGTAGAATCTAAAGGAGGCAAAGTTACAAAGCCTGGAGAGGGACAGTGATGATGGTAATGAGGAGAACAGCCGAGGCAGATCGGGGATTGCAAGCATTTACTGGGTTGGAGGCTCAGAGTGACCTCTTTCTAGTCATTGTCTCATTTAATCTTCACAGTATGTTTTTAAAGCAGAGACTGCTGCTGTCTTCATTATAGAGATGGGAAAATGAAGGCATTGTGAATTTTATCCTCATTACATAAGTGGGGAAACTAAGGCAGAAAGCACTGACCCAAAGCAGAGAAGAAGAAAGAACTTAGGGCTTAGTGGGCTGTCTACACCACTAACAACCCTGCCACTTGGTACGCTCTATTTGATTGAGGCCCTAGGACTCAGGAGCCATGGGAGCTTGGTGAACTGTGGAGTGACATGGTGTGTTAAGAGGATTATTCCCTCAAAAGGTCTGTTTCCACACTGTGAGTTAGAGATTAGCTTCTGAGAAATCAGTCTACAGAAATAAAGCATTTTTGGATCATTCCCCCATGCGTTTCAAGGAGGCAGTGAGGCGTGATTGTTCTTCCGGCCAGTAATTGTCTCTCTACCCTTTAACAGTCTGTACTAGGCCTTGGCTTACCCCGGTCAGCATCATAGATGTAGACAAATTTCTGCCACTTATAGTGGTCAATGATGCTGATGAGGGCATCCTGAAGTTCAGGGCGCAGCTGGAGGACGAATTGATTGGAAGTATCTACAGGAAAGCTGGGTGTGATGAAGCACACATGGAGAGCCCCACAGAAGGAGGTCAGCATGTTGACAGTCCTTCGTTCGTAGAACCCAAAGATGGCGTAGACTCCTTTGGAGAACTGGGAACAGACTGGAAGAGAAGAAGAGGAAAGTTAATGGACAGAAGATCTTGTAAACAAACCATCAGGTGACTCAAAAACAAATTCATCTACTAAAACCCCATCTAACCCATTGCACATGCAATGTAGATATCTGTCTATTATGTAGATATTCAACTCACCAACTAGTTTGTGCATCCATTCATCCATCCATCCATCCATCCATCCATCCATCCATCCATCCGTCCATCCATCCATCCATCCATCCATCTGTCCATCCCTCTATCTGTCCACTCATCCTTCCATTCATCCCTTCAACCCACCAGTCTATTCACCTAATCATATATTCTATCCATCTTTCCATACTACTCACACATTTATCCATCCAAACTCCAATCTATCTAAATTAGAAGCTTAGGTGTCTCTTACATGCCAGGCATCATTATCAAGATTATTAATTATAATAGCCAGGGATATAAACATTTTCATATATTATTTCACTTTGTTTCTATCAGACCCTGATAAAGTCATTTTTAAAGGGGAAAATCAAGGATCAGAAAGTTAATAGACACATTCACATAGCAAAGCTAGGATAAATCTGAGTTAGAAAGACATCGTATGTAGCCATATTAGCATTCTATTGCCCATTGCATCAAGGCAAAACATAAAAAGATGTTATTAGAAAAAGATGTCTGATACATGTTTAAGAAAACAAGTGTTGATTTTCCCAGCTTAGCCTTGAGCTCTTGGTGTACATTTCTCTGCTGGTACTCGTTTTATGCTCATACATCCCACTGGTGGATTTTCAGGCCTCCCAATGTACTAGCTATAGTAATAGCTGTGTGAACATTCCCACAGGGTTATTTTGCAGGCTCCCTGGGGAAGTTACCAATTCCTGCTTGTGGCTGATGATATTGCTGATTAGAACATCATGCTAATAACCACAGCAAAGGACTCCAGGACAGTCAGTTCTGAAACTTCATTTTGCTACCACATAGGATGGATAATTCACGGTATTTGTCTCAGCAAGTGGGCCAACCCAAAGGCCATCCCCACTGCCTGAAAATGACCCTTCCAATGTAACTAATAGTGAGGCAGTTCAGTCCTCTTCTTCTTCCTCCTCCTCCTTCAATAAGAGTATTTTAGAGTGCATTCTTCTAAACAATGACCACCTTCTCTGCGCTCAGCCCCCACCCATCTCTGTCACATCACTGTTCTATTCCCCACTCTATCAGTGTGCTCTAAAACAATGTTCTCTGTCTATTTGAATATCTCTGTGGCTCTTTGTATCAATATAAATTTCCTGAAAACAAAGATTATGTTTGTGCCCTGAAGCGAGCAGGGTGCCTGGAACACTGCAGATAATTAATAAATCTTTGATAAATAAATGAATGACACATCTCCATGGGAAGGCTACGTGATCCTCAGGACATGGTGAAGTAGAGTTGGACCCCAACAGGGGAGTCTGTTGGGTCCCCCAGGTCTCCCACTCTTCTGTCCCAGGTTGCTTTCTTCTAAGGTAGCTCTTTCTCTTCCACCTCTCGCACTGCTTTTGCTTTCTCCTTAATGAAGACACTTTCCATTCACAGCTCAAGAGAGGCACTGTTTCAAAATGTCTATTGTAATTACTAGGATCAAGATTTACATAGATGTGGATTTCTCTACCAGGAGGCAGGCATTGCATATTATCCTCCTTATGTGAAATGTGGTTTTGTCGACACACACAAATTGCTTCAGGTTTAGTTTATATAGGGAGACTATCATGTCTGCTGAAGTATTATAATATGCTCCCTGAGGTAATTTTAGGATCTCTTTTCTTCCCTTGCAGCAATGAAATATTATACTGCTGGGCATAAGTCTGATGCTCCAGACGTCTTCTCTCCTGGCACCTTTCTGGTTCCACACTTTCATCTTGGGCCTCTGAATTCCTCATAACTGATGTTTCTTGCAATTTTTTTACAAGTGGGAAAAGCAAGGCTCGGGTGAAGGTGGAAAGGGTCTGAGCCAACTGTTGTGATCACATCCTTAGACACATAGCAGGCCAGGATTTTGTTTCTCAAATCATCTCCCCAATTCTCCCTTTTACAAATCCCTTAACCGAGGTGTTTTGTCCCTTAAGGCTCTTGTCCCACTACTCCTTAAAAGAGCAGGCTTGGAGGTAGCCTGGGCCAGTTTCCTTGAGTGGATCTCACCTGCCAGAGTCACTGAACATCTGATCTTCATGCTGTCTCCTCATTTTGGAAACCCAAAGGAGGCGGAGAGAAAGAGGGAGCAGAAGAGGGGGAGTAGGAGGAGGAAGAAGAGAGGGAGGCGGAGGGGGAGGAGGACAGACCTGCCTCTGTAGGACCAATGCTTGCACGGGAAGGCACTCAGCAATCCCCTTGTATTGAGAAATATAATTAGTAGTTGTCATGCATTTCTTTGATTCTTTCACAATAGATATTCAATTAGAAGAGATAACATGGTTCTGTAGAAAAAATACCAGATTAGGTGCCAGAGGAACTGGAGGATTCTCTTTTTGGCTGAATGGGCACAGAATATACTAGGGTGACCTTCAGTGAATCCCACGCTTCCAAGGGCATTTTCTCCTTAGTAAAATAATGCTTTGGGCTCTTGCAGTCTGCCACTCCTTGAGGGCCCAGCGTTCTGCGTTCTTCTCTAATTGACTGCAAAGTGCTTCCTGATTCCATAATACTTTATTATTTGATGGTCAAGCTTTTAGCCATGTCCAGTGTGCTTTTTCAGTTCCAGAAGAATTTGTTCAATGGGAAGGAAAAACTAGGATGGGGCCAAGGACTAGAGGATGGAGGGAAAAGACATACTTAGGTACATATGCAGGGCAGCGTGGGTCATTGTGCTGTCGACTTCTGCTGGTCTTTTTTTTTTTTTTTTAACTCTGATTTAACAGAAACTATTTTAATATTTAACCATACAAAGCTGTCAGTCCAGCTACAAAACTAAAAATTTGTTTTTCAGTTACATTGACATGATTTTGAGCACATTTTATTGAAATTTCAAGCGTCTTTTCATTAGGAAGTTTCACTTTCCATGGGTTTGTTGGCTTATTGTCAGCTGAAGTTAGAAAACATAAAATGCAAAATTGCAAAAATAAAACAGTTGAACAGATTCAAATTTCATGATTTTCTGAATAATGCAATGAAATACTGCACCATTCTGTTTCATCTTGCCGACGATGTGATTCGTCCCACTGTCTGGTGTATCCATGCTGCCCCACCTGCCTGTTAGTCACTTAGCTGAGTGCTCTCAACTCTCTTGAACATCACAGTGCTTGAGTTTAGGTAACCCTTCCATAGTTGCCTATTTACCTTACTTCATCTCATCATTAGACACTACCACCTCACATCGTCACAAGAATAAGGATGAATATAATAAAATAGGATACTCTAAGAGTCCACATTTAGGCTGGGGAGGTAGCTTGGCGGTCTAAGCACCTCCCTGGCAAGCGCAAGGACCCGGGTTCAATTCCTGATACTACACGCAGTGTGGCCCCAGAGCCCCAGGCACAGCCGACCCTGAAACCAGGCACGGTGGTACATGCCTATAATCCCAGCACTGGGGAGGCTGAGGTAGACAGGAGGATCACTACGAGTCTGAACTGCCTAATGAGACCCTGTATCAAACAAATAAATAAAATTTTAAAAAGAGTACATTTACACATTTTTTTTTTGTCTTTTTGAGACAGGGTGTTACTCTATAGTTCATGTTGGCCTTGAGCTCACTTTGCTTGAAAGGAGCAGTTAATGCTTAAAATTGTTTTCTTTTTGTTCTTATTTTTGTTCTCTTTTTACTTTCTTATAAATTTTTTGTTTTGTTTTAAAAACTAATTTTGCATGTTTATATCTGGTAACCTAAACAACTAATTTGAAGACAACATGTAGCAACTGTTGTTGAATTTCTATTACTTTGTTTAATGAAATTTTGTAACATTTCTAATGTTTCTTTCAGAAATTCTATTTTGTATTCTTTAGAAAATAAAATTTAAAGAAAGAAAGCAGATAAAGGTCTGGGTTCTTGGATTCTGTTCTTACCAAATGCTGAGCACTACATCAAGATGCCTTTGGAGTCTTGGATTTTATTTGGGGTACAATCTGTAGCCTGTTATGCAAATTAATTACTTAGTAGAGAAAAGATGTGTTGAGGAGTTGGGGTGGAGGAAGAATTGTCAGGTCTGGCAGACATGAAGGAAGGAAGGGGAGTACTCAGAAGCAGGATCCACACAGGCCATGCCCTGGCCCATTCCTGACTCCAGTCCCTGGAGGTGGATTCCAAGTAGGCTGGACTATGTGCAGGATGCAGAGGGTAGGAAAGCAGTGTGTGTGTGTGTGTGTGTGTGTGTGTGTGTGTGTGTGTGTGTGTTTGTGTGTGTGTGTGTGTGTGTGATCATTTCTCATAGTGACAATTCGCAGCTTACAGCTGGGAACTTTGAATGCCAGACACTTCTTAAGGATGTTTCCTTGTGTTAACTCTTTTCACCCCAGGAATACATTGCCAGATGGGGACATGAGACTCAGGACCAGAATACGGTGAAAGGGAGATCTGCCCACTGCCACTTTGGTAACGAAGACTGAGCTCTCAATTTGGGTGCTATGTGATCTTCTCCATGCACACAGATAGAAAAGAGTGCGACACTGGCATAGGGGTCAGCTCCAACTTCTGGAGGAGCCTTTCTTGTAGCACACAGCCTGCTTCTGCTCCAGTAAGAGAGTCCCCGCCTCATCCGGCCCCTGGAGGTACACATATAAAAGTCCTCACTGGTCCTTCCTGTCTTGTTCTCCCCTCTCTGAGCCGAGCCGACAGCACACATCTCAGCTGTTCTTTGGCCACCCATTCACTGACCCTCGCAACCACCACTCCACCTTTAGCATGTGTGACTGGTGCAGTGCTGGGCCAAGCGATGATGATGCACTGGTGAGGCAGCCGGGTCCCTGGCCTCCAGTACTGTCACCTGGACAGTTAGAGAGTGATCGCTAACAAGAGTACTAATTCAGCCTAAGAGCTGTGGCATGGATGAGTTTAGGCTGGTCTACCCAGCCCCCAGCCTTCGGAGACCTCAAAGAAGGCTTCCGAGAGGAGGGGCAAGCTTCAACTCTGAAAGATAAGCAGCGATCATCTAGCAGAAGCTGTCTGGAGTAGTTGCCAATGCAGACAGGGCTACTCTAGGCAGAAGGAATGGCAACTGCCATAGATATGGAAAAGGCAGGACGCTGGGGGACTCCTGCCAGAGTGTCAGATTCCGAGATTCTTGCCTCCAAGTGATTCCGTGGCAGAATGTGTCCAACCATCAGCGTGAGCGAGAAATGAGGCCAGGCATTCCCTCTGGGGGAGGCGGGCGGGCGGGCCAGAGCTGGCAAGGGCAGGAAAACCCACACCCTGCTCAGTGCGGGCTGTCCGATGGCAGCCTCGGTGCCCTCAGATCTCTTTGATAATCACTCCTGGTTAAGGCACCATCCACTTATTATCAATAAATCTCCCACCCCTGGGCAGGGGCCTTGACAGCTCCCCCTAGGGAGGCAGCTCCTGGTATGAGCAGCTCCTTTTTTATTGTCACTTTAGCTAAGGCCTCTCACACTGACATTTCTCCTTAGCTCCGGGCTTCAGTCCCTGCAAGTGTGTCAACCCGAGGTAAATAGTGGATAATGAGGCTGTGGGACAGCTTCATCTGGGGGGAGGGAAGGAGAAACCGCACGTGGCTGGAAGCACTTTTAGACACCCTCTCCTCCAATAATTCTATCTACTTGTGGGAGTCACGCTTTTGATCAGATGACTAAGGTTTTGATATCAAATGTCAAAAGACAATAAGAAGATAATTAGAGTATTCTTTTCTTTTTGCAGACTTTTGGGTGTTAGTTTCACAATGCCATGCAAAGAATTATGATAGAGAGAAACTGTCCCTATTCCCTCCAAACTGTGTCACATTTATTTAGGGTTCTGAGGCATGTCCAGGGCTTCTCTGCCACTCAGGAGATAGAGCCTTATCACTGACTTAATATAGGCTACAAATATTTACTGGGTGTCAGAAATTAATACCGCCAGAAGATTGGGACACTACAGTCACACACGACAGGCATAGCTTCGCCTCTCTCCGAGTTTGCACACAAATTCAGCAAGCTTTGCTTCAAGAAAGCAAGGGGTAATTGAGAGGTGATGAGGGGAAGGACCGGGGAGCTCCCAGGGGTGTTCACGGAGTGCTCAGTACAGGTGACACATGGCACCAAGCACCTGAGCCTCTGTCTAGGTAGAGAGACCAGATGAAGCAAAGATGCTGAGATGACGGAGAAGGAAACCCTTCAGCAAGGGGTGTCGCCCAGAGCAGGCGCGGCTGGGCCAGAGCGCCAGGGCCTTGGCAGGATTGCAGGAGTTCAGCCATTGCAGCATGGTGAGTGCTGCATTTTGCTTTGGTTTGGGATTCACCTTGGCCTCCCATGGTCTCTCCTCCCTTTACTGCCCAGCAGGAAAGTAACCGCAGAGGAGACAGAGGAGGGCCATCATCCCCTGCCTGGATTTGAGTGTCTATTGTATGACTGAGGTATTAATTACTAAGCACTGAAAGCCAATAGGATGTGACACTGCACATGGGCTACAAATGAAAGTAGAGCTGGGTTCACGGTTTTGGGATTTAGACTCACAGTGTGAGCTGGGGGTGGGCAAGGGCAGACGAACCAACGTGGTATGCTGCTGCAATTTTCTGCTGCTGCAAAAAAATTTACATTCCTGGAACAGTTGTGAAGAAGTTATTGCCAGGAAGCCACTCTGGGACTGTGAACAAGCCCTTCTCCCTCTCTGAGCTGGATTTGCAGCTTCTTGACAAAAGAGTTGCTGTAAACTAGTCATTCTTAGGGCAGGCGAGATAGCTCAGTGGACTAAGCACTCGCTTAGGTAAGCGTAGGGGGCAGGGTTCGATCCATGGCACTGCATGTCATGCTGGCCCTGCTTTAAGTGCGCTGAGCCGGTGGTGGGTGACTGAGTCCAGGTGCGGTGGTGCAATCCCAGCACCGGGGAGGCAGAAAACACAAGGATCACTAGGAGTCTAAGCTGCGCAGTGAGACCCTACACACACACAAAACTAACCCTAAAAAAATAAAAAATCTAGTCATTCTTCCGTTCCTATTCTTTCCCTCCTCTCCCTGCCCCTCCCCTCCTCTCTCCTCTCCTCCCTTCCCCTTCCCTATTTCTTCCTCCCTGCCTTTGATCTGTAATAAAACTTTTATACTCCCTAGGTGTGTATAGTGCTACAGATGAGAATTTTCTATCTCTTCTCTCCATCTTTTTATTTCTTCATCTAGGTAATCATCCACCTGTCCAACAAATGTTCACTGAACATGTATGAGATAGATGTTTGGCAACAGGCCAGTGCCTGCGCTGAATCAGAAAAGTCCCTACCATCATGGAACTTGGACTTCAGAAGAGGAGAGAGGTGACCTACTAATAAACAAGATCATTTTGCAAGTGCTACCAAAAAAAACCAGACTGTGAAGATGTGTACGTGACTGGCAGGGCCACTTTAGCAAGGAAAATTTAGAAGCTTTGCTCTGTAGCACTAATTTGAGCTGAGAAATAAGCCCCAAGGAACTGGCCAGGTAAAGGATTAGAGGAGCTTCAGGTAGAAGGAACTGAAGCTCTCAGCAGAACTCAGGAACAGACTGATTTGTGTAAGAAACAAAAATAAAAGTCCCTGTTCACTTAATGTAGGGTGAAATGAAGAGGCCCTAGTTCCAAGTAAGAGTAGTGCTCTGAGGCAGCGGAAGGTGAACTTGGGGAACGTGGGCCACAGCCGGCGCACAGAGCCCCCTCGGTTGGCACATGGGCGGAGGTGCCCCCACGGCAGGCAGCAGATAAGAGTTGTTTCTTTTGCTAAACTAAAACCTGGGTGTTCAGTTTGAATTGCAGTGTGGGTACTCCGTGACCACTGTGCTTGGCAGTGTAGCGTGGGCACTCAGTCACTAAAAGGCTTTCTATCACAGATCTAAGGTGTGCGGTCCCCCACCTGTGCTGTGGGACCCACAGGGCTCCAGCATGCCACTTGGTAGGAGGCTGGTATCAGCTGCTCTCCCAAGATGTTTCAGTGCTCACACCCTGTAGGCATAGTCAACAGAGGAGAGATACAATGGGTGCAAATATTGTCCTGACTTCATGGCGTGACTTGGAAAATGCTAAAGGGAACAACTTCTGACAAGTCTAAGGGGGCAGTAGATGCTGTGCAGTGGGTTCCCTGCATTCAAACATAGATGCTTTTGGCCCTTGGTTATGCCAGGCCTTAGGGTCCTGGTCTTGTCTACAAAGACTGCCTACCTCCTTCCTGTTTCTGTCTAGATGCTTTCTAATCCCTGCAGGCTCAATTCAAACACTGCCTTGTCATGAGGGCCCTCAGGCTTCCCCAGTCCTAGCTATGATGTAGGCCTCCATTTTTCTTTTACATGTCAATAAAAATGTGTGTGTGTGTGTGTGTGTGTGTGTGTGTGTGTGTATGTGTGTTCTCTTTATGTAACACGTACACCTCATTGGTTTGGTTCTTCGATTGTGAGAACAAGTATCAGTGGAATCAAGCTTTCCCAGGCTCAGAGGGAGTCTGAGCTAAAGACAATGGGGCTCAGTCAGGACGGGAAGTGCAGCAGCCTTGGGAAGCTAGACGTGAGGACTGCTCCGGCTGTCTCCTCACAGTGTCCATCCACGTGAAATAGCTGCTCTGTTGGCTTTGCTCATGGTCCAAGCAAGTGGAGCAACTCACTGTCCTAGTGGGAGGACAGCCAGAGCGAAGCAAAGGTGCTGTGAACAGGGAGGGGAGTGCATCGGGCAGCTCGGGTCACCAAATGCCTACCAGGTGTCTAACGGCTAGCCCCGTCCAGCTCCATGTTAGAAGCTCCATAGCTGGTATGTATTTCTAAGCTCTGAGCAGTAAGTATGGAAATGCATCTAATTCTGGGTTGCTGTCTTTTGTGGGGCAGATGTGGTGAGATCCAGAAGTGAGTAGGACAGAGGTCGCCCTTGTCCTCATAGAGGTTCTGTTATTCTTTACAGATCCTGTAGGACAGGGGTCCCCAAACTCCAGGCCATGGATCATTACATGCATGGTGTGGTAGGAATCTGAACACAGGGTAGGAAATGAATGGCTGGTGAGTGAAAGAAGCTTCACTGGTATTCGCAGTTGCTCCCGCAATCCCCATAACTGCCTGGGCTCCACCTCCTGTGAGACCAGTGTGGTGTTATCTTCCTGTAGGGGAGCAAACCCCGCATGCACTACTGCACACATAGTAGTACACTGCACCGGAAGATCCAGGCGGCCACCTTCTGACGAGGGCCTAATGCCTGACGAGCTGAGGTGGAGCTGAGGTGCACATGCTGGTACTGGGCAGTGTAACTATTACACACTGCAAACATTTTTGATAAAACAGAAAGACAAAACAGTTCCTTCCTTCCCCATCTGTAGAGAAACAGTCTTCCACAAAACTGGTTCCTTGTGCCAAAATGACTGAGAACCACTGCTGTAGGGTTTTTTTTTTTTTCCATTTTACTGTTTCTACAATTTAATAAATAGCTTTCTTGATGAACGTAGTCATGACAGTTGAGCAGTATTCGAGTTACGGTTTTCCTGATTGGTCTGTAGTCTTCAATTGAAGTGTAAGAAGTTA
>NW_004524605.1:9202726-9245668 GCF_000260255.1 Octodon degus | reverse complement strand
CAAAGAAAGGTCCTAACTTTGGGGCGTCTCAGACGCACGAGCTGCCTCCGCGCAGCTGGAAACTGCTGTAGGGTTTTACACAACAACAGTATAATATTTTCAGAATTGAATGAAGAAATAAGTATACATCATTCACCTGGACAAATCCACTGACACTCCTTTTGCTAACAGGCCCATCTTTCTTCCACAGCATTTCTTCCATTGGACACACTCATGAGTTTTACATTATCAGATAACTTTATGTATTTGTCTTTTCATCTGCAACTGAGGCATAAGTTTAGAGGCTTCTTCAAAGGTCAAAGCCCTCAAGCTCCTCACTTTTCTCAGTGTCTATACCATACAGTATCCTTTACCAAGTTGGTTAAGGGATAAACAGAACGCTAGGTCATATTACTTGTTCTTCATTCTTCTAAAAGAGGGTGCAGGTCTGGTATCCATGGTCTTGGAGACCCACAAAGCCCCCTGCAGCACATCATCCACTGCCCTCAGACAGTCACTGCCCGCTACCATGGGCCAACAGGAAATGAGATCTGAGACTCTAGTCTGACATCAAAGCCTGGCTGGTCTCAATGGGCCGCACCTACTCCAGTCAGGGTCTGCAGGCTGCTCCCCAGGCATGAAAGGTCACATCCTGCCACATCACTCAGCCCTGAGCAGGTCAAGTGGGCTTAAAAGCAGCACATAGCCAACTGCTCAGCGCCTCTGTGTGCTCACGCATGAGGGCATGAAGAGGATCTTCCACAGATATTTCATGTAAAGACACAGCAATGCACACCCCCCCAGCCTTCCTTCTTACTTACTTGAAGAGGAAACACTAATAGGATCATGTGTTGCTGGTACAAGGTGCACAAGGCACCTAATCCTAAGGAACTCTTGGGCTTGAGCAGTGATGGTGACCCTTCTACAGCTTCCAATGATGCAAATGGCCTGCTGCAGGTCGTGCCCCTTGGGTTCACCCTCACTGGCTCGGCAAAAACCCTCTCCCAGTCTGACCAATGTGACTTTTGAGCTTATTTCAATCACATGTGTTTGAAATATGCAAACCTTGGTGTCAGGGGCATCAGGAACCCCAATCTGTTCTGAGCTGCTGTCGCCACCTCCCCAAAGACCACTCTTCTTCTGCTTGTTCATTATTACGGTTACGTCACCTGATGCGCACGTGTTCTACGCTATGCCGGCTCCTCTTCAGGCACTTCACGTGCAGTTCGCCCTCTATTTCCCACGACCACACTGCCATTTCTTTTGCTTATTTCATGCATGATGAAGCTGGAATTCAGGGAGATCAATTCATCTTCCCCGAGTCCTTCCGATGTAAAGAGAAAGTGCTGCGATATGAATGCAGATCTGTCCCACTTCAGGGCCTGTACCTGTCCCAGAAAGTCACAGACCAAAGCTTGCATTCCTGGATAACAACACCAGGCAGCATGTGGCATGCACTGTGGGCCCAGCACCGTGCTAAGACCTTTACAGGAATTACTCATTAATGCTAAACTAACAGAATGGGGTAGGGCTATCGTTACTACCTGCACTTTATAGTTGGAAAATGGAAGCTAATTAACCTGCCCTGTGTCATACAGTAATAAGTAGGTGAGGAATCCAAAACTAATATTCAGCTTCAGAGCCACCTCTCAAGTTTTCCCAGCCAGGCATCAGCACAGGTTGTCTTCCAAGGACCAAATAGTAAATATGTGAGACTTTGTGGGCCATGAGGTCTGTGTTGCAACTACACAGTGTGGCAACAAGTTGTCAATGTCTATGTGCAAACAAACGAGTCTGGCTGTGTGCCAACAAAATCTGATCTACAAAATTAGGCAATGGGCTGTGCTGGGTGGGAGTTTGACAACTTCATGCTAGTCTGCTACTAGACAGCAAGAAAGGTAGGGGCAATGCTAGTGATTTGGTAGAGGAAATAACACATCACAGTACATCGTGTGGCTTTCAGTTTTTCTCTGAGTGTGCAGTAAGGTAAGAAGGACAGGGGTGCTGACCCCTGGGCCTTGGCGCAGATGGGGGAGCAGTTAGGGGATGACTGACGGGGCCAGGTCTGAGCTCAGGTTTTCTTTGCCACGGCTTGGGGTTCTTCTGTGGTGACTCTCATTCACAACATCAGGGAGGAAAGGAAATGGACTCCTACAAGCAGAAGTCAGTGGCTGAGGTTTTCAACTCACCCCTGATGGGCTCTGTGAAAAATCCAGTGGGGCCTCGGTGCTCTCAGCGGGACTCTAACTGTGCTGACACAGGGCTAATAATGTGGCAGGCTTGTGTGGTGGTTCTGAGTGCTGGGATTCCTCTCCTGAGCCCTGGACAGCCTTGAACACATGAGGCTGTGATACGGCCCCACAACTAAATGGACTCTGATGAGATGAGAAAAGAGACCTATCTTGAGAGGTAAGATGTTTTCAGAGCTTCTTTCAAACCGTTGGTATGCACCAGGCCCAGGCGCTGCTGCGTGTGCCCCTCCCGGGCATCAGGGCTCTGGGCCAGGGGCTCAGTCAGGAGCCAGGGTTTGGAGCTCTACTTGGAATGGGATGAGTGCTTGTGTTTGAGGCTACAGTTACCATAATTCATACTTGGGTAGACACGGGGATGCAGGGAAAAGCTGTGGGAAGTACTCAGCCAGCTGCCTGCAGGGGTAAAGGTGGAATTCACCAGGGAGCGGGGGCGGGAGGGAGTTGTAACCTCCATGGGGCTCAGCTTCCTCTGGGCACTTGGGAACCAGCATTTGAACCAGCCAGAGCAAAGGGAATACAAGCAGACATGTGCCTAGGGTAAGGGCTGTGGGAGAGAACAGGTTCTAGCTTTTCTTCCATTTGCACTCCCAAACCCTGTCCCCGCAACCAATCACAAAGCAGCTACTTCTTAAGGAAGCCTCACTACAAGGATCACCAGGTGAGTCATTCACTGAGGGGAGCCATTTGGCTGTAATACTTCCTGTTTCCTGAGTGTGGGAAAGAAACAAAAAATCTTTTGTTTGTTATTTATATCTTATTTGTTTCTATTCTTTTCCAGAGAAAATCATACTTGCAAATGGGTTTTTCCAAGCCAAGCAGGAAGCCCACAATACAATGCACAGCTCTGAATTTGATCAGCACCTGTCAGTCCAGGCAAAAGTTTGCTGAAATCCACAATGACAACTCAAGGGTGCTCTATATCAGCAAAATTCATCTGCCATCTAGGTTGGATTTTCTGAGGAAAGCAAAGGATAGCATAGTGAAGGGAAAGAAAGTTGTCAAGGGTGAGAGAGGCCCTGATGACGCCAGGCGATACCACCAGAAACGGGCCCACCCGCTGCATCTGCATTCACTCATGACCTGGATTGGGCTTGATTTCTGGAAGCCCAAACAGTCACCAAACGGAGGGGTGGACACAAGAAATGCCGAGGCACCTTTATTTCTTCCCTCTCGGTCTGCAGTCTCTGCCAATGTATGCTGAGAGCACCACACGGAAAACGAACCTGGGGCTAACTGGGGCTGATATGAACACGACCTTCCCACAACTCGGGGGTGAACGATCCGGAGTCCATCACAGGCATTCTGGCTGCCGCTGGACGTCCTGCGTCGTCTGTTCCCATGCCACATGCCTTCCTGCTGGACTCCTGTTAGCTTTCAAGTCAGTCCCAGGTGCCCCATCGTGGGGCTCCTGTGCCAGCTGTTCTCCCCTAGAAGGCACTACACACATTCTGTGCATCAGACTGGGCTTCTTCAGGGCTTCAGAGTCTCCAGTGCAGAGGGGCCCTTCTGTACAATACAGGCCCAGCCTTTTGTCCTCCACTGCATCGCCTCCTGCCACCATAGCTCCTCTCCGTCTTTATTCGGGCTCATTTCTCTCATCTGTCCCATGAAGGCAGGAATTATGCTGGTGCTATTTCCTATTACAATCCTAGTGTCTAGTACAGTGTCTGGCACACGAGCGGCATCGAAACACACTGGCTGAGTAGAGTGAAAGAATGAATGAATGAGTGATCAGGCATGCGGCTGGTCCTCTGTCTGACCTGACAAAAGTCACCTTTCCCTTGGGGGTGCCTTCTATTATTTTTCATAGAACTGAGATTTTGTGAGATCTACCCCTCTTTGACATCTCTAACTATATGTACTTTTTCACTCACTGCTCTGCGGAAGTTGAGGCATGCAAGCTGAGAGCTTGCTCCTCCCCCCAGGGCCTGGAACTTGGGGTCCCCAGGACCATCGCCACCAACTGAGACTCTTTAACAAAAGCCCTCTTTTCCTAACACCAAGCATTCTGTCTCCTTTGTGCTGACATTTGAATTACTTTTCTAAGTTTTTCAAAACATGTCAAGAAGCAAGTCTACCTAGGGAACAGTACAGGGTCCTTGAATTCAGGAAGAAATTATGAGAACAAAAGTGTTCTCCACCCTCCTGGAGTGTAGTCTTTTCATGCCCTCACTAAAATTAAGAGTTCCAACTGTGTGTGTGTGTGTGTGTGTGTGTGTGTGTTTGTGTGTGTGTGTAACCCCCTTTTGGCTGGGGTTCAAATGAACTCAGGGGAAAACAGTAGCCAAGAAAAGAGGCAGAAGACCTGGGCACACATATGAGATGGACCTGGTAGCGGGCTCGAGGACAGTGACATGAAGCTAAGGTACTGGTTTCCCTGCTTTTGCATAACTCACCCACAGAGAACTCTGTGTGGGAGCAACACACCGCCAGAATTCACCTCTCCCGTCTCACTCTGAACAGCCTCGAGTCCACCACAGTGCTGTGCGTGACAGGCCTTTTCCCTCCTGGTTAGCATACATCTACATACACAGCAGAAAAATGTACCCCCCATGCAAAGAAAACGTCTACCACCCTTCATGACCCCACTAGATGTTGACGCCAGTGAGTGGGAAGCCTTCCAACCTCATTCCCTTTCCTGAAGTTCTGATGTACTTTCTCTCTAGCACTTATCTTGATGTTCTGTTATTTAGCATTTGCACAGTTTTTCTTCCTCAAGACTCCGAGCTTCTTTGGGGAAAGGTGGGTGTGATTTGTTTTTCAAGTTGCGGACCCACCCTGGCTGCAGCTAGATAGACCTTCAGCAGCTGGATAATGCCTGTTGATTTGCTTCCTTGTGAAGGGAGAATGAACATGTTGACCTTACCTGCAGAGAGGATCAGAGGAGGGGACGAGCTTGCCAAAGTCCCAGGTTCTGCATCAAATCTAGTGCGCATGGAAGCCATCCTTTTAGTTAAGCTGTGTAGCCCACATATGGACACCACAACATGAGTCCCTTTCCCCATGTGACGCAGTCAGTAAATATCGAACTAGAAAATCCAGTTGCCTAATTTCTTTCTTTCTTTCTTTCTTTCTTTCTTTCTTTCTTTCTTTCTTTCTTTCTTTCTTCCTTCCTTCCTTCCTTCCTTCCTTTCTTCTTTCTTTTCTTTTCTTTTCTTTTCTTTTCTTTTTGGTGGAACTGGGGATTGACCTCACAGTTACCTAATTTCTAATAGAGACATTTTCCAATCAGACAATACTTGCCTTTCAAATATTAGCTGTTTAAGCTATGTTATTGATGAAAGAAAAATGTGGATATAAGGTCCTCCTCAGATAACACAAATTGATAATCCTAAAGTCTCCCCCCATTCACAGGTTCTGTAACCACAGTTCCAACTGGCTGCAAATGAAAAGCATTTCAGAGGTATTTCTTTACCTATGTTTTCTCCTGCTTAGCCCCTAAGTAACACACTTTAATGACTATTTACATAGCACTTACACAGCACTGGGAATAAATAATCCAGGGATGATTTAACATATCCAGGTGGGTGAGCGCACACACAATGTGCAGATGCTAGTACCATCTTATGTCGCAGACTTGAGCGTCCCTGGATCTTGAAGCCACTTGGCTCTGTCCCCACTTTCCACCCCCACGACCACCCTGGCCTAGCGCTCTCTCTCTGCCTGCCAGGCAGACTTACTGCCAGGGGGCTTTTGCTATCATCACTGTGTTTCTGCCTCTGCCTTGCCCGTTTTCCCTCATCCATTCGCAGAGCAGACAGAAGGTTCTTTTGAAAGCAGAAATCAGATCATTCATAACAGTTTCCTTTAAAATCCTCAGGGGTTTATCCTCCTACTTGGAATAAGGTTTTCAGTCCCTTTGAGTGAAACCTGAGGGACAGTGTCGCCTGAGCTCTGCTCACCTGAGCGACCTGGTCGTCGCGCTTTCCTCCACTCTCTGCTTCCGCCCTTCTGATATTCCCAGGGCTTCTGGAATCCCCTTCTCTCTGCCTAAAATCCTGCTCCCACCTTTGCTTGCCTGATATCTTTCCCTCTTTCAAGGACCACCCTAGGTCCATCTTCCCGAGGTGTCCTGTCCTGTCATTTCATTGGTTTCCTTCACAGTATTTTACTCAAGTTGTAATTATGGCAGAAACCCTTTCATCTGGTACAATAAGGACAGCAATTAGTTTAGTTGAACATGGGAAATCACAAAAAAAGACTCCTGGCTGGTATTTTCATTCAGCTTAAAACACCTAAATGCACATGGATTTATCAATCTTTTGATGTAGTGAGGAGTTGAAAACACTTAAAAATAGGTGGAAGTGCAGAATTGTTTTTCTGGGTTTTTTTTTTAGTCTTTAATAGTTGTCTTGCCTGTGCCTAATATTCAACATTTTTGGCGACTCATCACGGAAGCCATTTAAAAGTACTTTAAAACCTCAGTTTGTGAGTAAGTTGTTCCGTGGGTGTTCCTCAAGACGGGAAAACATTGGTAGTCTCTCTCTCTCTCTCTCTCTCTCTCTCTCTCTCTCTCTCTCTCTCTCGTATTTCAGGGAAGGGTCTATAGGGCGTTCAGGGTCTCACTACTAGATCGGACTTGTAATGATCCACCTGCTTTACAGTTTCCTAAGAGCTGGCATTACAGGTGCACGCCACCACGCCCAGTCTCAATTGCCCTTTCAGCGCGCGGCACGACTGTCCAGTGGATCCAACACCCGGCCCCTGTGCATGCTTACAGGCGTTTTAATCCGCCAAGCTATTTGGCCAGCCCTGTAAGTTTCAACTTGATAAATGCACAATATCTTACAGCGCACACAGTATGGGACCCTGAACATCACGTGAGCACAACTGAGCCAAGGTTCTTCTTGTTGTCCTCCCCTACGCCTTTCTCTTCTGTTTCTCCAGGAGAGTGGGTGTTATTTCCCAGAAGCAAGAGGCCACAGAGTTCTTGTCTGGAGACAAGGAGAAGCAAACGGCAGAGCAATCCTTCACTTCGAGTGAAATTAAAGAGGTGTGTAAGATGTGGTAAGCATCTATGGAGAAAATTCTGTGGAGAAGCATCACCCAAATGAGGTTTTTGCACAGAAAGCAATGAATCTGTTTAATGGCAGTGCACTGACCCATTTTGATGAAGACCTCAAAAGAAGGCAAAAGCAAGCACCACCAGACAGATTCTTGTTAAAACTACACACACAAACACAAACCAAAGATTCCACTGAACAATAGGAGGTAGTGATTCCAGCCGTGGTAGTGAAGGTGGCCCTATACAATGACCCCCTGTCTCCCACCGGTCATGCAGCCTTTCAAAGGTAAGTGCAGGCTAATTTGTGTATTTTTCTTTATATTTTGCATTTTCTTTATTATTTTGTGTTATATTACAGTATTGTAATCATTTTATGGGAATGATTTTGGGCTGTGGAGTGAATCATCTGAGTTTCCATTACTTCTTAGGGAGAAATTCGCCCTGATGCACAGATACTTTGGGTTACGAGAATGTTTCTGGAGTGAATCATGCTTGCGACTCCAGGTTCAATTGTATTTCAGTTTCCAGAGAAATAGAATGTTTATACTCACATTAACACCAGTTTATATAAATTTTAGTTAATCTGTCCCAATATAATAAAAGTCAGTTTGAAAACTAACAGAATCGATGCCTAGTGTACTTCCCACAAAGGTGAGGTGAATGAAAATATATGATGAAGAAAAAATATTCATCAATTACTAATAAAACTTCATGAGAGAAAATGAGATAAATTACAAAGCAGAGGTTCTGTGTGCAGTGCAATCTGGAAGAAAGCAATTATTTCTCAGAATGGACAAAAGAGTGCACCTTCAAGATGAACACCTTGTGGGACAAATGTACTTACAAAGGTCTAAAGCAGAAAGACACACACACACACACACACACACACACACACACACACACACTCATGCAGAAGCATGCACACACACGCACACACGCATGTATGCACACGTGCACACACATGCCTACCCACTCTTTCCTCCCAGTATCTGCACCAGATTCTCTCATTGCATCCTACTCTTTCCATGGAGCCTCACAGAGACTTCCGAACCCTCCTTCCCCAGTCTCCATTAAGCAGCTGGAGCTGTCCTCTGAGATTAGACGTGTTGGTATCTTTGGTCTCAGGGGAGCAGAACAGGAGAAGGAAACTCTTACAGTCTCATCACTTTTGTCAACTCTCTATGAGTGTTGGTCCTCACAGCTGTTTCCCACCTGCCTTCTTCTCACCTTCTCTGACACTGCGGCAGCTGAACGTGTTTCCAGTCTTAGCCCTTCACTGGCTGTCAACTGGGACCCAAGCTGTGAAGGTCCCTAGTGGGTACCTGGTGCTGCGCAAAGCATCTAAGATGTCTGCAGGAGCAGGAGTTCCTGGTGAAACATGGACCTCCAGGATGCTGGGGCTGCCAGATTCACCTGGAGCAGAGAAACAGAAGCAGGGAAGGGGGCCTGGGAGGGAGGAGAGGCATTCGTGACTGCACACAGCCCATGACTGCAGAGCAAAGGCAGCAAGGGCATGAGGAGCCATCCAGGCCATCTGGACCCATGAGCCATCACGCCCTGTCTGTCTTTGTATAAACCTGGTGAATTCCTTCCTCTCTGGGCCCAGGGTCCTCACTGGCTGCGATTCCCTGTAGACCCACAGCGCTGTGGTGAGTCAAGCTGCAAAGTGATGACCTGGAGACTGAACTTGGCTGGGATGTAGACAAGGCAGAATTTCAGGCCCCTGAAGAGCCTGTGGTTATGGCTTTTCTGGGCTTCTGGATCTGAAGGCACCAGAGAAAACAGCTCCAAGGGAAAGCTTTACTGCAGGAAGAGGAAATTAGAAAGCTAAAACAATAACACGGTCTAGTGAGTAGACAAAAACTCTGCTAACAAACCCTAAACCAACAAAAAATCAACACAACTAAGAGCCACAAATAGGCAAAAATGTTCACTGTACAAAGTTATGGGGAGAAAGAAAGTGCAGAGGAACGTGTAGGTGAAGTAGTTAATGTGCAGGCACAAGTAGTTAATTTTTAAGTTGTCTTCTATCCAGCTGTGAGGTTACCCAAAGGACAGAGTAGCAGTCATGACACAGATAATAAAAGCGATCATGCTTTGAGTGTTTCCTAAATATTTGCGTTGCATTGTAAATATATTTATCCCTCACAAGCATCCCAGAAGAAGGAACAAACATCTGCATTAAAGATGAAGACTAATCAGTATCTGACAGAGGGCAGATCTGGGACTGAAAACCAGGTTAGCCTGAACTTTGGCTCCATGCTTGCTGCCATCTTGCCCTTTAGCAAAGCAGGCACAGGAGAGCAGACTCCCCTGTGAGGAGGCGAATTGAATCGCTGTCCCATTTACTCTTCAGATCCTTCAAAGCCCCACTTAACCACCACGTCTCCCGGGAGTCTCCTGGATAGAAGCAGTCCTGGCTTCTCGAGGTTCCCATAGCTCTGAGCTCCTCGTGCCTCGTGTTTCCTGCTATATGCCAAGAGTGAATTGTACCGGGTGCTTCCTCTGCTCTGCACTCAAAGCAGGCTGTTTGGACTCATGCTGACTTTCAGTGGACTGGGTACTCCATGCTGTGCGGGGAGCAGCAGCCTTCGGAGTGAGGCCGGCCGGTCCATGCAGCACATCACTCTGTTCTCTCTGGTCTACAGACTGTGACACACCTCTGGGGTCCTTTTGCTGTTACCCTTTCAATGTCCGGAGTCACTGAGCAATTTGGGACAGAGGCCAGAGCTCCTGAGCGAAGCATCCTGAGGTGCCTGTGGAGGTGCAGGCACTTGCAGCCCCCTTCCTGTGCACTCCTTTCATTTTCACCTCATTGGAATTCATCATGGAGAATGCATTGCGTGTCTCATTCTTTTCCACTGAAATGAGTGCCTTCCTTTTCCTGAAGAAGACAGACTCTGGTCCCTATGGAAAAATCGTTGAAGATCATTTTTCAGGCGAAGGAGGCATCTGGGAACCAAAGGCCATCTGGCTGCCACGCCTGGATGAGTGGCTGCCAGTGACTGCCATGCGCCTGCCTCTGAGCCATTGTAAGACCAGGGACTGATGGTGGATGGACTGGGTTCAAGTCCCCACTCTGACCCTGTTGCACATGAACTGGCAACCCTGAAACATTAGGTTCCTCATCTGTAAGAAGGAACTGTGCTGATCCTCACCCAGGAGGCTGCTGTGTCAGCGACACTTACAATGGGTTATTTGCACAGTTCCTGGCTCAGCCAGTGAATCCCATTATGTCCATTGCTGCGGTGGCCATCATGGCTATGTGGCTCTTGGCAGACAGCATTGTTTGAGACTAAGAGAGATAAGGCCAATTTGCACCCGAAAATCTCACTTCTGCAGTTAGTGGGAGATGCTAAAGAATCACATGGATCCTCTGGTTGAGAACAACTGTAGTCAAACTCCTGCATAAAATAAAAATTTGTGCATTTTTATTCTGTTGGAATCAAAAGCATCTTTATCAGTTGTGCCGTGTATGGAAACCTGAGGCCCAGAGAGAAGAGGTGATATTCCAGGGCCAATCAGCTAAGCTGGAACTCAATGCAGAACTTCTGACCCAGGCCTCTGTCCCTTCCACTAGCTGTGGAGTTATGGCTCTCTCCTTGGCTGTGTCCAGTCTGCACCCCTCCAGCCTTCCCACCTGTTCTGCTAGGAACTGGGAACCACATGGAGATGTCCCGCTAGAAATGGGCCGTGCTTCCCAATGTCAGTAAGATGTTAGCCCATCCATGCACAGGCCCTGCTGAGGCGGGCCTATCGCTGCATGCAGAGAAGTTGCCACTCTACTTAGTGGCCTTAACGTGACTCCTGTGTGAGTGAATCCAGCTGACACACTGACACTGAGGGTCAAGGTCCAGTCCCGTGGGGGTGAACCTGTGGGGTGCGTGCCGCAGTGGGCTGTTCGCTATCATTGAAAGCTCTGAAAGGTTCACCATCACCTAGTCCTTTCTCTCAAATGCTCATCCAAAGTCAGGGAGAAGATGTGGGCTTGTTATTCTCTACATGGGGAGAGCAGATGAAAGGGTCAGCCCAGGTGGGGATGAGGTGAACAAGAGTAGGTGGGAAGGTCCGAAGCTCTGGGGACAAGACTAACTGAGCCTGGCAGGTCACACTAAGGGGGCACCCTGGGCAGTGCCCTGAAGATGCCAGCATCCTCACTTCCAGACATAGGCTCATAATGCTTTTCCTCTACTAGTTAAAGTCATGCAAAACTCTTCATCTTTTAAAAGCTATTTCTATTTCTGCCAATTTCCTGAATGGGCATCGTGATCCAGTGAAACATTTATCATTCTTATTTCACAGACAGGCAGCTTGAGGCTCAGAAGCTATGAGGATTTTCACAGGGTCTCAAAGCTCTTCTCCACAGAGCCAGGTTTTCCTGGCCTCAGGCTCAGTGGCATTCCCTATGTGAGAGTCAGCAGGACTTCTGCATGAAGTGACTGTACAGTCACTAGATCTCTGAGACCTGTGTGTGGTACAAACCTGTCTGTTCCTTAGCCCATCCATGCCTTTTAAAAATATATTTAATTTAATTATTTAATTATTGAGTACAGGGTCTCACTACATCAGCTCAGACTCATAGTGATCATCCTGTCTCAGCCTCCCCAGCGCTAAAATTGTAGGTGTGCACCACCATGCCTGGTCTCGGTGGTTGGCACAGCATGCGGTCCTGGGGATCCAATGTGGGTCCTTGCATTTGTCGGGCAGGTGCCTCTACTGCCGAGCTTTCTCCCCAGCACAGCCCATCTATTTCTTAACTGCCTCAAAAACAGAATGGTGATTATTATAGTGTAGATCTCAAAAGGTTGAGAGAGGTAAATGAATTCCTATGCACATAGTTCTCAGTACTGTAGCTACCATGTAGTACCTGCTCAGCAAATGTTGAGACTTGTCTCTGCACTGTTGGAATTCATTCTCTTTCAAGGCTGATGTGAAATGCCACAAAGTCTTACTCTTACTTTGATCAGACTCCAATCTGTCTCTCTTAGGCCCTGTAATGATTTGTACTTTGCTTGCAGCACACAACATGCTCCACTGTGCCCTGGAATATCTGTAAATTTGTTTTCCTTGTCCTGTTCTCTCTTTGCCTGTGAGTGAAGGGAACCAGAGAGAGAGAGAGAGAGAGAGAGAGAGAGAGAGAGAGAGAGAGAGATGCAATTCAAACATATCACCTGCTGTGACTGGTACAATGTTTGATGCTGGGGGAGTTGGTCGACAAGTACTGGTGGCCCCAAACTCAGCTGAACTCAGAATGTGAAGTCCTACTAAAGCCTTAGAATGTTCACATGGGAAAGGAAGGTGAGGAATTTTCATTTAACCCTACCAGGTTAGATTGTCACAGGAAGAAAGAAATGGCCTCTGTCTATGTGTCTTAGGAACTTCCAGGTACACAGTCCATCCTGGAGAAGGTATTCCCAAATTGTAGTGATCTTTCTGTTTTCACCCTCCCCAGTGCTGGGATTACAGGTTATTCCAATACCTGGAATTGGAGGCCAGCTCAGTGCACCCAGGGCTGGGCTGACACCGCATGTGGTGCTGGGGATTGAACCCCAGTTGCTGTGCTTGCCTAAGCAGGCATTTAGCCTACTGAGCTATCTCACCATCCCAGGAATATCTTTTTTGTAAGCTTCTCAATCCATGAATACAGCAGAGACAGGCCAAGTCAGTCCAGAGACGCTGCCTTATTATCAGTGGAATTTATTCACCTCCCTCACCCCTGCTAGACTTCTGGACATATAACTAATACATCTCTGTTCTTTGAACAGTATTGCTGCAGAAACAGGTCGATGTTGTTGTTTACATCATCCTGTTCTTTCTCTCCTCTGTACCACAGAGGAGAGTCACATCCCAGGGTTTTGGACGGAGACCAGGGCTGAAGGAAGTGCTCAAATCTTATTTCTATTCTTGCTGCAGTAATTAACACAGTGTATAACTTTGGGCAAGAGCCTTTCCTAGTCCAATCAGCCCTAACTCTCTAGTATCCTTTTCAGGTTGGCTGAACTCTGAGGAGCCAAGGCACTGTGGAAACAACCACATCTGGTTAGCCTTCAGGAGTTCACCTACCTAGCCATAAACTCTATGTGAGAAAAACCCTGGGATTAATTTACTATCACCTTTGCCTTCAAGAGTTATCAACAGTCTTAATCCTGCTTTAAATTGGCTTTGCAGTTACTCCACCAATGAGCCATTAGGTACGGTGTATTCATCTGTGGTCTCCATCGTTCCCAAACTATGCCATATTCTGTCACTGCCAACGCTATCCACACCAATGAAAATAGCAGAGGCAAAAGACAAAAACTCAACTGCCCTACAAAGGTTGACGTTTCATGGATTAGTATGATGGATTACTCTTTGTGGCTGTTGGTTTTTCCATTATGAAACTTAGCCAGTGTCTTCACTGCTTAAGGAAACTGTTCCCTTTCTTACTGAGTGGTCCATCAGCCTGTAGCATCCTGAGCTGTCACTTGCTGCCTCCTATGAGCACAGACTGAGCCCCTGCTGACCCTGTTGAGCTGAGCACTTCCATGAATGACAGGGCCCCCGTGGATCTCTTTGTGCTAAGTCCTGGAGGCAGCAGTCTGCGGCGCGGGGTCATCCAACGATGGCACGCATGCACCCCTCTTCAGCACTTGGGGCCCACATCACTGATTGATCCTGGCGTTCCTTCCAGGGGAGCCCTGCTGGGGCCTCAGAATCCTCATCCTCAGCATTCTTGAAAGTCACCGTCAGCCTGTCAGAACTGATAGCCTAGCTGAAAACTATTTTCACTCAGTGGTTAAAAAGCAAGGGTGTTGGAAGCTGGTACACATGGTGCAGCACACCTGTAATCCCTTGAGAGACTGAGGAAGGAGGAGTCAGAGGCTCCTCTGGGTAATTTAGCAAAATCACTTCACAATAGAAAAGGCTTATGGATGAAGGGGAAGACCTGCGCTTAAGTCCCAGGACCAGGGTTGGGTGGGGAGAAAAGCAATCGGATTGAGTTCATCTCAAACCCTAACAGTAACTACTTACTCTTTGTGGACTACAGTACAATAATTGAAGCACCCTGAATCTCAGTTTCATTGAGCTACATGGAGCGATGTCTTTCAGTTTTCAGAGGCCTGAATGTAGAGACTTCTCCCTGTGAGAATTCTCCATTTATGAAAGACCAGCTGTGGGCTCTTGGCCTCAGCTCTGAAAGCAGCCTGTATCGACGTAGTGAGGGAGCTCTGGTGTTGTTGAGCTGTTGGTTCTTCTGGAGAAGCTTGTTGCATTGGCTTTGCTGACATGAACTTGGCTGTTCTCATCATTGGAGGAGCTCAGGTCCTTACTGTCACTGAGGATGCTTGCAGTTCTCCTCAGGGGAGCTCTGGTCCTTACCTTGAGTGTTGCTTCCAGTCTCCTGTACAGACCCTAAAGCATGCTGGCACAGGTCCATCCTTCATCTCGCTGGCACAGACTGTCTAGTTTCCACCACTGTCCCTTGGGCCTTACCAGGGTAGATCCATGAAACAGGCCCACATGAAACCTTGTCATGGGCTCTAGGCCTCCAGCTGGACTCGGGTAGGACATCAGTGTGGGATCCAGGCCCTCAGCTGGATTTTTTTGGTCTCTAGTATGTGGATGGATCTCGGGTACTCTTCTGCATTTTACATTTTGGGTATCATGAAATAATCCTATAAATTATATGTCTTGTTTTAAATCTTTTCCCTTCTATTTGCTGACTACAATGGTAGAGCTGCATTTTTTGAGACAAGTCATACTCTTTTTCTTCAAGCCTGTGGGACCTAAGCCCAGGCCTTATACATCAGAAGCCTACTTGATTGTGTTTTAGACCATACCCGACTTATTTGCTAACATTCTTGTCCACTAGCAAACATTTGCTGCCAGCAGCCCATAAGAGACCTCTAAAATACATTCTTCTGGGTCACTGGTGGCCAATACTCCTATTTGAGAGTGGCCAGCAAGGTATGGAAGCACAGCCTAGAATTCCATTGCTGTAGGAAACTGAGGCCAGAGGATTGAAAATTTAAATACAGCCTGTGTGACTTAGTGGTTTAGGAGACCCTGTGTACTGGGTGTGAAGCTGGATGTGAAGCCTTTGTGCTCAATCTCTGATTTTAAAAATCCCAGGATATCATCTGGCCTGGCAGAGATCCTTAAACTTGAGTACCTGGGGCATCAGAAGTTGGTAATGAGTTTGTTAGGGCACAGCCTGCCAAGTCTGTTGTCCAGAGTTTCTGCTTCCACAGGTCTTGGGTGGAGCTTGAAATCTTGACATTTTTCTATGCTGTTCAGGCTGCTGGTCTTGGACTATTCCTTGAGCACCATCAAAAGCACAGTAAAGGAGATAAAAGAGAAACACTCTTGCTTAGAGAAGGAAACGCTTGTGCTATTTAGCAGCTCCCAAGCTGGCAGTGATCTCCATCTGAATCTTGTAATCTGTATTTGCAACCAATTTTCATTAAAGTCAAGAAAATTTACACATAAGTATCAGCTGTAGGACCTCAAGGAATGAAAAAGCAAAGTGTCTATATTTTGCTGAAAAAACTTGCAATTTTTTTCTCTTTCTCAGCTAACAACTAGTGGAATGACTTGGTACTTTAATATCTCACAGTTAATATCATACTTTTGTAGGATACTTTGGAGTTTTCTGGAGTGTTTCCATCCACATTAACACATTTGATTGTTTTAGTAACTGTTACAGAAAGCAAGCAGAAATTAGTCTATCGCTTTGGCTGATAAGGCAATGGGAGTCTGGACAGGTCGGTAAATGGGTTCACAGAGAGGAAACCCAGACCTAGAATCCTCCATTCTCCGTCAGGTATTCTTTCACAGTATCCATGGTCTCGGATGCAAGGATTAGTTATCACTTGGTGCTCCTTTTGTATAACAAAGAAAACCTTAATTTGTTCTAAATGATTTTTGGTGCTACAAGTTAGATTACATCATCAGGGGACAAGTTATATGCTTTTTCCTCATACCTGCTGTACCAATTACTTTTCTCTCATTGCTGGGATAAAATATCCAACACCCAAAGCCTAGGAAGGAAGGGTTAATTTAGCTTTCAGTTAGTGGAGGTTTCAGTCCGTACTTGGCTGGCTCCAAGGCAGACTGGCACATGGAAGAGGGCAGCAGTTCATGACAGCAGAAAACAGCAAAGAGCCAAGGGAGGAAATACAGCTGAAGCAGCAGCTGCCAAGCCTCTCTCCCTCCCTTATATTGTAGTCAGGCTGTCCACTCGAGGGTGGGTGTAGCACCCACACCCATAATTCCAGCATTGGAGCATGAATTAATTACAAACTCTAGAAGCTGCCCCAGTGACTGCATGAAGCTTGGGGTGAGGGGAGCAACTAGGCATAAACCTCAATACCTATAAAACCTAACCTAAGATTTCTAATAATGTACTGAGTACCTAATAGTTCTTAGAAATTAGGGGATCTACATTGTACTGACAACCTCAGGAATGCTCTGGCTCCCACATTTTAGAACAAACCAAATGTACAAGTACATATAATTTTCCTTGTGTACTTGGGCCATTGGTTCTAGGACCCCCGGAGATTCCAAAATCCATGGATGCTCAACTCTCTACTACAAAATGGCATAGTGCTTGTGTATAACCTATGCCCATCCTCCTATATGCTTCAAATCATCTCTAAATTACTTGCAACTAATGCAGTGCAGATGCCACCTAAATATATGTTATGCTGTACTGTTTGGAAAATAAGGGCAAGAAAAAGAAATCTGTTCAGTACAGATAGATGCGATTCTTTCCTGAGTATTTTCAACCTGTGATGAATTGGATCTGAGGAGACAGAACCTGTGGATGTGGAGAGTGGATCACAACACAGTTCACCTACAATTTCAGGTTGTGTTTAGGGATCCTTGAGAATTCAGGGCCACCACATTGCCTGTTTAGGGGGAATCATCCCAGTGGGCTGACTTAGGCCCTATAAAGACTGCACAAATCCTAGAGGAATGTAAGTTTGTTTCTGTGATTTTTAACAGCTCTTGAGAGCCAAGAACTTGAGTGCTTTTTTAAATCACTACAGCCAAATAAAGGCAGAACTAGGGTGGAAAGCTGACTTTCTCTAAGGCAATCTGACATTGTGGAAGAGAACAGGTGCTGGAGTCAGGGAAACTTTTAGTCTTGGCTAAGACCGTTTATGGGCTGTAAGACTTCCTTCAGCCTCTCCCAGACTCAGCTTCCTAGCTTTACAAATAGAAAAACTCACATGTTTAAAAGCTGTAGGCTGATGAGGTGCTTTTGGTCTAGTGTTCAGTGAAAGAAAATGTGTCAAGTAATAGCACAAGCTGTGGCCCTCAGTAAATACAAATTCCTGAGCCATTTTCTTAGCGCACATTGTGTCCTACAACATAGGCTGAGTGTAACAAATGGATAAAATCTGGAAGAAGTGGTGACAATTTTGCATGTCTCAGAGAAAATGAGCCTGAGACTACCCGTGACTTCCTGTTGAATAGAAGGCCCACATATTTCTGGATCACGAAGATTAGTAGCTGATGTCCCTGCTTATGTGCTCAGGCGAGCTGATGTTCCTCTAAGGGCTTGTTTCCTTGTCCTAAGTAGAGTCTCAAGGACACTGTCTCCTCTCTAAGTATGAGTTAGAAAACAGAGAGGAATGGGGGAGGGAGGGAGGGAGGGAGAGAGAGAGAGGCAGAGAAACAGACAGACAGACAGACAGAAGAGGAAGAGAAGAGAACCCACACTGTCTCAGGTTCTGTTTTCCAGTGCTTATTTTACCATGGGAAACATTTATTTTTGTTTCTTGATCTACAGAGGGGTAATGATTTTGACCCTCATTTTGTTTTCTGTCTTTTCCTGTAATTCACATTTAAACTTAATCAGAATTTATAGGCCAGTTTGCTGCATACATGTCTCTGTGCAGCTTACATTTAAAAACAGAGGATCTGCATGTCAGCTTACTATACAGCCCTAGGATGTCAAGAATGTAAAGGAACAGAGAGGCCTCATCTCACTCCCTATGCTGTGGTAGAGGGCCAGGGAATGTGCTTTGCAACACACAGTGAGGCTGGCAAAATAAACACTTGAGCTTCCGTTTCGTGGCTCTAAATTCAGTGTTCATGCCATATTTTTCCTGAGATGCTTAAGATTCTAAGAAATAGGTGAAAAATTTGCAGTAACATTTCCCTGTTCTAAGTTTCCTCCTCGTCTATCTCTTTTCTTTCTTTCTTTTTCTTTTTTGGCAGAATCAGGGATCGAACTCAGACCCTTGTTCTTGCCAGGGAAATGCTTATTCCACTGAGCCATCTCCCCAGCCCCTTCTCTTTTCTTTTTTGAGAAAAAGGTTGGCGGACAGTGAGACAGGCACACACACCCCTGGTTCTACAGTATCTTGAGCCAACGGCTTGTCCTCACTACTTGGCCTGTATAATGCGTCCAGCCCACACACTCTCAGCTACATCTCCCTTGCTCTGTGGACAGCAATTCTTTCTCCTCCCCGGTACCCCAAGCAAGGTCTCTGCCTGGTCACCTCTTGTCACTCTCAGTCCACTCAGAGCCCAGACCCCCTTCCTGGTGTTTTTGAAGTTTCCTTGTAGAGGTGGGCTTTTCCAGAGAAGAGCTAGTCTTTCAGAACCGAGGAAGATCTTCAAACCACCACTACATGATTGGCTTGATGAAATAAAACAGTGAAAGGGTTCAGATGAATTAGATACAATGATGAGTCTGAGGGATCCTGACCTACCTAAGGACTCAATCCTCATCTTGTCTAATGACCTGTGGAAGCCATGACCCCATTACATGAGTATGGAGAGCAAGTGGGAGACTTCATTAAATGAATTAGGAGAAAAGAGGAGAAATGGATCTGCAAGCCTGCCCGTATTGCAGATCATGGTCTTATCCAGATAATAAGACTGGCCTTGGCCCCAGTGATGTCATGGCTGTGTCTGATTCTGCACAGACAGACAGCTGTGTGAAATTTATGAGGTTGTCATCTGGAAATACCTGCATTCCTAACACAATCAAGAAATGAGATCTTTGGGAAAGTAGAAAACAATTTCTTTTATAAGTGACTTCAGGATTTTAAGCATTTTGAAGAGAAAAACCTCCTAAGAGTTTGTAGGCATGCCCCTGTTTTTTTATAAGGAGGTAAATATACACCACCTCTTGGCCGGTGGGACAGTGTCACAGGTGATAAATACTTCTGAAGCTAGGCCCTATATTTTATACTTTGACTATTCTATTAGATTTTTGGAATGGATCTTGGCTCATAGTATACATAAGATTAACTGGCTGCTGATGAACCGCCAAGAGCATAGGTGCATATCAGAGCCTCTAGGGACTCCGGATTGGTAGCATGTTTTCGTTATTTATTTGGTCTTTAGACAGCCTCATACTTGATGGCTTCTGGTCTCTATAGTATTCCCTGTCCCTGTTTGTTATCGTGACTACCTTGACCAGTGCCATTGCCTACCCCGCCTATTTACATCCGCCTTCAGATATTTTTGTTAACAAAGTCAGTAACCATAACCAAGCTAGTTAAATCACTCAGGTCACATTTATACAGCTTCCCAGTCAGCGTGCATTTGCTTACAGGGTGCATGACAGATGCAAACCTCTCATCTGGCCGAGAAAACTTTTATTCTACATTTAGATATTAGAAAAATATTTCCAAAACTTTAAGGTTGTTTAAAGTCTGAAAGATGATTAAATAAGTTTGTATGTAGGATATAAAACAAACCAACTGCACAGCTTGTAACACCCTTAAGGAGGGTTTGGTCCCACATCAAGTCCACCATAACTGCTGCCCAGATAGCTAGTCCAGTCATTTACACTTTACTAAATTGACAAACCAAACAGGTTATGTCTAGGGAAAGAAAATCCCCTAAGTAACCAAATAAATCTGCTATTTTCCAGTGATGACTACCTACCCCACAAATCCAGGCTCTCTGGATAAATGTAAGAGCAAACAGGCATTTAAAGTGAGGAAGAATTTTGAGTGAAATCAGGAAGGACAAAAAGATAGTGAGATGATCTTTTTAGTACACATGAAATGTTTTCCCATTTAGTCATACAGAATAATGGGTTGCATCTCACCATGTTTGTGTGTATGTGGAATACAAACATTTGATCATTTCCACTCCTCATCATCTGCGTTTCCTTTCTATCTTTCCTCTGCCTTATCCAGTCACTCTTCTCTAATAGTTGCCCTTCTTTTAGGTATGAACTTTTGGAAAGAAGGAGAAGGTAGATAGTTGTTTCTTCTTGCTTTCTGGGTAACAGGAGAGTATAATGCACTAGATAGAGTCTGGGGGAAATAGACAGAAAGTAGGTGACAAGAGATAGATTCTCTGATGACAGAAATAAAGAGGATCATATTATGCTCATTCAGGAATGCCAGGGGACAAGGTGAAAGCAATGGGCTCTCTGAGGCATACTTCAGATGCTTGGTTCTGTAGTATCTCATGAACTGAAAGGAGGTAGCTTAATGCAGATGAGAGACAAGGAGACTAATTTAGTGCCCCACTCTAAATCCAGAGAAAGGATCCAAGCAGCATCTTCTCCCAACTCTAGTTGTGCAAGGGCAGGCAGAAACACTAAAATGACAGCCAGAGTTTGAAGGTAGATTTTTTATGTTGATGGACATTGATTGAGATCATTCCCCAAATGTCAGGCCTTGATCTCTGGTGGTCTAGGGCTTATATGGGACAAGAAAGCAGGAAGTACAGAGGCAGAATGGATTGTCCACTGGGGATGGCTTTATATGAAATGCATCACAGTGACCAGCTGTTTCTAAGAGATGGGACTTAGACGTGGAACAGGAACTAGCACCTGATCAACTCAGGAACTGCAGTACACTGGCTGGGGGAGGAGGACATTTTCTGTTACAGTTGTGCTGGACAACCTTAGAAAAGGCTCGGTGACTGGAATCAGAGCCCAAAGTGCTTCCATTCTTCCAGATACACAAGATGGCTTGTGGCATGCCCCTCCTATTCAGAGAATCAGATCCAGCAGCCTGCATTCTTAGGGGACCAAGCAGTCAATTCAATTCACCCACTTCCAGAGAACAACATGGCAGTCACTGTAAGTCCTGCCTGTGTGTTTGAACACAAATACTTAGCTATCAGATACACACTGGGATCTTTCCTTCGATATTTAATCCTTAAAATTTGGATGGTAGTACAGTTTAGTCAACCTAATAATTTTATAAATCTTTGATTCTTTCATGAATAAGTTCTAGCTGTATCCTTTCTGGTCAATTCTATGAATTATCTTTGGGCCTAAAAGGTAAGACTTCTCATCTCTCTGTACTTTAACTCAGAAGAATCCTTCTGCTTGAAGTGCCTTATTCTCCCAACTTTCCCTAATAATCTGAGAAAACAAACAACAACCATGGCCATGATCGGACTTCTTGCAGAGGACCAAACGTTGCGACAAATTCCTCCCTGGCACCTTTTATCAACTTCCCAGTGAGCCAGGTTTCATTGTGGAGGTTGAACAACCCTAACTGGTTGTTGGCTACCAGTTAGGAGCCTTGGTGTGGATAATTCTGTACATCGTCTATGTAGATTATGTGAATTAGAAAGTCAAAGTGCAGAAAGTATAGGCAACTTCCCAAGGCTCATACAGTTAGTCCAAGTGTTGTCCAAAGGCAAGAATCTTGATAATCCCATGGCTCCCACCTTGACTCTTCAGTAGAATTCTGTCCTGAAGCTTCAAGCAAAGCCCATGTAACAACTCCTCCCTTGGAATATTGCTGCTTATTATTGGACCCATGTAATGGCAATTTTGATCTTAATTTCATTTCTTCCATGCATATTTTTAGACGACAAACTATGTGCTAGGCACGGTGCGAGGCCCTAGGAGGATGCAGTCTTGCTGTAGATGAATTCAGAGATGAGTATGTAGAAAACACAAGAGAGCAGCTTGGGAGGGGAGTAGCCCAGCCAGGAGCTATCCAGAGTTCTGAAGAGAATGCAGATCTGGGAACAATGAACTTGATTGTACATGTTTGTGAAAACTTCCATGAAAAGTGTCACTGAATCTGGGCCCTAAATAACAGATACGATTGTGGCACAGAGGGACAGGAGTATTTCAGACCCAGGTGGGTGGCACGTGCAGACCTGGAGAGGTTTAGTGTGGCTCACGTTGTCCCCTCTGCCCCTGTCCCCAGCCTCTAGTGCTGCACACTCTTGTGCTGACAGCCCCCCAGGCCTAGGCCATAGGTGGTTATCCCCAAGTAATGGGGTATACACGTTTGGCTTAGTTGGCTTCTGGGTTAGATCCATGTGAAATCCTGCCTCTGCCAGTTCCTAACTGGCCTACCTTGGGAAAGGAAGTAGCATCTTTAGCCTCAGTTTTGACATCTAGGGATGGACATGAATAGTGATATCATCATCTTAAGGTTCTTACAAGTATGAAAATGATCTAAAAAAGTCAAGAGGTGTAGCACAGCCCTGGGCAATGTAAGTTCTCAGTGATGGTGGCCTTCATTCATGGTGGTAGGTGTTAGCCAGCCTGTCCAGACTTAATCTCTCCATGAGAAGGAACCTGACATTTTTCTTTATGTACCTCACATTCCTTGCTCTGCACAGATTGTTAATGACAGATATTTAGTAATGGGTGATGAGTTATTTATTTACATTTCACATTAAATAAATACTAATCAAACACTTACTATGTCCTACAGTTTGTTCTCTGGGAAATGAGCAGGGCACATTCTTGGAGCTTTTTTACCTGAATTCTGACCAGAAGTTTCATAAAATTGGTGATTACTTATGCTTTAAATCAGATTGGAAAAAATGTTATCCAGAGTATAAAAATTACTTAGATTTGTTAGTTGCAATAACTATAAATCCACTTGGTATATCTGGAGAATCCTATTCCTCATCTTAAGGCCTCTCACTTGGTTCAGTTTTTCCACGTCCTCTGGGTTCTGCCTGCATCTAAAATGATGATTTCTACTCCTCTAGCCACATCAGAGGCCCCTCCCATAGCCCTTATCAGCATCAGATCAACTTGTTAGTCTTATATTTCTTTCAGCGGATTATCAAACAAGCAATGTAAGTTGTAACTTCAGTTTTGCTGCTAATAAATGAGGGTATATTTTTTAATTTATTCTCCCAGTGTGTAGTAATGGATCCTTAGTAGAAGATCAGCATACACTGGTTGAGGGCTTAGGTTTCCAGCCAGAATGCCTGTGCTAGAAGCCAGCTCTGTTACCTTCCAGCTAGAGAGAGTTGGGTGAACACCTGGAAGACTCTGTAGTCTCACCTGCAGGACGGGGCTAACCGGACGCACTTCAGAGGACAGTAGGTACAAGCAAATGAGTCACTGTACGTAAAACTCATAGAGCCGCATGTCTGCAAATAGCAAGTTTTCAATATATGCCAACCACTTATACTTCTGATTAATATCCTGCTGCTTTCAAATGCCAGCCACTGTATATGGCACAGAGAAAATAACGGTAGCACGAACAAGGACAGTATTTTGTTTTTCCACGTAGAACTTGCTTTCTGGTAAGTAAAGGGATATTAAACCGAGAGATATCCAGACACAGACATAATTATAAATAATGCTAAGTGTCCCAAGAGATACGGCAGGGGAGGCTGGTGATAGGTGTGTGATCTGAGAAGTGTCGTTTTGAATTGAGACCTAAAACAGTAAGCAGATGTCTCGCAGTTAGGAAGGGGATTGTGCCCTCTCACGAGCAGCTATCCAAAAAGAGAGAAGAGTGTACGGGAAGGCCTTCAAGTGGAGCTGCGGCGGCTCTAGCACAGGGGCTGGGTAGAGCGGTGGTGGGCACACATTGCCAAGGGCCAGGGTCGCCCAGCGTGGGGACGTGATGTGCAACATCAGTGTCTTCCTGAGCACAACGCAAAGCTGCTGTGACACATTCTATCCTTTGGGCCCACAGATTTTCTAAAATACTCAAGTGAGAGGATTTATAGAAATCTCAAGTCCTCTTTATGCTGAAGTTTCTACAATGACTAACGAGAAGAAGAAAGAAAAATGAATCTATTTCTGGGAAAACGGACAATGAAGAAGTAGAGGGGAGGAGGAAAGAGAAATGGCAAGAAGCAAGGAAAGAGGGCAGCAATAAAGAAGGAATGAAGGATCTGAGGACATTGTCGGTGGGGACCTGAAGCCCAGAAGTGAGTGCCGGATCTGCAGCTCCGCTGCAGCCCGTGCGTAGCATTTCTGTGCACGCGTAGGTGCGGAGGATTTATGCACGTATTTGTACTTTCACCGATTTGGCAGCGTTCCAAGGAGGAGCCTTTACATGGAAGACAAATAAGGCTAATGGGCTAGAAACGATGGAGGGGGAGGGAGTGCTGTGCCAATCACTCTGGTTAAATGCATGATTACTGGCTACAAAGATGCATCTGCAACAGCTCCTGCCAGAAAGCTGGTGCTCAGGAATTGAAATGCTAGGTTCAGCATCGCCTTTCGGGAGTAGCTTGGTGGAAATCAAACAGAATTGCATTAGGAAGGGACTCACTGAGAAAACACTCGCTGGAACAGAAAATCTTACAAGGGAAGGAAAAGAAAGAGGAAGTTTAGTTCCCAAAGCAGGGCTTGCTCCAAGGATGCTAATTTGTTCCATCCTCGGGAGTCCAGGGCAACCTCTGCTCTTCTGGCCTTGATATTCAGATGTGTGGTGACAAGAAGTGTCAAGGAGGGAAAATGAAAAATGAATGCTCTCTGGGCCCGGATTTCTCCTTGACAGCGGAATGGGGCTAGGATGTAAGGATTTGTGAAGGGGCAACACGCATGGGTCCAACTTCGCACCCTTTTCTAACGCTAGTGCTGCTTCTGGCTCTCAGAACTTGCTCTTGGCGTGGGCATGAGTATCTGGGTGTTAGATGAAGCCATGGCAAATGCTGGGAACAACTTAGATCTGAGTCACCTCCGTGCCTTGGGAAGTAAAGGCAGCCCCTTCCGGTTCGCGGAAAGTTCCTCTCTAGTGAGGAGATATCCGCTAGCAATATGTCTTATTCTCTTGATTAGTTCCCTGTTTGCCAGTGGTTCAATTAGCATATGCTTGATTTGAGTTAATAAGAGCCGCTGCCATTTATTGGACATTTACAATATGTTTTAGGTATTTAACATGTATTATTGCACTACATCAACAGCTTGCATTGCAAGAGAGATTCTAAAATCCCCATTTTACAAATGAGGAAATAGAGGCTTAGAGAGGTAAGTAGTTGCTCAAAGGCACATTTGTTAGGATTTATGTGCATATCAGGTTCCCAAGCCCTTCTTAAGAATTTCATCTTCGAAGAATTCTCTTGTTCCCAAAGCTTCCACAGGAAGACTGAAGATTCAGCAAAGCCTCTAGCATTTCAGTTTTAGATGTTTTTCTCGCCATGAGGTCCCCTCTTTCCCCATCCATTTCCATTACTTCATTGCATTCAAAAATTTTCTCCCATCAGAACTTGTTCAGTGATCATTCATCTCCACTTAAGTGCAAATGCCAGGAAATAGAGAATCATCATTTAGTAATGGTTCCTTATTTTTACACAGCAGGTGGTCAAGGGCTCACCTGCCCTCCCTCTCAGATCCTTCCAGGGACATTCAGGGGCAAGAAAAGGGCCAGAATCTTCCCTACATACAGTGGAGAAGAAATAGAGGCCCAGCCAGGAACACCGACATGGCCAAGGACACACAAGGAGCAGAAGACAACATCACAGCCACAGTCCCACTCCTCCTGTGCCCAGTCCAGCATCCGTGCCAACGAAGGCCAGCACATCTCACTTCTCCAGAGACCATAAGCTCATAGGAGAGGCAGGAAGAATCAATGAACTGAGGGACAGGGAGAAGAGCACTGTAGCTCCTGAAGATGTTTGCCTCATGTCAGCCAAACTTGTTCCAATGAAAACAGGCCCAGATATTTCCACTTATTTTTTTACAAAAGAAGAACAAAGAACTGGGATTTTATTGCACAAACCCAAGGCTTTTTAAAAGCTGTCCAGCTCTTATTTTAAGTCTTTGCCAGTCGCACATGTGGGCAGCTTCTACTAGTTGGTTCACTGTAATTGTCATGGGGCCACCAGTTTCCTACCACTGCCACACACTGAAGAGATGGCAGAGAGCTGAGTCATGATAGCAGAGCTATCTGGAAGCTACAAGAATGCCCGCTGCACGGGGAATCCAAATCTCAACCTGTTAAATCTCAAAGAATGGTGACAATTTTGAGTCCCACCCAAAGGAGGGTCAAGCAGAGGTGCTCCAAAAGTTCTCAGGGATTGCGGCATTTGCCAATTCCATGATGTAAAGATTTTCACAATGCCTAGTTACTACTGATGCTTCAACAGCAATCTGTACAATTCACATATGCTAGCAATTGGAAAGATAGTTTCAATTTTTTTGTATATTATAATTATTTTTTTATTTTTATTTTTTTTATATTTTAGGGAAGGGCCTACAGGGTGTCCAGGGACTTGTTACTAGATTGGACTTGTAGTGATTTGCCTGTTTACAGCCTCCCAAGAGCTGGGATTACAGGCGCGCACCACCACGCCCAGTCTCAATCACTGTCTCAGTGTGCCCCAGGGGGAGGGCCTGGGGATCGAACTCCATGCTTCCGTGCCTTCTTGCAGGTGCTTTAATTCACTGAGCTATTTGGCCAGCCCTTACATATTATAATTATTGATAGGCTTTAAAAATACAGCTTTTCCAGCCCTACTCCTAACCTAATAAATCAGAATCTCTCTGGGCAAAACCTGGGAGGATGTGCTTTCAAACAGCTTTTGGAAATGAACAGCAAAATTTGGAAACAGTGTAATCCTCACATGCAACTAAGAGAAAGTCTTATGAAGATAGGTTGTTTACAGCTTTAAAGGAGAGTGCAGAGCAGAGATAAGAAACCCAGGGCTCTGAGAGACGCAAGATAAGCAAAAGCATTATTAACTAATTATAATAATAAACCACATTAATGATAAATAGCAGTATTTATTTGGATTCTTCAACATGCCAGTCACTATTCTAGTATTTTGCATGCATTACTTTATAAAATCCTAACAACAACCCAGTGGGATAAGCGTCACTGTTATTTCCACTTTGTAGTTAGGGAAAATGCAACACAGAGAAATTAAATAATTTGCCCATGGCCATAACATTAATGAATAGTCTAGGGAGGTAGCCCAACTATGGGGACTGCATTCTAAGCTACAATTGTGGAAGTGCTTCCTCCAGAGGGTGAAGATTATTTTGCATAGACGGGTTATATTCTGAATTTTTTTCACTGAAGTAAAAGGAGAAAGAGAAGGTAGTTCATTCTTTAAAGACTCATGTCTTCCCTAGGGAATCTAAAAATCTTGGTAGGGTTTTCTTCCATTCCAGTGCTCTTTAGTAAGATCTCTTCTGAATTTGCTGGCACATCGGCTCCTCATCAGGGAAGGGAGAGTCCAACCCATCGCTTCATCTTCTACTTTTAATTTTTTTTTCTTTTTACATTTATTTGTGTGTGTGTGTGTGTGTGTGTATGTGTGTGTGTGTGTGTGGCCAGCTGAGCCCACCAGGGGGCGGGGCTGGCTGGCATGTGGTGCTGGGGATTGAACCGCAGTCCCTGTGCTTTGCTAAGCTTGTTCCAAGTAGGTGCTTTAGACCACTGAGCCATCTCTCCAGCCCCCATCGCTTCATCTTCTGTGGTTTTGTTTTCACTCTATGTGCCTGCAGAGGGCAGCTGCTCATGCTGGCAGCAACTGTGGATGTGGGCCCCGCCGCCCCTAGGATATGTGCATCTGTTTGTAAATCACTGGGCTTTCAGTCCTCCCTCTCCACACTCCTGGCCTCACATCACAGCTGGCTAGAGATGGAGGGGTCGGTTCGGATGACTGGCACACAAGACATCTGCCTTACTATCTGCACAGTGGGGAGCTCTGGACCCTGATCTTCCAGGCACATGGAAAATGGAATGATGCTGACCTTTGGAAGCCTTCAGAGGCTTTTTTCCGAGAAAAATGGTGACTAAGTAACCTTCACTGAATAATATAAGCAAGTTGTAGAAGAAATAAACCCTAAAACATCGAACAGTAGCTTAGTGGAATAGTCATCTCTTGCTCTTTTTTGGAAAGACATTAGGTAAGGGGGTCAACTCTAAGTGCCAGCAGTGCATGGGCTGCCGCAAATGAGAAGTGAGCCTGCTGGCGTCCACCCAGAGACAGTACGTGGCTCATCTAGTGGGAAAACCACTTGGTAGCTTCATCTTGTTTTGAACATGGACGTCGCTCTTCCAAGAGGAAACACAAGACTTTGTCCTGCGTGAGTGAGAGACTATGTAGTTTGGACAATTTCCAGTAAAGACAACTAGAAAAGCTGGACAAAATATTTAAAACTCTACTTGAAGATGTGGGAGTGCTAACAAGAAAGAAAAAAGAATCCAGGGTAAAGATGTGAGAATGAAAGAAAATCAGGAGGTAACTGTTCTAGTTGGAGATATTTTTGCTTTCGAGAGGTTTGCCAGCTCCAGGGGAAGCAGCCGAAGAGCTAAGTAGAGGCACACTGAAGAGCTTTCTAGAAATAGGAAATCAAGACTTGGGATGTGGGATTGAAAAGGGATAGAGGCAGAGGGAGGAGGCTGTTATCTGGTTGCTTTGTGTTGAGACAGAAGGGACACCTAAAAGGAGCAAGAAAGATCTAGAAACAGACGTGATTGTAGGGGCCCTAGTTTAGCTTTAAATTATCTCAGTCTCTGAAATTGGATTGAAATGATATTGGGCTGGTGGTGCAACAATCAAATATATCCCATCAGGAAAGATTCAGCACCCATGGCCTACACTTTTTTCTATAAAAATAACACAAGTATGCTGTCTAGAACAAAACATACTATCAGAAGGTAAAGTATAAGCATAATAGGAAAGAAGAGAATACAGGGCTATTGAAGTGCAAAATATTAATGAGATATATCAGCCACAGATTTGTATAGTCAACTGTGATTATATCGTCTCCTAGGAGATAAAATGCAGCATTGATCATCTCAGTCAAGAACTTAAAGCCATGGGAAGGAATCAAAAGGAGAGTCTAGACTTGGGAAGTATAATGACTGATATTTAGAACTTAATGGACAAGAATAACAGCTGATTGAACACAGCAGAAAACAGAATCAGCTCACTTAAAGATAGATCAGAGGAAAATATAGGATGGAAGCACGGGGGGGGGGGGGAAGGATGAGGAATACAGAAAAGGGTGTGGGAGAGATGAAGCGCACCATGGAAAGCCCAGGTACACTGGCAAGCAGCATTTCCTAAGGCAAGCAATGCGAGGAGGCACAGAGATGGTGTCTGAGTGATTTGCACGTAGCCAGCCACTTTGCAAATCTGAGAAGATTATCAAGGCATGACTTCAAGAAGCCCAGGGTAGCCGGAACATGTTAAGCAATGAGAAATCACACCCAGGCTGAACGTTACAAAAAGGCTGAATGTAAAGACAGAGACGGCGCCAATAGCTCCCTGACAGAAGGAAGGCGGTAGACAAACGGTTGTCAGAGGGCCAAAGGAGATCGGCACCTGACCTTCATGGAAAACAGCTGCACTTGGAAGATGCGGAAAGAAAATAATGTAGACTCCGTATTCTAAACAAATTACCCACCCGCCCTCAAATCCCACCTCTCTTTTTCCAAAGTCAAAAAAATATTTTCATACAAATATAACTGGGAAGTATTTGTGAATGGCGGACTCATACAACGGGATATAGAGAAGTCTATAATCTACAAGACAGAAAATTATTCCAGATGGAAACTTAGAGATGCTAAATGGAATGAAAAAATTGTAGATCTGTGTGTAAACGTAAGTAAAGACTGATTGAGGGAAACAACACCCAGAATACCACATTGCTGAGTTCAAAGATACAAAAATTATGCAATAATACGTGAATACATTAATAGGTAAATCAAAAAAGCTAATGTGTTCTAGTCTTTGAATTGTCTGAGGATGAGCTATAAATAACAATTGTAGTAACATTTGATGTCAGTAATGCACGTTTCTTTTTTTAATTTGAAAAAATCATTTATTTATTTGTTTATTTGGTACAGGGTCTGGCCGCCTTGCTCTTGCTAGGCAGGCACTTAGACTGCTGAGCTATCTCCCCAGCCCAATGCATGTATTGATCTTCAGTATAACCATGAAAAAGTATTAAAGTGTGTCAAATTTCTGAATTAATAAATAGTGGGAAAATTGAAAAGAAGTTCAGTAAATCTAAAAGACATTAAAAAGGAGCAGTGTAATAAAACTTCTTTTTATGGGAAGCTCTTTTATTATTTGTTTATTCTTTATTTTATTCTTTCATTTTTTTCTTTCTTTTTTTCTTTCTTTCTTTCTTTCTTTCTTTCTTTCTTTCTTTCTTTCTTTCTTTCTTCTTTCTTTCTTCTTTCTTTCTTGTGGTACCGGGGATTGAACTCAGGCCCTTGCACTTGCCAGGCAAGTGTGTATTCTACTGAGACATCTCCTCGGCTTCTCTTTATTTTATAAAAGAGAATAAACAGTAAAAAATATTAGAAATGATACAGAATTTCACTAAATGACGTAATAGGAATTCAGAAATGGTTGTTATATTGCATACTGTTCTCTTCAAATTAGCTCTTTAGATTATCAGATATAAACATTCAAATTGATCAAAATTATAGAGAAGTAAGAAGGAAAAATATTAAGGACAGCAGACAAAAGGACAAACGAAAGAAGAAAGATAAAAATATTTGTTTACGTATATACACGGGATAGCTTGGATAATTGTACTGTTGATTTCTGCTGGTCGATTAAACCTTTCATATATATATATGCATTAAATAATCAATGAGTTAACCATCCCTTCCAAGAAGTTAGAAAAGCTTTCTAAATAAAACATAAAGAAGGAAATGAAGTATGGAAACTAAGGAAATAAAAAATGTACAATAGCCAAGATCAAGAAAGTTGAAACAGGGGCCAGCCAGATAGCTCAGCAGATTAAAGTGCCTTCTTAGGCAGATTTGAAGGGACTGGGGTTTGATCCTGGGCTTGCTGTGCTGGCCCCACTCCCAGGGCATGCTGACACAGTGATTGAGGAGGTGTGGTGGCGTGCACTGGTAATCACAGAGCTGGGGAGGCTGAAAACAGGAGAATCACTACGAGTCCAGTCTGTGTAGTGACGCCCTGTATACCCTGTACTAAATACATTAAAAAAATTAAATTAAAAAAAAGCTTACTTAAAAAAAATTGAAAGTCAAAGAAAATCAAGCCCCAAAACAGCCGATGTTAGTAATCTAAAATGTGCTCTCACTACAAATCCTACAGATATGAATAAGGCAAAAGAACTTCTGAACAGACTTGTGACAAGATTTGAAAATACAGAGGGAGCAAATAAAATTCTAAAATAATATAAATTATCAATACTGACACAGAAGTGCAAGAAAATGCCAGCCCCATTAAAAAATTCAAAGATTTACACAGACAATCTTCACAGTCCTGATTACCTTTTGTGAATCCTGTGAAACATGAAAGAAGTGTAACAATAGAAAGAAGGACTATTCCCTTATTCTGCTTCTGAGGTCACCCTGAACCTTTGGACAAGCTAACCATGCACACTGGGATGAAAGAAAATTATGAGAAATTTATTTTGTAATCAAGGTGAATGAATCTCCAACAAAATACTAGCAAAAAGCAGATAATATCATTATGAAATTGCTAAGGGAAAAATAAAGCACTCATTATTCATAAATAATATGATTATATTCATTGAAGCTCCAAAACACTGCAGAAAAATAAAGAATTAAGGAGTACAGCAAACGTAAAATCTATGTACAAATCGTATTTGTATATGTCAACAAAAAACAATTATAATAAGTTTTGGGAATTGTCTCAGTTACTTTTCTCTCATTGCTGGGACAAATACTCAGCACCCAAAATGAAGGAAGGAAAGGTTTATTTAGCTCACAGTTACTGGAGGTTACAGTCCATATTCAGCTGGCTCTAAGGCAGAGTGGCACATGGCAGAGAGCAGCCTTTCATGGAGGAGGCAAAGAGCAAGAGAGCAAAGTGGAGGAGAAGCAGCAACAACAGCTGCAGAGAAGTCTGTCTCTCTTAATTTGCAATCAGGCTATCTGCCCCAGGCTGGTAGTGGAAGTACTCACACCCATAATCCCAGCAGCATTAAGACCCATAATCCCAGCCTTAATCATAAATTAATCTCAAACTCTAGAAGTCCCAGCCCCATGCCTGCATGAGACTTTGGGTGTACAACTAGACACAAACTATAACAGCAGTTTTGGGGATCAAAGTTAGGGACTTCTACATGCTTGGCAAATGGCCTACTACTAAGGCTACACATCAAAGCTATAACATAACATAGTCAGAGATCATTTTCATAATATCTAAAACATTAAATATCTAGAAAATAAATCTGACAAAAGATGTACAAGATCTCTATTCTGAAAGCCATAAAATATTACTGAAAGAAATAAAAGACAATCAAAATTGGAGCAATATATTATGTTCTTGGGGTGGGAGTTCAATATTGAAAAGATGGCAGTTGTCCCGAAGTGATATGTAATTTAAGATCTATTCTGATTAAATCTTCGGTTTCTTTTTCTCTTTTTAATTCAATGCCGATGCTAAAATGTATGTGAGAATGTAGAGGTCTAAAGTAGTCAGACTTTTTGAAGAACTTTAGAGTGGAATATCTACCTGTTTTTTATAAAACAAGACAGATGAAAATCTAGGAACTAAGACCCAAGAGAAACCAAAAGAAAGACCATAACCACCACCACCACCACAGTACTTAGTCGCTTGGTGCTGTTAGTCAAGAAGCTCTTGACATTCAGTGGAGAAAGACTAGTCTTAATTGATGCTTTTAATTGGCTAAGTAGAAAAATTTATTCTGGACCTTTATATATACCACCCAAATGCACCACATTCAATCCACTTGGATTGCTAACCTACATGGCAAGACATAAGATTAAGTAATCACCAGATTAGGCAATATAGGAAAATTTATTTTTGACCTTAGTGTAGAGGTCTTCTTAAACAGGACATAAAACTATTCATAAAAGAAGAAGCTTCTTTTTCATCATCAAAATAGAATGGAAGAATATATTTGACACATACATGTGACCAAAACTTGCATCTAGAATGCCAGAAACCACTATGAAAAGCGCAAACTCGCCAGGAATTATGACGCATGCCCCCCCAGCACATGGGAGGCTGAGCCAGGAAGGTCACCAGGAATTAGAGACCAGGCTGGATGATGAAATGAGTTCAAGGCCAGCCAGAAGTACACAGCGAGATCCTGTCTTGACATCTGCCTCGCAGCACAAATAATAGAAAAATGGGCAGAAGGCATTAATTATTTTATTAAAAAGCACATCAATATTTCAATAAAAGCATGAAAGGAGGTTAAATCTTGGGAACAATCAGACGAAATAGAAATTAAAATCACAATGAGTTGTCATTACACCCCCATCAGAGGGCTAAAATTAAAATGACTGACAATTCCAAATGTTTGAGAGGGCTTGGAGCAATGGGAATCATCACATATTGATGGTGGGAGTGTAAATCGGTACAGCTATGTACTTTGGAAAAGTATTTGGCAGTGTCTATCGAAGCTGAGCATTCCCGTACCATTCTGAGGTTGAGACGCAGGAGAAATTGGTGCAAATGTGCACCAAGGCATGTATAAAGGAGTATTTATAGACTCATTATTCAAAAATATAAACATCCCAAATGTCTATCACCAGTAGAATTCTAGGTGGTTAAGTGTTGAAAGACTCAGATAATAAAATCCTGTAAAGGAAGAAAGTAAAGTACATCCATGAAGAGCACAGATGGGTTCTAAAAATGCAATTTTGAGCCCAGGAAAACAGAAACACACAAAATCATACTGGATAACTCCATTTCACCAATTCCAAAAAGAAGGCAAAATGAAACTGTGACACCTAGGAATGTATGCTTAGGTGGTAAATCTATAAAAAGAAATAAAAAGCTCTGAGGGTGCAGTGAGATGGAATGGTTAATCTTGGTTGTCAACTTGATTGGCTTGGGAGTCACTGGGGAACTTAGTAAAGGACCCTGCTGGGAGTGTCTTTGTGGATCTGGGGAAAGTGAATTTGGGAACCATGGAGGCCCCTGGCCCTTCCTCTGTAGGTCTCCCCCATGCTCTGCTTCCTCTGTGCCAGGGGTGGAACAGCTTTCTTCCATAGTGGTGTTTGTGCTCCGGAGCAAGTTAGCCATGGACTATGCCCTCTGTACTCATAAAGCAAAATAAACCTCTCTTCCTTTAAGTTATACCTCTGGGTATATTGTCTCAGCCATTAAAATCTGATTAATACAAGTAGGACAGAAGTTCCCTTGGTGAGACAATGCTTGTGCTGACAGTGGGTAAGTAAGAACTACAGGGTCATGAAAACATATTACTTCTTGACCTGGGTGGTGGACCCTTGCCATGAACTTTTTGCCAAATCCCTGAACTACATAGATTTGCCTTGAATGTGAATGTTAGGCTATGCAATTTAAGAAAGTGAGAAGTAGCATAAAAGACAGAAACCTAGATTTTCAAATGAAATTACTGAACTTTAAAATGCTTGCAACTTTAAGTATTTAGAAAACCGTGGGCTACACACAATTCCATTAACTGTCATTTTGTAACCTCTGAGAATGATGCATGTGTGAATGAAGGATATTATGAATCCCCCCGCCCCAGATTTTGCAAGAGTTTGAATAGCTTAGTGGATTAAAGCATCTGAAAGCAGGCTCAAGGGTTGGGGGTTCAATCCCTAGGCCTATTGTGCTAGCCTCACCCCCAGGGTGAACTGAGATGGCAATCAAGACTGGGGATGTTGTGTGTGCCTGTAATCCCAGCTCTTGGGAGGCTGTAAACAGGCAGATCACTATGAGTCTGATCTAGTAGTGAGACCCTGAACGTCCTGTAGACCCTTCCCTAAAATGCAAAAAATAAAAAAAAATTAAAAGAAAGTGAGGAGCCACCTACTTCATTAGCATATGGAGATTAGAGCCGTGTGTCAGGTTATCTCTTTTGCCCATGTCATTGGCAGCAGACCCCTGAAGTGTAGCTCCCGGGAGATATTTAAAGACTTGTTTCTGATGAGCCTCTGCATTGCAACATGATCAGAATGAAGTAGGGCTCATTCTAAAGTTTCCAAGGCTTTTTAGAGATTATGAATCAGGTAAAAATTAGGCTACTTATAATGCACTGCCACTTGTGGAGATCTGACTATGTATCCGACACCATCCTAACATCTCTGCATACTATTTAATCATCACAGCATCCCTTGCTAGGGAAATTGTTGGTGGTGTTTTCAGATGGGGACATGGAAGGAGAACTGTAGGAGTCAGGTTCTATGTGCAGGAATGCGGCCAGGCAGTGGCAAATGGCAGAGACTGCTCTTACTTAGTCAGCCCTGACCCTACTTGTGAAGCTATCAGTGCTAAGGTGACATATTTAGAGCTTGTAAAGCAGAATGGGAAGTATTTACATTCCCATCATGAAAATGGAACACAGCTGCTCAAGTCCTCACTATCTGGGGCATTTAATAAGTATAAGTGACTGACACCAATCTTCCCACCTCCCCATTTTACTATGGCCCGTGCTATCAGCTTAGCAGGACTGAAGAAGGCCTCCACCAAGATCCATGACAGCTCTTTCTTCAGAATAGGAACAGGAGAGAGTAGAGAGTAAGGGAGGAGAGAAGGGGGAAGGAGAGAGGGAGGGAGGAGAGAGGGAAGGAGGACAGAGAGAGAGGGAGGGAGAAAGTGAGAGAGCTAGAACTAGACAGGGAAGAGAGAGAGAATGAGCTTGTAGCAATGACTGTCTCCCGGGTCATGATTACTGCATAAATAATAAATGACAATATAGCCAAATTACCAGTGTTGAAGACATTCATTCAGAAAATGGGAAATGGGAACCATTGGTTTTGGAAAGGAACACCACAAAGGAGATCTAGTCCCTTTCCTCCATTATTGGAATCTGGAAATTGGGGCACAGGGTGGCACAAAGCACGTGGGTACACTGGGGATAGGTTCACTCCACTCATGATCAGGAATTAGAAATGATGGTTTAACTGGAAGCAGTGGTTTCATCTCTTTAGACTTCATTATCAGATGGGAGTTTTAGGCTCGATTGCTGCCTTTTAAATGGAATTTCAACTATGCAATCTCCTCTTCCAAGTAAATCTTCGTGGCAAGGGCAGTACGGTGCAGACACTGTGGAGGGTATGGTTGATGTAGCAAGAAAGAGAGGCCAGCTCTGTCTCAGTTTTCTTCTTTCCCTTTCTAGCAGACTTGGACATGCTACTTCATGGAAAAGTTGCTGCATCATAGATTTACAATGAATAATTGCAAAAGAAGTCATGAATTTAGAATTCTTTAGAGCATAATTAATTACAGCCTGAATTAGGATTCTAAAGTCTCCTTACTTGAGAAACTCTAATCTTCTAAGTAACTTTCATGAAACCATCTGTAAGCATCATGGAGCAGAGCTGCTTCTACCTGGCCTTCCCCGACTGGCATTCGTGAGTGCTAGAATCTGCTGTCTTCTTGGTAAATTACGAATTTATGAGCTTTTCCAGCTCAGACTCAGCCATTGATGTTTGTACAGGTGTTTTCCACTTTTCCCCTCATATTGTTTGAAAACTGCTATTTGAATCTTGCCTTCCCTTTCTTGCCTTTCTTGTACCCTGAAGCCACGAAATTCACACAGACAAGAGCAAATGTAACTTCAACTCAAGCCCTTCACACCCTACTAAAAGGTCAGGGATGAAAGATCTTTCATCTTTTACAGTGGGGTTTACAAAAGAGCAGGCAGAGAGGATATAAACACTCATCCTCAGTCTCATATCATTGCGACATGCATGGGCTTCAGTCTACTTTCCTGGAAAAAGAAGTTAAAAAGTAAGAATACGAACTATAGAGTCAGACAGTCTTGATCCCAATCTGAAGACTTAGTACCTGTGGTACCAAGGGTAAGGTCTCAAACTCTTTGAGCTTCAGGTTTCTTGCCTGTAAAGTACAGACAGCAGCATCTCTTTTTCTCATGGGGACGAAGGAGGGAAAGCACGCGGTGTTTAGTACAGAGCTTGGCACCCAGCATGAACTCAGTGGTGCTAGCAGCCTCTCATGAACACTCTTGATCATAGACCGGCAAAGAGCGCCTCTGCTTGAGAACTTCTTGTGAGGCAGCATTGGCTGAATCAGAAGAGTCAGCTTGGTCCTGAAGCATGTTTCTTCTGAGACAAGGAAGTCCCTGAAGGCCAAGGTGAGGGTGCTCCAGGTAGGGTCCCAGGGCATGATACCACTCTGACAGTTGAGGCTATAGTTAAACTTGATAAACAACTAAAAGCTTCACCTTTCAGGTCTGTTAGCTTAGCAATCCTTGTGAAAAGCTCACCTAGATCCAAACTCCTAGGCTGACAGACATAGGAAAACTCTGAAATAAAATTTTAGCAGCAAGGTTCCAAGGTGGTAGACACATCTCTGCTTCCTTTCCTGGTTTCCCTTCTGTCCCCAGCCTGCCAGGAACAAACAGGCACTTTTCCTCCTGATGCTCAGTTTTCTCTCTGTGCCTGGAGACTACTATCTTCTATAAATATAGCCCTTTGGGTAAAGTAGTTTGAAATTCTATATGCCTCCTTGGACCTCCCATGGTAAAAAGCCTGGGAGTGATATTTCTTTACCAAAGAAATTCTAGATTAGAAAGTATAATTTCCTTCTCATTAAATATGTAGGCCAATGATCTATGTACTTTCAATACCAAACATGATAAGATGGAGTGTACTGGTGACCTTGATACCCAAGGCTCTAAGATGGCCTCTGTCTTAGTGAGTCAACCTGGTCTTCCTGCACCTTCATTAGTCAAGCTAGTTGTCTCCGCCTGTCCCTCCTGATTCCATACATCTCATGCTATTTCCCAGGCACACTATTCTCTTTCCCTCCTCTTCATTTACCTAAAAGTCATACTGTCTCTAAACCCTAACCATCATGTCTTGGACTCTTTTTGAGTATCCAGAATATAGCCCTACACACTAGATTCAGTTAGCTTTTCTTCATTTGGCGGTAAGCTTACTGGCTGGCTTGTAGTAGTCTCAAATAATTTCATGAATATTATCCATAACTGGAAAGACTATGGTCTTTAGGATGAGTATTGGGACTTAAAAGTCTTTTTTACCTCCTAAGGTGTCTAGCCTGATAGACTTTCACTGTAATTTTTTCTAAACAAAATAGTTTAGTTGAGATGACAGAGTCAAATTGGAATTGACAATGAACCTCAAATCATCCTAAATAGAAGGCGATTATTTAAAATCAGCAGGCCCATTGCAGTGGTCATTTAATAAACCTATGTTAGCACATAGCAGTGACATCCAGCCCCCCAAAAGTCACTTGCTCCGATCTTCATTTGATTCCATTAATGTACCATAAGACACATAGACAACTTCGTAGCCTTTCAGCAGACCATATCCTTAAGAGTACAATAAATATTGACTAAAAGAAAGGAAGAGAGACAGGCCTGAGAGCAGTAAAGGAAGGCTGGTAAGGACAATAGAGCACCCAACCCAGTTCTTCTAGAGGCTGTTCAAGGAGCCCAGCTCTGTGGCTTGGCATGCCGTGCTCACCAATTTCTCAGCGGAGCTGGCTTTCTAGCTTTACCACTCCCATTTTCCTTCATTTGGCCCTGTAAATGGACTCTAGGGTGTTATCAAAATATATTTTAATTTCATGCTGTTCTCTTTTCTTCTATTTTTCTCTCAAATGTTTACCCTTAGCTCATAATTTAACCTAACCAATGAGATCTCTCCTCTCTGGAACCTTCTGCATCAAAACAAATGGTGCCAGTCCCAGTAGGCTATAATTCCTGTTCCTGATTCCTCCTTCTGCTAAGTTGTTTCACTGTACCACCTTAGTAAGACTTAGTAACTAGTGTTCTGTGTGTCTGTATGTGTGTGCATATATATGGTCATTATATATACATATATATGTCATGTATGTACAAAAACATCATGTATGTGTGCACGGATGTGCATATACATCCACACACAGCACAAACACAATACATAATTAGTTACTTCCATGCCATTTTTAATACCAGCTTCTAGACTTTAATCTTTTTAGGAGTGGCAGGAGTGGTCTTTTTATCCATCTTGATATTTTTTTAATATTTATTTATTTATTTATTTATTTATTTATGTGTGTGTGTGTGTGTGTGTGTGTGTGTGTATGTGTGTGTATGGCAAGCTCAGCCCACCAGGGGGCGGGCTGGCTGGCGTGTGGTGCTGGGGGATCGGACCGAGGTCCCTGTGCTTTGCTTGGCTTAGCTTGTTCTAAGTAGGTGCTTTAGACCACTGAGCCATCTCACCAGCCCCATCTTGATATTTTTTGACACTTAGAAATGGCAAAATTTTCTCAATGATATATAATAATAGTGTTAGTATTTTAAAGGCACTTCTATGTGGCACGGACCATGAATTATCTCATGAATACTTAATGGCCATCTGAAACATGAACTCTTATCTTTTTTTTTTTTTTTTTTTTTTTTTTGGTGTTGAAGTAAGCCTTGAAGGCTGCAGGAACTTTTCCCATGCCCACGTGCACGTGGAATGTGGGCAGTAGACTATGAAGCATGGAAGTCTGACAGCAGAGCCTGAATTCTTGCAAAAGATTCAGTGATCCTCCCATAACCCACAAAACTAGGAGAGGGACAAGGTCTTACAAATGAAAATAAGAGGTGCAGATACTTGCAGAAGTATCCATAACCAGTTGGAATTTAGGTAGTACCCAGATGTCCTAAGTGTTGAAAGACAGAGGAAATGGGTAGAAGTAAATTCTGACTGGTGACAGTTTCACTTCAAAGCAGGGTTTAAGTCTCTGCGTAACTCAGTTCTCAGAACCACCACTCTCGTCTGAGTGAATTCTTGAAAGGACCTTGAATGAGATTTCTCGGTGGGTTTTGCTTTCTAGCAGACCAGGTTCCAACAGCCAAGTGTGCAGGGTGCCTGTGCAGGCAGAGGGGCTGCCAGGCAAGCTCAGAGTGTGTGCTGGGTCAAATACAGAAAGAACATGACTCCACTTAAGGCCTGTCACTGGCCTGAATGACACTTAAGTGGCAGTAACACCTGCTGTACCAGATAGTACAAGGTTTGAACACCAAAAGGTGGTTTGCATTAAACAACTTTTAAGTGGCAAAACACAGTGGTTCAGAAAACTTTTTCATTTAAAAAAAATGGAGGACCAACAATGGGCCACCTGCTCTAGTCTGTGAAGTCATGGCACAAATTTCACTGAATAGGGAGGCGAGGGATCTGAGAGACCAGTGAACCACCTTGGTGAGGTTCAGGATCTTATTTCTCTTGTCCCTCCATGACTCCTGTCTTCCCAGAACCAACACAGAGAGTTCCAAGCTAATAAACAAAGCCTTGGATTTAGAGTGAGGAGGCCTGGACTTCTTTAAACTCACTTCTCCCATATCAACTTGGATAACTGACTGCAAATCTGTGGCTTCCGCTTCCTCGTCTGAAAACTGTAGGTATAGCAAATTCCTGTTGTAACTGTCTTGCTCATGGGCTGCTGTAGGTACCAGCGAGCTAGTGGTAAAGCGGATTTTCTAGTTGGACACCATCACATGTAAATAAAATATTGTTAGTCAGATTTTGCAGTGTTTGTGCAGATAGGGGCATAAAGCCAAAACAAAGATAAAGACGCTTCCTGTTGAATGTTGTTTAAAGCAAAGTGGATGCTAAAATGTCCTTCATTTGCCTCCTCATGAGCAGGTCAGATAGAGGAGATGCATATTTGTTGCACGCTGTGCGCTTAGAACACACCCTCCAGCCATCTACCTCTTTCTCTCTGTCTAAATCATCTGCACACTTTTCCAGGTTGTCAGCCATGATAAATATATCCAAGTTAGTGACCCAGGTCATCGAAATCTGTCATTTTCAAACTGTGAAAATGACACAGCTTAGCACTTGTACTGATGCTTCCCTATTCTGTGTTGATTCTCCTAACACAATTCCAGTCTGTGTGGGAGCCTTACACATCTGTGACCTCTTGTCCGACATGATATGGGACACTTGGAAAACATTTAATCCATATTTAAAAGCAATCAGTTAGTGAAACAATTACTTAATGCCTCAATCTCATGTTTAGCGCTGCTTTGTACAGTAAAGGACACGGGAAACAGATTTAAAATATAGGGTGTATTTATACTATCTAAATGGCATTTTTTAAAATAGAAGTTTACAATTTAAAAGCATCTCACATTGTGAGCAACTAAATAAAAGAAGCATTATTGGGTTATGACATAAAATATAAAATAAATGCCCATAAATCTGTGTTGATATAGACATGGTACCACATAGTTGTAATCCCATAATTCTGAGAAGCTGAGGTAGGAGGGTCATATGTTTGAGCCAAGTCTGGACAATTTGGTGAGTCAGGGAGTCCTTGTCTTAAAATAAAAATCTAAAAATGGCTAGGGATATTTTCTTAATGTGAAGGCCCTGGGTTTACCTCTAGTATTAAAAAAAGTGGAGAAGAGATAAATATTCAGCATAAGTTAGTAGTAATATATCAGTATTGGTTACATGATTGGGACAAACTCATCACAATGTATTAGGTTTAAATTATAAGAGAAAAGGTGGGTACAGGATATGAAACCTCTTTGAAATATCTTTCTAATCTCTCTGTGACTTAGAAACTACAAAAAAAATACTTACTTAAAAATGTAGCTTCAAAGCAGTTTGCTTGTCTCGTGCATATCATACTGAATATGCATAGTTGTCTTTGTTATCTCCTTACCCTGTAAAAATTACAGCAAACAAAATATGTGTAACTGTACAAAGCAGAACTGAGAACAGGCAGGAACAGATGAAAGAAGTAAAACATTTGGAAAATAGAGAGTGGATGAAGGGCAATTGACTTGAGAAGGGAAAGGAACCTGAAATTTCTGCAAAGAAGAAGTAGGCAGAGGGGACACAGAGAAAACCAGTCAGACTGCAGAGAAAGGCTGAGAGGGGAACAAAAGCTGTCTCACAGATGCAAGATCTCAGTTTGCTTCCCCATCTATTGTTCCTTAAGTCTTTGGGAAGACACATTCCACAGACTTGGGCATAAGCTGAGAACAACGAAGAATGAGAAACAAGGTAGAAGAGCCAACTCTAGGACACGGGGGACCAGAAGGCTGGCTTTAGCAAGGCAGCTCATGGGGAGCGCCAGCCCCAGTGGCAGAAGGGTGGTCTGAAGCACAAAGCAGGGCTGCGAAGAGGGAGGACTCTGGGTAGAGCAGCAAAACCAGGTGATCACCCAGTACATTTAAATCTGAGAAGAGCTCTGTGGTTTTCTCAGAAAGTTTAGGTCTGACTCAATAAAAAAAGCAAAAATAAACAAAGCCAACATAAAAATAAATAAGAAAATAAGAAAAATAATAAATAGAAAATAAGAAAACAAGCATTTTCAAAGGACATGATATGGCACAGTGGAGATGGTATTTAGTCATAATAATGTAAACACTGATCTTGATTTGGGAAAAATGCAACATTGGGAAGATGGTGGCCCTGTGCACAGGGTGGATGGGGGAGGACAAATGGGCTCAGACCTCGTCTCCCATAGTGAGAAGTCAATAAAAATAGCTGCATTGGGAAAGTCAGTAAAAGACACTCTTTTTTTTTTTAATTTTTATTTATTTATTTGAGAGAGAGAGAGAGAGAGAGAGAGAGAGAGAGAGAGAGAGAGAGAGTGGCCAGCTCAGCCCACCAGGGGGCGGGGCTGGCTGGC
>NW_004524605.1:9199540-9202626 GCF_000260255.1 Octodon degus | reverse complement strand
GTGCTGGGGGATTGAACCGCGGTCCCTGATGCTTTTGCTAAGCTTGTTCTAAGTAGGTGCTTTAGACCACTGAGCCATCTCTCCAGCCCAAAAGACACTCTTGTTGGCTACATATTTGTGTCTTTCCTCTTCTGCAGTTATATATAGAAACCTAATCTGCAATGGGATAACATTAGGCTGCAGAACTATGGAAGGTAATGAAGTTGGATGACTTCATGAGGGTGGACTTTTCTTTTTAAGATTGGCATTCTTATAATAAGAAATAGATACTAGATAGCTCTCATTCTCTTCCACCACCATGGAAGGACACAGGGAGAAAGTGGCTACCTAACAAACAAACAAACAAAAAAAAAAAGAAAGAAAGAAAAACAAAACAAAACAAAAACAAGTTAGCACCACCTTGATCTTGGAAATTCCAAGTTACAGTAGACTTATAAACCATGGGTCTTTTAAGCCACCCAGACTAAGGCATTTGTTATAGCTGCTCTCTATTAAGACAGAAAGTATAAGAGATATGAAGCTAAATACATTAGATAGCTAGTAGAGTCTAAAAGAATTCCCCAAGAAAGCCAAAATCTATGATGGAAAGGGATGAAAGAAGGGAATATTGAGTTTTGGTTTATTATTTGAAATAGCACTTGGGTCTGTAATTTGTATATATGTATTATTTATGGAACAAACTTAAAATATGTATATTCTACCAACCGCTGACAAAAAACCATAAAACATCTGTCTTCATTTTGCTGAAAGGCAGCTGAGACTGGGGAGGGAAAGGGCCATGCCCAGACTCACCTGAGACCGCACGGTGCAGAGGGGCCACAGCTCAGATCTCCTGACCCGAGCCAGGGTCTACTCCCTGTAGCGGGAGGAGAAGAAAGCAGACGCATGAAAGTGCGCAGTCTGCACCCAGGGGGGATTTCAGGGAACTCACAGCCCTCTGCTGGTTTCAGGTTCACTGTCCGACCTTTACACCTTCGGTGTGTCCTGAGGGACAGCAGATGATGCCCTGTCCAGTTTAAAGGGAACGACCTTTCATGCACAACAGTGAGCTCCTCAATTAATCTCCCATCAGCCCCCTGTGTCATATCGCCAGATCCCTCCCCAGCCCCGTGTAAATGCCACACAGATTTATAATACAACTGCCTTTTCTCGGGGTGAGAAAAGCTCATGTGGGAAAAAATGTAAAACCCTCGATGCTTTTAGAACTAGTAATTTCCTTTCCTTTCTCACATAGTAAAGGGAGAGCCTGCTTCCTTTTCTGCTTTGTGCAGCTAAAGCTTGTTTTCCTACCATATTTTGTGTCTGGCAAGAAAATCTGGGTTGGGCAAAGTTTCCTATTTCCTTAGCTTGTGCTCAATCACCCGGGCTACTTTGTGCTCTGAGCGGGATCTCGTCTGTGTGTGCACTAGCTTATGTGATTTGGGGCCCACTGCATGCCATCCTTCATTCCTCAATGATAGTAAGCTTCTCTGGCTGCCATCTACTCCTAAGTGCACTGTTCTTCGTTCTTTCATTCCAGTGCCCTTCCCCTGCTGGGCCTAAGCTAGATTCCAGGAGCTCCATGAAGGAAACAGGTTCCCCTACTGTCCTTCTGGAATGCAATGCAGTGCAAACATTGTACGAGGTAAACAGTGATGACACATGTATGACCCCGTGACCGAGTGCAGGGATTATTACTATGGGATCCTATGAAAGAGAGTCTAGCCTAGTTAGTTTGGGTGGTGCATTTTGGTCAGGGGTGTTGTATGACAATCCATGGGATACTTTGCCACATGCTGAGTGAGGACTTAGTGATCAACACACATTGGTTATTTCTTTAGCAAATACCCTTCAAGTGGTTTTCAATATTACAATCAGTTGAGAAACTAAAATCATCATTATCATTGCTTTGTTAAGAAAATAACAATTTAAAATTACACATTTCTGTTCAATGACTCTTGAATAATTAGGACTGGGATAAGATGGCACTATATCTTTTGACATTGGGTCAAACAGTGATGAAATAGCAAACCACCTTTGCTGTGCTAGCAATTAACACAATTCCTCATTCCAAGAGGCAACACTTAGACCTTTTCACACTCTCACACAGTCATTTCAACTTTGAAAAGGTAAGAAACACACACACACACACACACACACACACCACACTACACCACACAAATGGTTTGCTTCTAACAAGTACCGTATGCATCCTAAATGGGAACAAGCATTTATAGACATGGGAAGCTGGTAAGCAAAGTTTAGAAACTAGCAAATGCAAGTTGCTGCTTATATAATAACAGTTTAGGTAGCAACTTTCCAGAGGTCAAATAATGACATGATTATTTTGCAAGGGTTCTAGAAACTATGAATGTAAATTTATTTAAAGTTAGTACCATTTCCACAGAGGCTATCACTGTGACATTGGAGAAATAATACCCTAGAAAATAGATCCCTTAACTTTGAAGAAGACATATACATATGTACGTATCGCCCCTCCTACTCCCACCATACATGCACAGCTTGATAGCTTACTGAGGTTGTTTATTTTAAAAGATAATCAACAACTCTTTTAGTATTGTACAGGCCTTTTTCAGTGTTGATTTGTTTGAAATTTTATTCAATCCTAAAAGCCTCTCTAGAATGTCAATATTTTATTCTTATTTGAAATGCTCTTGTTTTCATATTTACCATTCTCTATACTTTTATTTTATTTTTTGCAGTACCGGGGATTGAACTCAGGACCTTGTGCTTGCCAGGCAAGCGCTTACTCTACTGAGCCATCTCCCTGACCCTATTCATTCTCCATACTTTAGGATGTTTTCTTTGGAGAATAGTTTGGGAGGCATTTGTTTAATTATTTCTTTTTTTTCATTTCTTTTTTTTTTTCTTCTTTTTCTTCTCTTTTTTTTTCCTTAATTTTATTGATAAACAACTAGCGATAAGAGAGTCTCAAATCAAATTGGTACGACAGCTTCAATAATTAACACATTGCATACATTCTTTCTAGTGGTTATTTGCTGTAAAAGGTGCAGACATGATATCCTATTTACAAACTCTATTAGAACAAATCCCTCTATTCATTAAGAGAATGTAACTATATATCT
>NW_004524605.1:9152867-9199440 GCF_000260255.1 Octodon degus | reverse complement strand
CTTATTCTGCTGAGCCATCTCCCTGGCCCATACTTTTAATTCCTACTATTATGTTTTGTGAACTTGATTGAAAAAAGCTTTTTTATTTTATTTTTTTATTTCAGGGAAGCGTCTACAGTGTGTTCAGGTTTTCACTACTAGATCAGACTAGTAGTGTGATTCTCCTGTTTACAGCCTCACAAGTGCTGGGATTACAGGTGTGTGCCACCATGCCCAGTCTCAATTGCTCTCTCAGCATGCCCCAGGGGTGGGGTCAGCACGAATACAGCTGTCATGCAACAGTTCTTTAGTGGTTTTACTGTCACCTACTAATAATGTTCACTCAAATTTGTGTACTTAATGACTCCTTTTGAAGAGGACTATAATCTTCTAGACCTACAGCATTGACAAATTATTTTTACTAGAATGATACTTTCAAAACGCAGAATCATTATACCAGAGATGAACTCTATATTTGTAGCTACCTTAGGGTCATAAAACCAAAGAAAAATTACAAGCAGAATTATAAGACCAATCCATACCACACATAAGCAACTTGGAAGACTGAGGCCAGCCTGGGAGACTTAGCAAGACTCTGTCTCAAAATAAAATTTAAAAAGTTCCAGGGATATAGCTCAGATATAGAGTTTTTGCTTAACTTATTGGAGGCCCTGGTTTCAATACTTAGCACCATAAAATACAAAACCAAATGAGGACAAAGATAAAAACATTTTGAATTACTAGAAATAGTTTATTGTTAAGAACTACGGCATTTACTGACCCCAAAACACCATCTGTGGCACCACATGCCATATACGCATATCTCAATAGATTGTTGAGACCGATTACTTTAGTTCATTAGTGACGCTTTTAGGACTTTGGTGGTCTTTCTCTGTAGGTGTGTGTGGCATTGTGTGATCATGCATACTCTGATTCAGCACGTCTAAAATACATACATTGTATGAAGTTTCAGTTTCCTTGCTGGTGTATCTCCTCTTTTTCCAAATAAAACATCATGTCAGCCTTCATCCAAAAATAAAATAATTGCTTAGAATTATTTTACTGAGCAAAAATTTTTTTCCATTAAATTATACTTTTTCATTTTCAATGGCTCATTACAGTAGGAATTTATAGTGCTACGGTATAATTGCAGGTACAAGAAAGGACCCTGAATCCCTGCAGTCCCTATGTACAAAATGGTTGTGTAAAATGTATTTGCTATTTTTAGGGTAATAGAAATAAAAGCCTCAAATTACAGAAACGAACAAAAGCACACCCGTACTTGAGTCCCTGACAAGTGGCTGGGTGACAGACTTAAGCCTGAGAAGCTGCTGCTGCAATCCTGTAGAATAAATTTCTAACTAGTGCTACAGATTCTGCAAGGCAAGTATGAAAATGACTTCATCTTGTTCCTTCTGTCAAGAGTCTGCAAAATATACTTAATTAAAATGAAAGGCATCCATAGGGCTTGGAAAGTGCAAACTAATTCATATTTAAAGAAATGTACAAACTGCTTTGGGCATTTCCACACCATCCAAAATTGATGCATCTCTCAACGTAGATGCGATGCTGCTTCTCTTTTTCTTGCTTCTGGGATCCCATACACTACTCTAACATTTCTATGCCCTCTTTACCCCAGGCAGCACAAGGTACTTCATGAACCTCACATTAAGGATGTTAATGTACTCATGAGGCCACATAGATGGCAGGCAACATGGTCCCAGCTTATAAATAAATGAACAAGCTCAAATAGAAGGATAGGATTTTTCTTTCCAGGCTGTTTCTGCTTACCTTATTTCTCAAGCACAATAAAACTTGACAGTCATTTACTTTTTTATTAATTCATCTTTCAGTCACTTAAGGAATGTGTATGAAAACCAATGTTTTCTGCATTGAATTAAGTACTTAGTAGGAGAGCGGTCAAGTAAATTAAAAGCATGCCCTGCATGAAGAAGCTAACTGCTAGAGAGAAAGTATGTACACACACACACACACTGAAAGATGATTTGTTAAAAATAAATTAATGTCAATATAGATATCTGATAAGCTCATCTAGAAATTTAGATAAAAACTCTGTCCTAGAAAGTTGGTGGTGAAGCAAGTATTAGGAGAGAGATGGTGGAAAATCAGAAGGATGTTGATTTAATGATCAAAAATTACACACTTTGGATACACAGGAGACAAATCCATGGTTGAATGGTCAGAAAAACACTACTAAGGAAGTGAGAGTATGAGTAGAAAATAGAGTCTAATACACTGTTTAATCCTTATTCCTTGTTCAACTTGGGCCATCGATTATCTTCAAGACTCGATATAACCATTTGAGTTGAAAATTTAAAGCATAATTCTGTTTTCAAAGGCACAAAATTGCAGGCTCAGCAAGGTCACATCACCTATCCTGGGCCACAAAGGTAGAAAGTGGGAGAACCAAGATTGCAGTCGCCTGTTTCCCTCCAGAACGCCTGCTCTCCTTACGTGATTTCATTACACCATACGGCTTCCAAACAGTGATGAGCGACAGCTCAGAGTCCAGCTGATGCTAGATCCCTGGCATCCTTGATGCCAGTAAGGTTAGGTTTCACATCGAGCAAGTGGAATCGTGGTGGCTGACTTCAACAGAGGACGCCAACAGTGAGGAAAAGCGCGAGTATTCTCATTGTGTGAGCGCGCGCGCGCGCGCACACACACACACACACACACACGAGTGGTTCAGAAAGAGGAACTTGAGAGAGGGTGTAAAGGATGAACCAGAGGAAAGACTTACAGAGAATATGGACATTACTTCCCTCAGGCATCTAGGCCCAGAGGCTGCTATTGCTGTCCTGTGTTCCACCCCGATGTCCCCAGACTTCTCCAGCTTTATCTCATACCACTGCATACCTTTGTTCTCTGTATCATCCAAACTAGCCTTCTTTCAAGAAAGAAGAAGTTGGAAGAAGCTACACTTCTTAACACTCCCCACCCCCCAAAACAAACAAACAAACAAAAAATACTATTGTTCTAATTGGTGGAAATGGTTTTTCTCCTTTTTTATACCATAATTCTTGCTCCTCCTTCAGATTTCAATTTCAGTAGAACTCCGCTTGGGAAGCATTTGTGGGTGCTCCTGCTTAGGTCAAGTACTGTGTTAGAGACTGACAACACGTCCTCCTTTGGAGACTCTGTCATAGCTGGAGTTATCTGTTTACTCACGTGCTTACTTGATGAACAGCTGTTTGCTTCCACTAGAATATGCCCCTCTAGACTAGATGGTGTCTGAGAACCAAGGCTGCATCTGCTTTTGTTTATTACATTATTCCCAAAGCCCACCATAGTGCCTGCCATGGAGGAGACATTCAGCATTTGTTGAATGAATGAGTGGATGGGTGGATGAATGAGTGCACATCCCGTGGCAGAAGCATAGCTGTGAAAGTGAAAAGAAAGTCACAATAAAACATCTGGCCTGAGCACCCAGTGATGGGTTGGGGGCTACAAGTGGGGGAAGCAGAAGCAGGGAGGGCCGAGGCTTAGGCTGTGTCACTGATGGCTCTGCTGTTGCTCAAGCCTGGCTGATACAAAATTAGAGAGCTTGAATGAGTGAATGCAGTTGGCACTCGCGCCTTTCGAGGTGAGGTCCGGCTCGAATTGTGATGCAAGAGACAAAGAAGTAGAAACAGAAATGCCTGAGAAATCCAACCTCACCCTAAACAGCACCCAGGCAAAGCTAAGCCCCTGCCTGGAAGTGGCCTCAAGTCTGGATCGTCCACCTTCTCAGGCACTGACGCATCCAGCCAACCATCGGCCAGCTGGATAAAGCTTCTGTGGTTTCCTTTACATTTGAGTGGAGCCTGGTTCCTCTTCCTCATCCTAGAGAGATTTCAGAATGTCAACTGCCCCAGGCAGAGAGCAGCTCATCAGAGTGGAAAAGGGCTCTGATGAAATTCTCCAAAGTTCCATCAAACATCACCTTTGTCAGGGCACTGACACCGCACCCAGAGCACCCTCCCTCTGTCCTTTCCTGTACTCTATGCGCTGGAGCTCACAATCCCGCCCTCCAGATTACAAGAATTGCCCGTGTACACCACCATGTTCAGCTCAGCCACATTTTCCTTCTTGTTTAGGTGTCTTTTTCTTTTTTAGACTGTGAGATCTTTAAGAGCAGAGACTTTGTCAATTTCATGTGGCAGCTTGGGATCCAGAGCAGCGAGTCTGGAGATGATCTGCTTGGCTCCAAACCCCGGCCATTCCATACACCGACTGCAAACCACCAACAATTACTTAATCCCTCTCTGCATTTCCATTTCCTCCTTTGGCAAATGAAAACAGTAATAGTAGCAACCTCTCTGTTATTCACTAATTCATAATCCACTCAGTGATTATTTATTAAATGCTTACCATACTCCTGGACTTGTTCTAGGAGTTAGGAACACAACCATAACAAAACAGAAAGGGTTCCTCTAGTTTTGTAGTTTATATTGTATAGCAGGAGAAAAGAATTATATGTAAATAAATATATGTGACAATTTCAGAGACTCAGAGGAGTGTGCTGGGCTCACAATAGCTGTGTATATCTGTCCCCGATTTATTCAGCAGCATCATGTTGGTAATTTGTTAGTGGTGGCGAACCTATGGCATGACGCTGCAGCAGGCTGCTTGTATCACGGAAAGCTCTAAAGGGTTTGCCATCTCTGGCTTAAGCCACGGAATCAGCTATAATGTGATTCTTTACACCACACAAATTGACAAACGCTACAGATCTGCACCCTCTTACCCACCCCAAACTTGTCTCCCGTGAGACCCAAATATTAAGCATGTCTCTGTATGGAAAGATCCTCAAAGAGGGTGATTAGAAGACAGTGACTAAGATTTAAGATCAGGCCGGCTCACTGTAAAGGGATCTCTGCAAAAGTGAAGTTTGTACGGAGACATATTTCTATACGTAGGAGCAGCCAGAAGTGACAGAGAGAAGAGTGGTGTAGCCAGACTGGACTCAAAGACTTCAAGGACAGTAAGTCTAGTGAATATTTTGGGGACAATAACAATGAAAGCTGCTGAGGCTGGAGCATGGGGATCGAGGGCAGAATGAAATGAGGCAAGGCCAGGAAGAGTTTGCGTAGAGCCTTGTGTGTCCAAGGGGTCCTCATTATTCCAAGGTGAATGGCAGCTATTGGAAAGTATCTGCAGGAGATGCTCAGAAGGACATCATGTCACCTGGGGCTTAGGGGATGGCTATTCCTGCTACGACTTACTTCGGTGTCCCCTCAGTGCGAGTACTGGCCAACACATCGGTGGCACCCAGGTGTGGTTTGTTGAGTGATGAATATATGATCACAAAGAAGCCCTGCCCTTCTCTGAGCCTCAGTTGCCTCACCAGAAAATTTAATTATTTATGAAAGTGTTCTCATGGGTCCCTTCTGTTCCCTGAGCTCTGCCACTGCCCCATCGCGGATTGCAGGCTGGCTTTGCTTACCCTGGCAGAGGTTACCACAGCCCGACAGGCAATATTCTCAAACAAACAGGCAACACCACTTTGGAGTCATCTCACTGCAAAACTCAACATTTCTACCTTGTACAATGACATGAAACATAACAGCTCTCGTATTCCCGTTCTCTTCTTAAGGGAGGAGGGAGGGGAAGAAAGGGAGAGAAAGCCAGGCATCCACTAACGAGGCCATAAATATTGATGTCTACCTCAGGCCCCCCTAGAGCTCTATCATTTTGGTAACTGGCTGATTAATAATAGATTAAACACTCTAGATTTGCTTACTCTAGGACCTGTGACTTTCAGCGCATCTGCTGTGAGGGATGTGACTGAGATGGAGATCAACAGATCGTACCAACTTCCAGCATGAAAATACAGTGCGAGGGGACACAAACTGGTCATGACAACCAATATTTCCACTGACTATATCCCCAATGGTGTATGCAAATGTGGTGTTGTCCCTTCTGATGTTAACTTTTCTTCTTAAGAACCCACCCACATGATACACTAAGTAAGAGGATTGGATTAATATGTGCCATAGGTTAGTGTTCTGAGTAAACAGACAAGGAAGGAAGCATTCCCACTTGTATGGTGCTGAACTTTATCCAAGTCCTGGTTGACACCCACAGGAAGGTGTGACAGCACAGATAGACTTGGGATGCATATCCATGACCTTTGGGATAGTCCATCTTGGATGAAAAACATTCGTGCTTCTGAGGATGGAGGCAAGTGCCTGATAAAGATATTCACTGACACCCCTCTAGGTGACAGTGGCCAGGTAAATGATGGCCCCTGGGAGTAGACATGGATGTCTGGGAGTTCCCACTAGATACTGGCCCATCTGGACCAGGGAGGATGTTTCCAGCAGCAAACTCCAAAAGACAGCTTGGAACATCAGGAAGTGTTTTGGAGAAATCACGTTGGCTTTCTAGTCTGGAACTCTCACTGGTTTCTGTGAGCTTGATTTTGTCCCTTCCCTGGGTGTCAGTTTCCCATCTGTTTGGTGAATGGACAGAGAGGAATGTTTCTCAAACAGTCTCAGGTCTGCTTAGAGTTTTCCTCAGGCTTCCTTAAGATGCTATCATTTCGGTTACTAGTGGATTAGTAATAATTCCTTAAGATTTTCCTACTTTAAGATCTGTGACTCACAGTGCATTCTCAGTGATCTTATTCAATGTGTGTTAAGAGGGAGGAGTAAGTATCTCAGCTCTTCCAGTGTGACCATTCTTGAAGGAAAGAGCCCTGTATCTTCCCACCTTTGCTGTCAATGTGGGCAACATGTGAATGGAACTAAACACAGTACTGAACTACTGTGACAAGTACTTCACGGATGTACAGGGAGCAAAAAGGAGAGGAAGAAGTCGTTTGCAGGCCAAGGCTGAACTGAGCTACAATTTCAGCTCCAGGTATCCCATGAAATGCGTAAGGTACCTTCGTTATTTCTAAGGGGTTGTCTGTTGAAACATCTTTAGGTAAAATCCATCGTAAGGTGTCTTTGGAAACTCGCATAGATCTCAGCTGCCCTCCTATCAGGGTGTTGACAAGCACCATCAGAGGCAGCAACATCCAGCAGAGCAGTGCTGCTGAGGCGCCAGGAAGCCTCTCAGAATGCAGATTGCACAGGAAGTCAAGATGCAGAGGGCGGGGCTCACCCCCTCCATCCTCCTCTCCCTGGATATGCACTTCAGCACCTGATGCAGCGTCATAGCTTGAACTAGCTCCTCTGCAGCTGACTCGCCTCCCTCTGGAAACTGACACCGAATTATAATATTAATAAGATGTGGGTCATGCGCCTGAGTGACACTTTATGAAACACACTATCTTCTCATTCATTGTCTCTTTAGGTCATCCTCCCGTCGAAGGTGGGAGATGTGCTCAAAAGGTACTTTTAACCATTTCACAGAGAGGCTTGGCCCTGGGGCAGTCACTGGGCAAGGATGCAAGGCTTCCACTTGACATTAGTTTCCTAGGGCAGGATTTCATGCTCTTTCGCTGAACCCAGTTGCCTCACAGTAACATCAGCTTTTAGGTGCAAACTGAGTAAGATAATGTGCAGGGCTGTCAAATTGCATAGAGGCCTGAAGACTCTAGAGGCCTAGACCATGACTGTAGGGGCCGAGACACTTGGTCAAGGACCAGTTGTGTAAACTCAGGCCAGAGTGGGAGTTTATTATCTATGAGGTATGAAAATTAATAGTTTCTACCTTCTTCACTTGCTGTGAGGTTTGGTGAGGAAAATATACTTCTACAAATTATAGCTTGTTATGTAATTATGATGGTAGTGATGAGGGCGAAGATGGTGATTTATAATGCAAGAACAGGTGCCTGCTAAGTCCTTTGATGTGCTGGTTGTTGTGTCCACTACTCTTCACGTGAACTTCTTAGGTCTGGCCCCATGATGCCTATTGCATGACTGGCTCTCAGGATGCATGTGCCTTGGGGACTATCAAGTTTTTTTAACAATGGAGATAATGTCCCAAGGAAGATAAAGAAAGCTCTCTGGTACAGATTAGTTTTAGTTATTGGAGGTCAAGATAGAGGTTGAGGTAGAGTAGGGGGTAGAGGTATGGGAGAAGGAGGTGAACCAGGAAAATTATACCGCAGTTCCTTTTGTGCCACTGATACAGAATTTCTAATGTTTAGTTAAGAGACAAGCTACAAATAATTCAAACATAATAGCAGACAGATTTTGTGGTGCACTCAGAGAATACGGGAGCTGGTAGGACTTTAGGGGTTCACCTTGTCCAAGCCTTGAGAAGACAGTAAGGGCAGCCTAAGGCAAAGGGAGAGCAGGCTCAAGGTCAGACCCAAGGAAGCTGCTGCCTTCACAGCTCTCTGTGATCACTCCTTTGGCAATGCATCTCATTAGGGTCTTCCTTGACATCTTTTTTTTTTTTTTTTTTTTTTGTATTTTGTGCAGGGTCTCACTATGCAGCTTGGACTCAGAGTGGCCTCCCCAGTGCTGAGATTAAAGGCATGCACTACCACATCTGAACTCCACTGGTGGCTCAGCACGCCCGGGGGTAGGGCTGGCATGGCATGTGGTGCAAGGGATGGGACTCTGGCTCCTGCACTTGCCTAAGCATGTGCTTAGCCCTCTGAGCTATCTCACTGGCCCTTTCCTTGACATCTGTTAAGCCTTTTCTATTCATTTCCATCTATGTTGGGAGCTGAAAGTGAAGATTGCAGTAGCATCAATAAGAGGTTTGAACAGATGGTGGAAAGGTCACGTGGTCCTCAGTAGCACTACATACAAGATGGGGCAGAAGGGCTCGTCTATGTGGATCAAGTGTTTCTTATGGTCTCAAAATGCTGCTGTTCTCCTTGCTTGATCTGGGCTTCAGGATCCTTGCCTTCTTCTCCATGGCTCCCATGAGCGCTAGCGGGTCTTCCCATAGCACTAGGAGCCCTGGGACCTCATTTCACCTTTTTTGTCACTGATTTGTGACCTCATTTCACCTTTTCTGTCACTGATTTGTGACCTCAAGGCAAACCATCTCTGTGCATCATGGCCATCTTCCTAAGGCGCACACTCCCACTCTACTTCTGTGTGCACACTGGAGCTAAATTAAAACAATAGGTGGGGACAATGCTTTGAGAAAAGTGGCAAAGGGCTATATATACACACCCTTGCACGTATTACTAATCATGTGTTATTCATATTTCTGTCATTGCCAGTATTGTTTCTCATAATTCCTCCCCAGGTAACAGAGGACCTGTGACTAAGAAGACAGGCTTCCACCTACATCAAAAGAGATCTGAGCAAAGACTCACTGCTTGACTCTTGACTATCACATTCTCTCTGTAATTTTTCTTTCTTGGAGTCAGTTAACATATTGGAACCAAGGTTGATGTTTCCCTTGCCTGGTTGATGCCTCCCAGGCTAAAAATAGACACTAAGTTGGTACTACAGAGTAAAGAAACCAAGCATATAACTTACTTAAACAAATGAACACAGTGTATACTTTCCATTGGGGGTGGGGGTTAAAAAACCCTTTACAGATGATTATACGATTTGTCCCACAGAAATTCTGGAGAAGGAACCAGGGTTTTGGGGGATTGATAACCACTAGTACAGGGATGATGCTTCATACTTTATACATTATTTTTATATTGTTAGTAAACAACATATTCCAGTATTTATCAAGTGCTGCGTGATCAACACATTGTGATAGACCTGATAGCCAACAGAATCAGTAGTTTCAATCCTCCTTTCAGGCGAGCAGAGGGAGGTGTGATGAAGTCGAGTAACTGGACTTATGTCGGACTCTTAAAGCAGAGGTGTGGCCGCATCCCACTTCACTGCTAACTTTCCAGTGGCTTATGATGCACTTTCAATAAAAGTCAAACTTCTTTCCATGGCTTGTCAGATTCTGCCTGATCTGATATGTTTTCTGTCTCCTTTTCTTAATTTCCCTGTCAATTCTCTCCCTTGCTTTTTCTTTTTTAATACTCCAGATACTGTGGTTGTTCTTCCATTTCTATGTAAATAGAAAAGTCGTTTCTCTTCTAGAAAATTCTGCTCCAACTGTTTTTGTAAAGCTAGAATCTCCTTGGCCCTGAAGTTTGGGGGAGGATTAAATATCACCACCCAGTGGGGGCCTTCATCAGTCCACCATTTAAACATGTATCTTTATGTTATTTCCTCTCAACATCTCGATTTTTTTGTCCCAAGAATCAGTGTTTTACAGTTACTATATTCATTTAGTAGTTTGTTTGGTTTTTCATTTTTTTCCCTCATGGAGCTGAGGCTCATGAAGTCAGGTACCTCACTCCTCTTATTCACCACTGTAATTCCAGTGTCTAGCACAGCCTGGCACAGAGTGGGGAGAGCAATATATAATGAAAGGATAAGTGAGATTTATGAGCTTGGCCTTGGATCTTGAACCAGATGTTCTGACTTCTAGTTTTCTGATCCTTCTCTTGCATCTACAAGATCTCTCACCACCCAAGCACCGGTTCCCTCTCAACCCCATTTCTCAGGATGGAAACAGGCAAGGGCTCTTCCTTTCTCAAGTGAAACAAAGATTCCAAACATCACACCTCTAACAGAGTACAGGACGGGACAGTCTCTGCCACAAGCAGCCCTTGTACTTCATGGATATTTATCTGGTTTTCCACATCGCAGAATTGTAGCATGGGGCCTAGTGCCCATCTGTGGCAGGTTCCAAGGATGTCCACTGGTAAGTGACTGAGGACATGCCTGCTTTCCATGACCAGGGATCTCTGCTAGATCTGGGATTATCATGATCGAAGAAAGACATACAGGGTGGATTCTTAGTGCAGCTGTCAATCCACTTACTGTTCCTCTCTTTCTCATCTAACCAGCCACCATCCACTTATCTCTCCATCCCTGCAGTATTTATTGAGATCCTACCATGTGTCAGGCATCTAGCCCACTATTAGCAGCCTCTCTCCCACTTAAGAAATTCATTTATATAGCGGGCACAACAATCATAAGCTAACTTACATGGGCTTGCTATCAAGGCCAAAGGTGACAAGCTAGATGAAACTCAAATTCTGAAGCACATAGAAGAGGTTACGATTGCCTGATGCAATTTCACAAATGAAGAGTGAGTAGGAAGAACCATGGCATAGTGAAAGCCCACGCCTGCTCCGTTGGTGGAAAACCTGAAACCAGCCTTCAACTTTTTTTTAACCCTTAATATAGTTTAAGAGAAATTTAAGTATAAGGGGAAAATGACATTTCTATGACATAACTTATCCCAACAAATAATCCCCATCCCTCCCCACCTGTACAACTCAGGACATTAAAATAGAACGCACTGTGTAAAAATGATGCTATAGATTGAAATATTATTTAAATAAGAAGTACAGAGCCCAAAGCATTAGAACAACTAGAAACCATCTGCCATTATCCACTTAGACTCTGGGCTACACTTTATTCTTCTCTGAGGTGTACTACCCCTCCCAGATGTACCTCTCCTCTTCAAGGCTTGGATGCCTGTACTGTGGCCGGGGAGCACCTATGTCTCTTCCTCTTCTCTCCAAGTCCTCATACTTTGTATGAAGTACAACTAAACTCTAAGAGTTCACACATCATCAATCTTTTTTTTTTTCATTTAGTCCAAATTAATTTTGTTAAAAAACAATGTCATGCTCATTTACCCTCTTTTTTTTTTTTTTTTTTTTTTTTTTGTACCGGAATTGAACTCAGGGCCCCACACTTGCCAGCAGGTGCTGTGCCTCTGAGCCATCTCCTTGGCCCTCATCATCACTCTCTTAAAGCCAGGGGAACTGAGGCTCATGGTTCATTAATGCTGTATCAAGGACGGCATCTAGAAGGTGGCAGAAACAGAAATAGAAAGCAGGCGTTCAGCCTCTGAGCCCCGTTCCCCTGACAGCGTATTTGTCTCTTAATATGTTGGCCTCGTTGGAATTGGGAGCGGCAGCTGGGTCTCAGCATGAGCGTGATTCCTCCCCACGTTCATGGGAGGACGCGGCCATTTGTTCTACACCAGCATCTGTGTGGTCTCCTAAAGCTATCGCTTCTTTGTCTAATCACCAGTCAGATGATCCTCACGCTCCAAGTGAATCCTCCATTCAGCGCTAACACACACTGCAAGGAACCAGCAGACCTAGGGCCACTGCCACTGCCTTGGGGAAAGCTAGGAAGGTTTTGGCCTCCAGCTGGGAGAGGCCACGGGTGACTCTGTCCTGTTGGGCTGGGCGCCAGAGGGGCTACAGGGCTGGTTGTGCGCCCTCGTCTCAGCGACTCCCAGAAAGCCCTTCTCTAGGCATCAGTCTCTCATTTGTAGCATTTTGCTGAAAGTGGCCTCCGATCCCCTGGTAGTTGAGGCATTCAGTGACTTTTCAGAGCTTTTAGAGGTTCTTGGACTCACAAGGAACAAATTTCTAAAAACTGAAGGGCTGAATTGTGGACCTGCTGAATTTCTCACCTAGTTAACTAAATAGACAGTGTGACGGTGTACAGATTGTTACGTAACCCTTTATCATCAAATCTGGTGTCTGTTAGGAACCAGAAGTTGGTCCCCAAAGGTAGGCAGCTAACATTTAAGACCTGACCCAGGATTTCATGGCCCATTTGCCTGTATTTGGGAGGTAGGTTGTGCTCTCCAGAAAATTTCAGTAATTCCTTATCTTTTAAAAATCCTCAGGGCCGGCCTGATATCTCATTAGACTGAAGCGCCTGGTTAGGCAGAGCACAGTGGCTGGGGTTCGATCCCTGGTGTGCCACGTCAGCCTTACCCGCGGGGCACGCTGAGATAATGACTGAGACTGGGCGTGGTGGTGCACCTGTAATCCCAGCACTTGGGAGGCTGAAATAGGAGAATCACTACAAGTCTGATCTACGTAGTGAGACCCTGTGGACCCCGTGGACCCTGTCCTAAATACAGAATAAAATAAAATAAAATAAAAATCCTCTTCTCTTCTCTCCTCTCTTCTCTTCTCCTCTCTTTTCTTTTTTCTCTTCTGTTCATTTGTACCCCTCCTTCCCTCCTGCTCTCTCTTCCCTGACAGAAACTTAGTTTCAGCAGTGCTTGTCTGAGGAAGATGAGGCCCAGGAGACCATCTCAGAATTAAATGGAATTTCCTTGTGATTTAGAAGCCTGAGATTGTCAGCTCTACATTAACATGAATTCTCCACTTCATTTGCATCAGTATGTTTTAGGAATATGTCTCCCTTTTAATCAGTCAGGCATTCAAACATTTTCTCTGTGTGTTTCTGTCTTTCTCTGTTAATCAGTGTTTCAGTATTATTTAGGCAAAAGTATCATGGTCTGTCCAGCCTAAAGAGATCTTAGAGACTGTCTAAGCCAAGCTCTAGGCTGAGAAGTGCAATAAAAATGGGACACAGAGGCCAGGCAGAGAGAAGACATTTGTTCAAGGTCACCTTGCTGAAAGTTACCACTTGGCCAGGGAGATGGCTCAGTAGAGTAAGCGCTTGCCTGGCAAGTGCAAGGGCCTGAGTTCAACCCCTGGTTCCACCAAAAAAAGTAAAAAATAAAAAAATAAAAATAAAAATTAGGGGGCCAGGGAGATAGCTCAGTAGAATAAGAGCTTGCCTGGCAAGTGCAAGGGCCTGAGTTCAATCCCCAGTTCTGCCAAAAACAAACAAACAAAAAAACCTGTGTACCTGAAATGTACCGCTCATTTCTTTCCTCTTTTTCACCTTTATTGTATTTCTCTTCCATTGCTTTTCCTCAAATAGAATCTTGTGTTTACTATACAGGTTTACCCTATTGAACAAATAGGTAATCTATTAGCCACTCCCAAAGTTACTATTAAAACAGCATAAGGAAATTTTAATTAGTCAGAGACCAGGCCACAATTCTTACATGAAATTATTTCTCAGGTTAGCTTTAAGGAAAAATAGACAACAACTTACCTCTCCCTTCCTGCAGTTTTTTTTTTTTTCAAATCAGCTATAAAAATCAAGATTGTTAGTATTAAAGTAGAAAAGAGGTTTTGCATTCAGCCTACTAGCCTAGAAAAAAATATCAAAAGAAATGAAAACTTGCCTACTTTTCTGGACACCTAAATTTAAGTCCTGGACACTGAGCATTTTAAAATAACACAGCAGGGTACTTATTATTGCTATCATTAATAATGACAGACAGCCACAAACTGAAATTTATCTAAGTCAAGTTTACCAAGGCTTTAGCACAAAGTCTTCCTCTCTTCACAGGATAACTATGTCAAGTAGATATCATTATAGTAATGCTTCCTGCTAATTAGGCAACTGAGACACAAAGAGCTTCAACAGTTCATCCTAAATCGGAGCTGCCAATCAGTGCTGGATCGCAGCTCGGAGTCTCCTGTTCTCTAACTCCAGGAACTTAACCATCATCACGTTACTTCCCTGCACATCATTTTTTTTTTCTGGAATGCTTTTACTTTAAGGACGCTTGGTGTTTGCTACTCTGGGTAAATGCAAGAGACCTGGATTTTGGGATCCTCATCAGTGAGGGGAGTTTCTCTTCCCTCAATAGGGATGTGTCTGTTACAGACAGAACTTCTCCCTCGTTCGTTCCTTGCCCAGAACTTCACAGTGTTTGTTCCATGAAGGCATAGTAAGAGCAAATGCCACGGCTGCAGCCCTTCGTTGTCTGTCTCCCCTGTGTGTCCTGGAGTATCGTGAGGACAGAGAAAGTGTCGTATCATCTTTACAAGTTTGGTGCCCAAGAAAACCTGCCACCTAGAAGGCCCTCAAAATGTGGTCATGAAATGAGTAAAGGACTCAGATCAGCACTTGCAGTTGGCAAGACAGATGGCTGAACTAAAGCCTCCTGGCCAGCTGAGAGCAGAACGAGGACTAGATCTCTCTCCTTTCTTCTCACGCACGAGGGTAATGATGATATTATGTAATTACTATAGGCATGTTTCAGATGCTGACCGTATGCTAGTTGCCATGCTAAATGACTTCTAAGCATGATCCCTGTGAATTCCTCAAAATTATAGTAATCAAGTTGCATTCTTATCCCCATTAAGTGCATGAGAAAATAGATATACACAGTGTCATAATATAAGAAATTAGCTTTAGAATTCTCTTCACCTTGTCCACATCCTACTGGCAGTTCCCTGCCTCCAATATGGAAAAAGAAAAGCTGGTGCTGAGACAGGGTTCAGAAAGAAATTAGCTAAAATTCTGGCTAACGAGAAGGGACCTGGGTGAACAAACACTGTGAAGTCCTGGGCAACAGAACTCTCCTTCCTGCCTGCATGAGGCACACACACTCTTGGTATCCTCCACAATACACGTCCTGGGCCAGAAAGTCCGGAAGAGGAGATGTGCTCATTAGCTGCTAACTTTAGGCTTCTTATGTCTCCTTTATTTGAGCTGTCACTCACGGTGGCCTTATTTTTCTCAGGCCCCTTGTGAGCAACTCCCGCTGATGCTTACTTGTTTATCTGAAAGGCCAGACTCTCTGGGATGGGCTCATTAAGAAGACATCTCCTTTCACAGGGGCTGGGGCGAATGGCAAGGACACAGTGTTTTCTAGATGCTTCCTCTTCCCATGCCAACGCCACAATAGCAGGCACTCAGCCTACAGAAAGGCAAATTCCAAGTCTGCACAAAATGTGCTCTGCTGGAGCCCAGCTTTGAAGATGAAGAAATAGCTTCTTCAAAGCCCTGCCCGCTCTCTCAGCTCCACCATGGACTCTCTGCCCAGCTTCTGCATCTCACAGTGATCCTCCTCATTTGGATTTAATTGGTACTGTGAAACCACGTCATCAGGGTAATGTAGCCACTCCTTGGCCTCCCATCTACAGCAGACTGCTACCATGGGCTGCAGCATTCTCCCACACTACACTTCGCTGGTGCCTCAGCATCCTTCCTACAAAAGCACTCTGAGCAGAGGACTAAATTTATCTGAAAGAAAAAGTAACTTTCTTATTCAGAATACAAGGCCCAGGAGACAGTCCATGCCTTCTACTTGTGAAGGATGTATTTATGTCTCAGTGACTATTTCAGGGTCATGAGGAGCAGCTCCTAATGCCACTGTCACACTCATAGCTTCTGGAGGGTGGAGGCTGGTTATTTGCTGATCTTTCAGGTGTTCATTACTGTGAGCAGTATCTGTGCTGTGGAGTTGACAAGAGGATCCCAGGCTTCTGGATATGCTTGAAATTTCAGCAGAGATTTATAGGAAGTGACTTGGATTGAGAAATCTCATATCATGCAGCTTTTCTCTGGATGAAATGCACGACATCACCACTAAGCCATTGAGGGCGTTTCTGGGTGTCTATTAACCCACAATGACAACTTCTCAGATTTCTCTACCAATTTCTTTTCTAGCTTAAAATGATAACAGAGGGCCAGTGAGGTAGCTCAGTGGACTAAGCACCTGCTTAGGCAAGCATGGCGCCTGGGGCTTGGTTCCCCACCACACATGCCATGCTGGTCCTGACCCTTGGTGTGCTGAGCTGCCATTGAGATTGGCTGTGGTGGTGAATGCCTGTAATCTCAGCACTGGGAGGCTGAAACCAGGAGGATCACTATGAGTCCAAGCTGTGTAGTGAGACCCTGCACAAAATACAGAAAAAAAAATGGAAGGAGAATGATGGGAAGAGTGTGCTCTGGAAGCCAGGATCAGAATACCAAGCAGCTCATAGGGAGTAAAAAATTAAAATAGCATTTTATCTTGAAAATTTATGCTTAGGCTCTACTCCAAAGTATAGCAATGCTTGATTAATAAAATATGCCTCCTCCCAAACTTTCATGCAAATTTGATAGCTTCAAGAAAAGTATCATCTTATCTCAGGTTACTGCCATTCACCCTGAGAATAAATAGAAATTTATTATTCCTTTGCCAGGATCAACAAACTCTGACACTTGAGTCAAATGCAGCCCACTACCAGCTATATGGGGTTGAATGTTTTAAATGGTTGCAATACATTATAAAGCTATGTAGTGATTTGTGAAAATTGGATTAAATTCAAATTTTAATGCGCATCCACGAAATGTCATTGGGTGTTTGTCTATATATTACTTGTGGGTGTTTGCAAGCTATTATGACATAGTTTGGTAATTGTGAAAGAGACAAAGTTTAAAATAATCTTTGGTCATTAATAGCAAAAACAAATAATATCCCCACTTTGCCTTAGTCTTTTATTGGCTATCCCACGAGTACACACACACACACACACACACACACACACACACACACACACATTCCCCTCCATCCTGGAAGAAGGCACCATGTAATCAGCTCATGGGGGGGTTAGCTTTTCTCTTGAAAACTATTTTAGCTGTCACAGATTGGCAAGAGGTTGTTTTTTACGCCGTACAGTGGGTAGATTCTAGGGATGTTGCTGAAATTCTTCAATGCATGGGACAAACCCTCAAAGCAAGGACTCCTCCCATATAGAGGGGCAACAATTCTGAGGTTAAAACCCTTGTGAAAACCATCTTGGGTAAGAACTTGTTCCTCCATTCATCCTTTCTTCTTCATCTCATTTAAATATAAGGGGACTTTTTGATGTTAATAAATCTAAAAGTGTTACTCATTTGGGCCTGATATGCTCTAAATATTAATGAAAGATGTAGAAGACTTTTCTTTCTATTTGACTACAGGGATTATTAAAACATGATTAATATAATTTTATGAAGCATTTATTATATGCTAGGAATTAAGCTTAGTATTTGTACTCATTGTTTCATTTAATGATCATTTCAGCCTTTTGAAGTTATGAGATACTACTATGATATCCATTTTACAGATGAGGAAACTGAGGCTCACAAAAGTTAAGTTTCCAAAGCTACATAGTTATAGAGAAGTGATTATCATTTAGCAGTCTGTTATGAGAAATTGGTCTGTTTGTAGTACACCATGAGCATCCTGGAACACAGGATGACTCTTTGTTTCTCTGATTTTATATGGGCAAGAGAATTTAATTTGCTCCTCCTGCCACCTCAGACAGGAAACATTTGCCATCCTGGAAGTGTTGCCTCCCAGACTGCTTGTGGCATGAACAACGACCTTATTTTCAAACAGATTATTTTGTAAATTTAAAGGCAATGAGCTCTTTGGAATCTGATGGGCTAGCAAAACCCTTCAAAGGCAACATGCTCTGTGTTCCAGAGTCTTCTTGTAGGCCATGCAAGAGCCTACTGGCTTGCTGAGATGTGAATGTCAATTTAACCTCTATGTAGGTTTCTTTGTTCTCTTCCATATATAAGAATTGAACAACCATTGTTACAAGCATAACTTTGAAAATAAAGTAAACAAGAATTTGGTAGAGATTAGATCTTGGGTGTCCCCAAAGATCCACATGGAAAAGGCTTGGCCCCTGGAGTTGTGCTATTAGGAAGTGGCAGAACCTTCAGGAGGTGGAGCCTAGAAGAAAGTGTTTGGATCTTGGAGGGGTAGCTTGAAGGACCCCGTCTGTTCCTCTTTCTCTGTCTCTGCTTTCTGGCCATGAGGTTTCGGTTTACCACGTACTCCACACAAGGTGCTGTCTCACCACAGGCCTAAGAGCAACAGGGCCAAATGATATGGACTGCTCCCCCCTGCCCACTGTAAGCCAGAATAGGCCAAGTAAGTTGTTTCAGGTATGAGTTATGGTGCTGCAAAGGTGGCTAACGGTATTGGAGGCAATAAATCCCAGGGCCAGAGGCTGTTGCTCTCAATTTTCACGAACTACTTTAGAACAGAAGTAACAAATACATTTCTTTTCCTGAATCTCTGTAGACTATCTAATAAAGCATTTCAGTGATAGATGAGGAGTATGAGCTTACAGAATATATCATCCGAGTTTCAACCTCAACTTTGCCTCTATTTAATAATCAGTGAGACTAACCTGAGAGACTTTGAGCCAAATATGAGTCCAAGAGTCACAATTCCTAAACTCTAGCTATAGCTCTGTAACTCATGTGTGAATATGAGCGAGTTGGACCTCTTTTTGTCTTCATTCTGCCAGTTCTACATAAGAATGATGTCCTTTCTTTACCCCCTGAGACTTATATGAGGCTTAAGAAGCAAACACATAACATATGGTAGGACGTGATGAAGAATGCCTACTCACAATGTATTTGCAATTTAATGCCCAGGAATAAGAAAACTAAGCCATAATTTTAAAAGAAGTCACTGTGCAAAATGATACCCAAATTCTATGTCCAAAAGCAGTAAGAAGGACATATTAGGAAAATATCAAAATGTGGTAAGTACACAGTTGATGTCAGTGTCATTAGCTTTTTATATCTGGGACAACTAAGGGTCAGATGGAGTAGACGCAAGTGCAGCTCCATGCCTGAATGCCTGTGGAATGCAATGGCTGTTAAAATAAGGATTCACAGCTTTTATTTGGCCCGTAATTCTGGAGTGCATCCAGTGTCAACTGCCCAGTGACCTGAGGCAGCCTACCCATAGCTGGATTCATAAACTACACTATTTCCATAATTGCTGGACTGTAGCGTAAACTCTTAGAAGAAACAAATGAACAGGAATGATGTGCTTGTGAATCCGAGCATTACTCCACAATTTCATCAGATTCAGAAACACAATACTTACTGATTCTGTACTGTATGTTCAACGCACTCTCATGTGCTAGGTACAAAAGGACAAGGATGTAGCCACAGTTCTCCGTGAATGTACGATCTGGTCAGGAAGACCTGTGCTTGTCCCTGAAATTATAATACTGTCAAACAAAGTGCTGGTACAGACAACAGGTACTATCGGACTGCAGGCTGAGGAAGAACTGGGTAGGTCTGACATTCATGAGGGCAGTAGGACTTCAGCAGAGCCTCGAGGGCAGTGGGAGGACAGGAAAGGACATTCCAAGGGGTGAGCAAAGGCACGGTCCTAAAGCATACATGGAGCTCATTCCGTGGGAAAAGAGCTTTGGGAATGAAATGCAGCCTTTCACAGTCAAGGATGGGCATGTGAATCTCATTTTGAAGATAAGAAAAAAGCCAAAGAAGGTTTGAAAGTTAGAGAGATTTGGGCAAGTGGAAGAGTCTGGGAGGGGAGAGTAACTATAACCATTTTAAGCCTGCAATAGTCCAGGCACAGATTAGTCAGAGTGAAGGAAAAGTATTTGTTTTAGAAATGTAAAAGAAGGGGCCGGGGAGATGGCTCAGTGGAATAAGCACTTCCCTGGCAAGCACAAGGGCCTGAGTTCAATCCCCATTTCCACCAAAAAAAAAGAGAAAAGAAATGTGAAAGAAGTGATCAGTGATGTTATTAGTGAAGACTTCTCAGGGCGCTCTGTGCTTAACATGGTGACAGAAGAAAAAGAAACAAAGATGGCCTTGTAACAAGATCGTAATGGTGACAGCATCAATACTGTTCACACGCAGAGAAAGTGTGACTCTAAAGTCATCTGAGTCACTCACTGTTTCTGATAATATTTTGATAAACTAGGTCAGCAATTTTTAAATGTTAACACACAGACAAATCACCTGAGGGCTTTGTTGAAATGCAAATCTTGATTCCGTGTGTTTGAGATGAGGCCTGAGATTCTGCAATTCTCATAAATTCCTTGGTGATGCTTCCACCACTGCCCAGATGACGACTTTGATTAACTGATTGCTACATGTATGTAGTTGCTGTTGCTCTCTCTTTAATGGAATATTCATTTCACGAGAACAAAGACATTGCTCTGTCTTATTCGCTGATGTATTCCCAGTGCCCACTAAAGTTCCCAAGCTCTAATGCAGAATGACTGAATGAATGAATGATCTACTGAACATAAAATGAAACAACTGAATCCACTGAACAACCAAAGAAGGACAAAATTAAGAACTGTGCTGCAAGTGATACTATCAAGAACGTTAAGGGCTGGCCAAATAGCTCTGTGGATTAAAGCACCTGCAAGCAGGCACAGGGCCTGGAGGTTCAATCCCCAGCCTACTGCACTGGCCCCACCCCGGCATGCTCTGAGTTTGCAATTGAGACTGGGCATAGTAGCGTGCACCTGTAATCCCAGCCTCTTGGGAGGCTGTAAACAGGCGGATTACTACAAGTCTGATCTAGTAGTGAAACCATGAACATTCTGTAGACCTTTCCCTAACATACAAAAAAATGTTAAAAAGACAACCTACAGAATGCAAAACATGTTCAAGCATATATCTGGCATACAGGATTAGTGCATACATTATATAATGGATTTTTAACATTCAACAATAAAAAGACTAAAAATGGGCAAGTAATTTTCTACCATTTGTCCAATGTAAACAAAAAAAGCCAATTAAAAAGAAGCTCAAAGAAATCATTAGAAAAATGCAAATCAAAATTACAGTCACAGTGAAATGCCACTTGATATCAATTATAATTATTACATTAAAAACAGACAACAGCTTGTTCTGGTCGAGATGTAGACAAAGTGAAGCTCTCTAGATTACTTGTGTGGACATTAAATGCAATCACGCTGAAAAATTCTTTGATTGTTCTTAAAAATGTTAAACATAGAGTTAAGGTGTAATAGACAACCACAAAGGAAATTGCACATGACAGTTTGTACAAGAATGTTCACGGCAACAATAGTTATAATAGCTAAAAGGTGGAACCCACCCAAATATCTATCAGCTGCTGAATGGGTCAAGAAGTGTGGGACATCCCTAGGATGAATGTTAGTTGGACAAGGTTATTTGAACACTAAGAACCAGGGTACTGACTCATGTGGCAACATGAACAACGCTTGAAAGCATTATGCTGAAGGACAAAGGCAGTCAAAACAGCCAACACAGTGAATGTGTGCAAGATAGGTAAATCTGTAGGGACCGAGGGTGCACTAGTGGTTGGTGGAATTGGAAAGAGTGAAACAGTGGTGGGAAGAGGTGGTGGATGGGTACAGGGTTTCATTTGGTGGAAAGAGAAATATGCTTAAATTAGGTTATGTGATGAATGTGTATGTCTTGAATATGCTGAAAGACATTGTATTGAACTCTTGAAAGGGATGAATGATGCCGTATGTGACCAATGTCACTAAAGCTTTTAAAAGAAAAAAGGCAACTACAGAAATTGAGAAAATTTTTATTTAAAAGGAACACTTTTGCTGTTGTGTTTTTTTGGGGGGAGGATATTTCATCTGCTTAGAAATATAGAGCTATTGAAGTACTTTTTCTTATTTAGTGTCAGTTCTGGTTGGGGATGGCTTTGGAAGAATAATGGTATAAGAGATCAAAGGCAAGCCTGGCAGAAAAAATTGTAAGTTAGATAGTGTGTGATAAGAATATTGGAATGGGTAAGTCATTCAAAAGGCTTTCTGATCTGACTGTAGACACTGGGCAGGACTACCATAGATGCTCTCTATGAAACTGAAGTAGATGATGTCTGGAGTGAATAATGGCCTCACATCTTTGATGTTTTTGAGGAGGGTGCTATGGAGTGGCCAGGAACTCATGAATGTTAAACATGTGCTCCACCACTGAGCTCTCCACCCTAGTCCCATGATTTCACAGGGTTAAAAGTAACCCTTCTCTTAGTTGTTTGTGCATATGCAGCTAGGAAATTTCCATACTCTGTGAGTGTTGAGTTGGAGGGGAAAATCATGAAAACTGTCCCATTGGGTTCATTGAGTTGCAGTAAGAATTCTATGAGATGATGCTCACCAAAATGCCTGGGCCAAAGAGGTGTTCAGGCAATGATAGTTTGCTAGTAATGGTAAACCTAGAACGAAGAAGGGTATTTGCTGGGTAATTTGTCATTAAATGACAACTTTCTGATGTTCATTTCCACACAAATACACAGATTGCCCAAAGTGGAAGGAGAGAGGGTGCTGCAACATTTTAATCTGCTTTTTTTTTTTTGTGGGGCAGGTGGGGGGGGGGAACAGGGATTAAATTCAGGCCCTTGCACTTGCCAGGCAAGCACTTATTCTACTGAGCTATCTCTCCAGTCCCTTAATCTGCTATTTTCATGAAACAGTGTTAGAGAAACATGGCAGTCTTTTGTCTGTCTGTCTGTCTGTCTGTCTGTCCATCTGTCCGTCTGTCTGTCTGTCTGTCTGTCTGTCTGTCTGTCTGTCTGTCTGTCTCTGTTTCTGTCTCTCTCCCGGTCACATGCAGAGGAAGCCCAGGCTACATGGATAAGCTAGGCGCCAGAGCTGTGGCTGACAGTTCCAGCAAAGCTCAAGAGAGCAAATGAGTTCTGAGACAGTTTTAACCTTCTGTTTTCAAGTCTTCCAACTAAGATCTGAGACACATGGCAGAGATAAGCAATCTCCTCTGTGCTCTGTGTGAATGGTTGACCCACAGAACCATAAGATACATAAGTAATTATTGTTGCTTGCCACTAAGTTTTGGAGTAACTCGTCAGCAGTATGTAACTGATATGCCCAGCCTGCTAATTTCAAACCTCAAACTCTTAGTTGCTATTCTGTGATGGCAAATACAAACAAAGGAAAGTAACTGGTCAGAATTTGTCTTGCCAGGCAGTTTTCCCTATGAGGAAAGGAGCACTGGCTGAAGACTCCAAGGTCTGGCCAAAGTGACTAAGTATTCACAGATGTTGCAGTAATGATGTCATTTGAGGTTCAGGTGCTATTACATAGTTGCCATAATCCAAATCACCTTTGAAATATTGGCAGCGCTGGGACTGTAGACGCACTGAATACAAGGATGCTGAATTTTGCAGCGTTCACCTGTTGACCTTGATGTACCTTTCCAACAGTCATGATTTACATAGTACAACAAAACAGCCCATCAATCTAATTGTTCAAATCTCAGTAGCAATGCAAGTTTCTCTCTGTAAAAGAAACGAATGGGGCAGCTTCCAATGTTCAGTCTCAATAATTAACACTTACTGTCCTCCACAATGCTATTTTTAATTTATTACATTTCCCCCTTCTGCAAGTCAAGAAACTAAGTGAGAGAGACCAATCTGAGATGAAAGGTTCTTTTTGTAATCCAAGGGTTTTGTGCCTCCTGCACGGGAGAAGGACAGAAGGGAGGTGCTTGACAATGGACCTCTTTGATGTCATGCACATTCTTTAAAATTGACTGATGGTACAACCCAGAGATAAGAATTTTTTTATCTGCTCCATAATCAATATAATACATATTTGATGGAAAGAGTAGATTGGCAGTGGGATATGAAAGCAGCAGAGAATAATGAGAAGTTATAGTTTTGTACGATTTTGTTTTTCTCTTAAGCTCTTCAAGGCTTCGGAGCCACAGACTTATCTGAGTTCCTTTTTCTAGCCCCCTACCCTTTTTATTTATATGAAAAAGGAACTCTTGCAAGAGGAAAGAAAATAAAAAATAAAAAGGAAGATGATGAAAAGAAAAAGGAAATCAAAAGCTGCCTCTGCGCAGGTGGGGAGCCAAGCGATTGGTGCCCTTCTCGGCTCTGCAGCCTGAGCTCCTCTCCTCAGGTCACAATCAGAGCGCGGAGCGCCTGGGTTAGAAAGCCATCTCGCAGAGGGCCAGGCCAGGTACTGCCTCCATGACTGACTTAAGAGGGAAAAACAAAGCTTCTCTTTTAGGAGTCAGTATAAAAGGAAAAGCAGGTAGGATTCCAAATGACTAAATTGTGTGTACTTTTGTAAAGTGCTTGTAGGTTTCTGAGGCAGGGTCTTCCTGTGTAGTCTCCACTGGCCAGGAACTTGTGAGGATTTTCCTGCCTCAGCTTTCGAAGTGCTGGGATTATGGGTGTGCCCCACCACTCCTGGGTAAAGCACCCTTTTGATGAAGTGTTAAGTGGAGAAATGTGTAAATCATGACATGAGAGAAAGCAAAAGCCCTGCGCTCAGATCCCAGCTTCATGTGGTGCTAAGCAGGAGAACTTGGTATTTCCCCATCGTATCTACCTCCACTGCTTCAGAGGTCAGAAGCACTCACACATTCACCAAGTTGTGCACTCATTCCTGGTCAGGTATGCACAAGGCAAGCAATCGGCTACCAGCTGAGGTTTTACCTCCAATAAGTTCACAAATCCAAAATATTTCTCTCATCTAATTGCCAGGTTTTTCTTCCCCAAGAATCCCTTGAACTTCAAATGCTGTCATGAATTGCACATTAATAAAGTAAAGCAAGGGCTGTTAGCCTGGGTGAGGATGAACCTGGCAAAACCTGGGAAGGCCTGGGAAGTCCAGGAAGCTGACTTCGAGGAGCACAGATTCTCCTTTCTAGGTGAAGCCCAAGTAGGCCTTGTTGACTGGGCACAGTATTGTGTTAGGTCAGGCTGGTTGTAAACTGGTCCTTCTAAGGTCTTCTACCCTATGAGTTCCCTAAACCCTGGCCCTAGCGGGAGCGTGGCCTGCCACATCCTCCCGGACAGAGTCTGGCCCATATCCCTGCACTGCTCAAAGATAGTTAGGATTTCCCTTCTGCTGTAAGTAAGCCTGCTGTCTTTGATTTTTAAAACTTTCACCCCAAGGCATGTTTCTGTTTTCACCTTTATTTCAGTACATATCCATGAGCCAAAATCATATGCATGCCACTTATCATTACTGTATTCTCCTGTCTATTTGCTTCACCCAGTTGATTCTGCTGTTCAGTGCTACTTTGATTGCAGCCCAAGCCAACACAAACCTATCATATCCACCACATTCTCCTTTCCATATCTTCACATGACACTAACTGCCCTCCTGGTAAAAGTGATTGTCCCTTCCTCCCAACTACTCTTGCATTCTCTCTCTCTCTCTCTCTCTCTCTCTCTCTCTCTCTCTCTCTCTCTCTCCTCTCTTCTCTCTCTCTCTTTCTCTCCTTCCCACCTTTCCTCTCTCCCTGTTCCCTCTCTCTCAGCAAATAATGGTGGTGATGATAGAGAAAAATAGCAGCTGCTAGCTTATATTGAGATTTAGTGTTCCAGGCATCATAATGAGCGCTTTGTATGAATTAACTCTCCGATTCCTGTAATAATAGAAAGATAATGGCTTTATCCCATTTTACAGAGGAAATGGAAGCTCAATCAAGTTAACTAATGACCTTGAGTTCCAACTTGCCTTTTGGCAACTGTGTGGACAAACTTTAACATCATGGACAATTACGTAGTAGGCCAGTCTGGATGAGATGCCAGTTTCATGCCCCTGGGCACGCAACTGATGCAGTGTTTTCCTGCTTTCTTATCCATAAGGAATTTCTTCATTTGCTGTAGTGATAATATGCAGTAGCAGATATGGAGCTCTGAGTAAGGTGCTGGGCACAGAGCAGGTGTTAGAGAGATGCTCCTTCCCGTGACCCTCCAGTAGAAAAGCTGTTTAGGGTCTATGGTCTGATGTCTTGGGTAGAATCTTGATCCCTTCCTTTTATGGTTAGCAAATGACAGCTGGATAAATCAAGACCACTTGAGGAAACCTTTCCTGCTCTAGGAAACCACACCTGGCCTAAGTCCACACCCCAGGGCCCAGAGCTCCAGCAGCCAGTGATGATGCCATGAGGAGAGAAAAGAAAGAGAAAGAAAGTAAAAAAAAAAAAAAAAAAGTCTGTGTGAGGATGCAATTCATGTAATCTTGCAGAGCTTGTTGTACTGTTTGTGCATTCTTTATTTCACAGAGATACAGATCAGTGATTACTAGTATTCTGTTTCAGGAAGCTCCAGAGGTGCAATCGGTTAGCTTGCAGTACTTATATTTTGTTTCATGTATCACACAAATATTTATGAGAGCCACATGTCAGGCACCAGTCATATACATGAATAGACCCAAGCCCCTGCCTTCACGGAGTTTACAAGCTTGGAAAACAGGCAGGTATTGATCAAATATTCTTGCAAACAAATGTTACTTTTCTATCACGGTAGTGCTGTAAAGTAGAGGGGATGGCAGGATGAGAAAGCACACACAGGCCGGGAGGCTTTCCCTGAGGAAGTGCCGTAAGAGCTGAGATCAGGGAAGCAAGCAAGCACGGCCTGGCGGTGGTTGGGTTGGAGATGGTAGTGGTTGGCATAAAGAAAGCTTTTCAGCACAGGGGCCAGTAGAGATGACAGGGTATGCCAAAACAATTAAAAATAGATGGGTAGGGTGATAGCCTAAAGAACAGGGAGGAAGTAGGGAGTGGGGAGGCAGGCAAAGCCCAGACTGTTTAGTTTTATTTTGTAAAGGCTTTGGGTCTTTATCCTCAAAACATTAGAAAGCTGCTCAGCATTTTAAACAAGGAAAGTTGATGTGATTTGCCCAAGAGGGGTGAGCTTCTGCTACCAAACCCGGGACTGGAAATCCAGTGCCCTGCTCTAGTTTGCCTTATCTTGATAAATATCACCTCTGACATGCCTCTTCCTAGGAGGAGACAAAGAAGCAAATAATGACAACAGTGAGAGCAGTGGCCCCAGCTCTTCACGCACTGTAGGAAACAGGGCAGGCCTGAGTGATGGGTCCTCCTAGGGGCTGAGAGCAGCGTCTGAGCCAGAGCTCCCGTGGAGAGGAAGTTCGCGTTGCGTTGCCTGGGAAACACAGGATGGGGCAGCTGAGCTCAGCTAGCGTACTGGTTAGCAGTAGGGAAGACAAGATCCTGGAAAACGGAAGAAGACTGGCAACATCACACAGAGACACACTAGACTACGGTGAGGGGAAAGCAGCTCAGTCCAAGGCAATCGCTGTTTACAAAGCCAGGGTGCTTCTCAGCTGGAAAAGCCAGAGCACTGAGCTTAAGGGATCCAACACAAATGAGAGGAAGCAGCAGCAAGATCAGCCGATCTTAACCTTTTGTGAGCCTTGAGCCATTTTGGGAATCTGACAAAATTATCATCCTAGAAAAAAATACACATATATACACCCCCTAAATCTATACAACCTCACTCCCTACAATACTTACACAAGAGAAATGAAGGAATATGTTCACACAAAATCTATACATGAATATTTGCAACATCTTCATTTATAATTTGCTCAAATTGAATGCGACAGAAATGTTCATCAGCTGGGGAATGGATAAACACATTATGGTTTGTCCACACAATGGAATATTTACTCAACAGTTAAAAAGAAACAAACTACCAGTACACACAGAATTGTGAATGGATTTCAAAGTGAAAATAGATAAAACAAGCTGGACTGAAAATGCTACATCCTAAATGCTCAATGTCTGGCTTCACTTATCTGACATTCTGGGGAAGGAAAAATCACAGAAACAGAAAATAGGCTACCAATTGTTAGAAGCTGAAGTTGGGACAAGTGAATTCCTTGGAAGCGTGTATAATTTTGGCATAAATAAAATATTCTGTATCTTCATTATGATGATAGTTACATGATTATATACAGTCAAAATTCATAGATCTGTATATTAAGAATGGATCTATGTAAGTTATACTAAAATAAGTAAAAATTTACAGATGTTTTGTACAGTGTTACTGAGAGTACTCAAACCAATTTTCAGACTTCAAGCAAGGAACTTGTGTTCTAGAGCTAAGTTTTAAAGTAGAAGAACCTCCTCACACATCTAGGTCACTTTTCTTGTTTTAAACTTAGAAAAACTGGAGACCAAGACAATACATGCTGCTGCATGTAAGAGAGCTCGTCTCTTACTAGTGATGCCTATTCTTGGCAACAAATACTAGCTGCACACCTACTGAGTTCTGGATAACTAGGTAAATGGATGCAGCTAGGGACCATACTCACAAATGGAGTAAATCAGATCCACAAGTGTGAGCACTGTATTGTCTCCCTAGTGTAAGAAGCTGAAAGAGTAAATCAAATCTGAAAGGTACAATAGATACTGTGCAAGGGACAGAATCTGTTCAAAGGGAAGGCACAACTGGAATGAGGGAGAGGAAAAAAAGAAAAGAAAGAAGGAAGGGAATAAAAATATATGTGTCTATACAAAGGACAGTTTGGATAATTGTCCTGCTGACTTCTACTAGTCTCTTGAAAGAGACAGTTAATACTTAATTTCTTTTCTTTCCTTTACTTTTTATGACCAGCTTCTATCTAGTAAACTGAACAACTATATGCAATACAATATACAATATGCAATACAAAGACTTACTGCCTTGGAGACCTGGAATTTCATCTCAAGTCTTTGTCTCTGTAGTGTATTCCCGATAGATTGCAAAGGCTCTGGGAATGCTGAGTTTTGGGACTTTGTGGCAATGTTGGGCTGGGAGCAAGAAGAACTGTCCTGGACTGGATGGGCAGTGGGGAAGAGTGGTTTTTCCAGGTAAGAAATGGTCTCAGAACCCTCCTTTCTTGCTCACCAGTTGGCGAGAAAGTAGTTAAACCTAAACTTGGACTTCAGCTCCCATGTTGTACACAGATCAAACATAAACCTGGCCTGCTCATAGGCCTGGAGTCCCGGCTACTTGGGAGGTTAAGGCTTGAGGATCATGAGTTCAAGGGCTGCTGGGGCAGCACAGTAAGACTTGGCCTCAGAAAAGCAAAACCAAGAACCAAAGATCAAGAGTAACCCCTGAAGTATTGTCTTGTTCGATTGTTAAAAGCTCTGAAAAATAGAAGCGTGACAAAGGCTCACACAGGAGTCCCGCTCCTTGCGGGACCATGGACAAACACTGGCTAGGGTAAGCCTCAGGTTCTTCATGTGAAACGGGAAGTGTTGATTCCTACATCTACCAAGGTTGGTGTGTGTGTCAGATGGGATAAAGCGTGTGCCCAGCACACTGGAATTTTTTAATTAATGGCAGTACCTGCTGCTCTACACGCCTCCACCATCAATATTGTCACTCCGGCTTCTATATTTACTTTCTATATATCAAAGTTGCTTCCTGATCAAAAAGACCAGGTTGTGACTTAGTTGCAAGACAGGGCCATTTCAGCTTCTTTCCCTTAGGACCACATGATGTGACATTCAGCTGGGGAAGAGCCATCAGGCTGCTGAAGTGTATACCTGAGTCCCCTGTAGCAGTTCATCAGGTGGGCTGAGACCAGAGCCCGGCAGATTGACTCAGAAGCTCTGAAGCCTCCAAGATCAGTCTCTGCATCTAGAGACCGACTGATTGCTTCTCGCCCTGGGCTTCCCGTAGCAACACGCTTGTGCCCAGACGCCTTCTTCTCCGATGTTTTGCTTGGCCTTTGCATCACAATAATGAGCGTCCGTGGAGTAGTCCAGGGAGGGGCAGCTGTCTCCTGGGGGAGGCCCATTATCACAACATGTCACACACTATTTCTCCAAAGCAGCTGGAGCAGTGTTAACATATCCGTAATTAGGACACTACAAGTTGTAAAAACCATGTGTATAGCTATTACTTTTGAAGTTCTTATTTTCAAAAGGGATGTGCTTCAGATCTCTGTATTTCTGTACAGAAATTTGCTCAGTGAATTTAGCGATACTCAATTTAAGTGCATCTTCGGAATCCCGAATGGGGCAGCAGAAGGGGCCACTTGCATGCTAATGTCATGATTTGGTTTTTTAAAAGTTGTCCCACACAGCTGGAGTGAGATCTCTGCAGCTAAAGACAGAACTTGCGACCCTTTTCACGTCTCACTAGAATGCATTCCAGGGTGGCCTATGCTGGAGAAATGGTGCGAACACTGTGCGCCGCATCCCAAGATGCATGTCCTGGGAGCACAAGTCACCCTGCATGACCCCTGTCTAGCTTCCGCAGAGTCTCCCACTGAAGTCAGATGTCTGGCACACTCCTGGTGCCAACTGATTCCTGGGCTGTGGTGTTTGTTCCACAAGAAAATGGTCACTTGTTTGGCGAGGGAAGGAAGGACAGTTACTGACACATCATATTTCTCCCCTTCTGCTCCTCTGTATGCACTGAAATCACTTGGGTGAGTTTTCCTAAAAATACCACATTGTGGGTCTCACCCCTACTGCTCAGAAGTTTTGGAAGTGGAGTCTGGAAATATACACTAACTAGGATCTCGAAAAAGTCTCACACACAGTCCTTTGGTAAACTTGGAGCAAGATGGACCTAGCTAGCGCGATGAACTCACCGTGGCGATATTTTTAGCTCAGAGAAACAGCCAGCCTGCAAGGAAACTTCTATCCTTGGGAAATATTTCTTCATCAACTCTCCAGTTTCAATCCTCAAATTAAAAAACTGTTGAGAGAGTTCCCTCCTCAGACCACTCATCTAACTGGGCAATTAGACCTGGCCAACTGCTTCATTCTTACCTGGAATGAGAGGCGGCCGCATGACTTTAAATTCAATCAAACAAAAAAAATCTCTCCAGGTTTTGGATCACTTATAAAAATACATAGAACTATTTTTCTCCATGTATCAGCTCTTCTGATTTATAGTTATGTGATCCTGATGGACAAAATGAAGAGGAGGGGAAGAAAGAAGAATTCAGGTGTGTTATGTTCACATACCAACTCCCCATGTGAATGCACATTGCAACAGGTACTAAAAGCATCACATGATCTAGAACCATAGCTGGTAAAGAAGGTAAAAATCTGTTTTGTAACCCATACCCCACTGAATTACATTAAAGACTAAAGAGGGAATCTTATGGATAGAGTGCTGGTAAAATACCGTTCCACTGGCTGAAGCCCTACCCCTTTCTCTGTTAGCTAAGATGGTATACTGTAAATAAATGGGGGGATTTAAAAAAAAAAACTTTTGTATAAAAAATCCTCTTGACAATTCTGTCATTTACTTCATAAAGTAATTTTAAAATAAGAATATGCAATGTTTTCTAAGATTAGACACTTAATAAGGAAAACATTACTCTGTACCCCCTTAAAACTATGCACAGGACTGTGTCAAAAAAATCTCGAGGACTTTGCAATAGGAAATGTAAGAGGAGTAGCATTGGCCTTGTGAGAACTACAGGAGCTGGGGCCTGTGCTGAATCAGAATCTTCCATTTAACAAGATTCCCAGGGCCGGGGAGATGGCTCAGTAGAATAAGCTCTTCCCTGGCAAGCGCAAGGGTCTGAGTTCAATGCCCGGTTCCGCCAATAAATAAATAAATAAATAAATATACCCCAAATAATTCATATACACAACAAATTTTAAGGAGATCTCTTTTCAGGTCTTGCTTCTCGAATGTGTCCATATTGGAATCATCTAAGCAAGCAAGAGAAAACACCCCTGGATGGGTCCAATGCAGAGATTCTTACTTACTGGAATGGGTACAATCCAGGAAGGGCTTCCTAGGAGCTGCCAGGTTGATTTTGATATACAGCAATATTTGAAGTCCCTGATCTCAGAAAGCTCTCCAGTTCCTAGGCTCTGTAAGTCCGTGGACATTTCCAGGGAATCAGAAATAGGTTACTAATGCAGACACATAAGCAGCCACGCAGGCCCATAGCGGAGCAGCCCCAGCTGGTGGGCACAGTGCCAGTGGGAAGCGAGAACTCTGAATGGAGGATGCGACAGGCACTTAGTTCCTTCAGCACTGCCCTTATGAGGAACTCAGGGAAGTCCAGCCTGGCTTTCATGAAGCTAAAATCCCAAATTTTTATGTAAATTGTTACTATCTGTTGTAACACTGATCACAGACTCAACTTTTCTTTTCTTCTTTAAAAAACCCTTATGTTCCATAGTCTGGATATGGTCCACAGAACAGTCGTTGGGGATCTCTGCTGGAGAGAAAATAGACATAGGATGATCGGGACGCAGAGCGCAGGCCTCAACCTCGAAGCTCAGGCAAGCAGCTATGAAGCGGTGATTCTTCTGAAGAGTGAGTGACAGCTTTGGGGAGGAGGAGGTAGGCTCTCTCTGCCCTGTTTTCAGAAGGAATTAAGACAACCCAATGGGCTCTTCCTCTTTCAAAGAACCACATGTTTTCACATGCATGATGGTCACAGCAAGGCATCACAACAAGTCGTGGATGCCACAGCTCCTCAAAGAATTTTTTGAAAAATAACATACGAAGAGCACAGAAGGCAGGAAAACCAGGGCTTAGGAGGGGCACAGGGCATGGGAGAAAGCTGCCCAGAGAAGCGCAGTGCTTGGCTGGCATCTACAAGGGGCAGCAGGTCTGGAAGCAACAGGGACCAGAATATAGCAAAGGCTACTGCAAGGAGGAGGCTGCTGGGGCCTTACAGTACTGCCAGCCCAGAGGGCCCTTTCGGATCTCAGAAAATGTATTGGCACTGGTATCTGTTCTTTCTCACTGATCAAAACCCAAATCAACTTGGGATTTTAAAGACAACTAAAAGCTCTGGGAATAGGAGCAAAACACACACACGCATGTGCGTGCGTGCGTGCGTGCGTGCGCGCGCGCGCGCGCACACACACACACAGATGGTGGTTGTATTGAAGATGCAATAAGGATATCAAGGGTTAAGAGAAAATAAAATGTCCTTTAGGAAGCATAGGCCTGACTGCAAAGGAAGCAACACTTAGAAAAAGAACTAACCTTATTCTAATGAGTAATATTCCAGTTCATTCTAAGAAATTCCTTATGTCTCTGTGGTGAGAGTAAAAGCTGCACACAGGCAAATCAAATCAACACATGCATTAATAATTTAAGATTTCCAAGGCTAATGTAATGTAGGGACTCAGAAGTCAATATTATGTCTTTTTTGTGCATATACCCTGTAGTCTATTAATGGATTAAATACAAAGCAAAATGTGATAAATATTTACACTACTCCTGCACCAGGAACGAGTAACTTTAAAATGAAAAAAAAAAAAAAACAAAAAACAAAAAAACAAAAAACCAGCCACCTTGACCTAATGCAGGAGAATTCTTGATCCCTACCAACCGTATCAATATCACTTGAGAGTTGTTGCAAATACCGATCCTGGATCCCACACTAGACTTACCGATTCAGAAGCTCCGAGGCAGCGTTCAGCAAACTGAGTCTCTCTGGGCACTCCATCTATGTCTCCCACCTCTACTACTGTCCTAGCCCATGAGAAGGAGCTCAAGCAATAACAGTAACAATTCACCCAGTGGGCACTTCACTTCTGTATCTGTGACTTCCATCCCTACCTTGTCTTAAAAAAACTCTTTTTCATCTTGTAAAGCCTCCTGCGGCTGCCTCCACCCTGAAGTCTCCCCCTCTTTCCCCGGGCAGGGGGAGCTTCCATTACACAGCTCTGTACTTCATCTTCGCCTGCAGCTGTGTTTACATGCCTTCTCCCCACAGTGGACTCCTGATGGTTTGGGAGCAATGAACACATCTTGGCATATGTCTATATGCCTCACACCTGCCATACAGTCAGACTTTGGTGCTGGAAAGGAACAAAGAAAATCAACCGCTTCCAAATCCTGCAATTCTTAAGCATCCACTATGTCACAGTCCTGGGCCACACTTTCTATGCACCTCATTTTAATATTCAGAGCAATCTTGTAAGGCATATATTTTTATCTCTATTTTAAAGACTGGAAAATTGAGACTCACAGAGATTAAAGAAATGATCCAATATCATTCAGCTAGTAAATGACAGAGCTGCAGTCTTTGATGAGTACTATAATGTCTAGCCATTTCTTATTTAATGGATGTGAAATAAAACCTAGGCAGAGAATAGAATCTCCTTATTCCTACAAAAAGGGTTGAAGCCAAATCTAGAATAGAGACTCAGGTCACTTTACAAACTCCCTTATTGTCTCACCTAATATAATAGCAGTGGGAGAAAAAATGCTTTTGGAATTTCTGGGTCACTTTGAAATTTGCTTCTATTCTCTGAATTATTTGCCTGTCAAATCTGTTTCCTAGAATTTTTTTGACAAACGGGAGAGATTTATTTTCTTTCTCCCAAATGCCAGAGACGTTATTTTGCCTCCTTTGCCATTGCTTGGATGTGGTTACCTTGAGCTCTTTAGAATTCTTCTTTTCTGATCTCAGTCCCACGGCAACCCAGTTCAGCCTGACCTTTCCTAAGTCTAGGGGACTTGGCTTCCGGGCTCCACTCTGATGCTATTGCGGTCTTTGGGCAGGCCTGGAGGTTTTCAGGATTTATTGATGGCTTCCTTTTTCTCTGATGAAAATGCAGTGCTGGCTGCTCTTGCAGGTGGGAGGGAAGCCTCTAGGACCCAAAGTAATGATGTCCCCATTTGATGGAGTCTGATTTCAAGCTGGAAAATCAACTTGCCTGAGAACTTGCACACTGACATGCTGGTCACACATGACACCAAATAGTGATGGACCTGGGGGTGTCAGGAGGTGAAACGTCAGCTCTTCAACTATCCAGTCTGATCAAGGGAACGTAGTTTTAACCTGACTGAAAAGTAGTACTCACTTTAAGTGAATGCTGATACTTTTAAGTTTTTTAGAGCTTTTTGTGACCAAAACACCCTACTTTAGAGCTTTGGAAGTTACACATGATCATTGTGGAAACACAGAACTATCTTAGACATCTGATGGCAATAGTCTGTTTAGCACATTATGGTGTATTATATTGAAGAAGTCCGCAAGTCCCGCAAGCACTGGTGTGCATGTTCACCTATCAGCATGAAAGACGATCACAAATACCAAGTGATTATATAAGAATAAAGCACTGTGTATTCACCATAGCTCAGTCTTACTCATTTTTAAAACTCCAACACATGAATGAAAAGCCTAAAAGAACATGTACCAACAAATTAACAGGATTATCTCAGAATTTTGATGGGTCCTTTCATCCCCATCTGCTTGCCTATATGTTATAGTTTCCGACAATAAGCATGTATAAACAATGTTATTAATAAGGGAGCTGCTTTCAGTAGCAATTATGCACAGGCCCGCACACAACTGACAACCAGCCGAACCATCAGTCCTGAAGTTATGGTTTGGTATAAAATGTTTTCTGGTAGAATATTTCTGTATGGAGAAAACTCATGGCTTTAGTTCTAAATCTTTCTCAACCACTGTTGTTCCTCTGGACACAGAGGTCTGTTGGTCTCAGTTTCATTGTGGGGACAATGAGGGGTAACTACATTCACTTTGTAGACTCCAAATGATGGTTTTCATCTTAGGGCTGTGTTTCACAATCAAGATGACTTTTGGAACATGCCACTAAATTCCACCTCAGGTCATTCCAGCATAAGCCGGGGCTCACAAGTCAGGCTCAGATATTTTTATGGGCTGTCATGGTGGGTCTCCTTCTTGGACATATGAATGTAGGTGATGCGATGCAGCAGGAAGCTCATTTAGTGAAAAGCTCGGCCCTCCAAATGGAAAAGAATGGATTCATCTGCCATGGACCAAAGTCCTGCTGAGGATACCAGTGTGCACAGGCTGCTCAAAAAGGGTAAAAACTCAAGCAGGTGATGTTGACTACATTTTGACCAAAAGTTAAAAGAAAGGCTCTTATTTACTAAAGGAAAATGTCACCAAAAAAAAAGAGGCATAAGGATGTCCTAAAACCCAGGACGTTTATATTTTAAAGGATATTTAGTGACATTTATGTTAGATCTTCACCCAACAGAGCCATCGTACACCCAGGACAGCTGTGTCCTGCCCCGGCCACCCTCTGCCCCAGTGTTTCTGTGGTGGGTGGGGTATTACTGCTCCCTCTACTGCGTGGTCACTCCCTGGGCAGTGCCAACTGTACCAATATCCTTCCAGCTCTTTGCCCACATTCTTCCACAGTTCTGAGCTCTGTCACATGGAGCCACATGGAATCCCCGGCTCTTCTGTTCGCAGCGCTAAGCTGTACTGCCGTTAACTCATCAGTGGTCGCACACAGTCAGCAACGTCTTAGCCGGAATATGCTTCATAAATCAGAGAACGTGCTTGCTTATTCTTTTCTGATTTATTTTCTGATTTGCATTCATAAATGGGAGAGGAAAGGGTTGAATCCCAACTCCCAAGAAGGTTACGAGGGGTCATTGTGTCTGTCCGAGGAGCTAGGAAGGGGCGCGGGCTGCTGGTTGCCGTCGCTGGGCGGCACTCTCGACGCACCGAGCTCGTCACTCTGCTCACCGTTAGCTAGCACTGTACTTACTCAGTGACCCCGAGCCTGGAACCGGACTGCACAGATAGGAGGGAAAGAGGAACGTGGCATGGCCACAGGGTCGGAGAGAAGCAGTCTACAGAGCTACCTGCTTATTTTATTGATACGTGCTTGCAGTACATGATGTTCGGCTATGTACTTTCTGATGTTTAAAAGAGAAATAATCCTCCAAAATGCTCATGCATTTATTCAAATATTCAAAAATTTATCAGACACAAGTAAAATTTAGGGATAACATGATGGAGAAAACCAAACAAGAATACTACCTCCAGGGAACATATTTTCTGTTCTATATCTCTGTTTACAGGTTTGATGACTGGGCTCCCTGACCCTCAACCACAATAAAAGTTGAAGGAACCTTTGGGGACACTGATCCAGGTACTAATTGTTCACATCAATTACAGTGGACTTCTCTTGCCCATAGCTTTGTGTTCTATCATTTTACTTATACTTGTTCAACCATGATCTAAAGCTATGAAAGGGGAAATTATAGCAGTAAATATTTATTTATTTATTTGGTACAGGGTCTTGCTATGCAGCTCAGAGTTGTGGCAATTCTCCTGTCTCAGCCTCTCCAGCCCTGGGATTACAGGTGTGTGCCACCACGCCTGGTTTTGGTGGCCAGTTTGGTGTGCTTGAAGTTCTGGAGCTAGCACAATATGCAGTACTGGAGATTGAACCTGGGTCCTTGCCTTTGCCAGGCATGTGCTTAATCTGCTGAGCTATCTCCCTAGTCCTAGAAGTAAACAATTGATAAGTTTAAGAGTACTCAGCATTCTGAGTGGTGTGATGAAATCTTAGGCTATCTTACTCATCTGCCTGGGACATGAATCATCCCTTTGTCCAGCATCTCCCGGCCATGCTCACGACCCCGTGTGTCATGACCCATCTGGATTATCAGCTGGAGTTATGGATGCATCACTCACAGTGCTTTTGCTCAGGTGTCCCTGAAAGCATTATGTGTGACCTGATGCTTTGTCAGGGCTCCTTTGTCACTCACTGCACTGCATCTCAGTGGATAGCTAGCGTATCACTCACATCACTGCAAGCAGGGTAAAGTCCAGCAAGATACTTGGAGGGAAAGACCACGCCTTCACTACCTTCTCTTAGAGTACATTTCCATAACTGTTCCATTTTATTGTAAAGTTGTTCATATCTCACTGTACTTAATTTAGAAATCAAACTTTGCCACAGGTGTGTATGCACAGGCAAAATCATACATGTGCAGGGTTTGGTACCAACCATGGTAATGGGTCCACAGTGTCCCCACAAAGGAGTGTTACAGCCGTGCAGTAGGACAAGGTGGTGACCAGGTATGTCAGCTATGGCCCTGATGCATCTGTGCTTTACCTCTGGCACTTATTATAAACTATGTTCCTTGGAGAGTTACCAGGCCTGACCTTCAGGCACATCTGTGAAATCATTGTTACAAGTATAATTTATAATTATGACTAATGATCACTGGAGTTACCCATGCACCTCTGCGGAACTTAGGAGACAGGTCTGAGCATCTTTAGACAAGTTAGCAAGACCTTTCTGAAAAGTATTTTACAAAATGTGAAACACTATAGCCATAACCTGCATCACAGTTAACAACATTTTGCATGCCCTGTGCCTCTGCCCATTCGACTTGTCTCTGTTTCTTCCCTGGGAGGCCTCTAGATATCTTTCCCTTAGGATAAGACCCTACTTCTTAACTCTTCCTAATTAAAAGAAGTCAAAACCTGCTCCTACCTTCAGAGTCTTTTTCCAACATACGCATCACCTCAGCATCTGGTGTTGTACAAATTCATCCTCATCCAGCAGATTATATTAAATACCTGAAATGCATCTTGAATTGCGCTTTCCAGGGACACAATAAGTGACTCTAGTCTTCAGATCACCTAGTGGAAAAGAGCTCTGTCTTTACTCCTTTATGCAATACAGAGGAGTCACTCATAAAATGAGACCTTCCGGAGGTCACCGATACACAGAGAGCTCATGCATTTAAACAGATGTCAACAGACTACGGTGTGGGGACCAAGGCTAGCTGCTTTGATATAAATAAAGATTCATTGCACCATGGAGATGCTCACCAATTTACAAATTGTCAATGGTGGTTTTTAACTCTTTGAAGACAGAGTTGAATAGTTGTTATGGGGACACCATGGCCAGCAAATCTAAAATATTGACCTGAGAAAGAGTCTGTTAACTCTGCACACCAAGCCTAGTAGGCAGTCATGCACGTGGTGTGCCAGTGGTGAGTTAACACAGGATCTGAGTAACTGAGACCAGCTCAGTGTTCGCTGTCCTTGGGCTGATCTGGAATGCTAACGACGATGGCAGCATGCACGCTTTGCTGCATGTTCGATTGGCCCCTACTTTACAGTTGCCCAAACTCTACTGTAGTTCCTGAAAACACCTACCCTATGATTTATCTGACTCAGTGACACAGTCATCATTCTGCACTGCTTTCACCCCTCAGCTGCTTTAAATAAATCTTCTCTTTTATTTTCCTCCAACCCCTGGTAGAACCCGGTTACACTGAATGATCATAACTGTCATGCTTCCTCTATTTGCAACCCTTAAGCATCTTTCAGTGCCTCTGAGGCTGTCTGGGCCTGCGATCCATCTCCAAGATGAATGCCCCCCTGGAAGGCCTCTTGTTGCAAAGTGTTGTCTTTGGCTGTTCCCATTAAGGCCTGCTAGGATGGAACAGGGATGGACTCTGGGTCTTCTCAGAGCACAGAATGCCTTCCTAAAACCGAAGAGGACCAAGAATGCCTGTGCCAGGAGCTGCCTTTTGTGTCTTGGCACAGGAAGAAGCAAAAGGTTAGAATAATCAAAAGGCACGTGAGCAGCTGCAAGCAGAGTCAGGCTGAGACTATGGACTCCAGACCCCCATCTGGAGTCCCAGTGTGGGACCCTTCCACAATCTCTCCATGCTCTGACTTTATCCTGAGAAGAAATGACATGCTTCCATAATATTGTGCCTATTTCCTCTTCCATCAACACATTACAGATTGGCCACATCTCTACCAGTGTCCTCAGAGCTTTTGCCGGGCCCCTTTCATCTAACTACCTACCATTTCCTATCTGCTCTCTCCCGACCTGGCATCTTCCAGAGATCCTGCCTGGAAGAATCCTTAGATTTATCTAAATTAAATCTCTTCTTCGGAGTGAGTAGGTCTACCTATTCCTCGGAGCCCTTCAGAGTCTAGCTGATAATTTCTTTAGTCATTTCCTCTTGTGCTTGCAATCCTGCGCCATTTGGCATCATCTCTAAATTTGGATAATGTACAACCAGCTTCATTCTGGGTGAGGATAGATTGAAATAAACTGTCTTCTGATAAACATTTGTGGATCTGGGCCTCTTCGACTGTTCTGATGAGAATCCTGACATAGCTTGGTCTTTCATACTTCTGAGAAGGAAGAGTGTCAGCACAGGTGAACGGTGTAATATCACCTTGCCCATGACCACTGAGTGGCAAGTGGCGGCCACGTACTCCGAACCCACTGGCGGTGACCAAGGGAGCCACGCTTCCAGATGTCTGCGCCAGGAGAGCTTGGCCTGGCAGGGACTTCAGGTGCAGTGCTCGAGGGGCTTCCAGGGAAAAGACTGCATTTGACTCTACAGCAGGCCTTGAGGATGCTGTGCTAGCCTATTCCCAGCATTTTCATTGCTGCTTCTGAATGGTTCTGAATTGACTCTTAAGCTGTCCTGTGGAACATGGAGCACTCTCCTCCCGACTTTGTACAGCTCCCTGGCTTACATCCCTCGACTTTGCCCATGTTTGCTTTTAGAGACCCCCGCAGTCCATCCCCTTCACAAAGACCCGACTCTGTCCCCTCCATGCTTTACCTCTCCCCTGCACTAAAATCTACTCATTGCCTGTTCAGTATCTTTCCCCAGATGGTGCTCCATGGGGCGGGAACTTGTGCTTGTCGTGCTCGCTCAGTTCCCAGAGTCCAGAACAGAAAGCCAAACATCTGTTGAATGACTAAAGAGTTCCTGTGGAGCTGCTGCTGCTGCTCATTCGGTCTTCATGTACAGAGAATCTGTGACAGTGTTCAAGGGGCTTTGAACTATTTTATCTCATTTGCTATTTTAGCTGAGGATATTATCTCTATTTTCAGAAGAGAAGTCTCAAGATCTGAAAATAAGTCCACTCCTTCCTTCCTTCCTTCCTTCCTTCCTTCCTTCCTTCCTTCCTTCCTTCCTTCCATTATATATGTGGTGATGTCACACAGCCCATATCTGATCCTCTTGACTTAATTTTTTAATTGTAGAATCTTGGGAAAGTTATGTAACTTCTAAAACTTCAGTTTATTTGTGTCTTAGTTACTCTTCTCATATTGCTGGGACAAAATACCCAACACCCAAAACGAAGGAGGGAAAGGTTTGTCTAGCTCAATCAGTGGAGGTTTCAGTCCATACTCAACTGGCTCTAGGGCAGAGTGGCACAGGGCAGAGGGCAGCCATTCATGGCAGAGCAGCTGCTCATGGCAGCGGCAAAGAGCAAGAGCAAAAGGAGAAGCAGCAGCCCAGGAGCTTGCGAGCCCCTCTTCCCTCCTCACAGTGTAGTGCAGACTGTCTGCCCCACAGCACTCACACCCATAATCCCAGCATTAGATCATGAGTTAATGACAAACTCCAGAAGCTTCCCCATAACTGCATGAGGCTTCGGGAGGAAAACTAGACACAAACTGTAACAATTTGCCTAGAGATAAGGATTACTGGTAGTATTTGGATGCTGTTAAAAGCATGCTGGCTGGAAAGATAGCTCAGTCGTCTAAGCACCTGCATGGCAAGTGCAAGGATCCTGGTTCGATCAGTGGCACAGCATGTGGTGCTGGCCCTAGAACTGGGGTATACTGTGTGGGCCACTGAAACCTGTAATCCTGGCATTAGGGAGGCTGAGACAGGAGGATCACTGTGAGTCTGAGCTGTGTAGCAAGACCCTGTACCAAATAAATAAAGAAATAAAAGATTTTATAAAAGAAAGAGCATGAAAGCAAATATATACAAATTGTATAATGCCAGGCACAGAGTAAGCTCTTAATAAATGTTGGCTGATGATGCTTGTCATTGTTGGTCATTACCATGACGTCACCACACTACTGCAACCCTTATGTCACTGCTGTCTCATGACACTGCCACCATCATGTCCCTACAAGGACCACGATCACCATATTAGGTCATCAGTACCACCCCTAGCACCAATTCACTACTGCTATGTCACCATCCCTGCCCCATGCCCACCCCACCATTATGGCACCACCTCTGCTGCCATGGTAACTGCATGCCCGCCATCCCTCCATATGGCTGTATTGTACCATTACATCATTGTGGCCTTACCCCACCCCTACCGATGGACATGGATGTCAGGCATCGTGTTAGGCACTGTGGCTGTTATACACAATGGGTGCTTCATGGTGCATATCTACATGCCCCTAGAAAGCCTTACATGCTCAGAGGCAGGGCTTTTGTAAGGCACCGGGTCACAGGGTTCTACAGTTCACTGGCTGTTAGGGAGCCTGGTCTGGTTTGAAGAACTGAGTCACTGGGGCATCACTGGGGGAGCGACCTGGAGAAGTGCATCCTCTTCCTCATCCCCTCCTTTCTTGTGCTGCTTCCTGACCACCATGCCATGGGCTGCTTTCCTCTACCAGGCCCTGTGCTGTTCGTTTCCTCTTGGGAGCCTGCTGACCATGGCTTGAAACATGAGCCAAAGTCAACCTCTCCTCCTCTCAGTTGCAGGTGTTCAGGGTTGTGTCTCATAGAAGGCAAAGTGACTGAGACAAGGTGTCTGTGCTGTGACCCACACATTATGCTAATTGCTTTACATATGCTTAGCCCTGATGGCAGCTCTTATAGCGAGAAGACGGAGCTATGATGGCAACCTGTGTCTGCCGGACTGTAATACTGTTGATGCTAATTAGTGTGCTGTACTCACCTAATTTAGTGAGTAAAAGAGTCATCCATACAGCTATTATGCTATAGTGTGATAACTGAAAAGGCCAGGAAAGTGGGATGGAAGCAGCTACCTGGAGCCCCTGACCAGACTGGGGAAAGGAAGGGTGGTTAGGGAAGGCTTTTAAGTGAATGCATCATGACGTAAGCCCTAGAATATGAAGTGTAGTTCACCAAGGCCTCCTAACTGGCAAATGACAGAGCAAAGCCTGGACTCAGTGAGCTCTGGCTTACTCTGCCCCTTAGGTTCCGCAAACTGCAGGCTAGCACACGGAATTACTCTCTCTAGTCCATGATTGTCAGCTGCTCCTGAAGACTCTGCTCTTAGCAGAGTGGTGATTTCACCCTAGAGTGAATAAAGAAGGCTTTGCTGAGTGCTGCTAGCTGCTGTCAACCATTCCCACGGGATGCCATTCATTACAGTGGCAGTAAGTCCATGGTCATGGAGCAACAACTTCTCCTTCCCTGAAATTCCTTCAAAAGGAAGGAAGAATTGTGTTCTGGGTGGATTCCACAGCTGCTGGGTAATGCACAAGAAGAGAGAGCCTTTGAGGTTCCCAGAATGAGAGAGAAGTGAGGCATGTAAGGCAGGCATGAAGCTTGGCCCTCCAGAGGGCCTGTGTCTTAGAACTGGAAAACTGGGTTTATTCCTTGCTTCCTCTTTTCTTTGATTAAAGCTACTTCTTGAACAACAAGGCCTTGGAGTAGACAGATGCTTCTGCTCAGCCATAGGGCAGAAAGGTTCATTTGCAAGATTTGCTTCCCACGAGCAGGCTCAGGATGACTCCAAAGGACTAGGTTGGGCTGAAATGAGAAACAGATGCTAGGGCCCACTGTGATGCCTGAAGTCACTGGATTCATGGACACAGGGATGGATCTCTGCCTGATGCTTCAGCGGCGAGACTTTCTTCTTCTACATGAAGAAACTTTTGTCAGAGGACAAAAGTTGTCATGGTTTCAGTATCTCCTCCAACTGCTCTCCTGACAGTAATAAAAGGTAGGATCTGTCTCGGAGAGGTGATTAGGAAAGAGGGCTCAGTCCTACTCGGCTTTTAGCTCCTGCTTTGGGAAGACTCAGCATGAAGGCTCTTGTCAGATACTCTCAGTCCTTCACCCTCCTGAACCAGGAGACAGACTTGTGTTGTTTACTACTTAGCACGTTTGCAGGGTTCAGCAGCAGAACACGCACTGAACCACAGACACTTTGAAAAATCAGTACTAAAGAGGCTCCAGGGACTGTGCCAGGTTTACAGGGGAGAATTTAAAGCTAACACTGGCTCATGCAGCTCTGTGCTGTGGTAAAAGTAAGTTGACGTGGTTTTGAATCTGTAAAAGGAGACTTGCAATACCTAGCGTCGGAGCGGAATAGGAATGAAATGTGCCACCTAAAGTCCTCATGTATTGACTGGCAGAAAGGTGTTCTTCAAATATGAGGCCCCACAAGAAACTTTTGGACTCCAGGCTAAACTCAGGAATGATCATGAAAGAAGATGTATACATAAAGATTAGAGGAGTTGAACAGTCAGAGGAAGGAGATGCTCAGCTAGACTCAGCATACGTGTGCAGTTCAGGAAAAGGCCTGTGCAGGAGGCAGTACTGGAGCTGGCAGCCAAAGACTGGGGAGAGATTTGCTTATACTAATAGAAAGGATCACGCTGCTCCAGGCAAAAGCATGCAAAGCTAAGGTGGTGGGAAGGCGCAGAGGCAGGTGGTGGGCTCCCGGCAGAGGGTCTGGTCCTTGAGGCTTCAGCACATCCAGGGCTTGCACACGGGAGTCACGCCCCACCCACCCTGGGCCTGCAGGCTTTCCACGCCTCCTGCCCACCCCTAGCATCTCACTGCATTACACTTTCTATTTCTTAACTCTAGCTACACCAATCTTTGTTCAGTTTTAAAGTCCTCTGACCCTTTTCCTCCTTGGAGTCCTAGAGAGGTTCTTCCTCCTCTCTGGAATATTCTACCTGTAACCTCTTCAGGACTGGCTTTGCTCCTTCAGGCCTCTTATGACCCCTACGGGGACAGGACTCTGTTGCTTGTTATCAGGTCATCCTACTCTTTCTCTCCAGAGCATGTTTTTTTTTGTAATTTATTTATTCATTTTTAATTTTATTTTATCTTTAAAATTTTATTTTCTTTTCTTTTGAAGAGTAAAGACAAAAGCAAAAACAAATAGCAGAGACAGAAACAGGGCAACATACAGCAACACATATGTTACAGATTTTCAAAAAAAGAATAGCTCATTAACAATGGTTGTATTTCTGCTTTTGTTGTCAAATCCAGAAGACTTTTTCTCATCTGTGACTGTCCTGTTTCTCTGTCTTCGTGACTGTTTCCTCTTTGCAGAGGCCTTGTTAATTTTAGCCAACACTGTATTTTCAATGACTAATATTGAGACTGGCACAGAGTGTTTATTTAAAAAAATAAGTGGTCAATGAACCAGTCATTCAGGTGGTCAGTGAACCCATGGTCAGTGCTGCGAGTCCAGGAAGGAAGGTTGAGGCTGAGCGTGCCCAGAGGGGCCATGAAGGGCCCAGATTCAGATACTTGGTTTTCAGTCTCTGGAAGACGCGTCTGTGCCTCATGAGGAGGAGGAGAATTTTAGAAAGGCGAACATGGCCCAGATCGCAATGTGGGGCACCCAGGGTGTGAAGAGTTAAGCAGGCCACTTGGGCCCCACTGCAGCCTGCTTCTTGTGCATTTGGTATTCACGGAGCTCATCCTTCCTGTCTGTCTAGCAGGACCTGAGCGGGCTTTGCAAGAGGTCTCACTAAGGGTTTCTGCAGAGGCTGCCCTGGGCAAGCTGGCCCTGCAGGAGCATGGGTGTGGTTAAGGCAGAACGGGCAGAGGCACAGTTGCCTCAGTCCCATGAGCACTGGCTGGATTCCTACAAGCATAAATGCACATCCTCAGTAATGTTGCCACTGTGATGTCTCCACCTTCACTTCATTAATCTCCAAGGTTGAGCACAGATTTGCAGAGGATCTCTGAGCCAAGTAGTTCAATATCCTATTTGTGGGCCTTGAAAGGACTTGGAGCTTCCCCGTTCTGGCCTCCTGGGCCCTCCATGTGGTACTGGAGTAGAGGGCAAGGTTCACACTTGAACTCAAAGCTGAGGTGAGAGCATAGATGTCTTGATTCCTACAGCTTAGGGATACTTTTCGGTTGTTCATATGGCTTTAAAGCAGCAGTCTTGAACTTTGCTATGCCCCAGTGTCAACAGGACAAGGGATAATAACACAACGAACTTGGGAACTCTCTCTCTTTTTAAAATTTTATGTATTTGGTAGAGGGTCTCACTATGTAGTTTGGACTCATAGAGATCCTCCTGTTTTCAGCCTCCCCAGCTCTGGGATTACAGGCATGCGCCACCACACTTGGACTCGATCGCTGGCTCAGTGTACCCAAGGGAGGGGCCGGCGCAGCATGTGGTACTGAGGACTGAACCCCTGCACTTGCCTAAGCAGGTGCTTAGTCCACTGAGCTATCTTACCAGCCCAACTTTGGAATTCTTTATCCAGAATATCTATGTGGGAAATAGCATTTTTCCAACAAACTTAGCAACTTAGATAATCCAAGTGCAATTGGTCCATGTAGAACATTTCAGAAAGTCAAGGTTAAAGGGATTCTGCACCTCATTTCATCAACTTCTTTTTACAGAGGTGCAAAATGGGGCAAATGGAAGTGAGACAGCCACATAGCAATTGCATTTTACAGTCAGCCCAGAGCCTAGCACAGGGAACAGCTCATTCTTAAAGTGAGCACATTGCTGAAGAACAGACTTACAGTGAAAAATTATATCCGTTTTCAATTTCCTTTTCTTCCTTCCATTAAGTAGAGCGAGGGACAAGGAGGGAGGGAAGAAAAGAGAGAGAGAGAGAGAGAGAGAGAGAGAGAGAGAGAGAGAGAGAGAGAGACTTGAAGGAAGGAAGTACCAACTTCCATACCTTGCTGTCTTAGTTATTCTTCTCTTGTTCTGGGACAAATACCTGACATTGAGATTTAAGGAAAGGTTTATTTATCTCAT
>NW_004524605.1:9086745-9152423 GCF_000260255.1 Octodon degus | reverse complement strand
AATGAAATTTTATTTTTAATAATGCAAGTAAGTGCACAGATATGATAAACTCATGAAGACAGAAGAAAGACAGAACTTGCATAATAGTGATATGCACAAGCCTTATGAAAAGGTAACGAACTGGTCTGGGCCAGGGGAATATTAAGTATATGAATTCAGATACTTTTATTGCAAGATGTCTGACAGACATTAGTTTAAGTATAAAGCCTAGAGCAGGCATCCTGAAGAATGATTCCATGGTGATTATCAGAGCTAGCCTAGGACACGTTGCTCCTTTTTAAGTGACTAGGTAGCCCGTAGGCTTGGCAGAAAATGGTAATCATAACCAACCCAGAGGAGTTGGAGATTGAGGAAGATCATATTGATACGATATTCATATACTGTAGGATGTGGCTCCTGACTGCTTTGGGGAATGAAGGAACATGGCCTCGAAGTCACCTGGTAGAGACAAAGGAGAGATAGGGCCATGCCGTGCAATTGCAAGCGTCACACGAGAGGAGTCTGTGGCTGGCTGTGAGGCTCGTAGTATAGCCTGAAAATCCTAGTGGGACCAACCATACATCTTTAGGGCCTTAGGGGACCGCCCCGGAGGTATCTCTAGCGCCCAGCTGTGTGAGCATCCTGTGAGCTGGCCAACAGCCACATCCTGACACCACCTGAGCCTGCAGGAAAGGCTGGCCTTTGGGACACAGGGTGGGGCTGAGGCTTAATTCTGGGGACACATTAATAACACAGCCCTGACCCTACCGACTACCTTCTCCACTCTTCACCTTTGCTTTGCACTGCTTGCCTCAAACCTTATTTCAAATCCCCCAGGACTGGGGTCAAGTCTGGATAATGTGCTTGGGCAAACTGTTCCCCTATTCTGTATCATGTCTGAATGGTTTTAGAGAATCCACTTGCCTCCTTTCTACCCTATCAGTACTCACCCCCTGTTGAGTGCTTTCCACTCAGGTTCCCTCCTGCATCGGGGTTCCTTGCCCTGAACCCCTGTACTGGGTGAAATAAGCCCTGATCAAGGCCCCGGCCCCCAGATCTCTGACAGCTCCTCCATTCGCTGCCCCAGCACAGCCCCTTCTGGCCCTGCTTTCCTCCCAGGCGACCCTCTGAACCTCCCCTTTCATCTAATCACAGGGCTGGCAAGAGCACAAGATGTTGGCTGAAGAGAGGTTAAACAAGCATTAGTCTTCCAGCGGTTATGAAAAGCAAACAAATCAAAAAGCACCTCTCATCCTTCGATTGGTTTCTATCAACCTGCGGATAGAAAGGCCAGGAACGTGCGGGGTTCCTGACGCAGCACCTCCATCCTCACCTCCTACTTGCAACTCCACTGGCTGAAAGTGCATTTGGTTGCAGCATTTATCTGTTTGGAAGCCGCTGGAGTCCCTGGATTTGACACCAAGGCTCTGAAGCTATTATGAAGTCCCTTGCAGATATGATTGCAAAGGTACACTGCCAGGGACCTAAAACACAATGCAATTTATTTCTGTGAATCACCTTTCACGCGGAACACATCACAGACAATGCCTCCGCGGCCGCGCAGACAGGGACCCAAGAGATGCGACACAGAGAGCTGCAGATGCACAATAGATTGACTGGGAGACACAGAGGAGGGAGGGAAGGGAGGACCAGGTCTCAAGGAGAATGGAGAATGCTCTTGCCAGCCACGCTCCGCAGGGCCCTTGGCTAGGCAGGTCTGCAGGGCCTGGGGGCAAGAAATCATTAGTTTTCCACAGGGCCTTGTGCAGGGTCTGGTCTCCAGGCTGCGGCAGAATTCCAGAGCCGGTGTTTGCACTGCAAAGCTTGTTGATGATCCTCTTTTGTGTCAGGACCCAGGGGTGCCTGGGGATCTCAGGCTGTCTCTTTCTGTGGGCAGTTAGAATCTTTTGGCTCATGCTGCATGGGGGTGGGGTTGAAAGGGCAGGTATCTTTGGAAAGTTTGGGAATTTCCTCACTCCTCGGGTCTCCCCTTGTGTCCTAACCAGGGGGTCATGCTCACCCATCAGGCTTACAGAATCTCTGCCTTCTAAAAGGGTAGCATGAGTATGGTTGTTTGACAGTTAAGGAAACTGAGGCTGAGCAACAGTAATTAAGCCACTCAAGGTCTGTGGGCACAATGACTATTAAAGCTGAGGCAAACACTTGAAATTTCCCTACAGGGGTTTGTCTCATTGAAGATGCCAACAACACCAAAGGAGAAGCTAGAGCTGGCTGGAGACTCTAGAGAGGGAGGAAAATAAGGCTGTGCCTTGCTCTGCCACACTGGAACGAGGTAAGTGGTCAGTAGAGGCCAGAGCAACGGAATGGTGTGAAATGTTCCGAATGTGAACCTGAGTCTGAAAGTTAAGGTTTTTCCCCAATGTCACCTTAGTTGAAATGGTTCGCTTTGCTGGGGTGTCTATTATGTGAACTGCTCTACATGTAGATGCCTGGATGGGGACAAGGATGGGAGGAGGGCAAGAGCAGGAAGGAGAGGAGAGGGCAGAGATGAACAGGCAAGCACACTGAGGCTCTGTTCCTAAGAAGCTGCAAGTGTAACGGGAGAGGGGCCATGCATGCACATCCTGATACTATAGGACAGAATCCCAAGACTCGTCAGAGACTGGAGGCTGAATTCTTGCAGGGATGAGGGTAGGAAGTTTCAGAAGCTTGTTGGTGGGTATTAGATCTCCTCTTAACATCCAGGGATGACCAAGACTGTGCTGCTCTAGAATATTATAAAATTGAACAAACTTTCAAAAATATATGCTTTGCCCTGTAGACACTGAGAAGCATTCCAGAGGGGCCAGATAACTGACTGGCCCTCGATTAAGGACGGTCATTGCATTCAGTTTACAGAGCTATCACTCATACCCAAGAGAACATGTGACTTGTCCAGGGTCACACACATCCTGACTCAAGTGCTTGCTCCACAACCTGCCATCGCCTTTCCACGAACAACTGACCATACGCCAGCAGCTGGATATTTACCAGTTACATTTGCAGGCAAGAAATCTTTATCCATTCCATTATTGAAGTGGTTTGTGAAATGAAACTGTATGCGCAAGATTTTTCAAACTGCTATTACCAAGGTTCACTGAAGCATTTACTATCCTGGTTGGACGTTTTGCTTTCCCCAGATAATTTTTCAGCTTGAATTTCTAAGGACTTTTTTTTTTTGCCCTAGTATCTGCCAATAGATCCAGGCTCTTCTACAGCTCCTTCCCCCAGAGGGGTATTTGTCAGTCAGCCTTTTAGCTAAATCCGGTACTTGCTCAAGAAGAGCAACTCAACTGCTCACCCAGACAGGCCAGTCTACTAATTACACCCCTTGCAACTTCCAGCTTCAGAGAAAAGTTAAGAGTGGAAGTGAGGAGAGAAAGAAAAGGAGCAGTTCAGAGTTCTCTTCCATCAGTTTGTTTAGGAAAAGAATGACAACAAGTTCTGACATTGCCAGTTAAGCGGAAGACCCAATACTATTATGGGATACTGGACTCTTTTAGAATATTTTGCTGAGTTTACACACCTATAATATTCAAATAACGGAACTTAACAAAAAAAGGGATACAGATGAATGTCCATTTTGTATCTGTGTATTCAAAGTGGTTAGGATAGATATATAGTTACATTCTGTTAATTAATAGAATGATTTGTTCTAATGGTGTTTGTAAATAGGATATCATGTCTGCATCTTGTACAGCAATTAACCACTAAGAAGAATGTATGCAGTGTGTTAATTATTGAAACTGTCCTAGCGATTTGATTTGAAACTGTCTCATTGCTATTTGTTTATCAATAAAACTATGGCAAAAAAAAAAAAAAAAAGAATGAGCAAGCTGTTCAGGTTAGGTAACTTTTCTAAGGCATCACGAGTAAGCAACAGTGTAGCCCTAAAACCTTCCCGGGACCCCTGTGGCATGCGTGGCTGGTGTGGTGGTGGATGGGCTTCAGTGCCATCACCACATGGTGGGGTCAGCCACACCTCAAGCTCATCTCTAGCTCTGTGCTTCCTCACACCATTGGCCTCAGAAAAGTGGCTGCTCTAAGCCTCAGATGAACTCCACACTTCTCATTGGGTATGGAAATAGCACAGGCTTCAGAAGGCTGCTGTGGATGCCGTGCAAGATTGCACATGAGGTGTGCTTCGCAGAGCACCCAGGACGCACGCAGCAGCTACTGTGAAGATCGCAACCTGCTTGCCAAGTGTCTTTTGCCTTTCTGGCTCCTCGCCTCTGGGTGTGCAGTTTTTTCATACCAAATGGCCTCTCCCATCACTAGTGCCAAGAGCAGAAACCCATCCATCTTTATTTTACACACCCTAGTGCTTCCCTGTCACAGTCTTTCTGGGTGCCCCACATGCACACATACACACAAGTGGTGGGCGCCTGTGAGCTTTAAATGAGCCTTGTCTGACTTTTCCTGGTCAAATAATATTTTCTTATTTGAATCTTTGCTTCTATCTTTCAAAATACCTGAGGGTGGGTGCTGCTGGGTATACTATTTATGCATTCCCACAAGCCTCTGGACTGGTCTGGGGGTCCTGTCATCCCATCTTACTGTGATTCAATGTCTGTCTTTGAAACAGGGCCTTGAGCTCTAACCCTAACACCTTGCACAGGACAGGTAGAGTCAATAAGTGAATAGAAGGACATGGGAATTATTTCTAATAGTTATTAGTGTGCCAGACACATAGCAGATTCTCGCCATTTGTCAAGAGGCAAGTTCAGTATGCACGGTGGTGGTGGGTTCACAAGCTCAAACATCTCTGAGTGCCACAGGGACGGCCAGGATGAGGGAAAAGCCCTGGGAATTGTGCAGTATGAAAACCAAGACCACTGGCTAACTAAAGAGCATGTGATTCTTCTAAGCCCTCTCACATTCTGTTTCTTTTCTCTTTTTTTATGGTACAAATTGATTTATTTGTGACAGTTACAAAAGAGCAGAACAACACAAAGATTATCTTTAGAGTTATTAATGCTTTGTTAAAGATCAGGTAGGATTAGAGGGTATGAAAAGGTATTGGGTCGGGGGAGCACCTGATTGGTGCCAGGGCTTTGGATACAATGCAGTTGATTGCATATTAACTCAGCCGTTACGTATTGGGGATAGTAGTTGGGGTCAGTGATTTGTCTACAGCAGACTCCCACACACATCAGATTCAACCAGATCTCTCCAGCACCGTCGTTCTCTAATCCATAGGACTCTAAAGCCACCTAGATGACAAAATCCCCATCCTTTCTCTCCCCCTTTCCCTATCCATATATACTCTCCTCTAAGGTGCTCTGCAGGCTGAGAGCAGTTTGTGCCCTGCAGTTGGAACTCATACTGCTTTGGCTACAGGGATCCTGTGTGACTACTCTGTAGGGATCAGTCTTATTTTAATATTTCCAATTAGCCAGGAGTACAGTGTCTTCCCCAGCACAAGCCTCATTCTCCTCAATGCATGTATGCAGTAAATACGAGGGATCAACCCTGCCTTCAGCAAGACCAGCAGCTCACTGACCCTCACAACTCACCCCTGCGTGCAAACTCCTTATGGGGGTGGGCATAAAACCAGTCATCAGTGCTCTCTGTCTCTCATGGAAGAACCTAAGTCCCCACAACGGTCACGAGGACAGAATGGATGTTTGCAAGTTTGATAATGTGTCAAGGCACGTGGGTTGCCACCACACACACTGTAGACAGGAGCCCAGTATGGGGCCGTCTTCACTGCCAGGCCTTTGCAGTGGAATGGCTTTGGGATCACAGACTGAGTTTGCAGTCTACTAGGGGAAGATTTAGGCTTAGCAGGAGAACTAATAAAGTTTTTATTTGAAAAGTACATTTATTACTACTGTCTTCACTGGAGAGGCTCAGCAGGGCACACTGCAGTCCCTCTGCTCCTTCTGCCTCAGGCACTGCGAAGCCTGCAAGTGAGGAGAGCGCAGCCTACTCTAGCTTCATGGGCCAGTGTCAATGGAGCCTGCTGCTTGTCAAGAAACATTGTGTCTGTGGGCCAAACTGCGCCTGCCATGCACTTTTCTCTGACATTTGCACTGTGAGGAAAGGGACGTCCCCAACTCATAATAATTAAGAATTTGTATCAAAGAGAAGCAGTTACCATTTGTGAGGCCTATGGGAGTCTCCTCTGCTGTTTCAGGGCACAGTCTTAGCTTTAATGAATATCTTTCACCTGGCATCATTAAAATCTGCAACTATATTCCTGCCTGACACTGTTTTTGTTTAATTCTCAGAGGGGCAGCAAGTCAACAACTTTTCACACTTGTACAAATTACCAGTAAGTAATTCATACTATTAGTCCTTTCTAGGTAATTTATCATTTAGAAGTATCCATCCCATCAATGCAGTGGAAGGATTGCAAGAGGGAAAAGTGTAGACTGCAAGACTGAAGACACGGGGATAGCTCGGAGGTGAGAAAGCCTTCATAGTGCACTTCTCAATAATCACATCACATACAGTGTTTTCCTGTCCCCTCAGATGAACTTCATTTCCGGTAGTGGCAACAGATCCAGACTAAATGACCTGGAAGATTCTGTGAGAATGACAAACAGGTCAATGCACCTAGCAGCAGGCTTTGCAGAAGAGGGTGCTAAAGGTAGGGGTGGGGGTGGGAAATGTTGGGGATAGATTCATTTCTGGCAGTTATGTTTCCATTCAGAGGCTGACATTTGTTTTCCTGTTGCAGCCCCTTCAAATCTGTTCTGAGCTGATACACAAGCTGTGGGTTCAGCATGGGAAAGGAGAACTTGGGGTTCGGAAGCAGTTGAATTACTTCTCTGCAGCACCATCTGACAAAGTGGGATGGGCCCGCCAGGAGAAATGGACCAGAAGGACAACAGGCAGGCCTTCCCCACATCGCCACCCTACCCACAGGGAGTGCATGAGGCTACGTAACCCAGTGACTCCTAAAAACTCAGGAAGCATCCTCACGATGAGAGACTCGTCATTTCTCTCACCTTCATGTGGACCACCAGTACTAAATACAGCCTGGGCTGCGGTCAGATTTGATCAAATTTAAGGGCTTTTGTAGTTCTGACCCTTCGCTACTTGATATTTCTCACCCAGGTTACTTTGTCTGCAGATTAAGGAATGGGGCATGAATAATCTTCAGCCAACAGAGATGCCTTAGAAGGAAAGCCAGTACCTCCTTTAGGTTTGAGTGAAATTCTTGACAGGCACTACCTTGATTTTTCTCATATGCTGAGTAATGTTCTTCTGTTATCTTCTGATCAGCAAGCTTGGGTTTTTTTCCTGGTTCCCAGCCTTCTTTACACACACACACACACACACACACACACACACACACACACGTCAATTGCCCCCATCACCTTGGAATACCTTGCACACTCAAGTCTGACTCTTCCTACAAACTCTGGACATGACAGGCCCCTGAAGGACCCTGCCAGCCCTAGTCACCCCCTCTGAATTCATTTTATACTTAGAGGCCAAATTCCAATTATCTGTCATTAACTAGAGCTTTTTCAGTTAGTCTCTGTTCAGCCCACCCTGGTCTCCAAAGCCCTGTAGTCCTTGATTTGATGACTAAATTGTCTACCACTGGCCCCTTCATTTTGCTGAGTTATTTTCTTTGGTGTGAGCCTCACTGAAGGATTTTTCCAGCCTTCTTTGCCTATTCTTGCCTATAGTCATACACTTCCTTCTCTCTTCCTCTAAGTCTTCATGTGATTGACAACTCCTCTCACAATGCTCAAGTCAAGCTCCTTCTCCCCTATCACCCTTTGCCCTGTTCCTTGTACCACTTTCTTCCAGTCCTACATCACTGAGTTTTCCTATTGGTGGCTTTAACACCAATTTATCTTTGTCACTCATTGACAAAAGACAATAAGCATCAAAACAAAAGGAGGCTGCCTTGATCTCCCTCTGTTCTTGGATTACAGGCATAGTCCCCAACATATTGTGGGTGACTGACATTTTTTTTTAATGAAGAAATGCCTGAAACCACTCATGTGTTGATGAATTATCCCCCCAGCTAGTTTCTCAAGAGCAGACTTGTCTACATTTAGGCAGTAATGAATAAATATAAATCATGTTGAGTAAGAAAATTTGCCAACAATTAGTCTAGAACTGTCCCAAGGCTAAATGTTTCAAGAAATAATAGATGGACCAAGTATGAAAAAAATTTAGCTAGCAAAAGAGTGACTCTACCAGAAAAGACACCAGACAGAGCCCCAGAGGTGTGTGGTTAACAGATGGGCCTAAGAAACTATCCCACTTTCTGGTCCCCAGTTTCTGGGCATGGAAGTTGTACACATTAGTAATGGCAGCGCAAGCCAACATCGTAGCAAGTAGAACTCTTATGCCAACACAAAAGCAGGGGAATGGTCATTGGGTCCTCATTGTGCTGGGGTCAAACTGATGAGTGATTTTGCCTAAGTGGGCTGGAGAGCCCCAGACCCCTGGAGCTGCCTGCTGGGAAGGGCGAGTGGAAGCAGGCCTGCCATACCAGCAGCCTAATGACTGAGCAGGGAGAGGCATTTGGGGGACCACAAGAGCCCCTCTGCTCCTTTGCTGAAGGCAGGCAGGTGGCTAGGCTGTAGGGCAGTGGGCAGGAGCCCTGAAGAAAGGTAGATGGATTCCATTTCCTCTGTGACTTACATCCTGACCCAGAGCAAAACACGATTTACTCCAGATGACCCTTCCTGAAGAGAATTGTCTGTAACCAGTTGGTGCTGGCTGTAACCAGTTGGTGCTGGCTGTGTGGGAGGAGACGTGCAGAGAAGATTAAGCCAGGGTGGAGATGGTTAGGCAGACCCTAGTGACCTCCGAAGGCACGAGTTCTGAGTGAGGGAAAACCTTTTGCTTTACAAGTGGAGAACTTGTGTCAAGCAAAGAAGTGATCTTGAAGCAGAAACACGTTGAGCTGGAAAGGTACGCCGTGCGCTGGCCTGCAAATGTTTGCCTCTGATACTAGAAACTATTCTTCTTGCCACATACTCTGCATTGTGTCCTAAAGTTCACACTTCTGCTTCTCCATCAGCTGCCTAAACAGGTTCTCACTGAAATAAGTAGGACCAAGCAAGACTGCATACGTCCTGAATTAATAACGGGTAGGGTACAATTTGCGCCTGGCTCCAAGGCCATCAGAACCCCAGGTTATTGTTTTCTTTTGTGACACAAAGTCATTTGTCCCTTTAACTTTAGACTATCAAGAATTCAAATCTCATTCGCAGTACCTAAGACTTACATTCATTTGGGTAATGTTATCTTTGAACATTAGTACGATCACTGCCTTTATACCAACAACTTGCAAGCGAAACACAGTGTCTCCATTGACAGCAGGTGTTAGATAAATACTCGTTGAAATGAATTGCCTGCTGCTGGCCCTCCTTGGCCACACTTCTGTTGGTCACTCTCCTGTGTCCCTCCTCACCACTTTGGTAGAATCAGTTGATCATGCCTCCCTCTGGGGAGAGTTTTCCACGAGCCAAAAGGAATGCATCTCTCCCGTCAGCATCTCTCTTTATGTTCCTTTCACATCCAGGTGACTTGATTTCACGCTGCTCCAACAGGACAGGTATGCTGTCCAATCTGAGGTGGATATAAATACCGTGTAAGGTATTCTGACTCCCTTCAAGCCGAGAGAGCCAGAGTTTGTTGATTTTTCTTAGCTCTGTTCTCCTCCTCTACTAATACTGAAGGTGGACTAGTTGATTTAACACACACAGACTTTTTTTCCACATAGACTCACCTAATACCTCCTGTTTTTAAACTTTTTGAGTTTCAGTGCTAGAGGCAGAGTTATGAAGAAGATGAGGAAGATTCATAACTTATTTTTCTTTCTTTTTCTTTTTCCTTTTTCTTTTTTTCTTGCAGTACTGGGAATTGAACTCAGGACCTTGCGCTTGCCAGGCAAGTGCTTATTTTACTGAACTATCTCCCAGCCACAGCCCCTAGGGATTGTAACTTAATTGAGCTTATTATCTGGTAGAGAAAAATAAGAGGAAGATACATGCAAGTGTGCTCTTTACTGTGCTTCTAAGCAGAAGTAGAGGGTACTTTTTAATGAACGTGGAAAAGAATCTAAACTGAACAGGAAAGTCAGGGAAGAGGTCCCTAAAGAAATGGTGCTGGGACAGAGAGCTGGAGGTGGAAAGGAAATCAGCACGGTGGTGAGGAAAGGGCCAGGGAAAGAAAGCAGAAGGAGGTGACCCAGATCTGTGAAGGCTGGAGGTGGAAGGAGCTCAACAGAACTCAGGCAGAGAGGCCTTGGGCACATCTGCTGTATGGGTGGGCAGGGTCATATCCACAGAGCACACAGGCCATGTGCGAGGTTGGACAACTGTACGAGGAGTGAAGGGCCATGTTGAGGAGGAGTGACACATCAGGGACTGTAGAGATTAAAGTTGTGTGGCCATTTATATTTTGCATATTTTAAAAAGCAGAATTCAGAAAAGGAGGAAAGAGCTTTCTAAAGGTTGTACTAAGAAGAAGTGGCATCAGATGTGAAGCAGATGTCTTGACTTAAGTCTTAAAATCCAGTGCCTTTCTGAATGTGCTGTTATTCACCCTGCTCCAAATTTTCTGAAGGGGTTAACAAAGGCTTTGACATACCCAGAACAGGCAGGTGCTGCTAACCTGCATGCTGGAGATCATCCCTGCCAACCTTGACTCCCATGTACCTGTGACTGATGTCACGGTCTTGTCCTTCAAGCTGTGGGCGTTGAGAATTGGGAAAATAGAAAAGCTAATACAGAGATGCCAATGATCTAGATGTGTCCAGGCTTTGTGGGGGCCTTTCCGCCAAGCTGAACATTGGTGGTGCTGAAGTGTCAGCCTCTGGCGTGGTTCCTTCAGCTGCTGGGGAAAGACAAAGCCGCCTACCCCTGGGAGACAAACCAAGAAGCCAAGAATCCTTGGTACCCTAACACTGCTGAAGGAGGGCAGAGAAGAAAGAAGTGAGCAGCACTCCAGCAATCCTTAGTATGAAGAGTTTCTCTTTCTCTCAGAGACAGGCAGACTCCCAGTTCCTTTTGGGAAGCCTCTAATTTTTTTTTTTTCAAAATGAGCTTTGCTGGCTTCTACCCAAATAGCTCCAGTCCCCAGAGGTCTTTGATGAGCCAGTGCTCCCTGCTGACTTTCTTCCTGGATGGTCTTCTCCTCCCTGGCAGAGGTTGCTGAGATGTCGCTGTGCATCCCAAGGAGACATGCGCAGTGTAGACTCCACCTTAGCAGATTCTATGCGCCTGCATCCCTGCCCCTGCTTACCTGAGCATGGGCTGCTCAGACCCATTTATCTCAGAGCACCTTGGGGAGTGGCTTCACCCTCACAGCCCCAGGCCTCCTGAATTTCACTAGGAAAACTGGAGAATAGAGCCAATTTACAAGTCTGCATCTTTCACAAGTGATTCTGGTTATCAAATAAAGAAGGAGGTCTGCTCCAATCTCAAAATGCTATTTTAAGAAACTGGTTCTGTTCACTAAAGCCAGACCATTTTCCTTCTCCTTCTCACATAAAAAAAGAAAAGAAAAACAAATGAACAAACATTCTGCATGCTTCTAGATTCTCAACTCCCATGGAAGGTGTCCCTGAGTTCCTAGTCTTTAAGAACCTCTTTCTCTCAACTCCAGGAATAACTCTGAGGCGTTTATACACTCTCCTCAGAGGTAATTCCAAGAAGCAGGATGGCAGCAGCCTGGGCTGTGGCTGGCAGCTAAGTTGGCACCTAGATAATTGGCACCTCTTTCACCTACTCTCCAGAACTGTGATTTTGTGGAGTAAATTTGGCTACTGCAGCTCCATCTGGGCAGAGCTGCCTTGGGCCTGTAAACTCCTTTTAGGACACAGCTGACCTTGAACACCACACATATTAGCAGGAAAGAGATGCTGAGGAGGAAGCCCCAGCTAATTCCTTTACTTCAAATGGCTGCAGACGGGCCCTCCACTCAAGGAAAGAGCACCTGAGGCATTGTCTTTCACCAGGCAGAGGTGCTCGGACTAACTGCACTGAAAATGCAGCAAGAAATACATATTGGCTGGTGTCCGTGATGGTGCCCCAGCTACAGTCTCAACTCCATGCACAAGGACCAGTCTCCACTTAGCACTCTGAGGGATAGAAAAGGGCCTGAGAGAAACTGAGTTTAAAATATTTTGGACATCCAAGGTGTGGATCACTGGGAAAGAGCAAGCAATACTTTTTCACAAAAGAGTCATGGGCCCTAGGTTCAAATTTGTCCCATTTTTGTTGTGTCATTCCCAGCAAGGCATTTGATGTCCATGGTCCCTGTTTCCCCAAATAAACACAAAGGGGCTGACATCAAGCTAAGTGTATTCAGGTGGATAAGGGTTTCAAGATGTTCAAATTACTTGCCATCATTAAACAGTTGAAGTTTTTCACATAAAAGTGTAGACTCTCAACTGCTCCTGAAAACCAGGAGGTTAGGTACATGGCTACAGAATGCAGAAGGGCAGTAGGGCCCAGGCCCTTTCAGTTGGGACATATGCTGTGCAGTTCTCACAGGACCCACAACAATCTGTCCCCAGGATTGAGGCTGTTGCATATGTATGCATCACTTAGTACAACACTTTTTTTCGTATTTGGTAGAGGGTCTCACTATGCAGCTCAGACTCATAGTGATCCTCCTGATTTGAGCCTCCCCAGCACTGAGATTCCAGGTGTGCGCCACTACGCCTACTCTCCATGGCCAGCTCAGTGTGCCTGGGGGCAGGGCTGGAGCAGCATGTAGTGCTGGGGCTTATCATAAATCTTGCTGTGTGTGTGTGTGTTGCCCTCCAATTTTAGTTGTTCATATTGTCAGCCTGGTCTCTGTGGGCACTTATAGTTGAGGCTCCTGGCATGAGGATCCTGATACAGCTATGGTTTCCCATGCTAGAAGCACGATTTAGCATCACTGCCTGTGTCCTTCCTGCCTGTGTGAACTTCAGCACATTCCCTAACTTCATCTAACTGACAAGGAAAATAGAGATTCCACTGCATAGGTATATCCTCAGAACAAAAGAAAGGAAAGAACACTTATCCTAGGACCCAGAAGAATCTCCTAAGGATTTTGTAAATATTAAAAGTGACGTCATGTAACTCAGTAGTGTCCCAAATTTTCTGATCAAGGAGATTATGGGGCCAAAGAGGAAAGTAATTGATGATGTAGTGTGCCTAAGGAGAGTCACATGGAAAGAAAACATTCTCTCAGGCTTTCACAGAGAGCACATTGGCCAAGCAATGGCCGTGAGTCATCCACATGGCTGACACTGACAAAAGATCTACAATCTGAGGTACAGGATCTCAGGATAAATCCTGAGGGGATTTCACTGACCTTATCAGACCCAAAAGCTACAACTCTTGTCACATAGGTCTTGCTTTATCTTGGTCTTAACCATCCATCAGAAAAGTATAAAAATGAAGTATAAGAATTAAAACCATGGTGTTATGTTGAGTTGTAGGGGACTCAGGTCAACAACTTCTGACATTGCCAGTCAAGCAGAAGACCCAATACTATTATGGACTACTGGACTCTTTTAGAATATTTTGCTGAGTTAGCACACCTATATTATTCAAATGACGGAACTAAACAACAAAGGGGATACAGATAAATGTCCATTTTGTATCTGTGTATTCAAAATGGTTAGGATAGATGTATAGTTACATTCTCCTGATGAATAGAGGGATTTTTTCTAATAGTGTTTGTAAATAGGATATCATGTCTGCATCTTGTACAGCAAATAACCACTAGGAAGAGAGTATGCAATGTGTTAATTATTGAAACTGACCTACCAATTTGATTTGAAACTGCCTCATTGCTATTTGTTTCTCAATAAAATTATGGAAAAAAAATAAACAAAGATAAAAGTGATTGTTAGTATCACTGCCAAATTTCTAAAACATCATGATGTGGACTATTTATGAATCAAGACTTGTCAGTTCTAATATATGGCCACTGATAGAACCTCTAAAATCCAGCATGACTCTTTGAAAAATTTTCACAGAATGTTTCCTGGGATGATCCCACAGATTCCTTGTGGATCACAAATTCTGTGATCACCAGCAGGGGCCACCAGGCTAGTGCTTCAGAGAGGAGCAGTGTCATGAGTGGGTCAAGCAGACCAGGTGGAGAGCCTGCATGTCTTCCCAGTGATGTTGCTGTTCAGGCTCCCAAAGCAACTGGCCACCCAGAGCAACCCTGGTGGGTCAGCCTCTCTCTGCTGGCTGCTCCACTACCAGTGGGTCTTCCAGGATAAGGATGCTTCTGAGGATTTGGGCCTGGCATAGATAGGGTGGAGAGGAGGATGTGGGCACTGGGCAAGGCCAGAAGCAGAAATGTTTGGAAGAACTGAACTCTGGATGTATTCACTTCCATACCATAAGTCATTTCTCATTCTTAAATCCATTATCTTTTCTAAAGAAACATGTGCCTTCTGACTGGGAAATTGACTTCTACACACTTTCAGACTCAGACTGAAACAGTGACTCTTCCTGGTCTCTAGATATTCAGTCATTGAACTTGAACTGCACCATTAGTTCTTCTGGTTTTCAGGCCTTTGGACTTGGACTAAAGCTACATCATCAGTTCTTCAGGTTGTGACTCATCATGGAGATCTTGTTTGTTTGTTTTGATATTTGGTTACAGGGTCTCACTGCGCAGGATCTTCATGCCTCCCCAGCACTGGGATTACAGGCTTGCACTGCCACTCCTGGTCTCAGTGGCCAGTCAGCATGCCCAGGTGTGGGGCTGGCACTGGTACAGCTTGTGGTACCAGGGATTAAACCCTGGTTCCTGTGCTTGCCTAAGTGGGTGTTTAGTCCACTAAGCTATCTTGCCAGCCTCCAAGTCTTGTGCACCATCTCTTATTGACCTAGATAGATAGATGGACAGACAGACAGACACTGGAGACACGTGGTGTCTTTGGGTCCCATCATGGCCTCATTTAAAATATTAAAATATTACAAAAGAAGGTGGTAGGATTCATCAGTTTCCTAGGCTGGTGAATTTTTATTTTTGCTTCTCCACCAATATAGTTTAACCTTTGCTTTTGGCAGATAACAAATTGTTCAAATAAAGTGAAGAGAAGGGGTGGGGTAAGAAGCTACAATAAGATCTTTTGGGAAAGGCTTTGCTAGAGGATAAATATCCTTTCATGCATTCTTTCCACTGCACTCTGTTAACTTCTGTTTAGGTTACTGCATAATATATGGACGAAGGCTGCAAAGACTATGAGAATGATCCCTGCACACCACACCACACACACACACACACACACACACACACACACACACACACACGAGCCTGCAATTAAAAACTCCTAATAGAAGTCAGGTGTCAGGATACAGAATGTTACAGTATGGACTCTAATCATCAAGTTTTTTAAGAAAGAGTTTGAAAGGTTTCTAATCTGATTCTACCACAGGACCCACTCCACACCCTCAGGGATCTACTTCTTAAAACATCCGGAGTTTCACTCCTCACAGTTGGACTTGGGGGTTATATTAGTACTTTGTTGTAGGGATTCTAGGAAGATTAAAGAGACCAGGCACCTGAAGCATCTGCCATATACAGAGTGCTCAACAGTAGAATGCTACTCTAGTCTCAATGGTGCGGGACCATTCCTCTCTGTCACAGCGTGCTGCGGCTCCTACCTCCGAAGGGTACACCCTTGCCAAGGGCTCTTCCCTCCTCTCTTCTGTTCCATCTCCTTCCAGATTCTTGCTTCTCCCTAGAGGAAGCTCAGATCCTATTGAGGCCATCTATCCTTTTATCAAATGTAAATTCCTCTTTGGGTATCAGAGAAACATGCCTCTGTGGCCCTCAGTCTTCTGTAAGTTACACCTTCAAGTATCAGGCTGTTCTGAGAATCTTTCACGGGCCTTGCACTGTGTGAGGTTCAGATAGGGACAAAGGTAGACAAAGATACAAGCCTAGCTTTGGAGAAGTTCCGAGCTTGATTCTGACACATGGTGAATACATAGGAAGCCATCCCTGCTGTGGTTGGCTGGGTCCCCTAGGACCATGAGGCCTTGCAACATTTGCATCCTGCCAGCCTCCCAGCACCTCTGCTGGCACTTAACCTCAGAGGCTTACCACCCCTGCAAACTTCAGCATCTCCTTTTTGTTTCTTGGGCTTTCTGAGCATGGATCAATTCCCCTAAAGACTTCTGCATGTGAGATTCCCTTTGCTAGAATATTCTTTCCTGATATTATTACCCAGCCTATCTTGTTTACCATTTCTATCTCAGCTTTTCTCTCTCCCCTTTTGCCAGATCCTCTCTGAGTACCCTAAGTGAAGAATCCACCCCTGCCTAGCCCCTCAGTTCTCTGTACTTCGTCTAATTTTTTCTTTGCTCCTTCTCATTAAAATCATCACCATCACTTACTTGTACCTTGTAGACTTGCTTATTGTGCACCTTCCCATCCCTAATAAGTGAAAGGGTCCTACCTATCTTAACTTTGCTGCTTTTGCCAGCTCCTGGTACAGTACACAGCGCACTGTGAATGCTCAGCAAGTATTTGTTTACTACTTATCTCATACTTCTTGAAGGATGTTAGAAGTAGGACCATGTTTCATCCAAGTCCAGGCTCTGCCACACAGGCACAGAGGTTTCTAAGAAGATGGCTTTCCTCAACAGAGGGGCCCTGGGGGAGCCGGGGAGAGAGCATTTCTGTCTGAATGCACACACTCAGCCCTTACCTCTCAACAAATGGCTTCTGGAATCTAAACAGACTGTAACAGTGGGATAGAAACTGTCCACCACAAAATGAATTAGTTATTAGCGAAGGAAGCAACAACTGCAATCCCATTTGCAGTCTATGGGGTTCACAGCTGCTACTCATTTTCATAACGGGAGGGAGAAAAACAGAACAAATGGACCTGTGTGGGACCAAAAAAAGTAACACACACACACACACACACACACACACACACAGAACAAACAATGAACATGGAGGTGGCTGTGGCCAGGAGGAGTTGGGTCTCTTGTGATCCACCCAAATCTCGGCAAGCAAGCCACAGCTGGCAGAGGGATCACCTCTCATCCGTGACATTATTTAAAGCTCACCCTAAATAACTTTACCATAATTTCAGACCAGCGTCACACCATGATTCAGTGCAGGGCTGAGTTCAAACACCAACCTTGCCACTATGCACTGGGCGAGAAGCCCTCTTGCCTGGAAACAGGCATCATGATCCTTTCTACCTCCCACAGCTTCTGCAGGGAGGGAATCACTCAGCCCAGAAGATGAGGCAGAGGCAGGCGCACCCCAGGTGCTGTCCTGGCCGGGAGCTTACTGCTGCCATGGTGACTGAGAGCACTGTTGTTGTTAGGCAGCAGCTGGGCTCTGTACTGTCCCTCTGAGGTTTGGATCTTAATGCAAAAGTGAGAGACCAGGAAAGTGATGCTCAGGGACCACACCACGTGGCTCAAGCTCACCCACTGTAGAGCCTACGCGAGGCTCAGTTCCTTCTATGAATTCCAGAAATCTGTTCTTTTCACACAAATGTTACCTCCACGTGGAGTAGACTTTGAGGGGCTCAGATGTGCTCAACTTGAGGTGGACAAACTTCAGGATATCCATTTGCTCTGAGGCCAGTTAGAGCTAGTAAGCAGCCTTTAGTTTCTCTTGGGGAGGCCTCCTTTTCTGTCCTGCGCGTTTCTTCTCAGCTGGACTTTGGCGGCCCCGACCTCAGGGTCTGCACTCTGTGTTCTTCCTCACACGTCCAGCAACATCGGCTCTCAGAAGAGTCTCTGGCACTGGCTGTGAGTGTGCCGATGTGCCGAGGTCACTCCTGCTCCCCCTTTTGAAGGTCCATCCTTCCAGTAGGGAGGAGATGAGACTGAGGGCCTGGGTGATGCTCCCGTTCGAGCTCTCAGGTGGCCTTCCCATAGCCTGACTCTAGCGGTCACAGCAAGTCCTGGCCAAAGCTTTGCGCCTGAATCCCACAGGGAGAAGCCCCGGAGCTTGAGGCCCACCGGGAGTTCTGCTGTGACAGATAATCATTTGTTCACTTAAGTCCTGCCCTTCTGGCCCCTCTGTGGGAACTGGCATTCTGGAAAGACAGTCCCCAAGGGACAAACCTGTCAGATGATACAAGATATTAAGTAGTTCACTCGCTGACTACAAGCACAGATGCCTCTGACTGTGAAGCAGAAATGACTTCGATAAAATGATAACTCAGTGGAAACAAACACAATTTCATTAACACAAAACAGACAAACGTGATCCTATTGAAAACATCTGCTGTAATTGGTGCTCTTCGCTGATGATAGATCATCCTTGTGCAAGCCAGGCTCCTGCTGATGAAGTTCTTGAGGTGGACAGGACACATTCGTTCTCTGTAAATCCACTCTGGGCATGAACCTACCCAAGACTAAGCAAGTCTTCATGGGAAAACGCCTGACTCAGAACCTGCAGCAGGGGATAGGTGTCAGCTGACTGAGGGGCCCAGGACAGGGCAAGCATTACAAGACCTGGAGGTTGGAGGGTTGTAAAGGTGGGGGAGAAGTAGGAGTTTAGGGGGCTCATTATTTTCTAAGCAAATGTGGTATGAGATCTTAGTGGAAGCATGACTTGGAAAATTTCCAACAAAACTGGTCAATGGCGAGAAGCCACAGGATGAACTGCAGGTGAGAGACAAGAAGGAAATATTTAGCTCAGTCATTCTCAAAAGGTGGCTCCTTGATCTGAAGAATCAATATATCACCTACAACTCATTGGATATGAAAATATTTACCTTTAAATTTGAACTACTAAATCAGAAATCTGGAGTTGGGCTGAGCAAGCTGTTGTTTATTTATTTATTTAATACACGCATCAGGTGAGTTTATGCTCAGGAAATTTTGAGAACCTCAGTTTGGTCTTCTGCCACTGGATGTCCACCTATGAGGCTTAGGATAGTGGGGCAGCAGATGATGTGAGTAAGGGAAGGAGGATGGCACAGATCCTTTTTTTTATACACTGTGGGGTGCAAGAAAGACTTGATTCTGCAGTCTAGAGTGCCCACCAAGTACAAGTCTCCTTGTCCCTTCCCAAACAGCCTCACTGAAATCACTTAAGTTGCTCTAACAACTCTATGAGGTACTACTACCATCTTCCTTTTATTGCAGTTGGGAACAGTGCTACAGTTTAACACAGAGGCGAGAACTTGGTAAGTGGCTGAGCAGGAAGGGCTGTCAGCTCAGAGTCCACACTGCCCATCTTTCTGAGTCTCCACCCTTTTCATTCCTTTGCCCTCTCTGCAATCCAGTGAGCTCCTTGATAAATAAGGCCTGCCTCTTGCTGCAATTTACCTGGACTGATAAAGCATTTGGAAAGTCCCGTTAACATGTCAAACACAACTGGGTTACAAGTGCATTGTATGCATAATTTATTGTGTATAATAATAATATTCCCCAATGCACAGTTTCCTTGCATTTGGTTTCCAGGGACAGAAAAAAAGTATTTAAAGGCATTTCAGGGACTGATACAAATTGCTAATTTTTAATATTTTTATGTAAGGATATTTTAAAGCAAAACATTCTCCAGTTTACTACCACCATATTTCATAACAGAAAATGCATTTGAACAACAAAAAAGAAAAAGGCATAAGCGTAGAAAGAGACTGGTGAAATATGCATTTTGCTTCACTATATTGGCCTCATTTTTCAGATTTGCTGTAGTTATAAACGTAGTTTTTCAAATGACAATGCAGTGATGCTTAAATGTGAGCCTGCCGACTGAGACTGGGCAGAAGTTTTCTGCATGCTAAATTCCAGTATGGGAATAAGTGGTATAAGCGTGTCTTATAGCTCAGAACATCCTTCTTATCAATTCTCCCCACTGCTAAAGTCACGGGCAGAAATCACCATCTCTATGGCCTCCTCACAAGCTTAGTAACCAAATGTAGACTGGCTAGAACAAACCCTGAGGACCCTGAAACATGTTTCAGTGACTTTGATTTCCACAGAACTGGCTTTGTTTCAGTGCCAAAAGAATGTTGCTAAGGAGCTATCAGCAAAGTTGGCTTCCGCCCTCATTGATCTACACCACAATCATAGCTAACAAAGCCTCATCAATCATATTGCCAATTTTCTGCCAAAAGAGACTCCTCAATTTACTGAATAGACTGTTTCCCAACCACAGCCAGACAAGAGAGGAAGAAAATGGTGTTTGGAAAAGTCCTAACCTTACAGCTCGCTAGGACAGAGGGCTGAGGTCTAGATTCCAGTCACAGAATGACCACAACTGGTATGATTTATAAAAGGCGGTTGACAACTTCTCACATTCTCGCTTTCTACCTTGTAAAACCTGTTCCAGCCTTGAAGAAAGGGGTTGGGGTGATGTGTCAGCACCATGGACAGCAAGCCAGCTGGCTCTGATTCGGAACAAACCTTGCTCGGAATAGGCACCCAGGTTACGCACAGTGACATTTCAGATGGCCTGTGCCTACGGTTTGGCTAATGAGCAGAACAAGACTGGGATTTTATTTATTTATTTATGCATTTATCTATGTATGTATGTATGTATCTATTTATTTGGCACAGGGTCTCACTACATAGCTCAGACTCACAGTGATCCTTCTGTCTCAGCCTCCCCAGCATGCGCCACCACACCTGGTTTCAGTGACCAGCTCAGTACATCTGGGGATTCCAGGGCCAGCAAAGAATGCGGTACTGGGGATCGAACCCAAGTCCTTGTACTTGCCAGGCAGGTTCTTAGACCACCAAGCTATCTCCCCAGCCCTGGGATTTCTTAACTTCAGCTTTACTGACTTTTTAGGTCAGATAACTTTGTGCTCTATGGTTTGCCCATGGACAATAGGCTGCTTAGCATCTTTTGCTTCTATCCAAATGTCTGTGGTACCTGCCCCACTCTGAGTAATGACAATCAAGAACATCTCCAAACACTGCCACATGTCCTCTGGGAAGGGAAAAGGGCAACTCCATTCCCATTTGAAAATCTCTGCACTAACCCCAAAAGAAGGAAAGAAAAGGTAAATAGTTCTTGCAATTGGATGAATTGACTCCTTTGTATATAAGTATTGTGTATATTTCTAATAAACTGCTAGGCTGCAGAATCCAATAGGTGATGTGTGTCCCATGGGTTGCACCTCAGTTAGGTAAACAGTCAATCCTTGAGAGAGCCGGAGCCGATATTACTAACACTAAAAGTGTCTGTTCACTATTTATCCAAGGACAGCTCTGACAAAAGGTAGCAAATATTTCCCCTGGACTTTTATCAACTATCAGATGGGCTTAATAGGCGACCTTTGACTTTCAGGGAAATACTTTTCTCTTGAGAACTATAGAATCTTGTAAGATCAACTGAAGTTACAATTGGGAAACTGTATTTTTAAAGGCATTAGCAAAGTTGTTAGCTAACAACATACAAATTTTTTAGCTAATATTAAGCAGAAGGCTCTGGGTACAAATCTAATGTCAAGTACTACCATCAAAGAAGCCTGTTCTATAGAATTGCCATGAGCTTTACTTTCCAGGCTCGTGCCACTTAGAAAAACACACATTATACTAATTAAGTGAACACAGACTAATCTAATTCTAATGAATTGATTTTTAGAAGTGTTACAGTCCAGAATTAGAAATGTAGAGATACTAGTCTGGAAGTACTAGAGTTTACTCATCCTTAGAGATGGATCCCCTAGGTCTAGGGGTTACAAACAGTCACAGGGTTGTCTCTCCCAACAGCTTCTCAAAGGACAATCCTCAGACTCTGCCATTATTGTCATTTAGGAGGCATATTACAATCTAGACTTCTAGAGCCTGTGGCAGGAATTCTGACTCAGTAAATCTAGATTCCAAAGTTCAACATTTTCAGTGACCTTCCCTGTTCTTTCTGCATGCTTCGTCTGGAGAACTATTGCTTACGGTTCCAAAGAGCACTGACTTTTCAAAGCTCTCTCTCTGCAAGAAAGTTAAAGCTTTTGGAGAAAGCCAGCATGTGCTAAGGGTGGTTGGTGATCATTACTGATTCATTCATTTATTCAACAGTCATTGAAATGTCTTGGATGTGCTGGTGATTGTGCTAGGTACGGGACACAGCAGAGGGGAGGACTGTTGTATACTGTATATGGCTCCACACATTGTGTGTGTAATGCTTTTCCTCTTATAACATTCTTATGAAGTAGAATGTCACAGGAAAGGAGCAAGAAACTCAAGGAGGCTGCTGACCTGCACAAGGTCACAGGACCAGTAAGCATTTAGATCAGTAGGCATCTGATGTCCACTCTCTATTCTTTTCCTGACTCTAGGCACATGGGCATAAAAAAGAAAATGCTCAGAGTAGTTTCAGTTCTGGGCCAATTATGCCTCCTGCATACTAAGGCAGCTCAACCTTGAGTGAAATCATTTCTAGTTGCAGAAATGAATTGGCAAGAGATGGGTGCACTGTAACATTTTTGATAATGGGGAGATGTCTAAGCATGCCTGGAGTCCAAACTATACTTCAAATGATTCCTCGGCTAGGACTTAAGGAGTATTAGTGATTGGCTTAGTAATTTTCTTTGTTGCTAGGACAAAACACCCAATCTCCTCAAGTGAAAGGAGGAAAGGTTTATTTTTGCTCATAGTTGTTAAAGGTTTCAGTCCAAGTTGGCTGGCTGCAAGAAGGGCAGCATGGCAGTGAGAAACATCTTATAGCATGGCAGACAGGAAGCAAGCAGGAGGCTAAAGATTGCATGAATGAAATGAACAAGGGGCAAGAGAATTTGAACAAGTGACCATGTAGCAGGGGAAGGAGAGAAACCCTTTCAGACCACACCCGCAGTGACCCACCTCCACCAACATCCATTCAGCCATTCCAATCACCTTGCAAAAGCCCCACCTAAGGCTGTGTGAGGCTTTGGGGGGACATCTAGAGAGGAACTGTAACAGTGATTATGTTATTTTTCACTATTGTCCTGAACACTGACCAGCAGGCAAACATTTGGAGGTTTTTACTTGATCTTAGCAAAAAAAGGCTGAGAAGTGATAACATTTGTAGGTTTTCAAAATTCTTCAGCAAAGCAGCAGTTGCTTCCAAATCACCCCCAAAGGTTCTCTGTGCCTCCCCTTTGAATCAGGCTCTATAGAGGCTCAAGAGTCCATGGTGAAGTTACAATAATTAATACATTGCATATTGTTGTCTGCATAGTGGTTAGTCATAGTACAAGATGTAGACATGATATCCTGTCCAAACACTATTAGGACAAATCTTTCTTTTCACTGAATTAAGAGAAAGTAGCTATATATCTATCCTAACTATTTTGTATATACAGATACAAAATGGTCCTTCATTTATATCCCCTTTTCTTAGTTTTGTCAGAGATGGCTATTCCATGCCATTTAAATATTATAGGTATGTCAATTCAGCAAAATAATTCAAAATTAACCTATTTTGAAACTGTCTCATTGCTATTTGTTTCTCAATAAAATTAATAAAAAAAACTGGAACACAACCATGTGGATTCCTGTACTGACATTTAGGAATTTTCTTTTTGTAAACAATTAAATAGCAATTTAATTTATCATTCTTATGTTATGGTAAAATACAATGCATACTCAGAGGTACTTTACCCTTCTATTGTTTGGTAGTGCTCTGAAAAACAATATTAATAAGTAAATAACTGTGATCACTGTAAAAAAATTATCACCACTATAAAAAAAAGAAGAGTCCGTGGTGAGACTGAGCAGCTTCTCTTTGCTGGGAGTGGAGGTAAACAAAGTGCGGTTCTGGCTTTTCGGCAGCCCGTCATCACCCTCCAGAGTCTTCCGCTGCCTCACACACCCTTGCCCCATAATTGGTTTTTCTGGTCTCTGAGAGCGTTGTCACTATCTGCCATATATTAAATCACTCTGCAGAAAGCATCCTTTTTGAGGGTGGGCTTCAGCTCTTAAACCTTCACCTAGAGCTTGAGGTTGGTAGCTTAGCCCAGGGTATCATTCTTATTCTGAGGACAGCATCTGGAAGCACTTGCGCTCCCAGAGGCCAGCTAGTGACTCTCCATTCAAGGCTTTACTTTTGTTCTTTTTCTCTGGATTCTACCCTTTTTTGTCATCATGACTTGCATTTTTTTTTTTTTTTTCATCCTGGTATAGGGACCTGAGTGCAGTCACTGTGGGTTGCAACAACCTGTATCCAAATCTTTTCTCTACCCTTTCTCCAGGGAGTCCTTTTAAGTTACTAATCCTCTTTCTGTCAGGTGTAATTGGGGCCTAAAACAATACCTGCCACCCAGTGGATACTTTGAAATTCAATAAAATGAGCCATCAAAAGGGAATAGGACACATAATTGCTCGAGAGATGTTTGCTGTTGCAGTTATCGTTATTAATTCTTACATTTGATTTTTGAAGGGTCCCATAAGAAGGAAGCAAGTTGGCAAACCAGGTTCTTATTGCAGGGAGGAAGAAGCAGAGAGTTGGATGTACTGAGTGTCCTGTCCAAAGTCACAGGCTGGGTAAGGGGCGCTGCTCTAGAACCTTCAAGCAGCAGGTGTCCAAAGCCCCCATCTCCAACCCCTCCCCTCCTAGGCATACCTTCTTTGTACCCCTTTTGTGTACGTGGGCCTGCATGAATCTGACAAAGTCCTCATTCTCTCTAACAACTTTGCGACTGGCCTCCTGCTTCCAGTGCTTGATTGGAGCCAAATCATCTTTTCTGCTAGCTTCCAAGCTCAAACCTCAGAGGGCTGCAGCAAACTCCAAAACAGGCAGACTCTAAATTGGTCAATAATTTGCTTTTGTCCCAGAAGCCTCCACCGTGGGTGGCAGGGCACTGCTCAGACCCCCAAGGGAAAGTTGCAACTTGTGGGCCAGCACACTCACCCTGTGCCCTTGACATCCTCTGCTGTTGTGTAAGCCAAAGACTCAGTGAATAAAATGAACATATGGTGAGAGAATTCAAAAATATTTGGAGAACAAAGAGAAGAAGTCTTGCTTGCTAAAGCAGCCTACTTGAGAGCACAGAAGCCACGGATCGAAAGGTTTTATAAATTAATTACTGTTGACAAATCTGGCATATAGCCTGGTTCACTTAGTCCTCCCAACACACATTAACTGCTGTTACCATGAGTGTAACAGGCCATGAGATCTCAGAGATACTCCTTCACTTGCCCTGTTTCCTAGCCAGAACCATTAGCAGCACTTTTAATCCTACTCTGCATCACTTGAGTGATGCTTAAGGGAGTAAAATAAGAGGATGAGAATGGCAAATGCCATTAAAATGTCCCAAAATATGTGGCATTATTATTCTTATAACTATTAGTTATTATATCATGAGTGCAAACCCAGAGCATTGGCGTCTGAAGCATTCCTACAGACCTAGGTGATTGCTTTGGGGAGAGAGCAGCCTGGCTCTGGTTCTTTCTCTAACTCCCTCTTCCCTTCACCCCATGGAGCCCATTCTCAAGCCTTATGGGGTCACAGACTTCACCCTCTTCTTGTTAGTCATCTTCACAGGGCCTGGACATCAGGATGTTTATGTGCTCGGGTCCTGGGGCCAGAGTCATGCAGGGTAACTGGCTCAATTCAGGTCACAGTAGGGTTTCCTCACCTTTGGATATGAAAGCCAGCCAAACTCAAGAGTTTGAGCTGGGATCTGAGTTGTAGGAAAAAATGTGGAGCCCACTTTAATTCTTGATCCTTCAGAAGTAAGTCTTTCAGCAGGCAATGACTTTCAAACAATTGTAAGTGTCATCAGAATCATTTACCGGGCTTGGAAATAACAAATCTCTGTGAACTGGGACACAGAGCAAGTCTGATTCAGGGGGTCTGAGCAGGAGGCCTCCAGCGGGCTTTACAAGTTACTTGGTAAACATTCCTGGTCCAAGAGGACTGCATTTCTAGAATCCTGGCACCACCTTTCAGGGCATAGATGTAGAAGAGAGCTATGGTTCCTGGACTGAAATTTTACTCAGCCACTTAGCTGCTGTCTTAGTGTTCTCCTTTTTTGAACTTTTCTGAGTCTATTTTTGCACCCGACTAATGAGTTGCTCTGTAGTTTAAATGTGACAACATTAACTTGTAGGGTCATTGCAGCAATCATGTGAAAAAAAATACAAATGAAATGCTTTGCCCAGTGCTGAGTGAATATTGAGTTAAAGGTAGGCTCAACATTTATTACTATAATTCTTATCCTGAAAGTACTGGCATCCTAGTTTTCCTCATTAGGCTGTGAGCAGCTTCTGAGCAGTAGCCCTGTCTTGTTCATTTCTGTGTCTGTAGGACTGAGTTCAATATCAGGCACAAGGAAGGACCACAGTGTAGAAAGTCACATATTTTGGTACCAAGGATTGCACTCAGGATCTCGCTTTTGCCAGACAGGTGTTTATGGCACTGAACTATCTCCTCAGCCATATATCTATATCTATAACTATAACCAAAAGAATAGAGTGAGACAGAAGCAACAGACCCTGTTTTCATGGAGTTTGCAGTAGAAGTAAATAGGTGAGATATTTTCTATAGAAAATGCTTTGAAGAAAATAAGCACTGCTGGAACAAGGGTAATCAGAGATTCACATTAGGGAGAGTATTCTGGGAAGATCTCTTTGAGGAAACAGCACATATTCCAGGTTTTGTCCAATGGCATGGGAAGACCCAAGAGCCTTCCAGAAGCAAGCCCAGCCCTCATGCAGAGGCTTCAGGGCAGATAGCACTTTGGTGTGTTTTGGAATGGAAGCAAGGCCTGGCCAGCTGGAATTCAACTCTTGGTGGAACACACAAGAGGCAAAAGTGGAGCAGGGTGGGCTCAAGGTGGCCTGTGTTAGTCATGGTGTGCAGCTTTAGTTATTAAAGTAAGGAGATGATACATTCATCTCAATACATTTAAAAATTTTATTGTTGTTAAATGGATGCAACTGGAGACCATACTCTTAAGTAAATCAGACCTACTTATGCAAACCTCATACTATCTCCTTAGTATGAGAACCTTAAAGAAGAAAGTGGAATCTGAAGGATACAATAGATAATGGGACAAGGAAATGAACTTATTCAAAAGCAAAGAGTTACTGAGTTGAGGAGAAGACAGGAGAGGGAGTTGAGGAAAGAGATACATCTGTGTATGTAAGCAGGATGGTTTGGACAACTGTACTGTGCATTTCTGCCAATCTATGGAAAGGAGCAGATAGCACTTTGCTGTGTCTCATTTTTAAAATTGTTTCTCCTTTTTCACTTCTTAATTTCTCATATATTTCTTTCTTTTTTCTTCCTATGTTGCATGCATATATCTGGTAATATGAATAACTGGTTGGGAGACAACACTTTGCATTACAACAAATACTGTGAAATTCATAATACTTTGTTAAGTGAAATTCTGTATCACTTGTAATTTCTCTGTTTTAATACTATTTTCTACTCTATAAAAAAGTTATGCTAGCATCTGAGTCATACATGGCCTGGCAGGTGACAAGAAGACCAGCCAGAGGTGAATGTATTGATATACAGTAAGGGAGACCAGGGTATGGAACATGCAGTAGTGGTGGAGACAGAAGCACAGGGTCGGAGTCAAAGTAGATTTTGGAGCTGGCATGACAGACTTGCTGATGAACCAGGCATGAGGATTTGGGAGAGAGAAATAGAGAACTATTCAGTGGATTTAATGAACACATCTCCAGCTGTGATCTCTTTAGAAGAAGCTGCCACAGCTACTTAGCTCCCCATCTGCTCACGTCTCATCTGTTTCCCTTGCCTGCTCTTGTCCCTCCCTTTCTAAGGACCCAAGGGTCCTACTAAGGGTCCCCTATGGGTCTCTGCCCTAAATCTTAATGTGCTGCTGGCCAGTACTGGTGGGTTTAGTCCCTGAAGCTCAGACATCCTGTTGTCCTCAAGAGAGAGAGAAAGCCACCCTTCCTGGGGTTGTTAGCAGAATGACCAGTCAGCACGTGGTGGAGGGAAAAATAAAGCCATCTAGACATTCTGGGGATCTCAAATGCTGGTAAGAAATTGAAATCAAGGTCCACTGGAGGGGAGAGAGAGAGAGAGAGAGAGAGAGAGAGACAGACAGAGACAGAGACAGAGACAGAGACAGAGTGCTATCTTGTTGGTTTGGGCCTCCTGTTAGTGGTGGGAGTGGCAGGCCCATGAAGAAAGCAGAAAGCATCTTGGCATCTTTCAGGTCAATTTGGCTTTCCCACTGTTGATGCGCTTGATGTATTCTCTTGATGCAATGCATTCTCTTGATGCCTGTACAAATAAGGAGCTGCAATCCCAGTGCCTGCTTCCCTCTCAGTCTGCCCTTCTCTCAATTACCCAATCTCTCTTCATTTATCGTCCATGCTAGGCTCCAGCCATCAAGGTCAATCAAGCTGAGGGCTTTATTTCACAAAATACGGCCCTCAGTATTTTCACCAGTGGACTATTTTTCTCAGGCACAGCTCAAGCGCAGTGTTTGGGTTTGATTTTTGTTTTCCCATTTTTTCTTTGCTTCCCCTCTGTTGGCATGGGAACGCTGAATCACCAGTTCAGAGAGAATCCATCCGGCCCACCACTGCACTCCCCCGTGCTGCCCAAGTGCTTTCATGTGTTCAAAGAGCACACGTATTTTTCCCTTGTGGAGGGAAGTCTGGAAAGGGCAGGCCTTGCTGTTTTCCTGTACACAGTGGACTCTGCAGCCTCTATGATTCCAGAGGAGAAAGGACTCACAGACACATCCACACCTTGGACAGGGTGTGTGTCTTAGCCATGGTCAGACAGCAAGTCAGCAGTGTACAGAGGACTAAAGGTCAGATCTTTTCACACTGCTGAAACACTGTGCAGTCTCAGGATTTTGCTAGGCCTTTGCTCACTGGTAAAATAAGAACACACACTACTCTCTGTTCCCCAGCAAGCACTCTGAGGATCCAATGAGATGCTTGCTATCAGCACATGGAGTAAATGCTGAACACTTTTTTAACCACAGGATGCTAAGTTTGGGGTGCTCACATAATTATTAAACTTGTGAAAAATTACGTAACCTGGTCAGCAAGACAGTTAACTGATTATGTTCATTTGAGTCAGAAATGCCCAACTAAATTGGATCAGCACAGTTCTGGGTATGGCTGAGGGGATGTACTGAAGACAGAAGACCCACACTAGGGGCCTTGTCGCCTGAATGGATGAAAGGGAAATGAAGAAGGAAGGCTGCTTCTGTTTCTGAGGAGGAGATCTGGTCTTCATTTTCACCTTGGATATTGTCTCCTGGCTTTCATCACAGGCCCTGGCCTCTGGATGTGGACTTGATGGCGCACATACCATAGTGGGCTCTGGGCATTTGTGGGAGCCTTCAGTTCCCAATCTCAGAGACACTCTTTTGTACTTTTCCGTACCTGCTTCTGTGGTCAACCACTAAGCCATCTTTGTAAATTCTTCTGTGTTCCTGTATCTTCCATTAAATCTGCTTCTCTAGTAACCCCTGACTGATAATATTTTTATTTTTTTATGTATTTAGTACAGGATCTACAGGGTAACACTACACAGATTGGACTCAAAGTGATCTTCCTGTTTTCAGCCTCCCAAGCTCCATGATTACAGGCGCGCGACACTGCACCCAGTCTCAATCGCTGTCTCAGCGCACTTCAGATGCAGGGCTAGCGTGGCATGCCTGGGATCGAATCCAGTCCCTGTATCTGCCTAAGCAGGCACATTAGTCCACTGAGCTATCTGGCTGGGCTTTATTTTTATGGTTTTGAAGAGGATATTTTATGTTACTAGTCACCTATTCTACCCTTACCTGTCTACCCACATGCCAATGATCCTTCAGCAATTTTTGCTTATTGAGGCCATGCTAGCATGATTAAATTTAAATTTTTAAAAAATCTACTCTATGGAGAAATGTGGAATCTAGTGAGACTGAAATTTTCTACATAATTATTTGTATTTTTGACAAATACTAATTGTATATATTTATAGAGTTCAGTGTGACAGTTTCATGGATGAATATCCTGTGAAAATCAGGAATGTACAAATCAGGCAAATCAACATGTTTATTACCTCCACACACTTACCATTACCTTGCAGTACAAACATGTAACATCAATTTCTCTACCATTTTGAAACACAGAGTATATTCTGACTGTTTTCACCTTGCTAGTTAACAGCTTGCCAGGATTTACTCCCTTACAGTAGTTCTCCTGCCTTAGCTTCCCCTCAGCTTCTGGTAACCACCCTTCTACTGTACTCTGCATACTACCTTTTCAGATTTCACTTATATGTCAGATCACATGATATTGGTCTTTCTCTGCCTGGCTCCTTTCACCTAGCGTAAGGTCCTTTAGAGTCGCTGACATTTTCACAAATGATAGATCTCACCCTTTTTAAAGGTCTAAAGGACTCCATTGTGCATGTATACCACATTAAAAAAAAATCCATTCATCTGCTGCAGGGTCCTTAAATTTTGTCTTGGCTACTGTGCATAGTGCTTCAGTGATTGTGGGAGTGCAGAAATCTCTTTGACCTACTGATTTTTCATTTCTGTTTTATATGTACCCGGAAATAGGGTTGCTGGATCATATGATAATTCTATTTTTAGTTTTATGAGGCACCTCCTTGAAAAGTGGCTGTCCTATTGTGCATTCCCATTGATACTAAAAGTTCCCTTTTCTCCATATCCTTGTCCAGAAGCATATTTTATCTTTCTTACAACAGCTGTCCTTACAGGTATGAGGTGATAACTCATAGTGAGTTTGATTTGCACATCTCATACAGTAGGTGATACTGAACATTTTTCTTCATCTATCAGGTGGTCATTCTTATATCCTTTGAGAAAGAATTTTTCAGGCCCTGGCCCATTTTAATAGGGTTATTTATTTTCGTGTTAAATTAAATGCCTATAAAAATTCAAAGTCATTCACAAAAATAGAGAAAAAATCTTCCATTTTGTATGATAATACAAAAGACTTCAACTTATCAAATCAATGAGAACAAAAACTAAAGCTTGAATCACCAGTACAACTAGATTCAAGGTGTAACAAAACTACAATAACCAAAACAATATGGCATTGGCACAAAAACATTCATCAGCCCGTGAATTATATTAGAGAAAAATTCACACAACAAAAGTCAGTTGACTTTGCACAAAGTTGTCACAAATACACAATGGTGAAAGGACAGTGTTTCCAATCAAGATCACTTGAAAAAGTATTTACTTGTACAGAAATAAAATAAAATCTTTATCTCATCCCTAGGTAAGACTCCGTTCAAAACTGGGTTTCATACTTCAGTGTAATAAGTGAAACTGTAAAATGTCTACAAGAAATATAGAGGCAGAATTGTTCAGCATGGGTCTAAGAAGTGATTGCATGCCCTTGAGCCCAAAAACACAGGTAAGGAAAGGTAATCCTATCAAAATTGAAACAAACGAACAGAAACATTTATCATGATACAACGGGAGATGAGCAATCAGTGGAGAAAGCCACCGAGTTGCACCCCAGGGGGTGTAGCTTTCCTCACCTGCACCAGTAAGGCCTTGCCTGGGAGTCATGGATTTTCATTTGTGTGTACAGGATGAGTAGGAGTTTCTTAGGCCAGCCTACTCAAGGGCTGGAGGTGTGTCACAGCAAGTCCATTTGGGGAGACTTAAACACCATAGAAGCCAAATTGAACTAGTATTTGCTGGGCATTGTTAGACCTTATGTTTAGCATTTCAATTTTTCACTGAATGCCTTCATATGACCATTCCGTTAGGGACTGTCATCAACCTGATCTGTCAGCTACTACACCTGGAACTCGTGGACATTGCATAATTTTTCTCAATGCTTTACAGATAAGAGCTGTAGAATTCAGGTGATATTTGGAATCAAAATCTGGGCTCATAATCACCGCTCATTAGGATCTCTGTTCAGCAGGAATCCATGGGACAAGAGAGACTTAAAAGTGGCTAGGGTCACAGAAGGAAAAGTAAACAAAGACAGAATCAGTGAGCTGCCTGAGATCACAGGCTAATCAGCCTCAGCACCAAGGCATCAGCTTCACTGTCCTATTTCCATCATTCCTCTGGGCCACACCGTGGCTCACTGACTCAGAACAAATTAAGAGACCATGATAGAGGGTGTCAGAAAAATCAGCCCTCCTCCTGAAAAACACCAAGTACCCTGTACATCTCTTCCTCTGTTCTGCTTGTGTTAGGTTTTCCCGGGGATCTGCGTTGGCGGGGGAATTCAGAGTATTTGTGGGTGACAGATGTGCGTATTTTCTTGGTCTAGTGAGATGCAGAGAAGTAGGAGGAGGCTGGGCACAAGGCCAGCCTTCAGCAGAACTGTCAAACTCCTAGGTCTAGTCCATAGGATTTCCTCCAGTTCCCAAATTCACCCCTTCACTCTTTTGCTTAAATTTCATTTGCTTCCTACCCACCATCAATATGATATCACTTTTCATGGAGGAAACACTTCCATTACCATATGTTTTGTCACTCAGTTTAGCCTGCCACAGCAAAGTACCTTAGAACAAGCAGCTTAAGCAACAGATATTCATTTTCCTTGCAGTTCTGGAAGCTAAAAGTCAGAGACCAAGGAGCCAGCATGTGGGGTTCTGGGAAGGGCAATCTCTCTCTTTGGCTTGCACACAGCTGGAATCTCTGAGTTCACATGGCCTTCCACTGGGGCAAGAAGAAATAAAGAGTGCATAGTCCTTGGATATTTCTTAACATAGGGTCACTACTTGCATCATGAGAAGTTACCCTTGTGATCTCACCTAAAGCAAATTATCTCCCAAAGTCCCTCTGTCCAAATAGCATTACATCAGGGGTTAAAATTTCAGCCTATGAAGTGTGGGAAGAAACAGTTCAACACACAACACCGGCCTGTGGATTCAACACTTTACTCAAAAAAGATGCATCTTGGTTGGTTAAGGCGTGCTGGATGACTTTCTAACAGTCAAGACACAAGCATGGGCTCATCAAGGTGGAGCGAGCAGGCAGACAGTAGGTGATTCTGAGCTTTCCAGTTCACGGAGCAGACTGGGAGTTGCCCTGAACCAGAAAAAGGGAAGGAATGTTCAGCCATGTCAGCCAATCCACACAGACAGAACAGGTTCTGCCATTTTAAACAAAAGTCTATCCAACTGAACTTACCCCTCTTAACCTTTGTTTTGGCTTCTTATGCTGCACATAAGAGGTGCAATCTTTGTCCAAGATAGCTAGTTAGGAGTTTGGCATGAAGACTGGCCTGCACTCACTTGTTTTTTCTTCCTGGACCTGCTGCTCATTCCTCCCTAGAAATGCTTTCCATGCCTTTGACTAGCTGATTTTTTTTAATATAGTATCTCTAAGAATTGATTTAGCTCCTTCACAAAAAGGCCCAGGGCAAAATGAGTTTTGCTGCCTCAGGCTTAGAAATCTCTCCCAATTTTGTCATATTCCCTACTGTAACTCAGCATCTCCACCTCAGCCTCACTAAGCAGCTTGGCTCTTTTCTTTTTCACATTAACTATGTATGTTGCAGTAAAGATAATCTATTCCAAACCAGCTCTTTCTGAAACTGACTTGGGGTCTTTTCATTCACAGCAGTGGAGATGTGGGGTGATATTTCCTGGGTGGACAGTGAACCGTGGCTTATCTAGAATTGGCTTTGTGGGGCAGGAAAAGGAAAGCAGAGCCTCAAGCCTGGTTGAGCCAAGTTGGCAAGAATTTGTGGGCATCTGCCAGTTCTTGTGAAATCACAGGCAATTCCATGAACTTGGTAAAAGTGTTCAGAGGATAGGCTCTAGGAATTGATGGTGAGTCCAGAAGAGTGGCAGGAAGTCTTGCCTGAGGACAGGAAACCTGCCGTAGAAAAGTGACCCAGCGTCTAAAGGACTACAGACAAGTCCCTTGTGCCATCTGGGCCTTCATTTTGCCTCATGTAAGATAAGATTAAGCTGGGCATGGAGTCTCTTGCGATCCTAGAACACAACTCAGCCAAGAGAGGGACCACTGAGTTGAGAAAATGTACACTTCACCCTCCTTGTAAAAATTAACAAGACAAATTAACATATTAAAAGTTTCTCAAGATCCTGAAGAATGGCAATCTCCTACTTTGTATCTTTATCATGACTATATTTGTGACTCCGTAACTTGGTATCATCACTCACACCTCATAGAAAACCTATTAACCTCCTAAGAGCTAATTATCACTTCACCTAAACCAAATTATCTCCCAGAGTCCCCCTGGCCAAACACCATTACATGAGGGGTTAAAGTTCCAGCCTCTGAGCTCAGAGAAGACAGAGTTCAACCCACAGCACTGGGCCACGGACGGATTCAGAGTTTTTCTCAAAAAGATATGTTTCTCTTGGTAAAGAGGTGCTGGACAGCCCAATGGTGACTCTCTAAGAGAAGTCACAGCATGAGGTCATCAAGGTGGAGAAAGTACTTTTTCCATTGCTTGTTTGTTTTTGCTGTACTGAAGACTGACCCCATGACTTTCTAGCTGCATCCCTAGATCTTTTTTTTGTTTGTTTGTTTTTTGTTTTTTATGTTGAGACAGGGTGTAAGTCACTAAATTGCTTAGACTGGGCTTAAACTGGTGACCCCTGCATTAGCATTTGAGATTATGGGCATGTGCCACCAGGCAGAGCCCAGAGCACCAGAGTGCTAATTGGAATTCCTGTGTCAATCAGAGTTCCTGCAGTCTTTTAAGAGAAGCCTTTGGGGTTTGCTGTGCAGACACATGGATGTTATGGGACATGAGACATCAGGTAAGCTTATTCTTACCAAGAATTATTCTAGAAACTACTAAATAAAACCAACTTTCTTTGGGTAAAAAGAAGATATGTGGATATAAAACTTTTTAGTACTGTGACTTGAATTTGTATGCCTGGTCTTCAGAGATTTCCCTAGTCTGAAGCCAGCCTATATCTTAAATGTGTCTACGCTCTGAAAAATTCACACAAATTGCCAAAATCACTATGTTTACTCTTCACTACTTCCATAGCTAGAAAAGAGTTGGATCAGGCCACCTCTGTGCACAGTTCCCTTTGACCTGCTGGGTATTTGTGATCAAAGCAACAGAATCAACACAGTTCTAAGCTAGAATCAACACAGCTCACTAAGGCAAAAAAGCCAAAACGTACATTTCAGAAGTTGTCTCAGTTACAAATGTTTTATTTATTTATTTTTAATTTTTTTCTTTTTTACTCCAAGAAGAGCTACAACTTTATTTGGAGCCTCTCAATTTTTAAATTATTCCAACACATTTTTTTTAATGTATCTGGTGCAACGGATAATTTTAACACTGGCATGTTAACAAAGACTTCTTACAGCACCTTCCTGGCAATTTCAAGGTCCAGAGTTCAATTCCCAGTACAAAAACAAACAAACAAAAACCCAAAGATTTCTATGATCTTCTGCCTCACTCTCAGGACCCCTCCACCCCTCCAGAGACAGCCCAAGCCCACCGCATGAGTGAGAACTTCTGCCATGCTCTCTTGACCCCCCCACACCCAGCCCAGCCCAGGCCCTGCAAGTGTGTGGGAGAGCTTCCATGCTCTCTTGCTCCTCCTGGAGTTCTCCAGACCCAGCCTCTGTAGCTGAAGTCCCGGCAGAGAAACTAGGTGCCAGAACCACCCAACTAATCCAGGAGCAGAACATCTTGCCAGAGGTGTACAACAGGTTCACTTTCAAGGGCTGCAGCAGGAAGGAACTGAGCATAGCAGCCAGACCCAAGCCAGACACAAATGTTTTTAAAAAGCCACTCTCTTATTAGTTGCTGTATCCTATGCTTCACTTTCTATGGGCAGTTTATTCCTCAAGCATGTTAGTTACTATTGCTCTGTGCTTCACTCTAGCAGCGAGGAACTGTGTGTCCAGGTCACAGTATGTTACCTGTGATTTCCAAATAAATGCAAGACAAAATTAAAATTTTATTTTATTACTTTAAGGTGGCTGACTCTAAGCAAGTCCTGGAAACTGAAGAGAACACTTTCGGCAGATGGCAAAAGGAAACAAGTGGCAAAGTGGCTCTATTTTGGGATTTTGTTGTTATTGTCATTTTCAGATGAAAGATGCTTTAGATCTCAGTATTTCCAAACTAAATTACAAAATCCCCATCCAGAGCATTTTGCTTCTGCATGTCCCTCACATCAACGAGAGCCACAGATTTTCTGATAAAGACTCTGGAGGGCATTTACAAAGAAACTTGTCATCACAATTAAATTGGAGAAATGATAACAGCTCTGTGATTGGCCACTTAGGCTATGCCAGGTCTTCCACTCAGCATGTTCCAAGTTTGTTTCCTTCAATGCACACAACCTGAAGAGGAACACATCATTATTGCCACTCTACAAAATAAGAAACCAGGTTTTTGGGAGGGTAATTTGCAAAGACCACTCAATATCCGAAATTAGGAAAGTAGAAGTTCTTGCTCTAAATTACACCACTCTGGAGGTATTTACTGAGCAGCTGTCTTAGACAGTTGAATTGCAAATGCATATTTTCTTGGTCTTCTGCTCTCAAAGAGAAGGGAGGGCCTCAGTGGTAGCTATGACCTTTACTCAAGAACAGAAGTTAGAAAGTCAGAAGGGGCAATCAAAGCAGTACCAAAAGAAAAGTTAGCTAGTAAAATAAAAGAAAGGGGAAATCAGCTCCTATTGAAGGATTGAATGGCAGGTTCACAACGCAGTAATAATATCTGATACTATAACCCATTTTGCCATCTAAACTACCATTACTTAACAGCTAGACTGTCATAGGAGCCTCTTATCTGCTCTCCTTGAGTCTCCTTTGTGGTACATTGGATCATTACTAGAGTGTTACACAACTATTCTCCATGTCACAGGACTTTGTCATTCTTTATAGAAGGCAATGTGAGGGGCTGGGGAGCTGGCTCAGTGGAATAAGCACTTCCCTGACAAGAGCAAGGGCCTGAGTTCAATCCCCGGGTTCACCTAAATAAATAAATAAATAAATAAATAAAGCAATGTAGACTTTCCTCTTTTACCTGTATGACTTATTTTTAGACCAATGGAATACTACAGGGCATGACGCAAAGAGAAGATTGAAATATATTTGCATGGGAAGGCAATGCCTCTTGTGCTCCTGTGATCCTTCATGGGAGGGGTCTTTTTGTAGCTGCCTCCTGCCCACTACTGCTCAAACAAAGATACATGAGGCAGACCTAAGCCCTCCTGGAATCCAACATTTTCAGCTTAGAACAGGTAACACAGCTAATCTGAAGACTATGATAATTAAAAATAAAGAGTTTTGTTTATGAGGAACGGAAAATTTCAAATTATTTGGTACGCAGATAAAACTAGCTGATACAAAATATTTTCACTTGAATTTAACAGTTTTCCCTTCTCTATGAGAAGCCATGTTTACCTTTAAAAAAAATCAGTCATACAACCATATGCCCAAGCTTAAAACCCAATACTAATTTTATTGGATTTAAAATCAATCTCAGTTTCTTATCCTGGCTTACAAAATTCCTGACTAACTCTGTGCTTAGAATGCTTTAGCTCTCCTTGTCACCTTTCTTTCTTTCTTTCTTTCTTTCTTTCTTTCTTTCTTTCTTTCTTTCTTTCTTTCGTCTTCTTTCTCTTTTTTTTTATATATAAGCTCACATTTCAAAGCCAGTAGACTTTTCTTTTTTTTTTCTGGAAAATTCCAGAGTCTAGATCTATGCTAATATGACAGTCAGTAACCTTGTGTGGCTACTTAAATCAAAATTAATAAAATTAAGTAATATTAAAGATGTAGTTTCTTAGAGTTACTAGTAAGATTTCAAATGCTCAATAGGCACATGTAGCCAATAAGTACCAAACTAGACAGCATAGGTGGAGAAGGGCTCCCATCCCTGTAGAAAGTTCTGTCAATTCTAACAAGCCTCAGGTAAAATGTCCCGCTGACCATCTATCTAAATTATCTCTGTTACGCGCTTCTTGTTTAGCCGAAGTTAAGCTTAATTTGATCCTGGTTTCCCTTGTCTTCCCTGCTCAGATATAAGAAAGTTTCTATTTCTGCCCAAAAATGGAGATAATGGAATCAACTAGAAGGAATGACCATTTCTTTGTCCCATGATGAGTGGCTACGCTTGTAGCATTTAATAATGTGCTAAATCCTTATATTTACTAGTTCTATATTTTATTGCCTGCTGTATGTCCAGAGAGGAGATGCTGGGTAAATATTACTCAACTATGTAGCTGGATTAAGTGTTAGCAGATAGTGGTGAGGGTTTTGACAGTTGGAGGCAGTAGTGGATAGAACAGAAAAATAATGAGAGACTGAGAACTATGTTTTTGGAAACTCTGGATTACCATGCTTACCTGGATCATAGTTATAGGTAGGTACGTCTCAAAAGGTAGGCAGACTGAGATCACAAGATCAAGTGTCCTAGTGTGGGCTGGTTTTGAACATAAAGCAAAGAGGCTTGCCCCCAGTGATGTTTTAGGGATAAGGAAAGTTCAAGATTGTAAATAGTTTTCAAGAAATTGATCTGCCAGCTGTGAGGGAAGGGGATTATACCATAGAGGGACTTGGCACAAGGCTAAAGCCATAATCCATTTTAAAAGGAAGAAAAGTAGGGACAGATTCAAACGTCAGAGTAGTGATAAAACCAACATATCACAGGTCTTAGGTGGGGAATTGGACAGGGCCTATGCCTGTGAGCTAGACACTCCTACTCTGAGCCCATGTGATTCAACAGGTATAAAGTGAAGAAGAGCAATGGATTTGGCAGGCCGGATGCCAGGTTTTGTTTTCAATTATGTTGGACTCTAAAATGTAGAGGGCAGAATCTTGAGGAAAGGGCAGACCATAGATAGAGTAGATAAGAGAGTTGAGTGAGTCAGAGAAATCCTGATGGAGAAGCCAGGTAGAACACAGCCTTACACAGCTTGGGGTACAGGGGGGAGTGGTGTGAGGACTTGCACAGGCCTTGAGCCAGGAGAAAACAGATAGAATAGGGTTTGCCATGGAGAAATCCATAGCCTAAGAAGTGGCCATTAGAATAGTCAGAGTAGAAACTATGCTAAGGCATCCAGAAAGGTCAGAGGCCCAGTTAGGCAGCCTTCTTACAGTCAATAAACCTCCTGGATTTCACTGCCTAGGGACCCCTATAAGCCCCTTCCCCATCCTCTGATTTTCAGTGTCTGGAGTGAAGATCCGGTGGAGGGCTTGCGCAGTGAGCTGCTTTCTCTGCCCTCCCTTGAGGCTGTAGCACCTCCATAGCTTCAGTAGATAAGTTAGGGATGCTGGAGCTTGTCCTCTTTGCTCAAAAGAGACTTTTTCCTAATTAAAGACATCAATTAGTGAGCAGACTCTGGCATAGAGCTAAGGTGAAGTGTTTCAACTTACCATTTCCTTCTCACATAATTTAAATCTTAGATTTGCTTTTATAATTACACACTTAAAAGGGGATCTAGAAGTCAGCTGGCTCCTTTCTGTGAAAGAATGAACACTCCTGTGTGTGTGTGTTCATGCATGTATGTGTGCATGAAAACACACACACACACACACACACACACACACACACACTTGTTTCCCATGTAAACAAAAACCTCTTGGCCATCCTGGAACCATGACAAGGAGTACAGCCAGTGCCCCACCCCCATGAGGGAGGCTCTGGGAGCCTCATCCTCTATCTGTCAGGCTCAGTGGCTCCTGAACCCTTTGGCCATCTAGCTCTGGCAGAGAGTGCACATTAGCCCTTGATTTCCAAAGATGACATTGTAGAGAGAAGCCCGTGTCTGAGGTAAGACAGCTGGGTGACCCAGTTTATGGAGATTATCCTGGGTGCCTCTTCTCCCTGTCCTAGATTGTGAGTCTCAATACACACTGCCCTTGGGGCTGGCTTTTCACATCTCATTGGGAGGCTTACTTTTCCCCAGCTCTTTTCAGTGTTTATGCCTAAGTTTAAATCTGACTTCCTTGCAGAAACCTCACTCTCGATCACCTCGCTAAAGTGGGTGACTTTCCCTAGCATAATAATTGTGTTAACTCATGTTATTTTCTTCTTCATTCTAGGAATGATCTTTTCTAAAACTTGGTAAATATATTTATTGCCTATCTCCCTGCCTAGAAAGCGTGCCTCACGGAGGCAAGGACCAGACCATTCTCCACCGTTTCTCAGTGACAAAGTGTGGAATACACAGTGGCCGCCTTTACTGTTCAGGTAATGTTGTAGCACCAAGATGCCCTAGATTCAGGGGTGTACAGCTACCTTTACTGTGATACTCTTGGGCCAGCAGGTCGGGAGGGAACAGCTTTGTTTGAGATTTTAGTCTCTTGGTTTGGCTGACGCATTTGCTGTTCATATTTCTCTCTGTTCCAGACTTACAGTGCCACTGAGGCTTGTGTATTCTTCTTATAGCTTTGGCTTGAAATATGTCTATCAATATTCCAGTTTTTGAAGCAAGTCACATTGTGAAACATAACAGTAATGGATCAGTAAAGTATTCCAATGAAGAAATGTCAAATGATAATCTAATCTACCCTCATGCTCCGTGAATGTTCCTGATGGACTGGGTACACGTCCTCCTTTAGGTTGTACGGCTTTTGTAGCTCAAGCCCTGTTCAGTAGCTGCAACCTTGGGCCTCATCAATATTAGTTTTAGAGTTTCAGTCCACCGTGACTCCATAATCTCACATGCAAGAGCCATGCTACTCCGTTCACATTGGACAAGAGCCAACTTAAGGTCACTGCCTGCTTAACAGAAGTTAAAGCCTCTTTCATTTGATCCTGGCTCCCACAACCCCCCTCATCAGACACAGGGAAGGCTTCATTCTTGCCAAGAACCAGAGGAGATGGAACGAATTAGAAGAACCAACCATCTGGTGATGTGGGCTTCTCTGCTTTGCAGCCAAGATTCCAACTGGGACTGTTAAAGAGCTTGTGTACAATAGCTCTAGTGACCATAAAGTGTCTTGGGCACTGGGAGAGTATGGGTAGCTCAGTAACACCAGGTATGGGCCTTCCTATGCCAGGTGGCCTGAAGAGGCAACTCCTGGGCACCTCTAGGTAAGTGGACGGCAGTGAGTAGAAACTTCTAAAACTTTATCATAAGCATCTGTTGGCTCTGGCTGGGCAGAGATTAACCAAGACCTTTCATGGCTCTAATGAAGTCATCAGCCTGAATTTCAAACCTCTTACCTGCCTGGTTCCTCTGACCTGGTCTCACCCACCAAGATCCCTTTTACGGCTGTTCTGGCTTCAGTGTGTTGGCCCTCATTGGACAATGGCTTTCCTTCAACATTTCTAAATTTTTCTTTCTAAAGAATTGGGTGGTGCTGAGGAAGTAGCTCAGCAGCATGGCATCTGCCTGGCAAGCACAAGGTCCTGAGTTTGATTCCTGGTACAACAAAAAGGAAGGACTGAGTATACAACCTGCACTCCTTCCACGATGGCACTCCAACTTCCCCCCGGGAAAGTACTTTTCCCTAACTTCCACATAGTTTTAGTGAACAATCACTTGATCCTTCTCATCACTCCAAGGTGTAGGAAATAATGTTTGACTAACCAAAAAATCACAGTATTCTGACCTCTGTGTCACATTTAGAAATGAACACGTGTTCTGGATTTTATTCAGTGACGTCAGGTCCAGGGGTTCAGTAGAGCTGATGAGAAAGAGGTTTGCTCTTCATGGACATGAGTTGCCAGGCAAAGGCTGGTTCTGCTGGGTTTGGATATGTGGCGTATGTATGGCTGTCAGTGAGGAAAATGTGGAGAAAGCCTCAATCTAAAAGTCTAGTTTTTTTTTTTTTTTTGAATGGTGCGGAAAAAGAGTTATACACAATCAATGTACAGCAAAAACTCTACAAAGATTGTCATGTATGTTTGAAAATGTGGTATTGTGGGCATGGTTGCTTCTAGTCCTAGCAAGATTCTCAAATAGTAGTCTAGGTTTTGATGCCTCAATCAAATCCTAGAATCCAGCTATTTCTATAGTCAGGACTATCAAGTAATTGGATTTCTATTGCTTGCTGCCACAGAGGTTTGGCTTCAGTGTTGATAAACAATAATTTCTTAAGCCATGGACATTATATGACCTACATACTTAGGGCGTTCTTGTAGATTGAATCATAAATGTGAGGAAATCCTTTCCAATTTAGTGTTGCCATACTTTTTAAACCCTGGGATAAACTTAGCTTTAAAATTTCAATTTTTCCCATCTGCAAAATAGATTTATTCATAGATAATGACCACTCTCACAAGAAAACACTAAAGATTAATTACTCACATTATACTTATAGTGCATTTATGTTAATAGATAAGAAGCCTGATTAATTATATCACCCTACATTTGCCTAGCACTTCTGGTTTTTCAAAGCTCTTTCATATAAATAATGGCATTTTCTTGTTTAATAACTCTTAAGAAGCTGCTGTAATAAAGCCATAGTTAAACATCTGGAAACTAACTGGACACAAAGACTTCTAAGGTCAAGCAGCACGTTATCGTCAGAGTTGGCAATGAGTAACCTATCTTAAATACTATCTCCACTAGTCATTCTACTAAACCTCATTGGAAATTATTCAACTGATCTAAAAATGTTCTTAAAATCAGAAAAATTTACATAAATACTTTTAAAATTGTAAAATAATTATCACAGCACCATTTTTATTTTTTATTTCTATTTGTCCTTTTTTTTTAGGGGAGAACACAAATGCTATCCCATTTTTAAATAAAAATTTTCAGAATCAACTAGTCATCCTAAAATTGGCATAGTTTAATTAGGTTAAGGTACAGCTGTACAATGAACTTTTATAAAAGTTATTAAAAATTAATGTGAAATAGTAGACGTTATAAAAGATGTAATTCTAAGTTAAAGTTACAGTATAAATAAAATATAAATAAATCCATTAATTTTAAGTTGATATGTTCAGAAAAATATAAGAAATTTATCTTTAGTCTTATAATTACCTAAGTTTTATTTGGTGTCTGTGTTTCCATGGTTTTCCATAACACATTTTTACTGCTGTACACAAAATAATAACTATTGTCCAAAAGCTATTTCCATCCTAGAGATTTTACATAACCAATATCCCCAAGCAGGCTGAGTTAACCCTTGGCTGTCAGTTTCCTTAGACTCCAACTGCTCCAGGGACCCTAGTTTTGGCTTTGTCCTCTAAGCACTGCCCTGGGGAGCCTTGCGCCCTCTGCCCAGCAGCTTAGGACACTCCAAAGATACAGGAGCAGCTAGAGATGGAAAGTAATTGCCAACAACCCCAGCGCTCTACACACTTTGACTGAAGCTGGCCAGATGCCCCACAAGCTCCTTAAGAGTGGATACACCCATGTGACACACAGGGAAAGGACACACTGATCCAAGAGAGGAAGCCACTGCCATTGGTGGGGATGTGCAGACAGGCAGTAGGAGGCAAAAGGCCCTTCCAGGCTGTGTGCATCTAGGGATGGAGCAAGAAACACTCCAACCACTGCTCCTCATGTTTGCTGAGTTTCCACCTCTATGACAATGGGAGAGTAAAAGTGCGTACATACATCATGGTATTTTACTAATCAGAAAGTTGATCTGAGACCCACTGCTGCTTGGTCCTTCTCACCGTAACTATGTGTGGTCGATATTACTATTGCCAGAGCTGACAAGAGAGCTGAGCAGACTAAGCACTTGCTTAGGCAAGCATGGTGGCCAGGGTTTGATCCCCAGCATGACATGCCACACCAGCACTGCTCCTGGGCATGCTGAGCAGGCAGCGGAGACATGGCGTGGTGGCACATGCCTGTAATTCCAGCACTGGGAGGCTGAAAATGGGGTGATCATGACAAGTCCAAGCTGTGCAGTGAGACCCTCTACCAAATACATTAAAAAATTACTATTACCTTCTTCCTTTAGTAGTACATATTTGCATTACATAATGACTACATAGGGGGAAGTTGGTACATGTACATATGCTTCTAAATTCTTGTTTGTCCTCTTTTCCTCTTCTTCCCTTCTGCCCCAACTCATGCCATCTCTTAGTTGAAAGAAACTGAGCTTGAGCTTCAAAGATGATTCAATTTGCAGGACCCTTACGAGACTGACGCATCAATGGCAGAACAAGAGTATGGAATGGAAATTGCTTAGGACACGGAAGCCTGTCCCTTATTTAGGACCCTGCATGACCACAGTCCACAGAAGTTAGAATCAGCTTTTAATCTGACTTATGTCTGGCTTTCATCCCCGTTGCTCTCCAGCTACACTCTAATATCCATCCATGGGTATTTGCAGTCATCTGTTGGAACTTAATGAACTTCCAGTGTCAAAGTCTTAATGAACAAGCGATAACTTAGGCTTGTTCTGATCACTGCCATTGATAGCATGTAATGTGCAGCCTTCACGGATGCACTGGTTTGTGCATTACTCCATGCAGGGCCATTGGATACTATTTTATGGTGAAGACTAAGAGGAAGGTGAAGAGAGCCAGGCCACTGGCCTCGAGTTGCTGAGTACAACCAGGAAGATGAGACAAGGGTGAGTGGGTAGAACCCAGGGCTAGGAACAGATAGCTGCTATGTGGCTGGTGTCTCATGGGAGCAGGACTGAGGGGCAGAGGAGAGTATGGATGTGAGAAAGCAAAGAAAGCTAAATGGAGAAGAAAGAAAGGAGGTAACTGACCAGAAGGCCAGAATTCCTACAGCGATTTTGGAAAAGCATTATGTAGGACTGAGTAGGGGAAAACAGAAGAATACAGCTGAGTTCTAGAGTCCTGTAGTATGAATAGCAGCTAAGATTCCATTGTGTACACCTCCCACAATGCATCTGGGGGTGAGCTGAGCGGGGCCGCTCAGTGATTCTCTGATGCACACAGGGCCACAAGTGATCAGGCCCTGCCAGGAGTCAGACTCCCCTGATAGCTCTGCAGACACGCATGGGTATACGCAGAGCCATGTACCACAACAGCAAGTCACCCAGACACCACCGCCAGCTTCCCTTTCCCCCAGCATCTGTCTGCTCCCTCTGCCCATCTGCCAGATTCCATCCCAAACCGGTGACAGAAATAAAGCAACACAGGCCATTGCCAAGCAAGCCTGGAGTCTCCAGGCAACGTGAATGTGACAGAGTGCTCGCAAGCGTCTAATTCCTGGTGAGAAAGCAAAAATCTAAACATGGCACTTCTCTGTTTAATACTTTTCAGTGGGCTCCCTACAGCTCAAGATCTACAGCAAGCACTGGCACTTGCCATGGTTCCAGCCCCACACTTTCCCCTGATCCCCCTTCCCAGCGCTCTGTTTAGGAAGCTTCTAGAATCTTCCTCTTGTTCCGAGCACCACATCAATAAAAGTCCTAGTTGTCAGCTTGCGTGCCTATTCACGCCTCTGCCCAGAGCTGGTTCCTTAGTCAGATGCTTTCACAGCATCGTGGTTCTTTCTCTCAGATCACGTGTCACAACTTACAATGACAAGTCATTTGTGCAATTATTTGACTCATCCCTGCATCCCTTACTGGATGGTAAGCACCACGAGCATGGGTGCTTTCTGCTTTGGCTCATGATGGTAAGCACTCCAGAAATACTTGCTCCAGATCAAACAAATGAGTGTGAGGCCCACAGTAGGCTTCATGCTCAAGCACATGTAAACAAAACATGTCCAGGCCATTCAACTTGGGTAGGGGGTATTCCTTAGGTTCTCACTAACTTTTGAGCCCTCTCCCCAGTCAAAGGCTCTAGCAGCGCTATCTATACCCCAGAGCTTTCCATATTCCATCTGCATAAAAATGTAGTTTGAGAAGGACTCTCATAGATGATGATTTTCATTGCATACATAAGCCTGGAGTGGGGGCGTGGGCATTCTTTTCTGAGGCCATACCTGAATAATTCAAGGAGATAGCCTCCCATTCTAATCCACATCTTTAAATACTAACTCAGTGGACTTTTCATTGCTCCAAATATGGTATAACATATACATTTGCATCTCATCCACATCCTACCTGCCTTTGCAATTTCAGCCCAAATGCCCTTATTTGATGACACCGAAATTTCTCCAGTAAGAAGTTTGCTTTCCCTGTTCTAAACATGGAGGGTGTGTGTGTGTGTGTGTGTGTGTGTGTGTGTGTGTGTGTGTGTGAAAGAGAGAGTGAGAGTGAGAGCGAGAGAGTGAGTGAGAGAGAGAGATTGATTCAGCCCTTATATCACATTTTGGTTGTCTATGCCTGTTTTCACTATAACAACTTCAGCCCCTTAAGGGGAGAATCAATGCCTAATACATTTTGTTTTCCCCAGTTTCGAGTGTGATTCCTTGTAGCAGCAAATAGATTTCATCCCTTGCATCAAGTCTGGCCAATTTGTATTAGTTGTTTAGAAAGCAGTGGTGAAAGGGAATCTGAGGTCATGTGTAGATTCAATGGGAAAGTATTCAGCAATCAATGAAGGCTTTCTGCAAGGATGGGGAGGGGAGAGTGATAGTCCATATGCCCCATAGAAGGCAATAATAAAAGTGCTTTGAATGAAGAAATGAATAAAGAGATGAGCCTTATCCATTGTCAAATGCCTTACATGACTGCTTTATTCTGAGTCTCCAGGAGGGAAGCCGTACTCACCATGCCTATGGTGGTCTTTCGCCGGGGAGAAATGCTTACAAATATTTTCCATACAGAGATGCTGATGCTCATAAGTATTATAAGAAGAATAATTCAGAGTCATCTACCTGTGTCAACATCTGTGTTCCTTGGAGTGGGCACAGAGATGAAGATGGAAGGGCCAAAATCAGATTGCAACACCAACGGAAGAACTGCAAGCACCTGACAGAATGGAGGGCATCGGGCAGAACCCTGCAGCTCAGAAAACAAGCCTGTGCATGAGAGATTGGTAGAAGGGAGGAGCACTAGTGTGGCTTTTTTTTTTTTAAGACAGGGTCTTGTTATGCAGTTCAAGCTGGTCTTGAGCTCATTTGTAACCCAGGCAGGTCTTGAACTCACAGAGATCCTCTTGCCTCCTACTCCAGGGTGCTGGGATTACAGGCAGTTGCCACCATGCCTGGTTAATAGTATGATATTGTACCCCCTCAGAATACCCTCCTCTTACTCCACATCCATGTCTCTCCACTGTCAGATGCTTGCTTCAACTCCAGCTCTGCCAGCAAAATCTCCAGTACCTACAGGCATTGCTTCTGCTGTGGAATCTTATCCCAAATCGCACTTCACTGCAGCACCTCTACTGTGGCTCCCCCACGGAGCTCTCCCTTTTTGTGTGTGCCCATGTGTGTGTCCATGTCATAAATCCTCCAAGGGAGAAAGTGTAGTGAGCTTTGGGACCTTCACGACTGGCTCCAAATACTGAGGCTGTGATTGGTGGTATAATACAAAAAAGAAACAATCTCACCTAGTATCAGTAGCACTGCTATAAAATGAGCATAATAACCTTTAAATGTTGTTATAAAATTTAAATAAGGCAACATCTGTGAAGAATCTGGCATATAGGGAGTCTTCAAAATAATCTGTTTATTCCATCACTAGCCACAATTCTCTTCAATGCTTCATTGTATTTAGACCATTTTTTTTTAAAGAACAACAATACATATTCTTTTGTGTCCTTTGCTATTTGTTAGGTTGGAGGTTAGAATGAAACAAGAAGATATTGAATGCTGAAAGATGTAAATCAGATTGAGCAGATTGGCCTACTTAATGGTTCAGTTATAGCGGCTGCATGTGCAAGAGGAAGTAGTGATGGCAAAATGTGAGTATATTTGTATGTTTCATGCTCAAACAGCGGAGCATTTCTGAGTTTCACACAATAGAAGCTGAGGAGCAACATGGGCCAAGGCTTGCTTCACGCCATAGGGAGCAGCCATAAATCTAGATTTTTGTGTAAAATTTTGAAAAGCATTGTGAAGTTAAAGCAAATGAAGTCTGTGGACTGTTAGCTTGCGGCTCTGAAAATGATAAGTGAAGAAGCCATCTGCCTGTCCTAAGTGCCAAAGACCTGTTAGAATTTGCCTGAGTATCTTAAAGAGGTCCACACGAAGTGCCCTTGTACTCAGGGATGCCCTGGGACCCCCTGACTCTTGGAGATACTTGTTTATTTGTCTTAGAGGTATTGACAAGTGTACTATGTGACACCAAACAACAGCTATCCATGGTCTTACTGGATAGTAACACGGATTTCCACCTCAGATGGAGCTAATCTATAAAGACACACAGGCGCTGTGCATGCAGGAAAGTCAGCCAGGGTAGACTCAGTGCCTCCAGGAGGCGGCAGGTGGTAGGGGAAATGGGACAAGCGCACCAGTTGGGAGGTGGGCCACCTAGATGGGGGACTCTCCGGGCCAGGCAGCAGACTGAGACTATGTGGACTTCAGGCCAAAAGAAAATACCCTAATTCTGATATAAAATTATAAATGCTTTAAATACAGTGTGGGCCGAAAGAGTCCATCCCTGTACTAAACTGGCTTATGGCTGGCCATTTGGTGACCCCTCCTCCAGCACCTGAGAAATGCCAAGGGAGAACCCAACCATGGAGAGCCAGTGGTGGCCAGAGCAGCGAAACACAAAGTGAAGCGGTCTCCTCGCATACACCATCCTCCATGCCCACAGGATACCCGCTTTGCCTCCTTTGCTGTCCTCACCCTTTATCTCCTAGAAAACTTCTGCTTAACATTAAAACTCAATTTTATACCACTGTCTGAAAGGCCAACCTTGTGCCTTAAAGTCCCGAACACACCATACTACAAATCACTGCTTTCGTGCTTATAACATTACATCTCAATTTTCTCTTTATGAGACAGTCTGTCTCACCAGGGCAGGGAATGTGTCTCAGTTTTGTCTGCATTCCTGGTACTTACCATCATCCCTGGGTTTGAGTAACGGCTCAAAAATGCTTACTAAAGAAAAGCAAGACTTTTTAAGATAAAAGAGTTTCTTAAAGTGTACAAAATCCTTTCAGGGCCTGATCTTGAATATTTTGATCTGGGAAGTAGAGAGTGTACCCTCGAGTGTTGCTTTAAACAAGTTCTCTTGGTGAATCTTATATGCAATGCAGTTTAGAGACCTCTGAGCTAAGCTGTAGGCCTCACAAGGAAAGAAGCTACAGGGAATGAGCCCTTCCTTACATTCAAGTCATCGTGCCTTTCATTCCTATCATCTAGCAGAGTGCTTAGTGTATATTTAGCAGGTATTTGCTGAATGAATGAATGATGAATGAATGAATGAATGAATGAATGAATAAACAAATGGGCAAATGAATGAAAGCAAGGTCTGAAGTGTCACAATTCTGCTCAGACTTTTCATTGGAACCATAATTGGCATGCCATTCATTGCTTTCTTTGAACTTACCATGAGGACACCAAGATAGACTTGATATCTGGAGAATAAATGCCATGACCATTCTTACCCACCCCTATCTTTGTGAACAGTGTGCAGAGGAGATCCAAAGGCATTTGGGTTGTAGGTTCAACAACTTTACCCCTTAATGATGGCAGACAAAGAAAGCAAGAAGGCTTGAACTCAATGAAGATAGCAAACTGTCACCATGGCTAGTGACGTTAGTGATGCTCGTCTTCTGCCTTTCCTGCATCCCTACCCTGCAATCCTGGCCCTTCTTTTCAAATCCTTGCTTGTTAAACATCTAGTAGGAGCAACTCCTATTATCCTTCATCTCTCTTCCCTTCTCCACCCCCTGGTGGAGGGACAACGAATAGCAAAATACACAGGGAAAAATCAAATGACAGCAACAATTATGAAAATAACACAAACATTTGGCTTTTTTCTGGAGACTTGTACGTTACTTTAAGGCATTTGGTAATTTGTGTTTTAAAAAGTACACCAAATTGCACTTGAAACTGAAATTTTTCTTGGTTTTCCATATGTGATTAATTAACCTATTCTGTTCCAAACCTACTATAGTTCTCTTGCTGTTCTTAATTTGAATCAGAAGAGGGGGATAGTTTAGTTAACAAAGGCTCCTTAAAGCAGGCCAGGAATTATACCTCCACTGTTTCAGCACAAATTTCCCAATACTCCCTCTGACTTTAAAACCTAACAAAAGAGACTAAAAGTTTAAGCATGAAATACCATGATTGCTTCTTGTGTTCTCTACTGGAATGCATACTACTTGAGAGCCAGAGCATTATACGATCTGTACATTTCCAAAGTTCATCTCAATTCACAGCTTTGAAGAAACAGTTAAAGAATAGCCCAGTTGAACAAGGCAGCTTTGAAGAGCTGAGCACGAGTGTATGGTAGGCATCACACTGAAGAAGCCACAGCCATCTATTCCAGGCCCACTGTTCGTGGCATCGTGGCAGATAACATTAGCTGTACCGTATTTCTACTTCCAGAGTGAATATCTAATGACTCTATTAGAGATCGTGCCTTAGATTGTTAAGATAACGTTATGAAAAAACACCTTTTGTCTTAGAATATTTCCTTCTATTTTTGCCTTTTACTATCTTTTCCTGCCAATCAACGTCTTGACACCAGGAAAGCAGTTAACATCTCTTTCCATCAGGCTCTGCAATAGACAGGTCTTAGGGAATACACATGCCAGCCCTTTGTTCTTCTTGACTTCCCGAGAAAGTAAACCTTCAACCGAACCTCTTTGAGAGTACGACAAAGGATATGGCAATTCTGTCCATTAAATATATTAATACTTGTATGTATGCACAAAAGATCATTCATAATATTAGGTGGTTTAGGGCCACACTGGAGCTCATAACCAAATCCCTCACAGACTCTGGTCCATACAAAAAGTGATGGAGGGTTATCTGATAGTTAAGTACCTACTCTGTATTATTCTGGATTTCTGGGAAGATGGTTAATGTAAACTACGTTCAATGGTTAAAAATAAGCATTTGGTAAGAATAGTGAGCAACTCTGTAGGCAAGATTTTCAGTCGTAGCATTACCAAAATTTAGCATTGCTGTTTTGTTTAGCAATAACCTGCTCCTGCGCAAAATCAAAAATATAGTTTAAAAGGCTATCGATGTTTCCTCTTAGCTGCAGCATCAGTCCACTGTCTTACAAGACCCTGAACATTCCTTTTCAGTTCTTGGATCATTTCACAATATTACTGAATGACAATAAGAATCAGTGTATTTATCATGGTGCAGTGGAATATGACCACGATTTGTTTCCCAAGTGACCTCGGAAGTTACATAACCTGTTGCTGCCTAGACTTCCTTAAGTCTAAAGTGGGGATGACACAGAGTTTTCTGTAAGCTTTCTATCAGGATTAAATACGCTAACACACGAAAGAAGCAATTAGTGCGTTGCATGGGCTGTGGCCAAAGCTTAATAAATGGCAACGAATGCTGCTGTAAATGTCTATAAAATATTTATCATAGTTCTCACTGCATAGAGAGTCCTGAATAAATGGGATCTGGAATAACTGTGATTCTTACATTCATGTCATCATTATTTTATGGGCAGTCCTAGGAATAAGGAGCCTTCTGCATTTTTGTTCTGAGACTTCAAAAAGCCTATTCAGTTCAAATCATTGATCCCTCAGTGTGAGAATGTGAGAAAGAGATGAAAGACAAGGGCCACACTTTCAGCCATCCACAGCCCAGCCAGAGTCGCCACAACACCAGTTCAAGCCAGTGGTGCCAATTCAAAGCCAAAGGTAAAATTCACTCAAAGTTTGATTCCCAAAATGCTCTTGCACCCTCTGCTTACCCTTTCCTGCCATGAATTCCCAGAAGGCAAAGTCTCTACTGATTAAATTGCATGCTTTCACCTGACATAAAATGACAGTCACTCAACCAACAAAATGAATTTCCTTCTAAGTCCTAATTGCCAGAAAAACTCAGAATGGAATTTGTTGCCCACATTTTACAACCCATTCCACTCTGATAGCACCCACAGAGCAGTTCTTCTCGAAGTCATCCCTGTTCTGTTTTATGCTCAATGACTGTCATACAAGCTGTGTAAAATTTACAGAGATTTTTGTGTCTACAAACCATGCCTTAGTGAATCAACCATTTCAAATCATTGTGGAAACAATGAGAGCACCACATTTTAATAAGTAGCGTTTACTTCTCCGAACAGGAAAACAGATATCCTTCGCCTCATGTACTTTTTCCGATCAGGGATATTTTTCTCCCTTTCGTTTTTAGACAGAAATGGCTTGAGAGTTCCAAGCACATCCTGCTAAAGTCAGAGCCTTTAATTCTGTCTCTCTCACCAGTTTCCTATGTGTGAAGATTGCTCAGCCAAACCAGAAGACCCCAGAGAGGAAAGAGCGAGGCAGCTCACCCGAGGACCCATCAGCCTGGCATTTCCAGTGAGCTGACAGTGAAAAAGCAAACCCATTCCATGAAGCATAGCAGGATCTAAATACCAACTGCTGGAATCTCTCAGAAGGCCCTAGAAATGTTCCTTGGAGGGATTTCTCTTATGAAGACAAATGACAACTCAAGTCATTTTTGCACCACCACCACCTACCCACAGGCCCTCCTTTCATTGGTCTAGGGAAAAAGAAATCTCAGAAATAGAAGCAATTACTTACATCTATAGGTCATCTCAAAGCTGTCACTGATGTTCACAATATCAATCTGGGGGAGCAGCTTTGGGGGCTCTGTGAGTTGCGACAAAGCAAATCTAAAGGCGGCATGTTCCTGTGACTGTTGGTTTGGAAATAGTCCCCCTGTGAGAAAAGAAAATGCAACATGGTATCTGGGCTAGAGACAGGGTTTAGCCCCCCAGTGACCCACTACAGACAGCCCTTTTCTTCTCCCATGCCAAAGTCACGAGTTGTAGCCTTTTGTGGGAGGTATGAGTTCTGACAGACTCAGCATAACTTCCGCAGATGAGCTCCTATGTGCCAGAGCCCCTAACACCTGTTACCCTAGTCAGACATATAGTGGTACACTGTTCATTCGCCTAAGAGGGGTGGGGGTTTCTCTTCCCCATCCTTTGGGCAAATCACCTGGGAGACCCAGGCTTTTTCTGCATCCAGAAAGCTTCCTTGTGTCTAACTTGTCTCAGATGAATCCCACCTCCCACAGAGCCTTGCAGGATACAGATGCTAGTAAGTATTACAACATGGTTAAAATGTAGGTCTGGGACACTGTGGACTTTTCTAGTATTAGAACTATTTGATTTTGACACTTTTGGACTTTAGTAAGACCTGTATGCCATTTAAGCATCTTGTTGCCTCCAAAGCTGAGTATTTATTTTCCCTGAAAATTCTTAATTTTCTGTGAGTAACAATTTAGTGTTTTGCTTCTTTCATCATTCATGTTCCCAGCTACCTAGGAATGACTTGTTACATAAGGGATTGCCACTGTGTGCTTGTGTGGCAGAATCTTGTGCATCAGGGATGCGGGGGTCTCAAGAATGCCAAGCAGTTCAAATGTTCTGTTCCCACAGAGACCCCAGGCAAGCCACGTGTTGGCGCTCCTGTTGCAAGGAGTAAGGGCACAGGGCATCCCTGTGTATTTACGTGGGCATATAAGCAAATTAATATAAACTGTGAATTAAAACCGGTGATATCTAGAGACTGGACTGCACGAATATTTACTGAGAAGTTTATCTCAGATCTAACAGGAATCTGTTAGAATGCAAAGCACTTCTGACTTCTGATACAGTGGATGCATGTTGATTTTTAAGAAAACAATGCCACCAACAAGAAAATGGATTACAAAGCTTTGTCGGAGAACTCACTAGTAGAATCAAGTATACCTTAATGGCGGTGATACTTTCAGCATTTGGTTTGCAATTTAAGAGGTTTTGCCTCTTGTTTGAAAATAGCAGCAATAATTTTATCAGTTGAACAATTACACGGAGACTAAATATGCTGAAGCATCTGCATGAGGACCACGCAGGGAATATAGCACACATGTACTTCTCTATTCATTTATACGCACGATGGTATCTATACGCAAATCCACCCAAGGAAAGCAAGCCTGTGCATCTCTAGGCAAGCAGTTACCATTAGCTAAGTGTAGGCAATACGTAAGCACTACCATAAACAGTTCCCTGCAAAAGAGCAGGTGATTTTCACGTGTCCAGATATGCTCATTTTAAAGAGTAACAACAACCACAGAAAAATCATTCTTGAATTTGATGCTCCACCCTCCCTCCAGGATGACCACACCCCAAACGCTCCTCATCCTCTTCTCCATCTCGGCAGTGAATGAAAGGAGGGGGCAGGAGGAGGGGGGAGGGGGAGGGGGAGGGGAGGGGAAGGAAGAGGGGGAGGGGGGAGGGGGGAAAGGAAAGACTACAGGCTAGGCTGCAATGGAATTATCTCCTGAAGGCAGGAAGTTTCTCCATGTGAGGCACGAGCACACATACACACACGTTTCAGGATGTACCCTAACAGGTGTCAGGAAACAGCAAGTTACTCCACAGCCACACCAACCACCTTGGGAACCAGCTAGTTGGAGAGGCCGAAAGAAACTCCACTGCAGTGTATCTGACAAAACACGAGCTCACCATGAGCCTCCAGCTAACACAAGCTCACACAAAGAACACAAACTCCCAGCAGTGAGAACTTTCTCTGTTTCCTTAGGAGGAGGGGAAAAGAAACTGAGCCAGCCACGATGCTTCCAGGCACAGCAGCCTGCTCGGTTCTGGGACACAAACGGTCACCAATGCTGGTCACACAGAAGCCACAGCCCTGTGGACCTGCCTTTTTATTGGTGTGATTGTTCTTTGTTGTGCTTTCCCCCAGGATTGTGAGGATGGGAGGTATCTGTCAGCTCCCTCACACACACACAGGGAGGAGAGAGAGCCGTTTAGAGCACACATCCAAGACAGGGAGATGGGGAACACAATCGCATGCCGCGTGGTATGTGCTGCCTCGAAGTTGAGGGGAGGGAGCCAGGCTTGGGAGCACAGGTGTGGGGGCCCAGTGTGCGCGTGTCTGGATGGATGTAAAGGGGAGGCGGCGAACACAGGCAGGATCGAAGAGAAGGGGGCGCGAGGAGTGCACAACAGGCAGGCCAGGAAGTTCCAGGACTGGGGAGTGAGGAGCACTTGCCCAGCGTGGCAGACTGCAAAGAGGAGGCAGTTGGGGGTGGGGATCACAGGGCAGGAGAGAAAGAGCCCCTCTCCGGGGGTGGGGGCCCCTTCCATTATTTCAACAGCTGCCATAAGCCCAGCACTCTCTCCTCCTGTGGGAGGGTCTCCTTTACCTCCCCAGCAGAGACCCACTGTGCTCAGTGCCTGAATGCATCTGTGAACCTCTCATGCATCGCCACACGGAAATACACCCACTGTACACATTTATACACACAAACGAAATCAGACAGCATCCACCAAGCAACGGGGTTAACTCCTTAGGCACCCGCAAGCCTGTTCCAAGCCACAGCCTGATCCCCCCAACCTCAAGCAGTGGTGCCTCCATTTCCCATGCTCTTCTTGGAGTGTGAGCTGCGTGTGTTCACCTGTATGTGTGCGTGTGTACACCCCACCCCGTCGGGCAGCTGAAGCCCCCTCCCCTCGCTGCCTGCCCGAGTCTTCCCCCCTCCCGCTGCACAGCTTTAGATAGCCACACACAACAGCTGTGCTGAGGAGGGGGTGACAGTCCCCGTCCAAAAAAAAAAAAAAATCCCTTCCAGCTTCCGAAAGTCCCCGGGCCCAGGCTGCTCCTGCCACTCACCGATCTGGATATTGTTCGGGAAATTGGCACCTACTACCGCGCCTAGGAAACCGGTGCAGAAGAAGGCAAAGATGTGCTGCATATTCCTTTTTGCATTGGCGAAAAAGAAGCCCAGGTCCAATCATAGATTTGGTGTTGCCCCCCTTCCTTTCTTCCTCTCGCTGCTCTGCCTCTTCTCTTCCTCCAGTGGTTCCTTCCTTCGCTCTTTCCTCTGCTTTCCTTCTGGGAGGTTTGCTCCCTTGGAATCCGAGAGCGCTTAAACTGCAGCGTTAACACCAACTGACAGCCGGATGAACTGAGTGCGGACGGACGGAGGAGCCGTCCTCATGCTAGCTGGAGCGCTCCCCCTCGCCTCCTGCCTCTCCTCTCCTCTCCTCTCCTCTCCTGCACTGCCTGCCTCTCTCCCTCCCGCTCTCTCCTCTCCCCCTCACACTCACACAGGCAGGCGCTCTGCGCTGATACCCACGAGCCAGCTCAGAGTTCCACAGCCGACCTCCCCTGCCTGTCACCCTGCCGCCCCATCCTCACCTCATCCTCCTTTCCGAGTGTGCGGAGGAGGGAGGGGAGGCGGGTGGGGGTGCCGCGGTGCCTGTGCCCCCTTCACCCTCCACTTCCAGGCTCGCTCTATGCCCGCTCTCCCCCAGCCCCCAGCCTGCCGGATGTTCCTGGGAATGTGGGTTCAGCTCTAAGTCAGTAGGTGGCAGGGGGTCCCCACAAGAGACCTGGATGCGCCAGCTGCTTGATCTAGGTCACTTTTTCTAGGAGTGCCCTGCCAGGCTGTGCGGGATGTAGCTCATGCACTCCACTGGCCCAGTTATTCCTGCAACTAATTCCTGAGGGGAAGACCCTAGAAATCCCTCTAAAACAATTCCCAGGAAAGAAGAGCTTTGCCCCCCTCACAGGAGGAGTGGGAAGAACAAACAACAGGAGGCTGGAGAATGACTAGCTTTGGTTTTGGCTTGGCTGTGTGGCGTCCTGTCTGCCTTTGGAAGTGTCATCAGTGGTCTCTCTCACACTGTAGCCCCTTACAGCAGGACCCCTTCTCCCTTTCCCTGCGTCCCACAGGAGCTATGGCACCAGGACTGCGTGGGAGTACAACAAAGGCAAAGGATACTCACATAGAGCAATTACATGAGTCATTTTGCAGGGATTCTAGTGAGGAGACTCAGGCTTCTTGTGGTTAGCTCCAGGTGTTGGTCAGGACCAGAGTAAGCAGGAACTTCACAGAGCACTCAGGACCAGGACATCCACAGAAGCAACCTGTAGAGAGAACCACTGCTCGGAAACAAAAGCGAGTTCTGATGCAGCAGCCAGGAGCAGCCAGAGCACTTGATGGTTCAGGAAGCGACTTCCAAGTGCTAGCCACTTGTGCTATGCCCACCCTTGGGAAGCGACTAGTGTACAGGTGAAAAACCTGAGGCGCCAGAGGTTACATCTTCATGAAGACAGGCATCTAAGAAGCACAGTCCAGTGTACAAACATGGTTGTTCTGGTCCTCGCCAGCTGGCCTGCTGTACTGGGCAGAACTCCCACCTAACAGAATAATCCAGCAAGGGAAAGGGATACCTTTTCCTCAGTAACTGAGCAGACAGACTTTAGACCTGATTATTTCTTTATCACTAAAACGGACCATATTATGGAGGCCTTGCTTAGTTCCTCCACTCCAACCGGACAATTACACCCACTCATGACAGCTAGGAGGGCTGGGATTTGCAAGAAATAGGAGCCTGTGTTCAAGTAAGCCTTAACACCAGGACAACTTGCAGCTCAGATACCTTATGATTTCCTACGACAATTTCCACATTAATTAGCTAGAGTGATGTGTAAAGTCACTGTGTACTCACCCCATATCCTGTGCCAGAGCCTGTGCAAAGCACTGAGTGTGCATCGTGTTTGTTTGTTCAACAGTCCCTGTGGGCGCTAAACTCATTCCCATTCTATTGCTAAAGAAATTGAAGCCTCATGATTTATCCCATTTTCTGCTGCTGGTAAGGAAGAGATTGAAAGTGTAAATCCAGGAAACTCTACCCTGAGACTTAAACTATCAACCTCCAGGCTCTAGCAGCAGCTGACACCCAGAAGGAGAAGGGCAGAAGTGGGAGACTAAGTTTGGGAAACTGGGCAACAGAGTCTGGAAAGATTGCTTGTCAGTTTGAAAAGGCTGGTATTCAATGATTCCATTTTATACTTTCTCCATTTGCTTTTTCCCCTCTTACTATTTTGAATAGTACCTAGGGATCATTTAAATTCCCCGAGCTTTGTGCCTGGTAATAATAATAATTAGCTGTCACTAAAGGCTTCACACTTTCCTGTCACCTTTCAGAGGAAGATCTCAAAGCCATTTACAAGGATTAATTAGCAAAGCCTCAACACCCACCTGAGATGAGGAAGAATTGTTTTGCTTTCTGGAAGAGGCAGGGGTTTGAGAAGGTAAAAAGATGCACTTGCTGTGATCATTTTAAATCATACCATCATACTGTCAGATCTTCTAAATATAGTTCTATGTCTCCGCATGCTCAAGTGTGATCAATCAAGCTCTTTGGCCTATTAAGTACAAAATTGTCCAAAGATTAAATAAACATGGAATTTACGCATTTCAAGCTTGGGTGTGTAGGTCAAATGACATTTCAGTTCAAGCATTCCTTTTTGTTCAAAATTCTCTTTCGTTCAAATGATGGTGGGGAACCCATTCTGTATCAGTCTGGGAATCAGGGGAAGGGGAAGAAATCTTCCCCAGCCTGTTAGGGAAGAAGACTTACGAGCCAGCCACTGACGGACCAGGACCAGTGCAGAATAGAGTTGCAAGCACAGCAGTGGGAAGAGGAAAAGGAGACCACCGTTGGTCTGCCCAGAGCAGCTTCCCAAGAGCTGGACCATGAGGGATGAAGCAATGACAGGCGGAAACTAAGTGCGGGGCTGGGAAAAGACATGCAAAGGGAAAAGATCAGCACAGGCTGGAGGCAAGAGGGGACGCCATGCGCTCTGTGTATCCACAGACCATGGTGTGAGATGGCAGATATGGCAGAATGTGAAACCCAGGAGATCATAGGGCTAGGGCTTGCAAGACTCTTCATTCCTGCTGGACAGGGGAGATCAGGGGCAGCATGTTTAGTACTTCAGTGACAGTCCAAAAGGTATGCATGAGAAAGAAAGCAGTGAGTGCTGGTAAAAGGTGGTTTCTTTAGCCTTAAAGGTTAACACTATATCCTGTCCAGATTCACTTCTCTGGACAACCTATTCCATTACCTCCCCTCACAGCCTCCAGTCCTATTTGCTGTGCCCAACTTCAGTCTTGGAACGGTTGACTTTTGATAGTGTCTTGCGATTGATGATGGCCAAACCCAACAGATGTGCGACACACTGATTTACACAGCATCTGGGCACCCCTCATCTCATCTCATCCCCTGTCCAACCTTAAGATGACAGAATTGGAGCTCCCTGTACAGATTTGGTAAGGCTCAGTCTGGCCAGCTAGATGGTTTGTGTGAGATGGTGTTTCTCAGTGGCAGTAATTCCTCCCCTGGTAGATTCTGCGCAGTGTGTGGTGGAGATATTTTTTGCTTTTATCTGGGGCGGTGCCCCTGGCATCTTGTGTGCAGAGTCCAGGCATGACTCTAAACCTTGCAGAACGCACAGGGCTGGCACTCTAGCTTTCACAGCAAAGCATTTTCTAGTTCGAAACTTCAATGCGGTTGAAGCTGAAAAACTTTTTATCAGGGTACATGGCAACCAGCACACCAGGACCCCCTGTTGCAAGTTCCGATTTTCTATTCCATGATAAGACATAGAAGAAAGACTCAGTCTTTTTTATTTTGTGGCTTTTCATATTATAAAATAGGATCCCTCAAGATGGGTGCTCTGTAAAGTCTAGGGGGGATGAGCACTGGATGGAAGGGCTCCAGACAGTGACCAGCCAGGAGAGAAGCCTTCCAAATGCCACTCAAGCTGTGCCCCAGAGTCAGCGTGGCACCTACTCCTCCAGCCAAGTCTGGTTCAGCCTGTAGCATGCTGTGAGTGCTAGAACCACAGAACCAAGCAACTTTGATTTTCATATTTGGCTTTGGTTCTTCACTAAAAATCAAGAAAAACTGTGTTGGGCAGGGATTTTAAATTCAAATGCCTCCCTGGGCCAAGCAGGAAAATGCATGAAGTCATCCAAGGGGAATACAATGGGCAGGAAGGGTACTGGTTTCTATGTCCTTCAAAGGTGGCTACAACATCTGGGAGGGACCTTGTGGCTGCTAACAAGAAAGAGAGGCTGAGGGTAGTGGATCTACAGGCTTATTTTTCATAAGAAGACAGTAATATGCCTTTAAAGAAGCTAGTAGATGTGTCTGTGTTTCAAAGGGGAGAAAAAAGGGAAGACAGTGTGAGGGCTGAGCTTGGGTTGATTCCCACTCAAAGCCCAGAGTGTCAGTGGAGGCCAGGAGACCAGAACCAAGCATCCCAAGTCCAGAGCCACCTCTCTGGACTTCTGCTTTCTTTTCTGTAAAGTGAAGATGTCGGATGGAGTGATGGCCACAGCGTGCTCTAATACTGACTCTGTGTCTCCACTTGACACCAGGGACAGAGGTGAAGGAGAAAAAGGCCAGACATGCTGCCTGAGGGTACCCCTTGTCCCCCCATCCCCACTGTTCCCTGCAGTTGGCAGTCTGGGTCAGTCCTTTCCCTTCCCAGGCTCACGTCTCTACCTGTACAATGTGTGTGCATGTGTGTGTGTGTGGGGGAGTGTTGGCTTGAGCATTCTTGCTTGCTAGTGTGAAACAGTTCAAGGGGGAAGAAAACCATCAAATTTATGATCTGCGAACAGATCTCTGATGGCTAACAAGTTGGCCCAAATATAATCAGGAGAGGAGCCTCCGTGGCTGTAGGAAGTCCCCGTTTTCAAAGATGTTTTTACAAAAATAATAACGATGATATTTTCCATGGTTCCTAGCACAAGTCATAGAGAAAGCTCCCAAAATAATACTCTGCAGACTGTGAGCATGCATGTGCATGTGCATGTGTGTGTGTGTGTGTGTGTGTGTGTGTTGAGCGCACACCCCAAAGAATGTAATTACCCACCCTGGAGTTCTGCCAAGTTCAGCAGCATTTTCTTTCTTTCTTCTTGTCCTCCTTCTCCGTTCAGTCTTCCCTCCCCTTCTCACACAAATGACAGCATTTTCATAAGCCCTTGGCATTACTAGGTAATCAGGGAGCGAGAGCTCTGGAGTACACCCTGGGGCAGGATCCACGCCTGCAAAAAAGAAAAGTCCATTGGAGGGGAGGCTGCAGAGCAGCATTACTGCCGCCGGGAAAAGCCAGGGGCATTGACTAGTCCTCTAAATGTGGGCGGCCTGGGGAAGGCCACATCAGCCACATCCACCAGGGTGCTGTCCGCAGCTCGGGGCCCACTGCTCAGCCAGACCTGGTTCAGAAGGCACAGAGCCAGGCTTCCTTTGCCAGGCTCACCAAAGGGTGATTTTGGATGCGCCATTGAACTCCTTTGTGTTGTCTTCATCTGTGAAGTAGGGAGGCTACAATAGAGCTGGCGAGAGCCTTCACCCAGGAAGGACCTTGCGGGACTCCAAATACAAGCAGGGGCCTCGGCCAGCCTTCCGTCAGGTAGGTGTGTGGTGTTGTCATTTTTGCCTCATGGGTGGAGTCCAGATCGGTCCTCGCCTAGGAGACCGCCATGCTGTTCCAGTGGTCTTCTGGAATCTCTTGGAGCTGAGCTGGCTCACCTCCTGTTGAGCTGATTTCACTTGCCCCTGCCCTCGAGTGCCCACCAAGAAGACACAAACTTCTGACATTTCTGCTTCCCGAAGTGCGCCTCCCTGCATTCCTTCCTCCTCCCTAAATGGCACCTTCGTTCATCCACTTGTGAAGCTAAGGACTCCAGATCAGTGCAGTTAAGGGCTGTGTTTCAAAAATAAAGGTTCCAATTATTCCCCCATCTGTCCACCACTCCAGGTCGTTTGTTCTTCCTTCCTCTCTCTTCAGACCCATGACAATCTCCACTTCTTCTGTCTCCTTTTTCTGCACCTTTCCTATCCCTCTCACCTTTGTAACATAGTTTGTTCTTTGTACGGCAGCCCCTGGGACACCTTAGATACAGAAGTCAAACCACACGGCTCCACAACTCTAAAACATCCTGGCACTTGGTTCCATACTTAGAATAAAGTCTGCAGTCTGAACGCTGCCTGTTCCTTCCACCCATCTTCCGCCCCGCTCTTCCCTGACTCCCTCTGGTCCATCCACATTGCCCTTCTTGCTGTTATTTTAATGCACAAAACACCACCTTGTTTTAGTACCTTTATACTTGCACTGTTCTCTGCCTGCAGAAATCCATGTTCCAAGTTCCCCCACTTGCAGAATCTATAAGAGCACCTTGTAGATCACCCACTATCACTGCAGTGCTTAGAACAATGTTCACATAAAGTCCATAATATTGGTAGAAAGAAGGAATTGATGATTCTTATCTTTCCTTGAGGTATTGTTTTGCTCTTGTGAATTCTGAGTTTTTAGGGTCTATTTCTATTCCTTCTTCCCACAAAGCCCTCTCATACCCACTTTGGTCTCTTTTTGTATCTGCATTATTTGTCACTGACTGAATGTAACTCTTAGTTAACTTGGTTTTCCCACTTGGTTTTCAGTCCCTCAGGGGCAGGAAGCAAACCTATGGTATCATGATGGCTCGTGAGTTTTAAGCGCTGATGTGTGCCAGGCTACACGCCTTCCTCATATCATGCAGTATTCACAGCAGCTGTGTGAAGCAGGAATCCTTCTTATGCTATTAGGAGGTGAAGAAGGCAGGATGCAAGAGCTGTGTTCCCTCCCAAACTCACACGGCTATCTGTAGACAGGGCTAGGGCCTTCGACTTTATCAGCCTGGTGTCCGAGGCTGGTCCTTGCAAGCACTGAGCTGCAGTGTCCCTCAAGCTGCACGCATCAGTTCGGTCAACGTGCGCTGGGTAGTTCCAGGGCAGTACATGTAGTACTTGCACATAGATGAAGGGTCTGGTTTTGGATGTATGACCCAGCAGATAGCGCTTGTAGAACCTGGCCCTGCTGAAGGGCCAGTCAGCCAAGCTTGAGCAGGAGCTCTTCGAAGCCACATAGGATGCACATGCAAGACTGTGGTTTGCTGCAGAAAAGAAAGAGCTCTTCAAAGGAAAGAGAACAATGCTCCTCTCCCTAGGTCTGATAACTTTCTTTAATAGAAGCCAAACAATCATGATGGCACTGATTGGAGTCCCCACCCACCTTGATGGCCAAAGGCAGAATTTAATCAGTGTTTGGGAGACTTGAAACACAAGTGCTTCTAATTGACTGTCACACTCCAAAGTATTAAATATTGCTGCTTGCCTAACCTATACCCTCTGCTTTGTTACTTAGTGGGAGACAAAAATTACATAAAAGAAAAAAAAATGCTAAGAAGGAGGCACCCCTTACATGGAAGCAAAGCAAGTAGAATGTGGGGGTTGGAAGGACCTTCTGAGATTAGAGTCCCCCTTCTTTGATTTACAAAGGAAATTGGATCTCAGAAAGATTGAGCTATTTGCTTTGGAAGACCCAGTCAGATGGTGTCAGAGAAGGACTTGAAATCCAAACTTGACAGAAAGAGGAATGTCAATTGTGTCTTACCAGAGTGAGGCAAATCTGACACAAATCCCCTAAAAGGGATAAAGTAATAGCTATACATGCTCCAGTCCAGGGAAGCACAGAAGATAGGAGGCCCAAGTTAGATCTGTTATCAGGAGAGGAAGCCTACATTAGTGCCATCTTTGGAAGAGATGGGTCGAGTCCCCTGGGAGTGTGAGCTGCTCTGTGATCTGTAGGTCCAGTAGTTAATTTTTTCACTAAAGTCTTGTTTTTTTTTTTTTTTTTTTTTAATGTATCTAGTACAGAGTCTACAAGGTCTCACTATGCAGGTCAGACTCATAGCGATCCTCCTGTCTTCAGCCTTGCAAGCGCTGGGTCTGCAGGGGTGCGACACCACGTCCAGTCTCAATTGCTGTCTCAGGGCACCCTGGGGGCAGGGGTGGCATGGCATGCTGGGCGATCAAACCTGGGTCCCTGCATCTGCCTAAGCAGGTGCTTTAATCCACTGAGCTATCTGGCCCGCCCTATCTCTAAAGACTTGTAAGATGATATTTCAGCATAACAGAAGTGGAGGGCCAGGCGGCAAGGATGCATCTTACTTGACAGTTGGACTTGGGGAGTAAGTCTTATGGGAGAGGAAACACAGGACAAAAACTTGTGGGCATTGCCCAATAACCTTACGATAGATCCCTAAATAAAACACCTGTTCCCTCCTCTCATGTCCAACTTATAGTCATAGCTTACCTTGCTCCTTCTATGGACCCCCCAGGATAAAACACTCTCTAAAATCCCTGCCTGAAACCCTGTCCTTTCTATCCAAATTCTTACTGGGGTAGCTTTGCATCTTCCGTGCTTGGGCTTACGCCCACCACCTTGGAGCCGGTCACCATCCACGTCACTTCTGTTCTCCACATCAAGCAGAAGCATCGTGGTGATCTTGTAGAACAGAGCAAGGGACAGGCATGACTGCAGGGAGTCTGCCTCTTAGAAGAAAGGATAGTTACATAAAAATGTCATTAGTAGATGTTACCACTTGCCATCGAATGCAGGGCACTGTGTTCAGCAACTTGCACATACTGTATGACACTCTTTTTACAGGTGAGTCACACCTTGGTCTGCCCGCCTTAACCTCCTTTGTCACGTGGCTCCTACGCCAGGGAGCTCTGCTAGAAGCACTGCACGCTGTGCTATTCAGCCAGCAAGCTTATGGACACAGTATCGTCTCTTCTTTATTTAACAACTGATGAGTTCAACTCAGAAAGCTAGAGCACTGGGGCGGCATGACTTCGAAATGGTAGAACCATGATTCCACGGACTCTTAAACTGTCAGACTCAGCGTCCGTCTATGCGCCTCTTTGGGGAGTCAGCAGTCTCCTCGCCCCAACTTTCTCCCAGCCTTCCCTTCGGCAATGGGCAATGCTGCCTGTCTTGAGCTGAGGATCTTAGGCATGGCCAAAGATGCCAAGACTTCAAGGACAGCACATTTTAAGTTACTTTTCGAAACAGAAAATAAAATATGATTCCACTCTACCGTGTTCTATTCATTGGTATAGAAAACGTGTGACGCTTCAATTATAGCAATGCCAACCCTGGCTATTCTGGGTTCCCTGGGACACTAGGCATTATTTACTAAAACATAGTTTGTTAGAAAAATAATCTTTATTAGGTATAAAACTAATTTTCTACCTAAATATAAGAAAAAAAAGATTCCCCTAATTCAAATCAGCAATGAGACCTCAAACCATGCACAGACTATTTAAGACCTAAGACGTGCTTGTGTGGATGGACACAGGGGAGTGAAGGGGGTCAGTAGAATCTCTTCCTTGCCACCACAAGGTACAAAATCTGATGAGAACAGTAAGCGATCAACTTTTGACTCCAAGTGGACAGAATAAGCAAGAAGTTCAGGAATACTGAGCAATGACTGTCCTTGCTCTATCTTCCGGTGTTACCAGTGTGTGGCTTGGTCTGGAAGCAGAACCTAAGAATAAGTGTCTCTAATGTCAACTCTCTAAGGCCAGGCTAAGGCACACTGTGACAGCCTGGATCCTCCTGCAGAAGCAGTTCAGGTGCACACACAGGACATCTTCCCCTTCGATGGCACTCAGCGTGGATGGGTCCCAGCCCTGCTTGTCACCTTTATATAATCACTCTAGAACAAGAATACCTGTGAGGTAGTAAGAACTCTAACAAAGAGCAGGAAAGAGACATCAGAATGCAGGCAGACCTGGGAGGCAGACTGTGAAGGGTGACCCTGACTGACTTCTTATTCCCTCTACATGGATTTTCAACAACCCTTCTCGGTTCCTGCAACAGCTTTTGGCAGGTGTATTGGTCAGACTCCCCACTGCTGGAACAAAATACCAGACACACATGACTTAAAGAAGGAAAATTATAGTTTTGTTCATAGCTTCAGAGGTTCCATCCATGCTCAGCTGGCTCCAAGGCAGTGACATCATGGTGGAGCAGCACAACAGAGGAAAGCTGCTAGATCCAGCATCTGAGAAGCAGAGCAGGAGAATGCCAGAGATCAATGGGATAGGGACCAGGTGAATGGGATAGGGACCAAGTGAATGAGATAGGGACTAGGTGAATAGTTTAGGGACCAAGTGAATGGAATGGGGAACAGCTGAATGGGATAGGGACCAGGTGTATGCATTAGGGAGGTGAATAGCTTAAGGACTAGGTGAATGGGATGGGGACCGGATGAATAGGATAGGGACCAGGCTAATACGTTAGGGACCTAATGAATAGGTTAGGGAC
>NW_004524605.1:9068211-9086625 GCF_000260255.1 Octodon degus | reverse complement strand
GGTGAATAGGTTAGGGACCAGGTGAATAGGTTGGGGACCTGGTGAATAGGTTAGAGCCCATGTGAATAGGATAGGGACCAGGTGACTAGGTTAGGGACCAGGTGACTAGGTTAGGGACCAGGTGACTAGGTTAGGGACCAGGTGAAAGGGATAGGGCCAGAGATGCATGGGGTAGTGCCAAGATTATGCCCCCTTGACTCTCCTGCTCTGACTAGATTGTTCTTTTTTTGTCTTTTTGATACACAGTCTCACTATGCATTTCAGGCTGGCCTTGCACTCACTTTGTTCTTCAGGCTGGCCTCAAATTTGCAGTGACCCACCTGCCTCAGCCTCCTGAGTGCTGAGATTATAAATATGAGCCACCACGCTTGGCCTGAACCCTGCTACTTCTGAATTCACTAATGCGTTAACATGTTGGTGAAGTTCATGCCATCAAAATTCACTCCACTATCCAACAGTCTCTTAATGCAGTCAAGTTCTTGTCTTGGTTACTGCTCCACTGCTGAGACAAAATACCTGATGCCCAAGTTAAAGGAGGAAGGATGTATTTATAGAGGATTTAGTCTCTAGTCAGCTAGCTCAAGGCAAGGTGGCCGGGCAGAGAAGCACAGCCTCAGGAATACAGCCCATGGCAGGGCAGGTGGCAAGCAGTAAGCCTGCCTTCCTTCTCTCCCTTTCTATCCCATGAAGGCTTACAGTGAGCCTTGGGTGTGGGTGGCTTTGATTGGTGCCATCCATACCCAGGATGAGACTTCTTTCTTCAGTAAGCCCATTCAACCACCCCCTAAATATACTAATCCAACTAAGAACTAATCCAGGTATCACCTTTAATCTGTAATCACACCCTAGATCCAGTTACCTCTAAAAGCCCCACCCATGAGCGCAAGAGACTTGGTGGGGGCATCTAGATCCAAGTCATCACAGCTGACAGTGAAGATGAACTATCACTGCATGACAGACATCTAGAGAGGCAAAGGGCTTAGCATCTATGACCTGGAATATAAGTTATTTTGGATGTCAGACCCCAAAGTCATGCCCTGGACAGTCTCCAAAACATATCTCATGGAACCCCATTCCTTCATGCACCATGCAGTGTGGTGAACCCTGTGTGTCTGTGAGGGTTGAAAAGATCACAGGCACCCATGACTGGAAGGCTTTGATGGAAGGGGTAGAGTGGGGTGTGACATAGAATGCAAATGGATGTTCTATACAGATTCTGCCATTGCAATAACATGGGTGGTGCTTCTGGCACGAAGCATACTGTTCTCTTTTTAGGTTCCCAACTCCTGACCTCCAATAGGAGACAGCTTCTTTTTCACTGTCTAATGCAGGCAACCTGCCTTGCCTGCCATAGCAAAGGCCTCCTCTCTGACTCTCCTTCAGTTTCTCAAGGTCCTGAAACTCTCTCCCAAGACAGTCCCACTGGCAGCTGGCCCATCTTTACACTAGAGCTGTGCCCTCACGAGAGGAAGGAGAATGTCTTGTCCTGGAAATGAGGGCCTCACAGTCTGGGTGGGGACATGGAGACCCTGGCTCTTCACCCCTGTACGAGCCCCTATGCAGATCAGCCCCAGGGCAAGAGAGAATGGACTTCTTCCATTCCAATTCCACAGATGGTGACAACAGAGCGAAAAGGGAGGGTCTTTACATTGGGCTTCAGGCTAAGTACCACAGGCCGGAAGTATTCCAGAATGACATCAGAAGTGCTCAGCCGGGGACAGAAGGTCACTCCAGCTCCAGCTCCCATATTCGTGTATTCCACGAGGCTCTCCACCACTGGTAACAGCAAGGAACCAGAAGGCAAGTTCCAAAGAGGTAACATACGCATGGGCTCCCAGAATTCCCACCGGGTCTGAGGAGATAAAGGGGAAGCTTTGGCTCTTCCTACTTGCCCGACAGGGCCAACTGTACAGTGGGTGTAGGGTAGAGCTCTAGTGAGATGGGGCTTCTCTGATTTCTCCCAACTCAGGGCCTTTCTGGATACTGTTTTAGCATATCCTGGCCTCTCCTCTAGCCAGCTTTTTTTCATATTGTTTGGAAAGACACCCTCCCTTTATTTCTGTAGGCCCTTACTTATGAAAAGCATTACACATAGTGGGAACCTACTTAAATCTACTTCTGATGGAGGGGAACCCCAAAAGGCCGCTGTGGGGACAGGTAACATAGTACCTTTCCCATCACTGGAACACAACAGCTTATAGTAGGAGAGTGTGCATTTCACTCATGGCTTCAGAGAATGAAGTCCATAGTCAAATGGCTCAGGGCAGAAACATCCTGATGGGACGCTGCTTAGCTCATGGTGACTGTAAAGCAGAGTAGGGAACAAAGCCCGAGAAACAGTGTCCAGGGACCAGATATAGCCCCCAAGGTCACACACTATGGCCTACCTTGATGCACCCACAAGTGAGCCCTGCTAATCCTCTAGGTGGCGCTCAAGCCAAATCAAGTTGACAGCAAAGTTTCAACCCAAACACACGTAATTATTCCTCTCCCAAAAGGGAGGTACTACCGGTATAGAAAAGAGGAGGGACAAAGCATTAGGGCTAAAATTCTAGCAGAGCAACATTAAATCTGAAGCTCTGTATCCAACATCCTTCTCAGTAGGTGATGAGAGGTGAGGGTTTGAGTGGCTCCACACCTATGGCCTTGCCCTTTGCAGCCTACACAACTTCTCTCCTGTGATTCACACCTCTGACTTTCTTTGGCAGAAGTTCAATGTTTGTGGAATCTCCAACTTCCCAGGACCTTAACTATTTCCTCAGCTTCATTCCCATGGCTTCATGTGCCCATTTCTTGGCCTACAAGGCCTTTTTCTGATATTTGGCCAGAAGCTTCCCTGAGTCTTATATTCTTCTCAAGTCTTGTATTATTCATGCTGGTAAAACCAGCATCTCATGGGCAATGCCAAGGTCTGTTGCCAGCAAGAACAATGGCTGTACCCCATTGGACCATGGCTGCAGCAACCTCTGAGTGCCTGGATGGCTGAGAATTTACTAAAATAAATTTTGCGGAGCCAAGTACTGATGAGGCCCCTTTTAAGCATGGGGACTAGGGACTCATTTTGTTGAATGGAAAGTTGACACTTTTGTAGCCTTGAGCCTGAAATGGATAGGTTCTTATTGATCCCTGAAATTCCTTGGAGGAATCTTTCTTCTTGTCCCAGTACAAAGTACTTGGTGTCTGTTTGTTTTCTCAGAATAGTACTAGAGATTGAATTCAGGGCCTACACAGTCAACTATATCTCTAGAACATTTTTCATGTTACATTTTATTTCGGGTCACAGTCTCACTAAATCACTGAATTGCTTAAGATAGACTAAAACTTATGGTCCTTCTGCCTTAGCATCCCAATTATTGGAATTAAAGTTGGCATGCAACGTGACCTTCACGTACTTCATGTCTTTTTAATAATATAAATCTCTTCAACAATAATATTATTACTTTACAAGTGTTCCTTTGTGGCCAAAGTTCAAGTTTTACAAATTTTCCTCCTCTGCCCTTTGCCTGTAATTCTCACCATCAGTCTGCCTAAAAGCAGCCAATAGTGTTCAGACCACAGCATGAAGTTTGGGCTGCCATGATGTTTCCTCCACCAAATCCATTGGTCCCCTGCCTTTAAACTCAACCTTCTCCAAAATCTCAGAACATATGCAAAATATTGAAAATATTTTTGACAGAGTGTAAGACAAATGTCCTCTAAGACAATTACTAATAATGTCCATGTTCATAACTGAAGTCACCTGAATCTGACCTTCACTGTCTACTGTTTGCTGTTCTGAGCTTTGACCAGAATCATCCAAGTTCTGCTTAGAGCCTTCTATGGCTTCTCCATCCATTATCTCCAGCTCTTTCCAATCTCTTCCTACAGACCATTTCCAAAGTCTCAGAACCACATGGGCACGTATAGTTGCATCAGTGGACCTACTCTCAGTACCAATTTACTGTATTGGTCATTAGGACACAATTCCTGAAACTCACAGCTTAAAGGAGAGGGCTTTTAATTTAGCTCATGGTTTCAGGGGGTTGAGTCCATAGTTAACTAACTCCAAGTTAGTTAAAAAAGCATGGTGGAGCACAGCTGCTTAGCTTATGGCAGCTAGGAAGAGCAGGGGAACAGTATCAAAGAGGAAGAGGCCAGGAGCCAGATAGAGTCCCTAAGGTCATTCCTGCATGACCCACCTAAAAACACCCAGGAGTGCACTTTGCTAATTCCGTAGTCATCTACCAAGACAATGAGGTTGAAAATTAAGCTTAACTATCACATACTCAGAGAAGGAAAGGGCTCTGTGGAGGCACAGGACTGATAACTGAGTGAGTTTTATTGGCAGCAAGTCACACATGGTTTAGTGTAGGGAACCAGAGTTAACCCCTGAAATTGGAAAAAAAGTATTCTCAACAGGGGCAGGAGCATAGAAATAGGGAAAAAACCACTTCGGGGGCTGAGGTAGGGGGATGGCAAGTTCAAGTCCTGCCTACACATCTTAGTGACAGTCTGTCTCAAACAATATCAAAGGATGGAGATGAAACTCATTGACAGAATGTCCCTGGGTTCAATACCCAACACCACAAAAAGAAACAGACAAACAAAGAAGAAATAAGGAGGATGAGGAAGAGCTTTGTGATTTCTATTGAGATGTCTACAATGAGACGTTGTTTTGAAATGGCCTTGATCACTGTGGAGAGAGTCCTCATGACAAGTTTGCTGAAAGCTAAACCTAAAGTTATTAACTTTAAGAGAACTTATACTCCAAGCTAGGCTTGTGTCAGAATGCTTGGGTTTGCAGACTAGTCCCAAAGCTTATTAGCTGTGTGACCTCAAGCAAGGTACTTTGGCTCCTTAAATCTCCCTTTCCCACTCCATAAAATGGGGATAAAAATACCTCAGGGGGCCATTGTGACCGTTAAATGAAAAGCTGCATGTATTTTGCTTGGCCTAGTAAACAGTTGACCTTCAATATATGTTTATGGTTAGCTACAATTTATTGGCATCGTATTTTGGCCAGCTCTAAACTAAATTCTTGTGACAGGAAAGGTCATGTCCAGTCTATTTTTCCTAGTGATAACAATGAAATAAAGACTTTAGGAGACTATGGACTCATCCCTGTGAGAGACACAGCTTGGTGAATGGACAGGAAGCAAGGTCAGTGTAGGAAGCATGAGGAAGTAGATAGATTAGATGATCAAGGGCTCATGAGAGTGTCTTTGAAAGAGCCACTAACAAACCTTCTAGAGTTCTGCTTCTACATTTTCTCTGTATCACATACCACCCATGCAACTTGAAAAGCAAAACACCTGATTCTGAAGACTCTAAAACCTGTAGTAGTAGAGAAAGCCTTCCAGGCCAAGAGCCCTTTTACTTAGGGCTAGGAGAGCTCATTTCAGGGAAGCACTTTTTCAGAAGAGAAGGTATGATGTAATCAGTAAGATCTCTGGCTCATTACTATAGGACCATTGGGAAAATAAGTAATTTCTTTTCCTTCTTCTTTTTGAAAATATCATCCTGTGGACTGGAACCTATGGCCTCATACATACATAGGCAAGTGTTCAACCACTAACCTACAATGTCAGGCCCCAAACCATTAATTTCTTAGTGCTGTAATTTTTTTGTCTATAAAATGATGATAAAAATATGGGCCACAAAAATATATTTGGAATGTAAGCATGGCAACAATGTCTGATACATAACAAGTGCTCGATTATTAGCTCTCGTTATCAATGCCTAGAAGCCTCACAGCTATTTTCTACTCAAAGATTTGCATTCCCCATTCTTGCTGTTCACTGATCTTACTCTAGCCCCTTCCCCAGGAGGCTCTTAGAAGCAAGTATTTATACTATTCTCCCCTAAAATGTTTCCATATCCTGTCCATTTATAGTCAGTGTCTTTATTGTTCTGAACTTTCTAGCTTCTACTCAAAGTTAGCTGTTAGCTGAAACAAAACTCAGCCAAAGCAAAATTCTATGGAGATTCATACAATGCCAAGGATGTCCATGTAGCTAATGTAAGATGCACACAGGGATTAAACACTGTGGGTGAAGGTCATGACAATGGTTTGGTAGAGGTTGTGCTGGTGGTGGTGGGTGGTGTGTGTGTGTGTGTGTGTGTGTGTGTGTGTGTGTGTGATTTTGTCCCCTTGGGAACATACATGAATGTCTGGAAACATTTTTGAGTGTCCTAATCTTGAGAGTAGAAGCCAAAGATAATGTTCAACATCCTATACTGCACAAGGAAGTTTGCTACAACAAAGAATTACCTAGCTCCAAATGTCACCAGTGTCAGTGTTGACAATCTACTACTTATAGGTTACAGAGAGATGCTTTGGAGAAGACCAGATAAGAAAGGGCAAACTGAAAAGGAGTACTCAAAGGCTTTTGAAAGGAGAAGTGGTAGGGTACACCCTGTGCTTTAGATGGATAATCCACAAGGCCGAGCCAGGAGCCAGGCAAGGAGTCACTGGATTACAACTAACCAGGTGAAATTCAGAATTAGGGCAAGAGAAGTGGGACTATACAGGAAGTGTTAATTGAGAATTTCATTTTTATGCAACTTTTCTCCCACTCATCACCTCTATCTCCCCAAGCACATTACTTGTATTATGATTATATAAATACTATTCATTTCTGAGCTGCATAGCATAAGCACGGTTTCTTTCATGTATAGCCTTTTATTTCCAAGCTTAATAAATTCAATGCTTTACATTTATTTGATTATGCTACAAGGGAAAACATAAACTAATTTCAGGTTGGCAATTACTTTAGGGAGAGGAAAGGGGAACAGGATGGCATTTTGTAACAGTGATTGTACCATTTTATTTCTTCGAGAAAAATGTCTTTGAATCTAAGACAGTAGAAATATTGGTGATACTTTCTGAATTTTCTTATGTGGTTTAAATCTTCCTATTCTTCTCAATAAAAGAGAAGGAGTTGTGAGGTGAGACTTGGGAAAAGTAGGACTGGTGAATATTTTCAGTGCAATGGACATGGAACGTTAGAAAAGAAAAGTGAAGAATTGCATGCAAATGCTCAGAGCCAAATATAAGAGGAGTATGATAACAATGGTAATACTCACCAAGGTTAGAACTGTAGAAAATAAAAATGTTTGGGAATATGCAGGTGTGTGCAGACACTATAGAGGGTTGCCAAGCAATACGAGCTATCTTTTAGGTATGTTGAAGTCAGCCTCCTGCAGTATGTCTTTGTGCTAATTCATTTGTGAGCGAGCTAATTTGGAAATTCCAAATGAGAAGGCACAGGTAGCCTCAGATCCTTGGGGTGCATCTCCTTGGGGAGGGCTGAGTCACTGAAGCCAAAGAGTGACCAGGGTCTCCAGAGGAGAACGGAGACTGATGGGACACAGTCTGAAGCCTGAGCTTTAGATTATCAAATTGTAGCAACTAATGAAGAAATGATGTATTAAAAGCAACCAAGAAGAGATTTTAGAAGCCAGAAGAGTATGTGAAGCACATGTTGTCATGGAAACCAAGGACAGGAGTTCTGAAAATGAAAGGGTGGACAATGGTGTTAGAGGCTACACCAGTAAGAGAGGAGAAGGATTGGGCTAAAAAGGAGCCACTGGATGTGATGATGAGCAGCACAGGGGAGGGTATTTAGGTAAAAGTTTCCATAAGGGCTTCTCATTCATTCATTTATTCATTCATTCATTCATTCATTCATTCATTCATTTATTCACAGCTATTTATTCAGTCCATATAATGCCTTGATCCAATGTAAGGATCTGAGAAAATACCATCCAGAAGTTCAAAGTCTGGATGTAAATGTATGCATCATTAGTAAGCAACAGGCAATTGATCATTTCTATGTTAAAAGCATACAGAGAATCTGAGGAGATCCACCAGAGCAGGCTTCCTGGTGGAGGTGACACCTAAGCAGAATTTCAAAGGGTGAAGCCTGAATGGGAGCCAGCCATGCACAGCGATGATAGCTGGTGGAAGCTGACTATTGTTCAGGTAGAAGGATCAGCATGCATAAATTTTAGAACCAGAGTATCATGGTGAATTTTGAAGAAGCAGGAGAAGAGCTCAGAAAGTTTGGAGTGTTGGAAGATGAGCCAGATCAGGACTCTATTGTGTTCTAAGCTGTGGACTTCATTCTGAAATGTGTGCAGCAGCTAGAGGTGTGTGTGGGAGAACTGGCCCGGCGCTTTCAGGCTTAGGGGATGCCAGCTGCAGAGGCAGCCTGGGTCTTCACAGCAATATTTGTTATTTAGCAAATGCTAAAAACATTTGATGGATTAATGAAAAGGCATAGAACTAATAACTTTCAATCATTTTTAAGAAAGTAAACTCATGAAATAGAGTGCAGAACAGAGACAGAGAGGAAATGGGATGTTTGTCCATTGTCCCTTTGTTAAAAATGTAGCCCCCTTTTCAGATTCTAAAAATGCATGCTTGTAATGGCAAATGTTAGTGGATAAACCAAAAGGGGGCTCAAGGTCACTACAGCCTATCTCCACAGAGACGATCCCCAACACCGCTGTGACTGCCTCTCCATCTCTTTGCGTATATGTGGATGCCCACCTATCTGCATTTGGTGGATGAGATCTGACTTTATGTCCATTATCAAGGACACGCTTTGTATTGCTTGGGTTGGAGGAAGGATGGAGAAACACTGAACACAGTTCCTGAAAGAAGTGCCAGGTGAAGGAAGGAAAGTGAAAGCTAAAACAGAACCGACATCAGGATAAAATCAGCAACATCTAGACTATAGAACTTTCTTTAAAGAAAGCCAATTTCTTCAACAAATGTAGTACAAGGGAAACACACACACACACACACACACACACACACACACACACACGTGGGATTGAAAACCTGTAGATCCTATTAGAATCAATGGACAAATCAAATAGATGCAAAATGCTAACTGGGTTTGGAGAGTGATTTAATCAAACAGTTAAAAAGCATTTTACAAGGACCAGGGGTATGGGTCATCAGCATACTTGCCTGCCTGGCAAGTACAAGATCCAAAGTTTGATCTCTGGTATCAAAAAAAGAAAAAAAAAAAAGAAAAAAAAAGCATTTTAGAATCATATTGGGTATTCACATCCAATAAAATTATACATTACTAAAGAATTATTTTTATGTGTGATAATGCTGTGGTTTCTTTTAATGGGACTCTTTTAAACATCAATGGATGAAATAATACACCTAAGGCTTCCCTGCAAATATGAAGGCTGGCGTTCTCTGTGAGACAGGGTATATCCATGAGACAAAGCCAGATATGAAGTGTTACAGTGTGGTGATGGGCACATGGGGGTTTATCAAACTATCATCGTTACATTTACTTTTGTTTATACTACCATAAATGTTTAGAAGAAAGAATGCAAAAAAGGAAGGAAGAAAACAAAGGGACCCAGGAAAAGCAGGGAAAAGGAACTCTGGCTACAGAGTTGATTAGATACACAGTCCGTGTCTGCTTTTGAGAACGGTAGTACAACATTCTTTCCACACAGGAGTTAAAGACAGACAATGGAAATCTGAGATGGGGTAGAAGAGGTGGAAGAATGTCATTTATGAGGGTTCTGGGAAGAAACAGTGCATTTCTGAGCTGCAGAGAAGAGGGCATCTTTTTGGAAGTTTGCCATGGGGACATCATATGAGTGGGCTGTCGGTTAGGGATGGAGAAGAGGATTGTGGAAAGGTACCTGGAATGCTTGCTGGGCCAAGGAATGTGGGCTGAAGACAGAACCAAGCAGAGCATTGTGACACAGAGACAGAAGGCAGCTAGGTCTCCAAATAAGACTAGTGAGGGTTGTGGGCTGGGTCAGACATCCTTGTCTGCCTGTGGGCAAGAAGATACTCAGGAAGGAAGTAACACGGTCATATCACTAGTGAGCACTCTGTCCAGGGGAAGAGGACAGAGTAGGGGAAATCTGAAGATATTCAGTTTGCAAATCAACCCTTAGGACTTGGTGATCAATAGATTCATTGGGCAAAGAGAGAGAGAGAGAGAGAGAGAGAGAGAGAGAGAGAGAGAGAGAGAGAGAGAGACAGACAGACAGATATCAAGAATGCACTGGGCAGGTAGAAAGCAGGCGGATCACTACTCATGTTGGCTATGTAGTGAGACCTGCACAAATAAAGAAAAACTAAGAATGACTCTAGAATCTGCAGTATAGAGTGAAGTGCTGAGGGGTTAAGACCTATGTTGAGTGCCATATCCTGCTAGCCAGTGAGAGAGAAGGTTCAGAAGCTCAGGCACTCCAGCATTCCTGGCCATCAGCAAATACATGTCCAATACTTACGAGAACAGCCTTCTAGTGGGTTCACTGACCCTGTTTTGTTTAAGGGACCAATGACAGCCAAGCTCACTTGAGGCAATCCACCCAGGACACACACAAATGGCAGTGTGCTGAAGTGAATAGAAGGCGCTCACCTGCGTTTCCCTACTGAGCAGAACCATGGTTCACAATGAAACAAGCCACCTGCACTGTAGAGGCAGCCTGGTGTGATGTGGTTAGTGTTTAGCTGGGCTTGTTTGAATCTTGACCCTTCTTTCAATCAGCTTACATGCTAAGGTGAGAAAAGATATAGAGAGGAGCCAACAATTAGCTACCTAGAGAGGAGCCTACCAAATCCAAGGCTCCAGCGAGGTGGCTGAGGTCTGCAGCTTGGCCTGTGCATACAGCCAACTGGTGAAACAGACCAGGGGTGGAAAGTCCTATGCATTTTTAGTGTGCCTTCTCCAAGCCACTGAAAGGGAGTGCTGAAAATGCCTAGAGCTACTCTTGTATTAGCTGCTACTTCTTGAGCTGAAATAGGAATCCACCCGGTCCAACCTAGTCTCATGACACACGAGAAAGTAGAGCATCTATATAGTCTGGTTTTCCCAAGAGCACAGAGCAAATTAGTAAGAAAGCAGGGACTGAATTCCTAGACTCCTAAATCAGCATTCTTCCTTTCTTTTCTTTATATGATGTTTGGTGGTAAATCCAAAGTAATATTCCTGAGAAGGGGCCAGCCATGTAGCTCAGTGGATTAAAGCTCCTGCAAGCAGGCCCAGGGGCTGGGGGTTCGATCCCCAGACCTGTGGTGCCGGCCCCACCCCCAGGGCACACTGAGACAGCAATTCTACTGGGTGTGGTGGTGTGCCCTGTAAACAGGCAGATCACAAGTCCAATCTAGTAGTGAGACCCTGAATACCTTGTAGACCCTTCCCTAAAAAAATACAAAAAAAAAAAAAATTCCCGAGAGGAATTTATAAATACAGCAAATCTAATTTACACCTTTATTCTCCCACCTGGAAAACCAACAGTTGAAAAGATAATTTTTCTTGCCTTTGTGATGCTTACATTCTAGCAGAGAAGGTAGTCAGATACCAGGTATGTTGTCAAGTAGATTACATCATTATGTAAGTTAGAAATCAAAGAAGATAAAATGTTGGGAGTAGGGAGAATTTTAGGTATAGTGATCGAGATAATCTCACTATGGAAAGGTTTTTTTTTGAGGTAAATCTCAGTGGGCATGCAAGCATCTGGGAGAGAGTACCCTAGGCAAGAGCGTCTGAGTGGGAGAGCCTAGAGAAGAGGGCACATCAGGAGTTGTGGCAATAGCTAGTGGAGCTGACCAGGAGAGAACAAAAGGTAAAGGAGTGAGGTGTGAGCTCAGAGACAATGGGACCCACCTCCTACAGGGCCCTGAAATTCAGGGCGAAGACTTGAGATTTACTTTGATTAAAGTGGGAAGTTGGGGAGGAGAGAAGACTGAGTGAAACTTGTCACACTGGCAAAATAGAAAAAATAAGTTAAAAGGGATAAGAGCTCAGCCGTAGAGAGAGTGCTGAGGTATAAGCACCTGCCTGGCAAGTGTAAAGTTCTGAGTTTAATCCCAAGTACCTAAAACAACAACAAACAAAACAAAACAAAACAACAACAATAAATCCCAAACCAAAGCCAAACCAAAACAACAACAAAAGATAAGAGCTGAAGCCCAGAAACACCACAGAAGAAATTATTAAAACTGAAGCAAAAGCTGGTGGTGGCTGGGATTACCAAGGTACCAGAGGGTTTGGTGAAAAGTCCATTCACTTCTGGTTATGTTTTGAAGCTAGAACAAATAAGATTTGCAACAAAGCTGGAAGTACAAAAATGAAGACAGGAGCTGTGGACTATCTGAAGGCATCTACAGGAATGGAATTGCCATTAATAAAGCATGTTTTGAGGTGTGGGGAGAATTCATAAGGTTAATTTTAGACCTATGTTTAATTTAAAATACCTATTAAACATTCAGGTGGAAATGTCAAGTAGAATTGAATGTGAATGTAGAGTTTTGGGGACAAATCTAAGCTAAGGCTGTGTGTTTGGTGACAGAGCACGGTGTTTAAAGCAAGGAAATGGCGTTGAATTGAGTGAGGAGTGAATGTAGCCATAAGAGTAAGGCAACTCAGGGACTGAGCTTCAGAGGATTCCAGCATTCAGACGGCAGGAAGATGCCGATGACCCTGCAGGAGAAAAACACCCAGAAGTGGGGGAGAAGCCTGGTGAATGCAGGCTTCTGGAATCCGAGAGAAGCAGGCACTCTGAGGACAGAGAATTTCCTTGTGTTAAATGCTCCTGGGAGGAGCACGGTTAGACAAGGAGACTGAGAAATGTCCATGGGCCTTAATGCAGAGGCCACTATCAACCTTGAGAAGTGGTTTTTCCTTTTTATTTATTTCTTTTTTTAAAAATAAAATAATGGGGAAGAAAACCATTCCCTATTGGTGATGGCTGAGGAGAGAATGGAGAGAGACACATCGAAGACAGCAAGTCCACATACACTTTCCATGGGGGTGCTACAGGACAGAAGTAGAGGAAAGGAGGCGTTAAAGAAGGGGAAGATAGGAATAATAACAGCTTAAGTGTGTTGATGAAAATGATTCAAATACAGAAAGAAAAGAAAAAAACAATTGCTGGAATAAAGCTAAGTAAATGAGAGCATCCTATTGTTCTCTTTCAAGTACTTCATTTTTTAATTAAGCTTTTTGGTACATTTTAAGTATAGATAATGATCATATTCACCATGAGGAATTTGCACCTATACATGGTATAACTTGATTCTTTTTTCCCCCATTTCCCTACACTCTCTTCAACCCTCTTCTTGTTCACAAAAGCTTTGTTTCTACTTTTTTCCTTCCTTTCTCATGTTTTCCCCTCATTGCTTCATCCACCTCCTTTTTTCTCTTTCCAATTTGACCATTTTTTTTTCTATTTCACAATATCTGTTATACATTTTGGTCCACTTTAACACTTACAGTTTCTTGCGCTCAAGAGAGAATGTCATATTTATGTGTATATCCCATTTATTTCACATAAGAGTATGGTCTCAAGGTTCATTCATTCAGCTAGAAATGCCTCAAGTTTATCATTCCTTAGGGTAGAGTAGTACTCCTTGCATAAAAGAAACACAGCTTTATCCATTCATCAATTGACAGGAATTTGGGTTGTTTTTGATATTTTACTATTACAAACTATGCTGTTATAAATGTGGGTATCTAAATATTGCTATGGTGAGATGCTTTTAATTCTTTCAGGAAGATAATCAAGAAGGGGAATAGCTGGGTTGAATGGAACCTCTGGGCCTAGTTTTTTGAGGAATCTCCACACTGATTTCAGTAGTGGTTGTACTAGTCTACACTCCAACCAACAATGGAGATGGGTTCTTTTTTATCCATAGCTCCACCAGCTAGTTGATTTCTGGATGATTTCTTGAAATAGCCACTGAAGAGAACTAGAATAGTAAAGGCATTTCTCAGGAGCAAAGGCAAGGCGGGGGACATCAAAATCCCTGACTTGAAACTATACTACAAAGCCACTGTAATAAAAACAGCATTATACTGGCAAAGACAGACTGGATCAGTGGAACAGATTAGAAGATGCAGAAACAACTCCTAACATATTCAGCCACCTCATCTTTGACAAAGGTGGCAAATACCTTCACTGGAAAAAGATAGCTTCTTTAATAAATGGTGCAAGAAAAACTGGCTTGCCACATGCTAAAGATTAAAACTAGACCCATAAATCTCACTATGCACTAAACTAAAATAAAAATGGGTTGAAGATCTAAATATTGAAAGAAAAATACTAAATCTTTTGGAAGATAGACTAGGTAAAACCCTTGAATATACTGGGATAGACAAAGACTTTATGCACAAAAACTCCAATTACACAAGAGCCATCATAAAGAATGAACAGCTGAGAGCTCATTAAAAAGCTTTTGCACAGCCACAGACACCACCAGCAGTGTGAAGAGACAGCCCCTAGTGTGGTAGAATGTTTTATTGCTTCATTTTTGCCAAGGGCATATCAAGGTCAGGTGCTGTACATGAAGGTGTGGAGAAAGTGCTCGGGGTTTGAAAGAAATGAGAAGTGTGAAATTATTTCCTGGGAGAGTGGGAGGGAGAACACACCAGGGCAACATCATCTGCTTGAAAACTTACTTGTTGATCGTAAGTTAAAAGCCAAATCACTAATTGGGTAAGAGTTCATATTCTGGTCTTCTTATTGCTCAGCTCCTGTCCAGGCGGGTGAACAGTTAAATTCACTTAGTATAGTAGGCTCGGCAAGCAAGTACTATGCATTCCGGAAATCAGGAACTAGAGCAGGGAATTAAAGTAAGCCAAAGAGAATGACTATACTGACAATCAGTTACTTAATCTAAATAAAGAGGGGAAGGAGGAGGCAATACAGTGAGGGATGAAGGGCAGGATAGAAATGACATAAACAACAGGTTGAAAGCAATCAGGGATGTCAGGGTCTGCTTGGCCCAGGGATTCCAAGGAATGTGGTGCAAACGGAGGGGGTGGAAGATAGTCCTGCTGTTGATATTTTAGAGACCTCTAAGTAATAGGACTTGGTGGAGATCATGAGACTGAATTGAGGAGAAGGGTGGGTCATCAGAGAAACAGAAGTTAGGAAACCCCGGGGGCCACAGTTCTGGATTGAACAGTTTCCTGTACTAAATAGACGTGAGTCAGAACTTGAGATCCTGGGACGCTGGGGTTAGAGCAGTATTGCACACCAGCCACTCGGAGCTGCTCTAGCTCAGGGTCCTCTCTGTTTTGTTTCTTTTGTCTTTTTTTTTTTTTTTTCTGTTTTCCTTTTTGGTGCCTGAAATTGAACTCAGGGCCACATGTTTACCAGGCAGGCACTGTGAGGCTGAGCTATATCTCTGGTCCTCACTCCTTCTCCTTAACCTATTATTATTATTATTATTATTATTATTATTGAATTATTTACTCAAATTTGACATTATACCTGTTCACTAGCAAACACTACTGTTGTTTCCTGATAGTCACTTTCTCTTTATTTCTTTAAAAATGAATAGATATATATTATATTTAATATGAGTATATCTATTTTTAAGATAAGAGCAATCACATGAATTGCTTTGGCAAGTGAAGTGTGAGTCATTTCCAATCTTGGAAGAGATATGACACACACATGGCTGTCACATGTACATATCTGTGATGCAAAGGCCAGTTGCCTTGGACGTGGTGGAGTGTGTGAAATAAAGAATTTATCCAGTGTTGAGAGTTAGGTGTCCCTTTCAGTGTAGGTTAACCTGTCCTAACCTGGCTGGGGTCTGTATGACTCTCTGGCTGGTCTTGTACCACTTCCCAAGCACACAGGGATGATAAAACACCATCTTTGTCCTCAGATCTATGGATGTTTATCGACATGGTGGCAGAAGAAAGAGAGAGGGACTGCAAAAGGGGCCATGAGATGGCTTTGGAAAGGGCAACGGATTTCACCTTTCCTCGCCCCAGACTGGTGTTTGGAGCCCTCCTCAATTTGCTCAGATACTCCTCTTTTTTGAATCATCACTGAAGCTCCTGGGCTCTGTTCAACAGTGATGTACTGTCAGGTTCTGTGCCAAAAGCTAACTGCTGCAGTGAATGAAGCAGATGATTTTTGTCCCCCTGAGACTAACAGTTTAGTGGAAAGGATGTTAAATAATTAATTTATCACTGGAGCAAATTTTATGAAGGAGCAATGTACGACAAGCAAACTTAACCTGGATTCACCCAGAGAACTGGCTGGTGAGGAGGAAGGCACTAGTACAGCTGGTGGATACTGCTTGTTCACAGGTCCTATGTGAGAAACAATATAGTCTGCTCAGGACTCTGAGGGTGATCTCTATGCTGAGGTGGACTTGAATTTCAGAAATGAGACCACGGAGGTAGTTGTGGGCAAAGGCCAATCTCAGGTGTCTTTGCAAGCCAGGCTAAAGGTTGGGATCTTCATCCTAAAAACAAGGTGAAACAATCAGAAAGTCACATTCCTAACAGGGAAAGTCACCAAATTTCCATTGTAAGATTTCTCTTGCAATAGAGTTCAGAAAAGTTTTTAAAGGGTTGGCTATAAATGCAAGTAGACGAGTAAGGAAACTCCTGCAATTGGCAGATAAGAGAAGGTGGTGGATCGGAAAAGATGGTAATGGAAAGTGAGAACTTCAGAATATATTTTGAAGCAAAACTCAATTTAAGATGCAATTATGGTTGATATGGAAGATGGTGAAGAGGGAAGATTCAAAGATAATTCCAGTTATCTGAAAACTGAAGGGGTAATAGTGTTACTGCTGATAAGGGAAGCACATTATAGGTGTTTGTAGAAGAAGAAATTAAATATGAACCATGAGAATCCCAGAATCCTCCAGTGCACCCTATCTCTTGGGACAGATCCCTCCGTAGGTTGTGTGTGCACCCATGAATGCTCCTTCTGCTCCACATGTGAATAATTCATCTCACACACCAAGTCCTTTCTGCCAAGCAATCTGAGCTGGACTTCACAACAAAAGAGCCCAAGACCATGGTCAATCAATAAGTGAAGTGGGAAGATCTGGTTCTTTAAACCCAGGTTGGAAGAAGCTAGGCAGTTCACCTCCAGTCCAAGTCCTTTTGCTGTTTTCTCCCCCTCTCCTGGGGTGGTGCCTTTGCAGTGTGTACCCAGGCTGGGTTCACTTAGCACAAGCATGCTACAGTGGTTGTTTCTCAGTCATCTGAACTGTTTGAGTTGAGGGTTTACCCTAAAACAGGCATTAAAAAAATTCTGCCCCAAGGGGTGATTTCCAATATACTCTTCCTAAACAAATTGGAAATATCTGGAGACAGAATTCTTTCTGACAACAAATTTACTAAATGCACCTTCATCTCCTTAAGACCTAGGAGGGAGAAAGAAGAAATAGTTTTTGCAAAACGACTGTATTAATCATTACCCTTGTAATGTAGCTATGGGCTTCTAAGTGGGCCAGTGTCCCTTTTAAAGCATCTAGGCACAAAAGGGTGACTGATATGTCATCATTAGCACAAGGCTTTCCAGCTGAAATCTTTGGTTTCTGTTCAAAGATAAATCTATCTTTCCTCTCAAAAGTGCAGAGGTCCTGCCTCAAGCTATTTGCATTCATTTGCACCCAGGTTTAGATTTAGAGTTTTTCTTGACAGTAGGATTGTTTTATGAAAACCAGATGGTGCTCTAACAAGGACGCCAAGTGTCAGGGTCGAAAGTCTGGAGGCTTTGCTCTGTACTTTGGAGAGATGCAAGCGCTACTTGGGCTCCACTTTGTTGTCTATACAGGACACAGCAATCTCTGTTTGGCACATCTGCTCAATCCCATCAGGTTGTTGCTGAGAGCTTCGCAGTGTCCAGCCAGATCACTATTTCTCTTTTGCTGTAAGAAGCATCTTACCATTGTCACCGAGCAGTATCCAGCTGGGTACATCATCTGAATGACTCCTTCGAGCCCAAGCTGGGTGGGAGTGGGTGGGGCAGAGTCCTGGTCTTCACCAGACAGATCATATTGTCTGTTCATGAACTGTAGACATGTGACTGAAAGGTGACAATTCATCTGCGCTGGTGACGGCACTGCATTCCAGATCTTTAGTTCAAGCTTCTCCTGAAGTCTAGGAGTGATTATCTTGGACTTAGCATTTCTCAGGAATTCTGTGTCCTTATAATTTCCCTCTTTTGCCTCCATTAGCTTGGGATCATTTCTATTTCTTTCTTTTTTTCTTTTTCTTTTTTTTTCTTTTGTGGTACCAGGGATTGAACTCAGGACCTTGCGCTTACCAGGCAAGTGCTTATTCCACTGAACTATCTCCCTGGCACTATTTCTATTTCTTAAAAACAAGGTATCTTATCAGTGACATAGTGGTATAGGGAGCTGTGGAGCCATGGAGCTGGAGAAAGCCTACCCTTGCCCCTGGAAGTGATTAGGCCAAAAATCAGTCAACAGGAATGCCTCTACTGATGTTGGATTTCTGTCCATCGCTTTGTCTAAGGTCTTCTGAGTACTGAAAGCATTCTGGCCCTAGCTGAGCTCTGTGCCACATTCAACAAGTTGTTTTTCTCTTATCCTTGAACTTCTTTTTTATTTCTTGGGACACATGAATGCACACACACACACACACACACACACACACA
>NW_004524605.1:9065999-9067806 GCF_000260255.1 Octodon degus | reverse complement strand
TCTCAGCCATTTTTCTATTTCATTTTGGGACACCCTAAGTTGTTAAATTAACAGAACTGGGCTTGAACTTAGCATCCTCTTGCTGTTGCCTCCCAGAGCACTGGGACTAAGAGGCTGCAGCATCACAGCTAACACTGAGCATATTACCCAGTCATTTCTTTTGTTTTCCTATAACAGAACTTTTGTTTGTTTTATGCTTCAATATTTTACTGTTTTATTGAGTCACAGTTAAGTCCAACAGACTGCGTGGACCTAACGTGTACAGTTCGATGCGACATATTCTTGTGAAACCATTATCACAGACAAGATCACTTCTAAATATTTCCAGTTGCCCCTCAAAATCTATCCCTTCCCAGGTCCCCTGAGAACTACTGATGGCTTTCTGACATCACAATTTTTTTTTAAATGTTAAGAATTTGCTCTAAAACGAATTATATCAATATGGTCTTTATAGAAGCCAGGCTTCTGACAAATATTTGAGTGCTTAGGCTCTTTTTTACGTATTTGGTACAGGGTCTCACTATGTGATTCTCCTGTTTTCAGCCTCCTCAGTACTGGGATTACAGGTGTGTGCCACCATGCCTGGGGGTGGGGCTGCAGCTGCATAGGGACCGAGAGTGCTTAGGCTCTTGGGATGCAGTGGGAATTGGACCCCCACATTTCACATCCTCAAGGAGACTCCATCTACCTAGAAAGGGCAGTATCCAGTAAATAATTAGAATACAGCCTCTGGGTGTTTAGGGGAGAAGGAACTGGAAGTTTACACCAGAGCAGTCCCGATGTAGGAGTTCGCGGGAGATCTGCCAGCAAGAGCAATACAACGTGAAGTTAGGAGGGAGGGACAGGACAGAAGGAAGGGAGTGTGAGAGCATCCAAAGGAGGAGGAAACGCAGCCCACTTAGGGGTCAGAGAGAAGGGCCCGTTGGCTGGAGACACGAGGGCAGGAGTAAGGAGCAGGAGTTGGAGGGTGAGTGGGTCACTGCTATTCTGGTGGCTCGGGGTCTCTTTCCTCTTCACAACTGTCAAATTACTATCTCCTGATCCACACTCAGCCTTTCCACCAGGCCATCAGCTTCTTGTGTTTGTTTTCCAAGAACTTTTCTGCAGTACAGGTGAGAAAAAGAAAAAAAGGGTTAGAGAAGTAATCCAATGGCTTGGAGTCACATAGTTTGCTGGAGCCAAAGTGTCGCTACGGTGCGGCTCCTCAAAGAGCAGACCTGATGCTTTTTCACGTGCAGAGGCCAGGACAGTTAGCTGCCTGGTGTGTTTGAGGGACACACACACACCCACACACACACACACACACACACGGGCAGAAATCAAGGACAGCAGATGTGTCAACTGTCAAAGACACAGGGTGGGAAGAGCTGTTCACTGACACACAGACAGCCCTGTGCCACTTGGCATTTGATTACCCCTTGGCAGTAAAGCCTATTTATCCCTTCCCTCCTATTTTTCTTTAATTTAATGAAGCAATTAATGCTATAAAAAGCTGTGAAAATATAAATGTAAGAAAGCATGTTGTATAATTAATGATCTATGCATATGCATGACAGGGTGTTTCTTTCTGGCATACATATGCATATGTCATTAATGGAAGCATAATCACTTTGTTGTACTGCCAAGCCATTGGTACGCACTGCACTGACTGTGTCAGCTGCCAGTCTGACTCCAGGTAATGTGATCACAGAGAAGGCCAGCAAGCAATAGGGGCCACCTTCTTCTTCTTCTTCTTCTTCTTCTTCTTCTTCTTCTTCTTCTTCTTCTTCTTCTTCTTCTTCTTCTTCTTCTTCTTCTTCTTCTTCTT
>NW_004524605.1:9039944-9065704 GCF_000260255.1 Octodon degus | reverse complement strand
AGGCCTTTTCGTTATTCATACAAAATCCTAAGTGAAAACAAATCCCTAAAAGCAGAAAGTGTAAGTTTGCACTAGGGAATTTTCTCTGGTTCAGTGTTCTCTTATTCCAGGTTCTTCTTGTGTCTCGAAGCCTCAATAAATCAGATTAAATGGTGCTGGATTAGATCATGAGAAAAATCCTCACTGTAGTGTTTTTTAAAACCTCCTTTAGAAACATCAACTATAGAGGATCATGTCAGGCCATGCAACACAGCAGGGAAACAGATGAGCTCAGTTGGGCTCTGTCCCTTTGTGCAGCTTGTTCTCAGCTGCATCTTCTACCCAGCCTTGCACTTCTCATTTGGCCCTTCATATCACTGAGAGATAAACATTAGGCATTATGTACCAGGACTTCTAGAGATGAAGAGCACAGTGGAGAGAGACAGAGACTCTCTATTCCTCAGGCTGGGATGGACACTCTGCTCCTAGCTGCTCTCCTGCTTCCTAACAATGTGACCTTGGTAATGTGACCAAACAGGAGTGGTGGCAGTTTCCTCACTAGCAAAAGGGTCAAATTGTGCTGTCTTCATATAAGTTGTCACATCAGCAGGACTGTCTCACTTAAAAGCAGTGTCGACCTGCAATAATTGTGCCACATCCTCCTCCATAGCCAGTTGGTCACAGGATGACAGGGCATGCATTCTAACTATGAATCAGTACTTCCTAAATATGGATGCTAATAAAATGAAGACATCCACAGGACAGAATGCTACAGCTCACATAAAAGAAGAGATCAAATAAAATATTGATATTGAAATGCTTTGAGAAATTAGCACATCTTTGCAAAAATTGAATTTGCCTATGCATTCTACAGGCTACCCTAATGAAGTAACAGTATTGAAAAATGATTCTGAGGGTTAAATGGAGGTTTAATGGGGCATACAAAGTTCCTGTCTCAGCTTTAGTGGAATCATGAAGAAAATAGAAGCTACATATAGAGGAAGAATATTATGCAGGTTTTGCAAAGGGAAAATGGTGGATGACTGATAGACTATCCTTAGTCACTACAGACTCCAGCCTAGAAGGTTGGAGAGTCTGAGAAATGGAGATCAGACAGACTAAGGGGATGTGTAGAGAGAAATTAGCATCTATGTGCAATAAATGTGTATATTATCATCATATTATTATCATCAACATGGGTGGGAGCATTGTGAGTTTTCCTATCATGACAGAGGCATGGGCAGGACTAGGAGTGCCTTTAGAACTAATTGGACCATATATTTGTCTTTTTTTGGTGACGTCAGAAGGAAGGAAGAGTTGAGGTGAGGAATGCTGCAGTGGCTCAGTTATCATTCTGGGAAAGGAGCTATACAGCATCCTAAGTGGCAGACCCAAGAAGTAGATATGGAGTTGGGGACATTAATGTAAAGGGACCCTGAGCAATTTTTCTGGACTAAATATGGGCCATGTGTGACGAACACTGGACTAGGGTCATGTTATGCAACTTCAAGAATATCTTCTTAAGAAATGAAGGGGTGTCACCCAAAAGAGCTGGAGATGTACCCCCTGATTCCCAGAGATGGAGCACAAAGCTGTAAGTAATGTTGCAACACATAGATGTAATAGCACACTTTGATAGGCTTGTGGGTGTCAGATATACATTATTACAGGCTTTCTGGAAATCCCCCGTAAGTAAGACAAGTTCTAAGTGCAGGCAATGAAATATCTGAAAACGACAGTCTGCCAATTCGGAAATTCCCATTCCACTTTCTCAGACACCTATAGTCTTGCAGATATCAGGAGTCTTGGTCAGCAAACTAGAGGAGGGATGTAAACCCAGGGCAGGGAAAGAGACCAGAAGCTCTTCATGACCCACGTCACTGTCCATCATTTGCAACTTTCTGCTTTCAAAGGGTCCAATTTGGGTCTGAAGAAAGGCTTTCCTTCTAAATTTGAAAAAATATTATAATGTAAGCTTAAAACTTCATTTCTCTAGGCTGAGATCATGAAGCCCTGCAGACCTTGAGGTCAGTACAGGCAGCGAGAGCTCACAGTCCTGTGAAAGGGGACGGGATGAGGCAAAAGTAGAGTGGCTGGCCAATGTTACCACTCAGTATGCTTCACATTTTGCTAGGTAACAGACTACATGCTATACTGAGGCTGGGTTTGGAGGAGTCGGGGAGCACTTCTGGAGATCCCTTCTAGGTTTTTCTTATCTTGAACAAAGACATGTACAAACCAAGCACAAAAGTTAGTGAAGTTTTACATTTATTACGGGTCAGAAAAGAAACATGATCTGCAAAGTGGCCCTCTGCAGAGGGCCAGTTGAAAGTACAGAAGGAGAAGAAACACGCCCTTCAAGGTGAGAGCGATCCGCTGTGCAGGAGCTCAGCGGCCGCGAGGTGAAGCGCGGTCGTCAGTGTCTGCCTCTCCTCAGGCTGATGTCAGCTCTAAGCCGTTTTAGTAAGAACCTGCTTGAGTTCTCCAGAGAAGAAATGAAGTTAGCGTTCTCTAGTTGGCCCCAAGTTCAGGGCTTTGGGCCCTGATTTTCTGTGCATGTCCCGGTTGTCCATGATTGACAGGTCACGACCAGTTGCTCAGCCGGTTCACCACACCCCAATCTCATGCTTCAATATCAGATCTCCTTTTGTACAAATAGGTAGAGAAATTTACTATTTGGTCATTATAATCTGAAAAAAAGTTTAAAATCAGTTTCAACTGTAGATCATAAGGCTACAGCCAGGACGTTGGGAGTTCAGAATTATGTTGTGAACTCGGGATTTTTCTGGGACAGGACTAACTTTGTGTAGAGGGCAAGTAGTTTATGATCCAAATTATGTAATTTTATAGAGATTTCACTCTGTCCCCTATGCTATGCTGAAAAGTATACATTTTTCATATTTCATTTGATGCATAATTATTCCTGTTTCAAACCTTTGCTTTCTGTTGTAATTAACATTCCTGTGGGTGGTACACATTTGTCATCCCTGTGACATATGCCCCAGGAAAACAGACAAGAACATTTCACTTTTTAAGCCTGCCTTCCTTCCTTCCTTCCTTCCTTCCTTCCTTCCTTCCTTCCTTCATTTGTGTGTGTGTGTGTGTGTGTGTGTGTGTGTGTGTGTATTTCTAAACTGTGGATTAAACCCAGGGCCTTTGCACTGAGTACATCCCTAGCACTATTTTATTTCTTTTATTATGATGCAGTGTCACATTAAGAGGCAGTTTAATTTTTAGCCTATGAATTGTCAGTTGGCAAGAAATAGGATCTAAGGTTGAGTCAGCCTTGCTGGTAGGCTTTTAGACTAAGGATAGGCAGAAGGACTTTGATCTAGAAAGAACTTCCTCGGGAGAGATGCGATGCAACCCCTTCTTACTTTCAGGGCTTAGTTTTGAGGAAGTCAAAAATGCAGAACAGCTAGCTTTCTTTTAAACTCTGTTTTCTTTGAACTCTGTATGTTGAGTAACTGGCTTAGAAAGCCTGAGTCTCAACTGGTCATCTGAAACTCAGGGGCCACCTGTGATAGTAACGATTGGACAGCTGAGCAAATTCTCATGCCCTGCTTATCCTTAAAAGATTCTGTGCAAAGAACCCACATGACACTTCGTCTTCTGGGGCCTCTTCTGGCTGCTGAGAGTTATTTAATTTTTCTTTATATACTTTGAATAAATACTCTTCTAATGTCTCTCCCTTGTTGTTTGTAATTTTATTCTTAAACTTTGTGAGACAATGGACTTATTTTTTGCAGTTTTTAGAGCTAGCTATTTCATCATTATATGACTAAGTTTCTCAGTCTGGGCTCAAACTTTCTATTCTCCTGCCTTAGCCTCCCAGAGATCTGGGACTACAAATGTCTGCCACCACACCTGGCTGAGAAAATATTTTGTAATGCAGAGTATGGTCAAAAAAGAGAAACAGATGGGCCATATATGTTTGGGAATTCAATAAGGTTTAAAGGAGGCATTCTCCTTCTCTTTCGAATGGCTTCAAATGAACTCTGGCTCCCAAAAGTGTCCTATGTTTTCTCTCCTGTTTTTTGAGTTTTCTTGATACCATGATAGAAGAGGGAATCTAGTAATTAATTATGGCATCAGAATAGCAAAAGCAAATGTCAAGATCATATAGAACTGGAAAGAAAAGACAGCCAGGTTTTGCTTTGCATGTCAACTCCTAAGAGGAAGCTGATTAGCTGGGGTGCAGGGTTGAAGAAGATTATATGATCCTGCCCTTGTTGAAATGGATCATTATGAGATCTGTAGGGAAAAGAAGGAGCTGAAGTCATCACTTTCCCAGCCTGACTGTCCAAACTTACAACCACCCAGTTTCTTCTGCACTCGCCTGCTTCTGCCCATAGGGCTCTCGGATTCCAGTGTTCTTCTTCTGTAAAATGCTGGTGACACTCCTGAATCACAGAATCACTGTGAAGTACAAGTGAGCTAAGGCACGTAAAGTGTTCACCCATGCATCTAGCCTGTCCTCAGTACCCAATAAATTGTAAACAGCCAGTGCCTTGCCAGCTTCCCCAGGCAAGATTTATTCCTAGCTTTTAGGTAAGTTTAGGACATTACAAAATTATTATACTGAGCTGTGAGCTATCACTCTTAGGTTGGAATCTAGATCTTTTCTGGTTTCAAAGCTTACACTTTTTCCACTACAGTGGTCCCCCTTTCACTGCAAGGAATATAGTCTAAGACCCTCAGTAGATGCTAAAGTTATAGATAATACTGAGTCCTATATAGAGTCATTCTCCACTTATAAAGTTTTACCACTTCATTTAAAAAGAAGCACTTCTTTTGCTTCTCTTTGGTATATCTGAATAGCCAGCATCACTATTCTTATATTTTGTGGGTTCTTATTGAGTAAAATAGGGGTGACTTGAACACAAAGATTGAGAGTGGAAAACAATTGATGTGATCACCAAGGTGGCTACTGAATGACTCAGAGAAGGGTAGTATATACAGGGTGGACACACCAGGCAAAAGGATGAGTCATATCTCAACCTGGAGGAGGTGGGAGAGTGAGAGATTTCATTTTGCTGATCAGAACATCTTGCAGTTTAAATCGCATGAATTGCTTATTTCTGGGACTTTCTATGTAAACTTTTCAGACCACAAATAAGCACTTGTAACAGACATCATATAAGGCAATATTCTGGATAAGGGTACTGTGTACCCGTTCTGCCTTCTGGGAGCCGAGATCTCATTCATTAGCTGACATCCTGGGGATGGGATCTTACTGCTTTTCAGTTATCTCTGGCTGTTATGTGTCTACCAAGGCTTTCCTGTTTCTGGAACTCCCTTGGCTATCAAAATCCCTCACTCCCTAACTAAACCCCAAGGATCGACTTCTTGTCTACATTACGGTTTAGTATCTCTCCTCATGGACTCAGGTACACTGTCCTTACAGCTGCTAGACCAGGGAACACATCTAGCTCATTCATTCAATAATTAGTAAGGCAACTGTATGCAAATAGAACAAGTATTCTAATGGAGTTTATAACCTCATACAAGGCAGGCCTTGCACAAGTAACACAAATATTTAAGTAGGAGTTTTGATAATTGATATGAAAGAAAAACACAGGGCATAACAAGGGAATCTGACCTAGTTTGGAGTGTCAGTTTTTAAAACACTTTTAAACCATGTCTCTTTATTGATATTTTGGGGATAAAAAAGTTGCCACCTCATGCTGGAGTTGTAAGAATTAAATGATATAGTTGTTATAAAGCATGACGCACAGTATCTGGCACAAAGGACATTTTCAGATGTTAGTCATGGCTACCACTATTATTATTTTTATTATTGCCATCTTCTTTGAACAGACATTTGTACTGAGATCTGAAGAGGCTGGAAAACTTAGGAAGGATTTCTCAGGTCTAGCCTGTGTCTCCCTTCCTCTCTTTTGCTAAGGTTAGTGGCTAAAATCTCAGTTTACAAAACATGACATGTTACTGTCCATTTCAAAGAACTAAGATAGGTGAATTTTACAAAGTCAGGAGGAAGGTCGTGGCTGACACCAAAGCTGCCGTGTAACCCTCCATCAATTCAATTACACCAAAAATCCTGTTAGGATTCTTCATTCCAAAGTTTTAGCTCAATAAAGAATGAATTTTAAAAGTTGACAAAATGGCATTATATGCAATAATCTTGACTCCAAATATAGTATCATTTTTAAAAATGTATTTGGTATAGGGCCTCACTAAGCAGCTCGGACTCACAGTGAGCCTCCTGTTTGCAGCCTCCCTAGCACTGGTGTTGGGACTGCAGGCCTGTTTCACTGCTCGGGCTCTGTGGCTGGCTCAGTGCGCCCAGGGGTGGACCTTGCATGGCATGTGGTGCTGCGGATCGAACCCCAGCTTGTCTAAGCAGGTGCTTAGTCCCCTGAACTATCTTGTGGTCCCTTGACTCCAAATATAAAGCAGGGTTTTAGGAGTTTCTGATTTTGTTGTTTGTGTCTTTCCATTACATAACCAAAGGCTTATGAGGCCTGGATTGTCATCGCCAACCCTAAATTTTTTAAATTTTCTTGATTGTTAGAACCCAAAGGGCCTCTACCATGAATTTTCTCAGTACTAATCCTATTGTAAAGTCAAGGGCAAGTGGAGAAGTCTGAGCTGCACACATGTAAAATATGATTTGATGCTTGCTTTTAATTCCTAGCATCCAAATGAGGCAAAGCAGAAAACAAACGTGAAGTGAGAAAGATGAATGAATGCAGATTATAGAGAGCAGGCTGTGGCCGGGGACCTGACAGCAGTACAGTCGCAGCTCCAGCCGTTCGCAGAGATGACCCCGTCTGTGCGGGGGCGGAAGCATTGCCTAACGCGCTTGCAAACCTGCCGGATGTACACGCACAGGAGCCTCGCCTGGACTGCCTCATCGTGGACCTCCTAGTCGTCTAAAGAACCAAATTTCTGAGAGAAGCTTGTTTCAGTGAAGAGATACCAATTTTTATTCCTCGCAGTAGCTTGCTATCCAATTCTCCTACACCATGGCTGTACTCAAGGCGGGGGGTGGGGGGTGTGAGATGCCCAGCTAAATGCTAATTCCTGCAATGGTGCCAGAAACTCCTCTCTGCTTGGAGGGCCCAGGGCGGGCTGCTAAATCCCCAGCCTACCTGGCCTTGACTTCTGCTGCTGCTCCACAGACCCATAGGCAGTTTTACCCATATGGACTTAGTCCGTAGGTTCTTTACTGTTTTTCTGTTAAACTCATCCATGTACCTTTGTCCAGCATGAGTCCAGACCCAGAGGAGTAGAGAAAAGACAGTGCCAGTCTTTTGTCCTCTCTGCAACTTACATGTTAGTGTACTGGATCCACATCCCAGTCTTACACTTACTGAGCACCTTTACCTGCTATGATTTGTGCCAGATGCAGGGTAAACAAAGGTGGATTTGAGAACATGAACTTTACAGTCCAGTGACACCCAGGACTCAGATAAATCTACTGCTGACACGGCAGAGGCTGTATTAAGTCAGGTTTGAGAGAGACAGGACTAACCTAAAACACACAGGAAAAACATAAAGTTTCTCAAAAGGTCTTGGGTTTTTTTTTTTTTCTGTTTCAGTTATTTATTTGTGGAATGAATAGTTGGATATTTCAGAATTCTTTGGGGAGTATCTAGTGCTTATGAGCCCTAGATAAGTAGGAGCTTTTGTTGCTGCCCATATTATTTTAAGCCTGGCATATTATTAGAGTCATAGTAATATAAGGAATCTATAAACAGCTGAAATTATGAGGAAAATGGAAGGAGAGAAATTAAGTAACTCTTCTAAGCCAAGAGAAGAATGCAAATCTGCAGACGCTCAGCCTGGCTTCTCCCAGTGTGATGCTGCTGCACATACTATGAACATAGCGGTGGAACTCATGTCACAGGTCTCTATTTTTAAAAATGAATAATGAGTTTCAACGCGCTCTTTGTAGACAAGCCCAGAGAGCGAATGTGTCGGAATTCATCCTTTCTGAGCTGTATCAGACCCAGAAAATTCTCCTGGAATAATGTGCAGAGAGAAAGCTTGGGATTCTGTCACCATCTGTTCTAAGTAAACACCACCACTGGCCTTTATTTAGCGCTCTTTCTTCCCAGGATCTCCATGTTCCGGTTTGAGGGAGAAGGATCCCAAGAAACGGGGCGGTCCTCGAGGGTCAGCTGGGGAATAGCTAAGGAATCAAACCAAGGCCATGGTGGTGCCTGACAAAGCTGCAGAGCCTGTCAAACATACCAGCACATAGGTTTGGAAAAATTCCACTGAACCCAATTCCATCACCGCAACAGAGAAGAAATGCAGTTTGGATATTTAAATCCAGGCATAATCTTGCCCTTGGGCTATGTTTCCAAAAGCAAATATTGTTGAGTGAGTCATTCCATCACACAGGGACATGGGTGGCAGCAGGTTGAGAGGAAAGGGATCAAAGCCAGCCCGAGGGAACATAGCACCAAGGGGCTGTGGGTGTCTGTGGGGGACTGGGGTCAGAAGCCAGGTGGTCAAGTCACAGCTGTCACTGCATGGAGAAAAAGTCAGAACTCTTGCAAATAGAGCCCTCTAGAGATGAATCCTTCCAAGTTGGGTAGCTGCAGAGTCAGGTAGAAAGCCTGTAAGTGGAGCCAAGCTAGGTGAGCAGCTACTTGTGGCCAACAGCAGGAGAAGACCACAGAACAGAGATGGTTTCTGACTAATCTCCTGTGCCTTCCTTCTTTTTTCCCAACTCTGTCAAGGCCCACTTGGGACTAAGAGGACCCAAAGCCCTTAGGATGTAACCTTTCACTTGTCACTGTTTAGATTCCCACACAGGGTAGGAACAGGCACAGTTCTCGCAGCGGTGTATTTCTGGTGCACAGACTTGGTGCAAAATTTGCAAGGAGTGAGCTCTCAGGAGGAAGTGGAAAGAGAACATTTATTCATTCATTCAAATATTTATTCAGCACCTTCTGTATGCCAAACACCGTGCTAAGTACTGGAGCGAAAGCTGGCAGGCAAAGGCAGCCCTAGTCTCTGCCCTCGGATATCTGCTCACAGCCTGGGTGACGAGGGCAGGTGAGAATCTGAGATGCACAAAGCCAGGGAGCGAGAAAGAGACAGGAAGAGAGTGCCTGGTGTTCAGGGTCATTGCGGGAGGTCTCTTGAGGGAAAAAAAGCTGGAGTTTATAAAGAAATAACTAGAATGGCACAAAGGAAAAGAATACTCCAATTCCTTTGTCAATGGACTTAGCAGGAGGGGACATACTAGTTTATTTCTAAGTTTAAGTTTTAGTATTGATTTATGAAGCACTTTATGCCCGGAAGGGGCATTCACTCTTTGCTACTGTGGCACAGGGTCCAAGTTTAGAAGTTACACTGCAGGCCTGCAGAAGACATATTGAGAAGTTTAAAGTTTCTAATGAGCCCCTCTAATGCACCGCATGGTTGACACATACCTCCCTGACTGCTCTCGTACTGGGGGATGAGGCCAGAGCCTTCCCACTGAACTCTCTCCTCAACACTTACGTGCAGACTCAGCTTGCCTAGCCTTTATCTTGTGATTCTCCTGCCTTAGCCTCCCAGAGTGCTGGTATTACAAGCTTGTGCCACCACATCCAGCTTTCATGTGCTTTTTACCACTAAGAGGTGCCTACTATTATTCCCATTTCACAGATGAGGATACTAAGGTACAGATAGACAACTTGAAGAGTCACTGTTAGGGCTTGTGTGCAGATGTCCCCAGAAGCCTCATGAGATCAGAGGGAGGCTCTTTCAGAGGGGGCTGGATCTAGAGTGTGTTGCTGGGATTGAGTCAAGGTACAGTGCTAGGCTGTAGGCTCGAGAATGAAGGGTGCGAGTGCTCCCGCCTAAGTAGGCTAGTAAGATCAATGGGCAGAAAGATCTGATTACGATCCCATGTTGTTTTGCTGCCCTCTGTCCACCAGGACTGTTTTCTCCTCCGTGATGCCCCTCTGTCATACCACCCTGCCCTGGAGCCAGCCTATTGAGGACTGAAACTGCAACACACTGTGAGAGAAATAAACTTTTATTCTTTAATTTTGGGTGTCAGGTATTTTGTCTCAGCAATGAGAAAAGTATGCAAGGCAGAGCCAGAACTGCGCCCTCTAGACACACTTCTGGTGGATAACTGAACCTGCACAGGGATCTGACAGCACAGAGCATCTGACAGGAGCTTTCCACAAACGTGCACCAGAAGGCCTTTGGGGTGCCTCCCCATTTTCCCTCTAGCAGAGCTCGACTAGGGCTCGTACTATGGACACACTGTGTGGACAGCCATCCATGTATGGAGTTGAAAACGTCTCCCCTTTAGTAGGGCACACCAAAGGCACACAGACACACAAGCACCCGTACATCTGTTGTGAGCACACAAACACACAGGCACCCATATGTGCACGCTGGCACACAAACACACAGGTACCTGTCGGTGAGTACAAGCACACATACGCACATTTGTGCTACTGATAAAAATTCGTCCAGTCCTCAAATGCGAGAAGCATGAGTTTAATCGTTCTTTGTTGGCTCAGCCTGCCCCTCAGGAGCTGAAAACTGCACAGGTCATCATCTGAACATCAGCTGTCGCAGCGTGGCAGCAGGCTTGATGTGCTACTTAATGGAGCATTAGCAAGCCATAAATCCCCAATATTTAAAAACTGCCATGGTCTTTAATTATCATTTTAATCTAGTATTTTTCAAACTGTGTTCCACAGAAAACTTAATTTTTTGAGATCTCTAAGTGCAAATGAGATTGCACAATACATACATATTTGATCAAATTCAAGAAACCTTTTGTTGTTTAAGAATCCTCATCCATCTTCCCGGAACTTATGATGCAGTACTGAGAAATGTGATACTGTAGTGGGGTGAGGGACATAGACAGGCTTCTCTAAGTTTATTTGGAACCTAATGTCTTTTTCTGAAACCATTTTTCAAAGCGAAACCCAATTTTGCAGCACAAGGTATTCTAAAATGCTCGTTCCCTCTATGTGTTTGTCGACAAAGTGATTAGCTTTTCTTTTACTCGAGGTTGCTGCTCATTGTTGGCATAGCAAGGACCAGAAGCTGGGACTTAACTTGCGGCTTTCTACCCCTCACGCTGTCTAACCTGAACTGAGGAGCACCTTTCTGTGTGGTTGTTTGGGGGATGGAATTCATCACGCTTGAATTCAGCTTTCCTTTTTCTCCCCACCTTGCTTTCGTTCTATCATTGCCTTAGGGTCAGAAATTAAAATGATAAAGCACCATAAATAGTAGCTCACTCAGGTTTAAGCAAATAAAGGAAATAGAGAGGTATAATTTCAAGATTATTCAAGAACAACAATAATTTTCTGTTACTGCCTTGATTTTCCAGGATAACAAAGTCTCCTGGTGCTTTTGTCCCTGGTCTCTTAGGTCCTTGTTACTATCCGTGGGCCTCAGAGTGGGCGGCACAGGGAAGCTGGACAGCTCCGTCAAAACTGCTGGTGCTTTATGGAGAAACCTACTGTTTCTCCAGCTTCGCTACTATGGCTTTTTTTTTTTTTTGTTCCAGACTCTGTGATTATGAAATGTCACCGTGGAAACAGTTCAATATTCTCTTAAAAATATAAAAGCAATCAAAATGAAAAACTACTCAGAATCTCAAGCCAAAGCTCTCTGTAGAAGCAGGCAGATTGATTTTGTGTAGAGCAACGAGAATGCTTGGCCCCTAAAAATAATCTTGCTTCCACTGCCTGATGATGCATCTGAAATTCCACTGCTAAGGAGGCCTGAGGCCCTGTTAGAAGCATGAACACCAGCAAACAATGTATTGGAGACTCTGACAACCTCAGGGAAAGAGAACCTTGTCTTAAGAGTATGTCTAGAGATGTGCTCAGTCACACCCACATGCTTGCCCTGGCTTGGCAGTCTTCTATAGATATTACAATTTTTATTAGATGTAAAGCTAGATGTTCAAAATAATGAGTTTTATAATGTGGCATGCAGAGATTTCATTTATTAAACTGAATCATTTTCAGGAATTTCAGTCATTGCCTTTTAAATCACTTACCCTCTCCTGCTCAGAGTCTGTGAGTGTCAGATGAAGCTGTCCCAGTGCTCCTAGAGTGGGTCACAGCATTCACTGTGGAGACACCCTTGTACACTTGCCTCTTATGGGTTGAAAAAATATATTACAGTTCAGGGTGTGAAAAAATGAGAAAAATGCCTGTTCTTAATGGCTACATTGAAATATTGTTAAGGATCATTTCAACAGCCTAAGGTTTTTGTCTAACACACTGATGCTTATGACCATCTAAGGTCAAGGCTACCAAATCAGCCATCCTACAGGTATGTAGCCTGATACCCCTGGTGGCTACGAAGAGGAAGTCTCTCAACTGAACACAGAGCCAACTATCAAGGGCCAACTGTTGTCCTCTGGAGCAAGCTGACATCAGAAAGGCACTTGCTGAGAGGGTAGAGACTTCCCTCCTCTTCAGTAAGAGACCCATATGATACTGGGCATGACAGTTCACCTGGCTGTCATTTCATGCTTTCCAGTCTCCCTCTCAGATGCATGTTATGTGTGTAAGTCATTGGTAGGGACATGAAGAAAAGTTGACTCACAAAGAAAATACTTTTTTTTCTCCTTTCCATTGCTCCTTGCAACTATCTGAAATATACACTTAATGACTAGGGTGGCAGCAGTCACTGAGGGCCAGGAGAGCAACATAGAAAGAGCAGCCATTCAGCAGAGAGGTAGAACAGGACCAGAAGGGTTCCACCTCTCCGATGACTGGGCACTACCTCCATCTGTCTTCAACATGAGAGAAAAAGGAATAGTGTCTGCCTTTCTTCAGACACTATTATTTCGGCATTTGTCACTCTCAGTCAAAAAGAATTTCTAAATGATATGCTGCAGTTTCACAAATACTTCTATTATAGATCATTTAGCAATCAGAGGTGAATTCAACTTGAGAGATGCAAGGGACACGAGTTTGGTCCAACCACCTTATTTTATAGGCTGAATAATGAAAGCTGCTTATTCATTCCTTTGAAAACCATCTATCAAATGGATAGGCTATATCACATTCAGAGAAACTGAGATAAAAAGAGGCAGTTCTTTCCTACAAAGCATTTACTATCCAATTAAAGAATTTTGTAAAAGAACTTTAAAAACTCATGCACATGAGAGCTGTAATGGAGGAACGCACCAAGACACTTGAGGAATATAGAAGTTGACTATCTAATTCTTCTTTGGAAGGATGAGGAGATACCAGGAAATGTCTTTGATAGGCTTGAGACCCCAGCTCCAGAAGGAGTAAAAGAAAACTCCTTGACTAATGCCACACCCAAGCTGGTGGGGGTCAGGGGTTCAGCCTCAGGTCCAAAATCCTGCCACTTGTTATTGCTGCTGCATCAACTGCTGGCAATATTTTTGTGTAGCAGTTTGGACTTAAACTATGTTTCTGAACTTGGAATGATTTTCATCTTGATAGTGAACAACCACACTGCTGAGCAACTGAGGCTTCATGGTACCCTCGGAAGGGAATAATGGGTGAGTATTTTAAAATGTTAAATTAAACTTTGATTTCAGAAACTACATGTGTCAGAGTAGTATGTCAGGAAAGCACAAGGAAGAAAGAAAAAAAATCTGAAATACGACCATCAGTTTCAAAGAGCAAAACTTCTTAACTCTAAATGAGTGAAGAAAGGAAGGATGAAGGGAGGGAAGGAACAGAGGTAGAAATGGAAGAAATAGGAGAGGAAGAGCAGGGAGAAGAGCAAGGGGAAGAGGGCATATCTTCTTACGTTACCTGCTTTCTTTAACAAGTGGTAGTTCTCAGTTCACACTCCACAGAACAGCCTGCAGTGCCAGGGGAACAGGAGGAGGCAGATCCGACTCCGTGCACTGCCCACAACGTAGAACTGCCGCTCCAGGTAGAATGGTTGTTCTTTTCTCTATTTTATTTATCTGTTATGAAAGTGGTCAAGGGCTGTACCTCCAAACCAGGCAGGCTGATGCAAAGCCAGCGACACAGAGTAGCAAGGCTGGTAAGTTAGTGTGCCCCCCATGCCCTGCCCACCTACTTCTGAGGAGGCTGCACAGGGGAAGAGAGCAGCCAAAAGAGATCTAGGGGTGGCTGAAGAGCCTTCCCCCCACCCCCAGATAGCCAGGGGAATTCAATGTTGACACAAACCAGCATGTGTTACCCAGCCATTCTCTTTAGAAAGAGGTTTATCTAGTAGGCTGCTCTTGGCTACAGGTAACAAATTGTTTCATAATGTCTTAAAGAATAAGAACATTTTAGTTTGCTTAGGCAGATGCAGGGACCGAATTTCCACACTCAGTGTGCTGTGCCAGCCCAGCCTCTGGATTGTGCTGAGATGGAGACTGAGACTGGGCATGGCGGCATGAACCTGGAATCCCAGCACTGGGGAGGCTGAAAACAGGAGGATCACAGGGTCCCATCTGTGTAATGAGACCCTGTGGGCCCTGTACTAAATACATAAAAAAAGAATAAGAATATTTCATATGATGGGATGTCCAGATGAGGGTGGATCTCAGGATGGTTCTCTTCCACCTAATCCATCACCTATATTCTTTCTCTTCACAACTGTGTCACCCTCCTTCTTGTCCTTAGTTGTCTTCTTACATCTCTAGATGGCTTCTGAGGGTCACTGGGTCACGTCCTACAGAGGCCTAAAAGGGGAAACCCATTCGCTAGGAAGCAGAAACAGCCCATCTGGCTGATTGGGTCAGCCCAGCTTAAGTCTTCACCACTATTCCAAATGCTGACTTCATAGAAAGTTCAAATTCTTATTGATTTAGACTAAAACCTGCTGAGTTTTTCTACAGGAACCCTGACAGGAAATATTGCTTTGCGGTACAGATGCTCTCTGTCAGAGTAATTCCACCCTGCTGTCACAGTGTAAAAGTAGCCATGGACAATATATGTTTGCCAAAGTGTTCCATTAAAACTTTATGCATAGCCACAAATAAAAATCTATAGGCTTAAGGAGATGAGGAATCCCTGAGGTGATAGCTTAAGGGACAGAGATTCTTTTTTGGTGAGCTGAAAAAAAAATTATTTTTGGTAATAGTTGTAAAGGGCTGTCAATATGCCCTAAAGCCATTGAGTTGTTCATGTTTGGTGTATAAATTACATTGTACTAGGCTTCCATCTTAATAAAATACTAAAATATTTATGGATTCTAGAATTTGAATTTTATTATAATTTCATTGTTTTGAATTTAGGACAGGGTCTACGGGGTCTCACTATGTAGATCAGACTCGGAGTGATTCTCCTGTTTTCAGTGCTGGGAAGTGCTGGGATTACAGGCATGCGTCACCACTCCCAGTCTCAGTTGCTGTCTCAGTGCACCTCAGGGGTGGGGCCGGCACGGCACACCAGGGATCGAACCCGGCTGCTGCACTCTGCCTAAGCAGGCACTTTAGTTCCCTAAGTTATCTGGCCGGCCCTGAATTTTATATATTTTATGTCTCAAGAAACATATTTTTTGGTTTCTTTTTTTCCCAATCAATTGAAAAGGTACAATTCATCCTTGCTCTCAGGCAGCAGTAGCTGACTGCTCTTGGGACGTGGGGCTTTAGTTTGCCAACCTCTGGCTTAGCCTAATCAGAATGCTGTCCTGGAGATAGGAAGTGGTGGAATGCTGGATGACCTTCTCCTGGGTCAAAGGAGCAAAGGTTGACAGCAGAAACACACCAGGAGACTCACAGGGCAGAAGTAGAGGGATGGCAGGAGACAAACAGTTATGCCATTTGGGGCTGTTTAGGAATTATCTCTTGTTAGTCAGCCTTCATCTTTAGGCATTGGCCCTCAATTCTAAATCCCTGAGGCAAATATTCTGTCTAATCCTGCCTACCTGCCCTATAGGATTTCAGCATGCAGAGCTTTATTCTGATGCCTTATATTTCCAGTTGTATGTGAGCAGCCCCATGGGTGCTCCTAGGAGTTGGCAGGGTGACAGATGACGCCTCTGCTATCCCTGTGCACAGCAGAGCTGCACCCCTGTAGACAAACACGCCCTTCACAGGGAGGTCCAAGGCCCTCTGCTGCCTCTTCTGTGGCCTGTTTGACAGCTGGGTGGAAGCAACAAAATCTTCTGCTTTGGTTTCCATTCTCACTTCAGGTTCTGTCTTCTGGAACTTGAAAGGGAGTTTGATGCCACCCAGAGATCACAGGACAGGAAGTCAAGAGGTTGTCCTTCAGTTGCGTTTCTGACCTTGGGATGGTGGCTTAAGCCATGACGTAGAAACAAACTCACCAAGAACAGACAAAATAAATTGCTTTTCTGAGTCTGAAGGATGAGGAGAGGATTCCTTTTATCTTGGAGAGAAGAGGGTCCTTAAGGCAAGAGCCTGTGCAATAAGACTTGGGGTGGAGGTGGTAATTGAGAAGGGGCAGAAGTGGTAAGATGATGACATTGATTTAAGGTTGAGAGTGTGCTGGAATGTTGGAGGGGGAGAGAGGCAACAGTTCTGGGGAGGGAGCCAGGGCCACATCAGGAGACTTGGAGGAGGGCAGTTGCCTCATCCCTGCTTTCCTGAGAGCAAGCAGGGAGATATTCTCAGCCTCAGATCTCTTGTTTCTGTCTTAGGGTTACAGCTCTAATCTTGTTCCCATCTCTGTTAAGAGGAATGAATTTGTCTGCTTCAGTCTGTTAAGGCAAGTTTATTTTCCTTTAAAATAAACAAAGCCGGGGAGATAGCTTAGTAGAATAAGCGCTTGCCTGGCAAGCGCAAGGTCCTGAGTTCAGTCCACGGTACCTCAAGAGTACTTCCTCCCCATGGAAGCATTGGAAAATAAATGTCTTTCTCATTGGGCCTGGGAGATGGCTCAGTGGAATAAGTGCTTCCCTGGCAAACTCAAGAGCCTGAGTTCAATCCCTGGTTCCGCCAAAAAAAATAAAATAAAATAAATAAACAAAAAAAAATAAACAAAATTCAGTTTGCTTATCTTGTAAACTTCCTGTGCACATCCTCTATGATTTCTCATCCCTTTCTCTGGAAAGACCCTTCTTTCACCATCTTTGCAAGCCAGCAGGCTGGAAGAATACTGAGTGATTTTCCCTTGGGCAATACCACGTCCCTGTCCTCCAGGAAAGAGCATTTGAGGTAGGTTAGCAAAGGGCAGGAGACTTGACATGGGGGCTTAGAGACTTCCCTCAAGGACACTAGGGGGAGGTCTAAATAACAGGATGTTGTAGATCCCTGTCCTTTCTACAGATGTTTTCACATTGAAAGTTCCATTGTACACACCCTTTGGTCATCTCCATCTCTGGGTGAGGTGAATACAGGCCCGGGAGAGCAGGTGTGATCAAATCCTAGTGCACCTTGGGTCAGCCTGGGGGGGGGGTGCTAGTAGGCTGCTCTAACACTCTGATAGAGGAGAAGACACTTTTTCCCTGGCCTTCAGATGACCAGAAGGATTGCTCTTATCCTTTAAAAGTTTTTACTACATCCAGGTGACTCTGAGCGTGAGTCACATTGAGAGTTAATTCTGTGGGCTCAGCATGGCTTTCTCCAGCATCCTGTTCCAGATGGCAGTGTCCTTCAAGGTGCAAGTGAGTCCTTTGGTTTGTGGCTTCCTAATGCCTGGGTTTTGAGGTCACAGAATCCTGCATTTGAATATTACTTCTCCCAGGGTCAGCAGAGAGAACCCTGTTGAAGAAGTTGTTTAATGTTACTGAGCCCTGTTTTCTTCAACTACAAGATGGGATATGCACAGAGCACCTCCTAGAATGGCTGTGGTGGGGGTGATGGGCAAGCACCAGGCTCAGCTCTACATGATCTTACATGCCTTGCCTTATTGAGTCCTTAATAACCACCCATGTTATAAACGAGGATGCTGAGGATCTCAGATCCATGACAGAGTGGAGATTTGAATCTAGGCTCCATTCACCTTGGTATACCATTGAGGTACAGGAAACAGAGGTTTGGTATTGCTGGAATGTGGTCTTTCGTTAGATTACATAGTGTCAAAGGTTGTAGGTTCTAGAGAAGTCCGAGGTGGTTGGGAGCAGAAGAGGGAAAAAGAGGCTACACGCTGGTGTAGTGTGACCTGCTGCTTCCCCAGATGCAGGCTGTGAACCAGACCTCATGGCAGGAATGGTATGACTTTGTGTTTCCAATACTCCTGGCTGTTTATCCAGGTATGAGTCACACCCTGTCCACGCGGTTCAATCCCAGAAATCGTGAGCTGATGGGGAAGCTGGCAGGCTTGTTTGCCAGGCTCAGCTTGCACCTAGGATGACAAATTTAAGAAAGCCATAACACTATTGGGAGTCACTATTGCTGTTTGTAAAGATGAATTACCTTCTCCACTTCTAGGTGCTGTAAGGTCTGGAATGTCCAGTGCTGATAAGAAGCTGGAAGGCATCATGCTAGGAAAAGTCGACATCCATCTGAGTACAAGTAGAAGACAGGTGAGTTGGTTCCACCCATTTATTCATTCATCAATTAAATATTGATCCCACACCTGCCTTGTGCCAGGCCTGATATTAAGACCAGTGGTGATGAGAGCAAGGTAGTGTCCATGTTCTTCGGAGGTTTGCTCCGGCAATGGACGTGTACTCAACATGCATACAGAGAGGAGTACATACCCACTGCAATCATGACATCAAATGCTGTGAGAAAAGAAAAGAATTGTCTGGCACAGGATAGGTGCAGACAGCCTAGTATTCACAAGGTCATCGATTTGTTCTTTTACTCTGCAGAGAATGAGCTAGTCCTTTCAATCAGAAACTGTTTCTGAGCTCTTGGGACAAGAGGCAGGAAATTCAAGAAATGAAGTTAATCCTGGGCTTAGTTTAGCTTCGATGTGTCCATTACCAAAGGGCTGGGGGAAGCCTACCCTTTTCTTACCTTTTTCAGTTCCACGTTATTTTGGCCAAAGGACTCTGGACTCATTAGTCATTTAAAATGGACCAGATTGGAGGATCTCTAAGATTAGCATCTAAATCTTACACCTCATGTTAGAAAAAAAGGGTTGCATTTTACATATTTCACCAAATATCTCATTTAGACAGAGCTTGAAATGAATAAAAAAAAGAGTTGGAGGATTTGTATTTTATTAACTAAAATAGCCAATTTAATCAAGATCTCTTCCTCTTCACCGTTTGGTAGGTGAGCGCTTGCCACATGTATAAACTATGTAATATCCCTGGATGGCAGCAGATCTCCAGAATAAAGCTAGCGCTCTGAAAGGCCATTTGGATCAGTCTTAGGACACAGAGGGACAGACTTAGGACCTGAACATTGCCATCTTCTGCCCGGAGCAAGATATTCAAATAAGCTTATCCTCCAGAGTGGCTGTGTGCTCTCACTCCTCTGTTACCACCACCTTCACTGCTGAGCAAATCAACTTAGGGCAGGGAAAGCCTTGAAAAAATGACTGTGTTCAACTACCAGATAGAATGATCAATCCTCAATGGCTCAACACATTTCCTTGATTCTTTTGAGGGCTGGGATGGGGTGGTGGAAGATTGCTGACACAGCAATAAACAAAAAACTCTGTAGGGCTGGCCAAATAGCTCAGCAGATTAAAGTGCCTGTAAGCAGGCGCAGCGGTCAGGGGTTCGATCCCTGGGCCTGCATGCTAGTCCTGCCCCCAGGGAGTGCTGAGACAGCAATTGAGACTGGATGTAGTGGCATACACCTGTAATCCCTGCTCTTGGGAGGCTCACTATGAATCTGATCTAGTAGTGAGTCCCTGAATGTCCTGTAGACCCTTACCTAAAAATACACACACACACACAGACACACACACAGACACAGACACAGACACACACACACACACACACACACACACACACCTCCTTGATCTAATAAAGGTCAGTATAGGAAAGGGAGATAAATGAGACATAAATGTAAACTTTAGTTTCAATCAGTAATAAATATTAACAAAAATAGTTTTGCAATAGAGGGGAGAAAAGCGTGATTTGAGTCAGGCAGTCAGGACCATCCTCTTTGAGAAAAGATCACTGAAACAGGATGTGTATGGAAGGAGAGTAGGACAAACAGAAGGAAAAACGGAGGCAAAGGAAGCTGTAAAGACAGCAAGAAGTTAGGTCGGGCTTTGAAGTTGGCAACAAGGATTCATCTGAGGAGTAAACTGGGAAACCATGGGGGGCGGTTCATGTGGGAAATGACATCATCTGACTTATTTTTAACAGGCCACCTTAGCTTCTCACCTGGGAGTAGAGTATAGTAGGATGGAAGTGAAAGATGAAAACTAGTCCTTTGAGAGTCTCCTGGAAGTTAGTCAGAGAAAGAATGCCAGTAAGGACAAGCAATACAGCCAGGGGTAGACAGCACAGGGCCCCTGTGCAGGAGGAAAGTTGCACTCATGTGCATGTCTTCCCCTTGGGAGAAAGTGAAGACTTAGAGACAGGTAACCACGTCCTAGATATCTGATTACCTGCAAAGAGCTTAGCTTGGGTGTCTGCATCCTTGACTGTCAAGAGGGTGCATGTGTTTCTTAGGGATGCTTAAGCATTAGAAGAGACACTATACTGTCTGACCCATGAGCATATTATACCTATGAGCACTGTTTACCTCTCCTCTCATTTATAGATTACAAGAAGCTTAAAAAAGAATGGCTTTGGGCTGGTGAGATGGCTCAGTGGTCTAAAGCACCTACTTAGAACAGGCTTAGCAAAGCATAGGGACTGCGATTCAATCCCCCAGCACCACATGCCAGCCAGCCCCGCCCCCTGGTGGGCTGAGCTGCCCCCCCCCACAAATAAATAAATAAAATAAATATTTTTTTTTAAAAAAGAATGGCTTTGTTCAAGCACCCTATTCTTTACTACCAGGCCAAGGCTGTCCTCTGATCTATGATTCTCTGTGCTCAGGAGGGAAGGGCTGGTGCCTGCCATAAGGGGCAGGGTCTTAGGTGGCACTGTATGGGGAGGACTGTGGGGAGTCAGCCAGCAATGGGTCTACGGCAAGCTGGCAGACATTCCCCATGCCTTTTCATCACAGCCATCTGCAGATAACACATCAGGGGTGCCCGTGTGCTAAGAAGCTGGTCTCCCAGCCTTTCCATCTATCTATTTTCTGAATGACCTTTCTGTTTTAGAGCAGGTGACCAGCTCTGTCTCAAGTTAGAAGAAGTTGTCCAGCTCCTTCCAGGTCATGCAGTGAACTCCTCCCCACCTGTCTCTGTGAGGGGAGGTAGGGTTTCTCCTTGCAGGGCCTTCTCACTGACATCACTTTCTTCTGTCACTCACTGCACAAATGTACTCCCTGAAGCCCTAGCATGCCAGGCCAACCTGGTCCATGCCCCAGTGAGGAAGTGGAGGTTCAGGACTCGGCCAAACAAAGTGTAGGCTGAGCTTGGACAAGACACATAGACATTGTAGGCCCAGGGCCATTCCTGTCTCCTTGTTCTGCTGTATGATGGATGAGCCAGGCTACTTTTCACTGTGCTCTGCAAAGCTGCATCTATAGAGACGTGAGGAAGGTGAGGCTGAGCGCAGTGAGTGGAGGAGGCCGGAGGGAAATCATGCGAGAGCATGAAGGGTGAAATCACTGTGCACGGTGAGGATAAATCCCATAGGCTCTTCCCACTTCCCCCTTCTGCCTTCCTCTGTCGTCTTGCACTGGTGACACACAGGCCTGAGCTGCAGCATCTCTATCCATATAAAGAGATGGCAGGAAAAAGCTCTTCAGCCTTCTCTCCACTCGGCACTGGGTCCAGGTACAGGATATCTGAAAAGGATCAGGAAGTCAGCCGCAGTCTCACCAGAAAGGAACAATGAAGAGACTTAAAATGCAATACTTTTACCTCCAAGTCTCCCCCATTTACCCTTTCCAAATGACAAGTTGCTTACTCATTTGAGCTTCCCATTTGAGCTTTCTCATAAGTCAAGCAGGAATAAAAATAGCGATTCTGCTTGAAGCCAGGGGACTGAGCCAAAACTGCACACCAGCCAAGGCCCAGAGCTGGGGTCCTCCACAGCCATGCTGATACTCAAGCAGAAGGACAGAGGAGCATGAACCTCGTAGCCTGAGTTCCCTCTAAACTCAGCTCTGCACCCCTAGATTTGATGCTCTTGGAGAAACTCTGCTGGTTTTACACTTCAGTTTCCTATGAAAACGGAGATCGCAGTGTATCTGCTTCATAGAGTTGATGTGAAGCTGCCACTAAGTTAAGGGCTTTGGAATGATCAGCATCAGTGATCAACACTGTTATTATCTTTATTTTATTCTCAATCCTGGAAGGCTCTTTAGAAATTGTCTTCATGTAGGATGAGAGTCAGGAAATCTGCTCATCTTGAAGGCTATGCATCTGCAGAGGCTCCTGCCTTGTGAGACCTTCCCCCATTGCTCCCACCTCCTGTAAATGAGGAATAGGGGGACACAGCCTCCCAGATTTCTGAAGAAGTTCCTGGTTCCAGATTCCAGTGTGCACTGCCCTGAAGTGTATTGCAGTTACCATATTCATTTGCATTCTGGAGTTCAAGGGCCCGACGTTCATAACCCAGCTCTGGTTTCTGTGGTCCAGAAGGAGTCAAGTCTGTAGAAACTACAGCCAGAGAGAGTAGCTCATTCACCTTCCCAGCCATCCCTGCAGCCTTCACAAAGAGCAAAATCCTATAAATATGTTGTGAGCGCACAGCATAAATTTATTATCTCTTCAGTGAAGAAACCAGAGGGATGATAAAACTTAGTCAAAAAAGTGTCAGAGGTCAGGTGTATGTTGTTGGTCAGGAAAAAGGAACCTCAGAAATAAGATGGATAAGATATATGCATGAAAGTAGTCAATGCCCTATAGGGCAAGAAAGCCATAGCATTTGTTATTGGATAGAGGTAGATTCCCCTTAGTAATCACGTGAGTATTGGATGACTGTGCTACAAAATGCTCCCCTGCTGAAAGCACTGATTGTCGAGATTTTCTCTCAGTTGGAAATTTTGGATATATTTTTTAAAGAATGGAACGTACTTCATCAATTTCTAAGTCATCCTTGGCTAAGGGCCATGCTGGTCTTCTCTGTCTTGTTCCAGCTTTAGCACGTGCACTGCTGAGGCGAACATTTGGATAATGTTTAATCATTGTTAACTTCTCTAAGCCTCAGTGTCTTCAGCTATAAAATGGGGATGTCTGCACCCATATCCCAGAACTGCTTTCATCTTAGTTCAAATGCAAGGTACATAAGGCACCCAGAACTTTATGATGTTGCCCAGTGTTGGCACCACTTTGGCTGAATAGCAAGGAGCAAAGCGGAAGGAAAAGGACTATGTCTGTGTCTGCCGCGTGTCAGGCGTCATGCAGTGTGTTCTGTGTGTGCACGTATGCGTGCCTTTCCCGTCAGAAAGGCCTCCGGTGGGTGTGAACTTGGTGCCCGGCTTTACGATTTGGGAGATTCAGGTTAGCAGGGTTGAGTGGCTCGCCTTGCACCTCCGACATGGCAAGTACGGTGTGGGGCTCCAGTTCCAAGGCTGCCTCTTTCCATAAATGCTGCTGCCTCTTTAAAAGACAAAAAGAAAAAACAAATTACAGGAAAACTCACAAGCCAGGGATTTTCAACAGCATTTGCATTGAACTTGAATTTGATTTAGCAGCATTTATTCATTTCCCAGTTATTCATCCAGATTTTGTCCCTTCCTTCCTCTCTCCCCACCCTCCCAGACCCTGAAGCAAAAAAGCTTTTCTTTTTACCATTCACTTAGCACTTCAAAGCCAGGAGGATGCAGCTCTGAGTGAAACACTGTGCTGGCAAAATGACACTCCATTTTCCAGCAGCCCTAACAAAGCCTTTTGATTTGAATGTCAATGCTGTGAGTCTGATTAAATGTAAGATTCACTTTTACATTCCCCAGCTGCGAAGGAAGTTGTGCAGTTCCATTAGTTGGATGTGTGGTTGAGGATACAGCCCCCAAAAGTTTCTATGGTGATGCAGCTCACAAGGTATTCAGGATGGGTGTGGAGCCCCGTGGGTTTCCAGGCATGGAGCCTGGAGAGGCTGCAGGTTTGGAGGACGACGCAGTGCACAGTACTTGGTAGGCCTCGGACCCTGCTGTTTCTATCGTCTTTCTTGTGCATGAGCTCTGCATGCCAACACACACAAAATATCTTTCCTTCACAGAGAGAGAATTACTCTTTGGCTGTGACTCAGTTAGTCCCATTCTCTGCTGCAAATCATCTGCTGTTCTGTGACGTGAAGTTAGGATCTGTGAAGAGTCATCCAGGAAAAATGTGATTGTTATCATTTATCTATAATGGTTTTAGGCCCTGTCCTCTTTTCCTGGGGGTCAGAAACTGTAAGTACTCCACTAGGTCAGTAGATGCCAGCTCTGAATCCACCACAGCAGAGATCATGTCTATGTATTTATTGCTGGACTCCCCACCACATCTGAGAGCTTGGTACGAGTAGGTATGAATGACTCCCTCTGGTTACGGGCCTTGGGTTCTGCCTGGCCTTTGGAAAGATCACTTTAGTTATACCAGGAACAATTCCTGCATTGTAAACTGGAAGTAACTCCCTCTTTTCTGGGGTTGTGGTAGGAAAGAATCAGTAATGGACACGTAGGAGGTTTCTAAAATGGTAACATGCCACTGAAATAAAAGTGGTTTGTGGCTGAGATGGATGGGGCTGTTCAGAGGTGTAGGTTTATGGACTAACTGCAGAACTAAACAGGCCCCTCTCTCCGACAAGAGTCCACTTGAAGATCAGCCAGGGGTTACCAACATCTTCATAAAAATGGCCCCAGAGAGTCATGCTGGTAAGACGTACCCTCAATCTCTTTTTCAGGGACATCATCAAAATTCATTAACGTTGGTAGAATGATTTGCTAGCCCTGAATAATAGGTGTAACAGAAGTGTAAACTTATTAAAACATGAATTGGGTTGTTTTCTGGATGACTTAAGCAGGCAGTAGGGTGAAGGCAATTTCAGAGGGTGTTTTGCAGAGTCCAGTACAGAATAAAAGCTGAATTTGTCTATCATCAGTCTGGTTTTCTGCACAGAAGGGTATCATGTAATCAATGCAGGTAGGAAAATAGAAACACAAAGGAGGAGTTGGGGGAATAAAGGTTTCTTATTGGACAACTATTAACCAAGGAACCTCAGCAAGACATGGGCCTCCCCGAGGTTTGCATTTGCTCTGTAAACACATGAGAAAATCTAAAAACTTATGGCATGAAACCAGATTTACAAGTGATCAATTAGGACTTGGGAAAAATGAAGGTGTTTCTTTGGTCCAGTAACGTAATTGGATGTTGAGTTTAAAATTAAACAAACATGCCTTAGGACCATACTTCAGAAAGCTTTTAATAAATCCCTGTCAATCTCGCACGAAAGGGAAAATAGAAGGTAGATGTATTGTGTGGGGATTTAAAATATAAATATAGTGCTTCATAAAATTATTGTACTATATAGATTTTTGTTTCATTGCAAGTAACATCTGAGTTAGTAGTATTCTTTGATTACTTGGGGGAAGCACTATCCCCCCCGTGATGTGTTAGGTGACTTTCCTTCTTCAACAATCACTCAGGTCAACATCCTAAAGCACCACTTCAATTTCAGTGAGGCAACACTTGTACATTTATTAGATTGAGCGTTATTTTAAAACAAGCTATCAAGCAAGCAAGCAAAGAAATGAACAAATCCAGCAGGTAAGGCCCTGAATCCTGTCTTTTCTTCTTCTTCTTTTTTTCCTTTGCTTTCCTTTGCTTTCCTTTGCTTTCCTTTGCTTTCCTTTGCTTTCCTTTGCTTTCCTTTGCTTTCCTTTGCTTTCCTTTCCTTTCCTTTCCTTTCCTTTCCTTTCCTTTCCTTTCCTTTCCTTTCCTTTCCTTTCCTTTCCTTTCCTTTCCTTT
>NW_004524605.1:9020151-9039844 GCF_000260255.1 Octodon degus | reverse complement strand
TTCCTTTCCTTTCCTTTCCTTTCCTTTCCTTTCCTTTCCTTTCCTTTCCTTTCCTTTCCTTTCCTTTCCTTTCCTTTCCTTCTTTCCCTTCCCTTCCCTTCCCTTCCCTTCCCTTCCCTTTTCTTCTCTTTCTTTTGTTTTCTTTCTTTTGTGTGTGTGTTTGTATTTGGCACAGGGTCTCAATACACAGTTCAGACTCATAGTGATTGCCCTGTTTTCAGTCTGCCCAGTGCTGGAAGTACAAGTGTGCACCACCACGGTCTGTCTCTGTAGCCTCAGCGTGCCCAGGGGCATACCCGTGCGGCCTGTGGTGCTGCTGATAGAACCCCAGCGCTTGCCTAAACAGGCACTTAGTCCACTGAGCTATCTCACCGGCCCAAATTCTATCTTTTAGCTATCTCCTTTAGAATATATCAAAAATCTTTAAAATCAATTTGCCTGGAGCCAAACTCAAATACCTCTCATCTCCTGGAAGCCTGTTCCAAGGCTTTAGTTCTGTTGTGGCATGAGTGGAGTTGTCAGCCCAGCCTGACGTGCCCATCAGAAATGGCCAGTCTGCGGATAACCCACTCCATTATGGACTACTGGACTATCTTGGATTCTTTTGCTGAATTCACGCACCTACAATATTTAAATTGCAATGAAATACCATCTCTGACAAAACTAAACAAAAAAGGGGGCTATAAATGAAGGACCATTTTGTAGTGAAATATATATCTATATATCTATATCTATATCTACACACACACACACACACACACACACACACACAAAAGAGTTAGGATAGATGTACAGCTACTTTCTCTTAATTCAATGAGAAGAAATATTTGTACTAGTAGTGTTTTGACAGGATATCCTGTCTTTATCTTGTACTATGAATAACTACTATGAAGACAACCCTATGCAATGTTTAAATTATTGTAACTGTCCTAATAACCTGTTTTGAAACTGTCTCATTGCTATTTGTTTCTCAATAAAATTAATTTTAAAAAAGTAATGGCCACCTAAATGAGCACCAGCTAGCTCATTCCGTTCTCCAAGTCCTCTTTAGTCTTCTTTGTCTCTCTGAACAAACCATTTTCTGATATAAGCTGAATGTGGGCAGGCAAGTCCATTTTGGCCCCACTGGACCCTGCCTGTCAATAGTTACACCCAGCAAACAGATGAGAATTGAGGCTTTGGGAGGTGAAAGCGCTTTCCTGAAGTCACACAGTGAGCTTTCTAACAGGTAAAACAAGAGATAGGCCCAGTTTGAAAGCCCTTCTTAGAGTACATTTTGGTGGTTTCTTTGAGACTATTGCAAATCTCCTCATTGTTCAGCTGTGATTTCCAAAATCCTGCCTTTGTTACATTAGAGTATTAACATAATACTATAGTATTATATAATATTAATATATCAGTATTAATACATTAATATAGTATTAATATTATAGTATTAATATAAGCATGAAATTCAGGCCAGACATGGGCAGCATTTGTTTGCATTTGTACTTGCTGTACAAATGCCAAGTCTTTTTTTCTTTTTGCGGAACCGGGGATTGAACTCAGGTCCTTGCACTTGCCAGGGAAGCACTTATTCCACTGAGCCATCTCCTCAGCCCCAAATGCAAAGTCTTACTGCACTGTACTGTGGAATTCAAACAGGCCAGGAAAATGCATTTCTACAGGAATACTCTCTGTGATTACAGTTTGGGGCAGTCTTGCCAAGTGGTCTATCCACATACTGGACAAGACCGCCTATACAAATCACAAAACAAAGGCAACATTAAGGCATTTCAGGTGCATTTCTAATTTCCCAATGAGTCAATCTGGACATCAAAACCCATTTTAGAGCTTTAATGATGTTAAAAGCACCTGGGTCATCTACCATTGAAGCACGTACTGACCATCATATGAAGCCTGTAAGGACTATAGTACCTTAGTCAAGGTTAAAGCTATGAGGCCATTTCAAAATTCTATCTCTCCCTTTTGTTCTTCTCGCAACTCCTAACATAGGAATTTTTTCAGAATTTTACTGCACCTATATAATCTGCAAATTTATAAAAATGAAGCTAAAATTCCCTGTGGATAAGTAAGAGGCTGGGGCTGCCTGGGAACTGAGCTTGTAGACATTTGCCTTGGGGAAAGGATGCTCTCACAGGGCTGGTGGACCAAGGATAGAGGTCGTAGTTTGTCCAGGCAAAGAAGCCCGTGTGCCCTCTCGTGAGCACACAAGCATGGTGGCCAGTTTGAAAAGAGATAACAATTTAGAAAGCTTGCTGTGAGCATGCCCTTTCCTCGGGTCCCCAAATGCTCAAGCCATAATCATCTCTGTACTAAACATTATCCAGCTGCACACTAAATATTATCTGAAGTTTCTATTTTTTTCATCCCTGGTAGTTATAGTTTCTTTCTTCATTTTCTTTTTTCTTTTTGTCTTCTTGAGACAGGGTCTCATGTGCAGTTCAGGCTGGCCTAGAGCTCACTTTGTAGCCCAGGCTGGTCTCAGAATTTGCAACCTTCCCCCTACCTCAGCCTCTCGTGTTCTGGGATTACAGGTGTGCACCACCACGCCTGGCTTAGTTTCTTCATTGTATACAAGCATTGCTTTCTTCCATGAGAGATCAGAGATATGAAAATTTCTAAAACAAAGCGTGGACACTCACCGGCGTCCTACTCCCTCCCTTCAGTGGAAGCCTTTCCATGTGCTAAGTCCAGGTGATCCTGTTCATTCTTCTTAGCAACAGTGGCAGGGACACAACCCAAATGCCAGAGGGCCATGCGTGATGCAAACAGCTGGGAGTAGATGTCGCGTTTATAGCGGCAGCTGCACCCTGCTCCACCGACTGCCGCTGCTCCCCCACAAACACAAACCCCCATTATTGCTGGATGCTTATATTTCTTACGCCTGTCCCCAAATCCAGACTTCTTTCAGTGAAAGAATCTGACTTTTAGATATTGACATTGAACTCTAAATTTTCATAAATACTTTTATAAGTCAAGTGTGTATAAGATACATATATACAGAATAAAACCTACCCACAGGATTCAAGACTGATTTATGAGGCAGAATACAAAAATGGGCATATGCTTTATGCATGTTTTGAAGAGTCTCCCCGCCCATAGTGTTGACAGCAATTTTTCTATATCAGCATCTGTAGATCGTTCCATAAATTTCTGTGGTTACATAATATTTTCTTATATGGATGCATTCTAGTTTAATTTCTGTTCAAGCTGTTGATAGGTACATAAATGTTGATACATTCCCAACATTGTAAGAAGTGTCCACAAATCCAGGCATAAGTATAGTCTGCAGGGGGCGTGGGTTAGGTGGTTTAGGATGCATTACTGATTGCTTTCTATCCTGACACTTGCCATCCCGTCTCATTTGCCCCAGTGGATAGAGAAATCAGGAACTGATTTTACCCCTTTATGTTCTCTTCTCAGTTTTTTTCGTCAAATACATAAGCCCTGAAAGAATGGCTGCTGAATTAATAGGCTAAAAATAATCTGAACAATACACTTTGTGAAAACTTGACTTTTACTTATGATTCTTTGGTTGATGCTTAGAAAAGTTTCTTTCCTTGTCTGAGCCTTTATCTCCCCATCTGTACAATGGGTTTCCATTCATTCACCACACTTGACATATTGACTGAATATCTTCTATGTGTTGGACATAATGTCAAATGTAACACATACAGCCGTGACACAAAAACTGTATTCTAAGGGATTTGTTCCATGTTCTCATTCAGCTCTGACATTTTTGGGTGCTATGACACAAGCTGAAGTCCTAAGTAGATCTGAAAGTGGAAATATGTCACACTCCCAGAAGCAATGCTGGGAGGCCTCCACTAAACCTATATACCATGGGGATTATTAAATGCCATGTACTGACTACTGCTGACAGCAGGGTATTCACAGGCAGGTATCCCTGTCGAAACATGTTATGTTTTGGATAATTTCCTCTGTCCTATGAAAACTCATTATGGACTCTTTCCAAAGCACAAACGTTGAGATGACGGTGACTAGAGGTGATATTTGCTTTTCTTCTGTCAGCCAGAGAAGGCAGAGGGTGTCCCAGCTGTGCTAAACCTTATTCCCTGAGGTCAGCAAGGAGTAAAAATAGGAAAAGTGAGAGCAAGCAGGACTTTGTAGACTGGGGAATAAGGCAATAAACTCATTAATTGTCAAGAAAGGGCACAGGGGAGTCCCAGTCTTGTGCTGGAGATAAAATCATAGGGAAAGGAGACAGTACAGGATGGTGGTTTAAACCTCCGGCTCTTGAGTCACAGAGCCACACGTTTTATTTCTGCTTGAACAAAGAATAATTACTAATTGTGCAAATTTTATAGACTCTGTGTGTTAGCCTGTTCCTGCCTACTAGCTAATCATCAACAAATTATTATAGTTATCATTATATAAGATGCAAATGATCTCTGTTGAGTTTTACTTTTAATCTAGATTAACTTTATGACCTTGAGAAAGATCATTTCTTTCTTGGGACTACTGTTCTATTATTTCTCAAAAGGAAGACAAAGTTTGCCAAAGCTACCTTTGGGAACTCTAGTTAGACTTGATGAGAGAAGCAATAAATGATTACGGAGACGTCTTTGAGCCTCAAACAGGAAATTAAGACTCTTTTTCCCAACAATTGCGCATGACATCATCCTGCGGTTTTATCATGGAATGACAGCAATAAATTAGGTTCAGCTTCTGCCCAGTGGCTTAAATAGTTACACATCTTCCAGGGGGCACTTGGGTGGTGAGAAATACAATGATAAGCCACAAGGCCCGAGTGTCGGCTCACCCGGAGCTTTGAGCTTGACTGGCACGTACGGCTACTGGCTCAGTAATTGCCCAACAATAATTAGGCGCTGAAATGACTGCCATGTTAAACACACACACACACACACACACACACACACACACACACACACACGGATAGATCCCTGATTTTAACTGAGGGCTCGGGGTCACGGTGGAGCAATGGGTAGTGCTTGTATGTGTACGTGATCTATTACCCATACAACCACCTTCTGCTTCTTGGTCTTTTATTATTCAAGAAACTGCCAACAAACTGCCAAGTAACCAGCTCTAAACCAGATTTAGATATTATGTTATGTACTGAGCCTTTATTATATGCCAAAAAGTGTTCTAACCTGAGTCACAAACATGAATAGCTACTTCTCAGAGAAAAAAAATACCTATTTTGAAATTTCCACTTCCAAGATAAGAAAACAGAGGTGTAGGAGAGAGGATTCCCAAGTGCCAAGCATAATTGATCTCTCAGAGAAACTGAGCTCTAAGCCATAGCTCAGAGCCTCATATCTCAGAGTAATGATAGGTGACCCAGCCAGTGCCTAGAGTGGGTGGGAAGATACAGGAGAGAAATGTTTTCTTGTGTGCGGACACATTTTTAAAAATTATACAGACACATAACAGATTATCATTTGGATATCCAAGACGTAGCACTACGGGCTTGTGTTGGCCGCAGAAGCACTTCACCTCAACACCAGTGTTAGTACTTTCAACTGCACATTTTTCTCGCATATTGTAATTTGTCAGTTATTTTCATCACTATCACTGTGTATTTGCGCTATTCATACATCCCATTCACACTGTCACCTGAAGATGCAAGGACTCCTGGGAGGGCGCTAGCGTCACCAGTTCTGTGTGTGCACCAGACTTCAGGTGGAGATGTGTCCTGTGTCCACACATTTGATGATTCGATGCCTTCTGAAACATCCCAGGCACGACTTTGCCCCATTTAGGGTAGTGGGGCCTAATGGCAGGCCAGGAGGATCTGCACTGGCCAAAGTGTAGGAAGACTTCATTAGGGCTGTAGCATTAGTTCTCCTGCTAGAGAGCTGGAAACAGCCGAACCAAATCCACATCCCCTTAGAGAAGGAGCAGCACCAAAATAGATACCATTACGGGGAACGAAATTCTTGGCACCACGGGGGCTTTCCAGATGTATTTCTTCTACCGTGCCATGAAGACCTTCATGTCTGACTGAACCCAGAGCACCACAGCCTCTCTAGCGGGTGGCCTGGGAGGGCTGCATACACTAGGGGGTGTGTAGGACCAAGATGCCTCTTCTTGGGGCACACGGCTGGGCACAGAACCTCCTCAGTGATTGAGGGCTCCTGCAGAATAGCCACGCCCTCCACCCAGGAACATCAGGTGACCATAGATGATGAAAAGGGCTTGGTAGATGTGGTTAAGGGTTGTGAGGTGGAGCCAACACCCTGGTTTAGGTGAGGGACCAAGGAAAGTCGGAGTGAGAGAAGGACACGTGGCATCGTGAACAGACTCCATGTGGTGCGCACTTCAGTCCACCAATACGGACATCTCTGGGCGCTGGCAAGGGCAGTAGGGAAGGATTCTCCTGCAGACACTCCAGAAGGAATTTAGATTTGTCAGCATCATAAGCTGAGCCCTAAAAAAACCCATTTCAGACCATAAGAGCCCAAATTTGTGTGTGTTTTAAGCCATGGTGTGTATGAGTCTTTTAAAATTATTTATTTATTTATTTATTTACTTATTTATTTATTTTTATACATGGTCTCACTAAGCAGTTCAGAATCTTAGTGATCCTTGTCAGCTCTGGGATTATACGCATGTGCCACCACGCCTGGTTTCTGGGTGGCAGGCACGGTGCGCCCGCAATTCCAGGGACAGCACAGAGTGTGGTACCAGGAATTGATCCCTGGTACTTGAGCTTGGCAGGCAAGCGCTTACACTGCCATGCTATCTCCCCAGCTCTCTCTCTGTGTGTGTGTGTGTGTGTGTGTGTGTGTGTGTGTGTCTCTGTGCCTCTGTGTCTCTGTGTGTAAATTAGGCAAGGGAGTATACAAAGGAGAGCAAAACTGGTGTTCAGAGATGGAGAAATTCTGGCTTACCTGGAACAATATTTATATAGACTTCGAAGTGTGATTCTCTTGTTTTCAGCCTCCCAAGTGCTGGGATTACAGGTGTGCACCACCACGCCCAATCTCAATCACTGTCTCAGCACACCCCAGGGGAGGGGCCAGCTCAGCATGTGGGGATCGAATCCCAGCCACTGCACTTTGCCTAAGCAGGAGCTTTAATCCGCTGAACTATTTGGCCGGCCCTTCTGCACATTGTATTGTAACATTTATAATTTTAAGGTTTTTTAATTTCCCACAAGGATTTCTACTCTTGCAAGTTTTAAATAATATAAATATATCAATACAGCATGGAGTAGTCTTGCTCATATGTCTTCACACATTCCAATTTGTTTTTAAAATATTTTAATTTTTGTTTGTAGTACATGTTTGAAGGTAGAGAATTTACATTCCTTATGTGGATTTGATACGTTTATAGGACCCAAACCCTTGAGCATCCCTTTTTCTCCTCCTTCTGTCTGTGACCCCCTTCCCATTTAGGAAGGACCTGCCTTCCTACTTCCTGTTACCTAGCCTTAATTTTTCTCTACAGTTATAATTTGGCTTTCTCATACAACAGAAGCAATGCACTATTTAACCTTGTATGTTTAACTTATTCACTTGTAATTCTGGTCTCAAGATGCATCCATTTTTTAAAAAAAAAACATTTATTTATTTATGCATTTGGTACAGGGTCTTGCTATGCAGCTCAGACTCACAGTCATCCTCCTGTCTCGGCCTCCTCATCACTGGGATTTCAGGCATGGCCCCCAGGCCCGGTTGCAGTGGCCGGCATGGCATGCAGCCAACACAGCGTGTGGTACTGGGGACTGAACCAGGGTCCGAGCTCTTGCCAGGCAGGCAATTAGACCATGGGGCTATGTCCCCTGCCCTGGTGCATCCATCTTTGTGCAAATGGCACTAATTTATCTTTATGGTGGAGTAATGCTCCATTATGTGTAAATACTATCTTTTCTTCCTCCACTCATCTGCTGATGGACATATAGACTGTTTCCAAGATTTAACTATTATAAATTATGTTTCTCTAAACATAGATCAACATGCAGCACTATCATATGATATCGTTAATGCTTTTGGGAAGATTTTCATGTATATCATCTCACTGTCATCTCTCTTTTTTCTATCCCTTTGTTTTCCCTTACAATTGCTTTTACATATAGATATTCTCATTTAAATAGGATTGGTCATGGAGATAGCTCAGAAGTCTAAACACATGCCTAGGCAAGTGCAAGGACGTGGGTTCGATCCCTGGTACCACATTTCATGCTGGCCCCAGGCGGGCCACCAAGACTGGGCATGGTGTAGCATGCCTGAAATCCCAGCTCTGGGGAAGCTGAGACAGGAGGATCACTAAGAATCTGAGCTGCATAGTAAGACCCCATACCAGATACATAAAACTTAAAAAAAAAATGGATCTATTCAAACTAGGCATGGTGGTGCACTCTCATAATCCCAGTTTTTGGGAGGCTGAAGTAGGAGGATCGCCACGTGTGTGAAGCCAGCTTGGGCACATAGTGAGTTCAAGGAAGCTCCTGTCTCAAAACAACAAAAGTAGATGTATCCTAAGTTAGTTTATTTTCTATTGTGAGCTTGCAAGTTGCTTTTGATTGTTTGCTATTCCATGCAACCTGCATTTAGGAGCCTTACACATATCTCTAAGTCCTATAAGAGTACTTCAGCAGAGCAAAGCCTTAGAAGTGGGATTACTAGGTCAAAAGCTGGCATATTTTATACGAGAGATTTCCCCAAAGGCTTTCCCATTCACAATCATATCTCAGTATATGCTAACAATATTTCTTTATATCCAAAAATTGCACCCAAGATATGATCCATCTTTTTAACATTTGGCAATCTGGTGTGTAAAACAAGCACTCTGGCTATCACTTTAACTGCATTCTCCTGATCAGTAATAGACAGGAATAAATCTTCATATATATATATATTTATTAACCATTCGTTGTTCTTCCTATATAAGTGGGATCCATTTCTGGTGTGCTTGACAATGAAGGCACTGTGGTGAAGAATCATCAGGCGGCTTCTGAGCTGCAAACCAAGACACTGCAACCCAAAGTTTAACTCAGCACCTTCCTGTGATGTTTACATCACAGCCAGGAGCAGTATGGATACTTGAAAACCCAGCAGAGCTGTTGAAACCCTCCAGGGAGATGAGTATCCACAGTTCTGTGCTTATTCTTCTACCATTCTATCATGTTTAACCTTTCGCCTGTGTCCTCTCATCTCTCATTTTCAGTTCCCTCCTCTACACAATGAAAAGCTTGGGAAGGTGAGGGATACAGTTTCTTTTGCTCTGAAATTTTAAGGTTCTAAAAAACACTCATACAATGAGTGCCAATCTGCTTCAAGGGCTACCATTTAATAAAATGATCAAGTCATCCCCGTTGGGCTTCAATAGGGCAAGGTATTATTGTAGGCAGAGCAGCCCATAGCTAAGCCTTCTAGCGCTATATTAAAGAAAAGCAAGGCTAGATGGCTTAGCCAGAGAACTTAGCAAAAGGAAGAAAGAAAAACCACACTCTACATGTAGGACAAACTGCAGAATATTAGAATTAATGTAATCAGTAGTGAGGTAGACAATCATTATATAAAAGCCATAACTTTTCAACACAAGCAATAGTAAAAAAACATGGTCTACAAATAACAACAACAAGAAGAATAAATGCCTAGAAATACATGTAAGCTTTTAAAAGATTTCTGCAATGGAAGTTGCAAAATTCAAATGAAACAATTAAAGAAGGCATTAAAAGTGGAAAATCCTCCATGTTCACAGATCAGAAGAATTAATAACAACATCAGTACCTGTAGTACTCAAAGCAACCTGTAGATTCAATGCAGTCCCCATAAGAATGCCAACAACTTTCACAGAGCTAGAAAAACAACCCTAAAATTTCTGTGGAAGAACAAAAAACCCAGGAGAGCCAAAGCAACTCTGAGTGTATAGAACAAACTGGAAGCATCACTATAGCTGATTTGAAGACATGTCATAGACACACAGTAAGAAATATAGCATAAAAAAGAAATATAGCATAATGTTAGACAGATAAAAGAGAAGTGACAGCCCAGAAACACAGCAAGGCACCTGACAATGTTAGAAGTAGTTGACTTGAGCCTTTCAGAGCTCAGCATATTAATATGGCTTTACTTTTTATACTTCGCGTTTATACTTTTCTGCTGAATGGTTAAGACCAAGATAAAGCAGGACCTATATAACAAGCAGTGTAACTTTTGTATCTGACAAGTCAGTCAAATCCCCTCGGGATTTACCCTGAAACGCTGTACTGCAGTTTGTAGGTCGTTTGTCAGTGTCAGCCATGTGGATAAGTCAAGGCCATTGTTTGTACTATGAATAACCACTATGAGGACAACAATATGCAATGCATTAATTATTGAAACTGTACTATTACTTGTTTTTGAAACTGTCTCACTGCTGTTTCTCTATAAAATTAATAAAAAAAGAGAAAAAAACAAAACAAAGTTAGGCACCTACAGCCAACTAATCCTTGACATGGATGTCAAAGGCATGTGTTGAAGAAAGGACAGCCTTAATAGATGATGTTCCTTAATTTGTTTATGTATGTTTTAGTCATACATATTGTTTATAGAAAATGATAGGGTTTAATATGATGCTTCCATTCAAGAACATAATGTACATTAACTAGACCCAACCTTCTTTTCCCCACCTTCCCACCAATACCTTTCCCAATTCCAATTATCACTATTCAACTTTCAAGTTAATATTTTCTAGCTTGAACATATGAGAGAGACCATGTGGTTCTTGTCTTTCTGGGTCTGTGTCTCAGTTACTCTTCCCTCTTTGCTGGTACAAATACCCGACTCTCAAATTGAAAGAAGGAAAGGTTTATTTAGCTCACAGTTACTGGAAGTTTCAGTCCATATTCAGCTGGGTTCAAGGCAGAGCAGCACATAGCAGAGAGCAACCTTCTTTCTGCTAGCTCAAGAGGAGTAGCAGCAGCTCAAGCAGCTAGCTTCTCTTCCCTCCTTATACTGTAATGCAAATTACCTGCCCCAGGGCAGGTGCAGCATCTACACCCACAATAATCAATTCCAAACTCCAGAAGCTGCCCCATGACTGCATGAGGCTTTGGGAGGAAACCTAGACACAAACCATAACGGTCCGGCTTATGCTATTTAACAGAATGCCCACCAATTTCTTTCATCTTGTTGCAGTTGAAGGATTTCATTCTTTTTCATGGTTGAAAAATACTCCACAGTGTATAAATACTGTGGGTTTTCAAATAGAGTTTTTATTGAATATATATTGCTTTTGCACTTTTGTAAAGTTGAAAAGCTGTAAATGCAAGCTTATTAAGTTGAAGACTGTCTAGAATACTACAATGGCATACAAGGTTCAAGAATAAGCTAGACACAGACCCCACAGCTGAATGGGAAAGAATTAATTAATTATCAGTGGAAGAGAAAAGTCAATCATAAGTATTAAAGTGAAAGGGGTATTTAAAAATCAACTCCTTTGTTTTCCAGAGCAGAAGTGTGCAAAATATAGAAGAATTCTTTCACTTCTACCTTCTGGATTTTCTTTCTGTAATTCTAGTTTTTACTCTTAAGTGCTCTTTGCTTTGGTGCTTTATAAATATAAAATGAGCATTTCTATGGCCTAACAAACTCTGTGAGATCACATTTCCTTTATCCATTCGTCTGCTGATGTCCAGCTAGGCTGACTCCTCGTGCTGCCTGTTGTAAACAGTGCTGCAGTAAACACAGGCAGGCATCCTTTGCCACGGCATTGCTTTGACATATTGAATTAATTTCCTTTGGCTAAAAATCAAGAAGTGGAATAGCAGGCTCATAAGGCAGGGTCTATTTTTAGACTTTTAGGAAAAATCTGATCACTTTTCACAATAGTTGTACTAATTTACATTCCCACTAAAAGAATATGAGTCTTCTTCTCCACATCCTCACCAGCATATTTTTATTTTTATTTTTTGATGATTGTCATTCTAAAAATAGTGGGATCATATCTCATTATTACTTTGACTTGCATTTCCTTGGTGGCTAAAGATATTGAGCATTTTTTCCATATCACTGCTGGCTATTTATATTCATTCTTTAGATAAGTGTTTGTTCAGGTAATTTGCCCATTTTTTAAAAAATTTAGGACAGGGTCTACAGGGTATACAGGATCTCATTACTTAGATTGAACTTGTAGTGATTCTCATGTTTTCAGTCTCCCAAAGTGTTAGGATTACAGGCACATGCCACTACAGCCAGTCTCAATCACCATCTCAGCGTGCCCCGGGGGCAGGGCCGGCATGGTATGCTGGGGATGGGATGGAACCCTAACCTCTGAGCTCTGCCTAAGCAGGCACTTTAGTCACCTGAGCTATCTGGCTGGCCCTTAATTTGTCCATTTTAAGTAGAATTAATTGTATGTTTTGTTCTTAATTTTTCGAGATCTTATGTATCCTATATAAAAGCTATCAAATGTCTTACTCCACTCTATATATCTCCTTACATTGTTGCTTACCTGCTTTGTTGTACAAGAGCTCTTTAGAATGATGTAATTTCATTTGTCAATTTTTTTTTTTCTGTGTTGTTTGGAACTGTATCCAGAAAATAACTCCTTATGTGACTTCCGTGAAGTGATCTCCCAGTGTTTCCTTCTAGTAATTTCAGATTTTCAGGTCTAATGTTTATGTCTTTGATCCATTTTGATTTGCTTCTTCCAAGAGATCAAGGTTCAATCTTCTGCATATGGATATCCAGTTTTCCAAGAATCATTAATGAAGAGGCTGTCTTTTCTTCAACACATCCTCTGGTGTCCTTGTCAAGGATTAGTTGTTTGTAGGTACCCTGCTCTGGTTCTGGGCTGTCTATTCTGTGTCATCTGTTTAATATTATGTTATATTGGACTAGGAAGATAGCTCAGCAGATTAAAGTGCCTGCTCAGGCAAGCTTAGGCAAGTGCAGAGACCACGGTTTGATCCTTGGCACTATGTGCCATGCCAGCCTCACCCTCAGGGCAGACTGAGCTTGACAGAGTCCTGACTTAGTGGTGCACACCTATAACCCCAGCGCTGGGGAAGCTGAAAGCAGGAGGATCACTATGAGTCCAAGCTGCATAATGAGACCCTGCAACAACCAAATACACTAAAAAATAATAATAATATTTTGCTATATTGCTTACTATGTGTCTGTAACATGTCTTGAAATCGGGTATAGTGATGCTTCCAGTTTGTTCTATATACTCAGAATTGCTATAACTCTCTTGAGTTTTTTGTTCTTCCACAGAAATTTTAGGGTTGTTTTTCTAGCTCTGTGAAAATTGTTGGCATTCTGATGGGGACTGCATTGAATCTACAGGTTGCTTTGAGTACTACAGGTATTAATGTTGTCATTAATTTTTCCAGTCTGTAAACATGGAGGTTTTTCCATTTTTAAAGTCCTCTTTAATTTTTTTTCATTTGTGTTTCACACTTTTCATTGCAGAAGTCTTTCAGAAGCTTAAATTTATTACTAGGCATTTATTCTTCTCATTGCTGTTATTTGTAACTTTCATGCCTTTTTTCCCAGCAAATTCATTATTGGTTGTGTACAAAGCTATGGCTTTTATATATTGATTTTCCATCTCATTTCTTTATTGAATTTATTATTTCTAGTATTCTTTTTGGTGGAATCTTTAGCTTTTTCTATATGCAGAATCATATCACTTGAAACAGGAATAATTTGATTTCATTTCTTCCCATCCTTGTGCTCTCTCTCTCTCTCTCTCTCTCTCTCTCTCTCTCTCTCTCTCTCTCTCTCTCCACTGCTAACTTCTTTGGCTAAGTCCTCAAGTACTGTATTAATGGAAAGCAATGACAGTGGACCTCTGGGTGGGGGCTGCTCATTAGCTCAGTTGTTTAAATGACTGCTTAAACAAAGCAATCAGAATGCTGTGGTTCGATTCCCAGATCCTCAAGCCTTACCAGATCTGCCCTGAAGGAATCCTGAATGAGAAAACAAACAAACAAACAAGGAACAACAAAACACTGAGAGTGGAATTCTGGGTCTTATTCCTCATCTTAGACCTAATACTTGCAAGGGACAGCCTGTCAGTTGGGTGTGGGCTGGTATTATGCAAGTGTAGCTTGTATTATGCTTTAGTATGACCCTTTTACACCTAAGTTGTTTGGAGATTTTATCCTGAAGGACGTTAAATTTTGTCAAATGCTTTATTGCATCTACTGAGATGATCATAATATTTTTATCTTCTGTTATGTTCACGTGATGAGTTACCTTTATTGATTTGTAGGTGTTGAACCATCCTTGCATCTTTGAACCTAAATCGGCTTGATAATGATGAATAAAATTTTTGATATATTTTTTGTTGTATTTTGTCAGTATTTTGTAGAGAATATTTGCATTTGTGTCCATTGAGTATATTAGTTTCTATTTTCTTTTAATGTTTTGTTCTTGTGTGATTTTGTAGAAGGGCAAAATTGGCTGTATAGGATGAGTTCAGTTTGGTCACTTCTCTTTCATCTCTTGAATATTTTGAAAGGAGCCTTTAATGGTTCTTTCAATGCTTCATCTTTAAAACATTCAGCCCAAAAGCCATGTTGCCGTGGCTTTTCTCTGTTGGAAGATATTTTCTTACTGATTTAATTTCATTACTTTAATCAGTTTATTCTGCATTCTTATGTTGTCATGGTTCAATTTTGGTTGGCCATATGCGTACAGAAATTTATCAATTTTTTCTAAGTTTTCTGTTTTTCTATGATACTATTTTTCATAGTTATACCTAATGATATATTATATTTTGGTAATATTAATTATAATGTCCTCATTTTTCTTTTTAAATTGTATTTATTTATGTCTTCTCTGTTTTTTATTGTTAGTCTAACTAAAAGTCCCTTTCAGTTTTGGAAAAATGTATTTAATTATCATGTATTTTTATTTTGCTCTTTAATTTACTTACATTTGGGGTTTCTTATAATAATAAATGATGCAATACTTAAGATTATGTGTCTGATTTATTTCACTTAACATTATGATCCCCATTATACCCTTTTTTCTACACATAATCTTTGTTATTACTTTCCTTCTACTAATTTTGGCTTTTAAATGCTTTGCTTTTATGAGATGCATGACTAAATTGTTTTAGAAATTTTTCTACATTATTGCTATAATGAAAATGGCTTAGATTTTTTTCCCATTTATTATGATTTTGGAGGTGAGTTTGCTATGAATGTCTTTTATAGCTTTGAGGTAAAAGTCCTTCTATACCTGCTTTTAACATGTTTTTTATCATGCATAGATGCAGGATTTTGTCAATGGCTTTTTCTTCATGTATTCAAATGATCATGTAATTTTTGTCTTTGCTTCAATTTAATGGATGTGTCACATTTATTGACTTGCATGTGTTGAATCATCCTTGCATCCTTAGCTGAAGCCAGTTTAGTCATAATATATGATACTTTTAATAATTGTATTGTTTGATAGTATCTTTTTTTTTGTTTATGCTAGCATCTTGTTGAGGCATTGTATACATATGTTCATTCAGAACATGAGGCCGTAATTTTTATTTTTTTAAAGTTCTTGTTCAATTTTGGTACAAAGGAAATGCTAGCTCCCTGGAATGACTTTGATAGTGTTTCTTCCTTTACAGTTCCATGGAAAAGTTTAAGGAATATTGGCATCAAATCTTTCTTGAATTTCCTAGAATTCTGTGTTGACTTGCTCACATCCTGAGCTTTTCTTAGTTGGTAGAGTTTTTGTACTTCCTCTATTCTATTGGCTCAATTCAGGGTATTCATATCATGTTGGTTTAACTCTGATATTTATTTGTTGTTGTTTCTTTTTTTCCTCTGGTTGACCTGTCTTTTAAGAGTAGGATAGTGAAGTTCTCTGCTATGCTTGTAAGTTCTCTTGCTGTTCTTTAATGTCTAGTAGCTTTTGTTTTACAAGGTTGGGTGCAGCAACATTTGATGCCTAAGTATTTACAATTGTTACCTCTTCCTAGTGAGCTTTTGTTACCTATTCCAGCATAGAGTGGACATCTTTGTCTCTTCTGATCAGCTTTGGCTTGAGGTCAGCTGTGTTTGAAAATAAGACACCTAGGTTTTGTATTTGGGTGAGGTAGATAAATGGAGTATCATTTTCCATCCCTTCACTAGTTATTAGATGGCTCTTTGTCTCAGTTACTCTCCTCTCATTGCTGGGACAAATACCTGACACTCAAAACGAAGGAAGAGAAGGTTGATTTGGCTCACAGTTACTGGAGGTTTCAGTCCATGCTTGGCTGGCTCCAAGGCACAGCAGCCCAGGGCACAGAGGATCAGTTTATGGCAGTGGCAAAGGGCAAGAGGAGCCAAGAGAGGAGCAGCAGCAGCAGTGGCAGCAGAGAGAAAGCCTGTCTCTCTGCCTCACTTACGTTACATTCAGGCTATCTGCCCCAGGCTGTGTATAGCACTCACACCCATAAGCCAAGCAGTATTAAGATCCATAATCCCAGTGGATCATAAATTAATCTCAAACTCTAGAAGTGCCTGCCCCATGACTACATGAGGCTTTGGGGGGATGACTAGACACAAAGCATAACACTCACAAAAAGAAACTCAGAAGTATAAGAATAAAGGAAAAACTTGAAGACCACTCCAAAGGTAAAAAAAAATGTGTTCACTGAAATCACAGCTCAAAAATGTCCAAATCTGGAGAAAATACTTAATATTAAAGTACAAGAGGCACACGGAACTCCAAGTAGCCATGACTCAAAAAGAACCTTTCCACATGGTGCACCACAATCAGAACTCCAGGAGGTCAACAAAAGGAGAGAATACTAAAAGATGTCAGAAAAATACAGCAAACAACCTGTAAAGGCAAACCTCTCAGCATAACAGCAGGCTTGTCTCCAAAAATCTTAAAGGCTAGGAAACCTTGCAGTGAAGTTTTTCAAACCCTAGCTGACAACAGCTGTCAAATCAAACTTTTATATCCTGCATAATTAACTTCAAAATTAGTGCAGAAGTAATATTTGTTCACAACAAAGAGATCTTAAAGAAATACATGACCACTGATATTGCAGAACGTATTTAAAGGACTCCCAGACAGATATAAGAAAACAAGACTAGCACCCAAGAACATACAAACAATACTTATACATGTAACTGGAAAGTAACTACATAAAAGAGAAAAAAAATTAAAGAAACCAGCACTGCAAAAATAATGCAATGACAGCATTACATAAATAGTTTACAATAATAACTCACTGTTAATTATCTCAAAGTCGCCATCAAAAGACACAAACTGGAAGATTAGATCAAAAAACAAAATTTAGAACTGGTGAGCTACAGGTATTTTGTAGGACCTGTCTTATGTTTTTATATATTTTTTTCCACTTGAGCTCTCATTGGAGGTTTTATTTTTAAAAAATGTATTTAGTACAGGGTTTACAAGGTCTCACTACAGAAATTGGACTTATAGTGATGCTTTCTGTTTTTTAGCCTCCCAAGCGCCGGGATTACAGGGGTGAGCCACCATTATCAGTCTCAATTGTGTCTCAGCATGCCCCGGGGGCAGGGCCAGCACGGCCAGCTGGGAATCAAACCCCTGGACCCTGCATCTTCCTAAGCAGGGGCTTTGATCTACTGAACTATCTGGCTGGCCTTTATTGTTGGAGTTTTCAGCTCCTCTTATATGGCTTATTGAGCTCTTCATTTATGGGATTGTCTTTTGTTCTTTCTTAAAATCTCTATTTCTCTTGGATTTCTTATTCATATCCTGAATAGCCTTACTATCTTCATTTAATGGTTTATCGAATTTGCTTGGAACTCATTGAAATTTTTTATATAGTTCTTTTAAAATTCTTTGTCACACCTTTTGTTCATACCCATTTCTTTGGAGTCTTTGGAGAATTCTTATGTCTTCTGTGAGGTGTCATTTTACCTAGTCTTTGTCATATTTCTTGTGCTCTTACACTGACATTTGCACATCTGACATTGCACATCTGGATTGGTTATTACTCCTTTTCTGGGGCGACTTTTTTAGTAAACAATTTTCTCCTGAAAGTGCGTCTGGCTGTAGACATTTGTTGCATGATTTTCATTTTATTTCCCACTGGGCACCATAGTGCAATCTCCTGAGAGTTTCTTTGGTGTGATTAATGACTCTGAACATAGAATATAGCATAATATAGTTGAAGAGCCCTCTTGTCTTTGTGAGCCATACAATAACGGGGACATTCTAGCAGGTTAAGCAAACCTGTGCAGGCAGAGTGTGCTCACTGTGTAGCAACTCCTACAACAATAGAACAACTTCTATTGGGTAATGGTGGTTTTCTCAAGCACTGCTGTTCCAGGTCCTGCTCCTAGCAAGGCCTCTGTGTTGGCAGCCCCATGAGCTCTGAGGAGCACATGTTCTCTGATCCTAGATGCTGCCGATGGATAGAGGGTGCTTGGAACTCCAGCATGACCTCTGTGGCACTCAGACTTGAAAGTCCTGCATGGTTAGAGAAGGAGCAGAGCTGAGCCATGGTGGGAACTGCATAGAGGAGAAGGCAGCAGGAGCTGTGGCTGGTCCAGTCTATGGCTTTGGTGGCAGTGTGAACTGGGGGAGGGGCAGCAGCTGGAGCATGTGTTTCTACCTGATCTTCTGGTTTTAGCACATTCTCAGGACTGGAGCTGTCATTGGAGCCTGGCAAAGGTCACCCTGAGTGACCATATACACTTAGCTTTGGGTGACTGCTTGCGCTGTCGAGTAACTCAAGGCCCCCTTGAGGGAAGGGCTATGAAGAGAAGTTGGAACCATGGTGTTCCTTCACCATCCTGGCAGTAGGAGGTATCTGAATGTGGGACGGTGAGTACCTGTCTTCCATCCAGGGACTGGCACAAGTCCACATCCAGTTAGCCTTGTCCTTGGTGTAGAGTGTGAACACCGTGGCTTCCCAGGAAGCGCCTCCCTTTCTCTGTGCTGCTTTACCTATTCTATATAGTGCAGGGTGCCTAGGAGTACTGGCTCACGCTCGCTCTGCGGGACTGAACTGGATTTAGGAGACAGCTACTCCCTGAGCCAGTGCAGCAAAATGTCTGTGGGCCCCACGGATACAAACGTACAGGGATTTCTGATCCCTCAAGGAGCCCAAATTCAACAATGGCTCCTTTCTCAAGATGGTGCCTGGCTGTAGCATCCTGGAGATTTGCAGCGAGTGATGCAGCGAGAAGCTTTCTTAAAGCAAAGCTGCTGGGTACACTACAGATTAATTGTTCAGTGGGCCTCCGGCCTGTGAGGGCTGTGAAGCTTTCCTTTAATTGTGAAGCTTTCCTTTAACTATAATCAGCAGCATCTTCACTGAAAATTTTCTGGGACATTCTCTTTCTCCTCTAACTCTGGAGAGAGGAGATCTTTCTCTCTTGGTTATAGGGCCAGAGAGGCAGATGCTGGGGCAGAGTCTACCCCTAGGTTCTCCTCCCAGGTCTCTTAGTCTTACAAACTTCCAGTTTGTTTCCCGTTGATTTATAATGTGCTTCTCCGGCTACTTACCTCGAAGCAGCCACACATTGTTATTTTGGCTTTTCTTCGTGGGGAAGAGCTGGGTGCTGGGTGCCTCTATTCTGTCATCTTGAAGTCTAAAACTCTTTATTTCACAGTTGGTAGAATGAGAGCTGTAGTCCTGTGGAGCCAAGACATCTTTATTCTGTCACTGTTTTGGGGTTTCCTCACAGAATATCAGAGCGAGTTTAGTTCACCTGCAGGGATATGATTTTCAAACAATCTCTGGAGAGAGAGCAAAGTCTAGAGAGACAAATTGTGAG
>NW_004524605.1:9014705-9020041 GCF_000260255.1 Octodon degus | reverse complement strand
TATATATATATATATATATCTCCTAATTAGATAAGTGATGTAATTAGCTTTACATTAGTTTTTCGAGCTGAGATTCAGAAGCTAAATGACATTCAACACTGAACAAGAAATATGCGACAGAGTTATTATTTGCAACTAGATCTTAATGCAGAGTCCACACCTTATGCAGCTAATATCTGACCAGAAAGCTAAGAGAACCTAGGCAGAAAGAATCAGGTTACCTCGAGTGGAGTTTTGCTCCTTATGCATGTACCTGTAGCATGTCTAGAGTGTTTTCACTTACTATGACTGTGCTATGACACATGTTTTCCACCCATTACCAGGGCCCCCCAACTACTTCCTTCTTGGTTGAAGTTTACTAGTGATAGCATAGCATGGTAATCTGTGAGGATCTAATTAAAGCTTTCGGATCCCTACATATTTGACTTCTTGAGGAAGTTATTTATTCTTTATGTGTTTGATTTTTAACAGTTGCCAGTTGAGGATCATAGCAAACCATCCCTCTTGAAGTTATGAAGAGTTGAGGACTTCACATGGCGTACATATTTAATGCACATTCATTATTCTTATGTTTCTTAAAATTGTCTCAGTAGTCATTTCTCAAATACTACTTACTGAGCACACACTTTCTGTCAAACATTGTGCTATGCATTATGGACAGAAGGCCGATCTTGCTCTGTATAATAGCCTAATAATATAGATCTAAGGTTAATGGCTTAAAAACATTATTTCATTGTATCTGATGATTCTACTAATCATGAATCTAGAGAGAGCTTGGATAGGCCATTTTTCTAGTATTTAGTTGGTAGCTAGGCTATTCTGAAAGGGTCAAGACGGCATCATGCCTAGACCTGGAGCCTTGGCTGGAGTAACCTGGATTCTCTCTGGGCCCAGTTAGGTCTCTTTTCATTCCCATGTGGTGCCAAGGGCTCTCACATGGTCTCTGCTAAGAGAATACTAGGTTGACTGATGGCAGAGCCAAAGCTAAGCCTGAGTTATATTTATTTGTCCATAAACCACTCTGTATATGCAGTTGAGCTACACCATTTAAAGAGTAGGACATGCTGGCATGAGTCATTGAGCTTGCATATAATCCCTAGGCCTTCATAAGATAGGAATGTGCCAACAGGATTAGGAGGCCTGAGATCTGGACTCCGATAAGTTGCTTTCTAGTTACAAGATTCACAGTTTTTTCAGCTTTTAATGTCTTTGCAAAACTCAGTCGCCTTCACCCTCTACCCATTTCTCAGGTTTCTTTGGAGGACTATATTTAAAGCAGAGACCACATGGAAACATAAGACTCCATTTCTAGTCCAGATGCATCTCACTTACTTGTTTCTCCATGTCTGCAAATTGCAAATTTCCCAATTCACAAAACCATCTCTACAAGTCCTTTGAACCTGGAGTTGAAGGAAGATATTGATGAGCAAGACCATGAACAAGTAATCTGTAAAGCTGAAAGAAAGCATCACATTGGATAAAATTATGTGCAATGGCAGAACCTCTTGGGCAAAGCAGACCTACCTTTTGCAGGGAGATGAGTCTCTTATGGTCACCCCGGCCAGGCGCAGCATCTCTGAGGTTGGAAAAAAAAAAAAAAAAGAAAGAAAGAAAAAAAAGAAAAAATCAAATGTACCTTATGTGCCAAACTGTTAAAGTTAGCCTTGTTTCATGGGACAGTTCAAACCTTCAACTCCTTAATCACTACATATCTCCCCATAAAACTTGACATCACAAACATTCAACTTTTAATATCATTTTCTGAACTATATAGGTAACACACTATGTTACTCAACTTTCTGTTAATATAATACACACACACACATATATATAATATATATATATATATATATATATATATATATATATATATATATATGGCAAATGACTTAAAATGAGAAAAAAATTATTTTGGTTCAGTTTCAGAGGTTTCAGTCTTTGCTGATTTGACTGCTGTTATGCCTGTGTTGAAGCTATATATCACAACAGGAGGCAGGTGAGCCAGCCAGGCTGCTCCCCTTGTGGCGGTCAGAGAAGCAAGGAAACGAGAGGCTGCTGCCTCCATATCCCCTCTGAGGGCAGGGCCCCATGACCTAACCTCCTCCCCCCACCACCTCCCATAGGTTCTTGCTTCCCAACACAGGTGTGAGCTGGGGCCTGAGCTCTCAATATCTGAACCTTTGGAGGACCCATATCCAAACTGCACTTCATACATTAAAAATTAGTCTAAGCCTTAAGGATAGGTAATGAATGATGAAATATATATATATATATATATATATATATATATATTTCAGTATTGAGAATCAAACTCAAGATGTTGTGCTTGCTAAGTAGGTGCTGGTGCCACTGAACTATGATGAAATATATTTCAATCAAGTACTGCAAGTAAGTTGTTTGTCCTCTTCAGAGGTCCTTGCATGTAGAATAGTATATTGCAGTAGTAACTGGTCAAGCACTTGTGGTCAGATAAAATGAGTAATAAATGTTTAATTGAAATATCACTGAGTGCTACCTGTGCCCAGGTAGTGGCTCTCTGAACCACTTGAGTCACTGTAGCTTCCATCAGTTACAAAAGCCCTCTTGCCATGATCTTATCTTCTTACCTGATTCTTAATAGAAGGAGGCATTGTTCCAGAAAGTACTTGGGTGGTAGCCAAGCCAAGGCCACTAGCTTTGGTTCTCTGGACAAGAAGCCCATGAGGATGCCTGCCTGTCCTTGAATGAACTTCAACTTTGGAGTTTTCAGTTTCTACATAGAATTAGAATAAATTTAAAACTCACGATAGTTTTTAACAGCTTGTGAACTCGAGGAAATTCTTATTTTTGACAAAGATTAAGTAAGACTCCTGTGTGAGATAAAATCTGACATAATACCAGTGATAAAAGGTAATACCCTTCGCTTCTTAAGCCCAAGATTTAGATGTTGTTCTTCCATTTGTCCACAAGATCTTAGGCAAGTTGTCTTACTTGTCTGGGTTTTATTATTCTCCATTGTCAAATTACTCACCTGCACGAAAGTTTTCCGTGGAGGCAGAATTATAACAAAAGTGTCTGTCAGTGTCACCTGCCTGGAAAAGTTTCATGCCTGACTTTGTATGATTCCTGAGAGATAATTTTACTTTGTGTTTTCAGATTCCTGAAGAAGCAACTAAAACCTGGAGAGAAAAATAACACCCAAGCACATTAAGCACTGGGCTCCGGAAGATCTAGGAAGACATGGTTACTTTTCACCATTCAGTATGTCTATTTAATGAGCATCTTAATAATAACAGCCAACACTGAAAGGCTTGCTATAGGATAAACCATAGAAACTAATTTCCATGTATTAATGTGTGATTATCAATGTAACCCAGTGAGGTAAACACAAAGAATTTATTATTGCTTGTAAATAAACAAGGAAGCTATTTATTCTTGCTTCAAAGATGAGGAGCATCAGTTTGGAGAGGCTAGAGGCTTTCTTCAATTTACACGACTAGGATAGAGCCAGGAATTAAACACAGGGAGTTCTCTGTCATTTTCACTAAGCTATCCTAATCGCGTAACATCTTGCTTGGTACTAGGGATAGATGTCAAGATATAATTTAGCATGTCTCACAAATTATTCATCTTACATAAGACTCAAGTACAATAGAGAAAAAAGGCTGCTACAGTAGAGGCATCCAGGTTGCTCTGAGAACGCAGAGCAGAGGCAGGGACGGGAAGCTTGGGTTTCCAAGTTGTGTCTAGGTTGTGGCTGAGTAAACAGGAGTGACTGCAGAAGAAGGAGGAAAGGATGCTCCTGGGAGAAAGGCCGGCATGTGTGAAGACCGCTGACTGAATACTCGGGAGAAGCGCGGGCCTGACTAGGGAGCCAGCCACGAAGGACAGCAAGGCTGCGAGCTGCAGGCCCTGTGAGCCCGCTTCTGGAGCTCAGATGTGCTGTGGGTGTGGGGGGGTTGGTCCAGGGCAGAGGCACAGTGCGGCTTGTGCCTCCCAGCGCTTCCTGTGACTGCCGTGAGAATGTCAGCTGCGAGGAGACTGGAGCCGGGACAGAGGCTCAGGAGCGCGGCAACGATGGTGGTGCCATTTGCCGATTTCCTAGACAAAGCATGCCGGCCCTTGGTAGGTGAGGATCCTGACTACTGCCTGAAAATCTCCCGTTTTGGCTCATGATGCTGAAGAATTCACGCCCAAACAGCTTCACCAGATAGGACCGGAGGCCCCTTCTTTCCCTCATCTTCCTACCTGCCTGCAGACCAGGGAACAGCCTTAGCCTGTGCAGTGGTTCACTGCAAAGCCATCCAGTGGCCGAGAGTGTGTCTGTCCCTTACCAAATCTCCCTCCTGTAAACAAAAGTCACAATTTAGGATGAGCAGCTTCAAAAACTGACAGATGGGAGGCCAGACCCTGTTTGGAGGCATGTAAACTTATTTCCCGGTTAATACAGCATCTGGGGCACATTTTCATACTTTTATGCCAATTTTATGGGTTTCTGCCACACAGTCGGAAGCTAGGACCATAAAAAAGAAGGAAAACGGTAGAAAAAATAAAAGTAAATAAGTGCATTCTGCTTTAACACTCCCAGGAGCACCGAGCCCAGAAAGTTTATGAGTCAGAGAAAAAGAAAAAAAAAAAAAACAAAAAAAAAAACAAAAAACAAAACTGTGCCAGTGTGGAGAAGGGAAAGGAAAGACTCTCCCTTTGTCTGAAGAGCAAACAGGAAGGGAAGCCCAAGCTGACAGAGCGGCATTCCGCGTAGAATCTGTCACTAATTGCTTGTGTCACTCGGTGTCAATCACACCTCGTGTCTGGCTCTGTTTCTCCCTTCTAGCATACCGAGTTTATGCTAAATGCTTTTCAGGAATCTCTAGTCCTACTGCTTTCTTATCCTTTACACTGTCTAGACGTAGGGGACCCAGGCAGGTAGATGAGGCCTGATTTCTGATCTCAGTCAACTGTGGTATACAGAAAAGGCAGCGTGGACACGATTTGTTTCATCACCTTTGTCAACCTTGTTTTGTCACAGTGGGGATTTCTCTATGCTGCCATGTAACAGGCTGATGCTTTTCTTAAATATTGAATAATGTAGTTTTACTTCTAATTTGTAGGAAGTAAGTAAATTAATGAATGTCATTTGCAGCAACAAAGGCTCACAGAATAGAAGGCGTCTATTTATATACGTTTGAATATAGTGAACAAACTCAAGTGTTATTTGCTTTAGCAGATAAATATGGCAATTTTATTTTAATATAGCTTTATGGCCTTCCATAAGTAGCATAGACTTTTAGGCAGGCAAAAGCTCAGGAGTTAAACCCATAAAATTCTGCATTATCCTTAAGTTTGGGTTCAAATTC
>NW_004524605.1:9006197-9013330 GCF_000260255.1 Octodon degus | reverse complement strand
GAGCTGATATTTCTCTTGTTTTCATGTTGTACATGTTGATGCCAGCCTTCCCCCTTTGTTGGGATACTTTTGCTCATCTTTTTTTCATGCCATTGTCTTCCTCTGGGAAATCTTTCTTGAATTTTCAGATTACAATAGGTCCTATTGTTATATACGGCCAAAGAAACCTGCTTTTATTTCAATCATTATTACTTGTTCAGTGCCTTTTATCTCCACTGGAATGTAAATTCCATGAAGACTGAGTTGAAACTGTTTTATTCACCAATATAATCCCTGCGTCTGGCAAAACTACCTGACATGGGATAGACATTCAGTAAATATTTGAAAATAAATGACTCGCAGTGTGATAGCAAAGGAATGAAATAGCTTACCCAAGGCAGATAGAAATCAAATAAAATGGTGATTACAAGCAGCCAATACCCGTGAAGAACAAGTCCAGTCTAGCCACATATGTAATCAAGAAATGCAAATGAAAACAAAAAAATTCATACGGCTGAAAATGAGACTCAAAAATAATAAAATAATATTTGTGAGGCTGTAGGAAGAATACAGAACTATGCTGATTATCCATTGATGCAATTCTCAGAGAAAGACATTTAAGAAAGATTTTAATATGCGTGCCCTTTAATCCAGAAATTTCACGTCTTAAAAACTTTAACACATGGTCCTTGTTTTATACCTAAGGTTGGCCATTGATCCCAGTTTAATGGAAACATTCTATTTAGATAGAAACATCTGTATAACCAAAAAGTTTTTGCCTTTTGGCAAAAAAGGGTCAGCACAGAGCAGAAGTTGAAAGCATGGATTCTGGAAGAATAGAAATAAGTCCTAAGTAATTTAGAGTCCATCGCATATTAGCTATGGAGACATCAGCTAATAATTCAAACTCCCTGACCCTTGTGGCTTCATCTGTAAAGGAGACAGTATGTTAATCAATAATAAATGTCTGGAATTTAAGAATTAGTCATTTGTCTCATCTTCAACTTAACATATTGATTGTTCTTTGAGGCAGCAGTGGCTCTCATTGACATTTAAAATTCTCAATTTTCCTTTCTTTATTTTTTATGACCCTAAGCAACCGAAGGAGGCTTTTATGGTTGGTGTACTGATATGTTGGAACACAAACGACAGCTACCACAGGCAACGACAAGAAGCAAAAGTGTCTCAGTCACTGTTCTCATTGCTGAGACACTGTCCACAAGTTAAAGAAAGAAAGGTTTATTGAGCTCACAGTTTGAAGAGGCTCCAGTTACTTGGAGTGTAACTGACTGGCTCCAAGGCAGGGTGGTGCAGCAGATGGGCACTGCAAGGGAGAAACAGTCTATGGTAGAGTAGGGCAGGCAGAAGGCAGCAAGCAGCAAGCCCAAGGAACAGGCTTGTTTCTGTTCCTGCGTAGGTAGCAGCTATGCTTTAAACCTTGGCACCCCTAGTCTCAGCTCTGCACTATGAATCAGTCCCGCTATCATACAACATCACACATTGTAGATCTGGCCACATGAGAAAAAGCCCCGCTAATGACCATAAGAGACTTCTGGGGCATATTTAAGCACAAGCCATTACAGAAGTGTGTGTCTGTGTGTGTGTGTGTGTGTGTGTGTGTGTGTGTGTGTGGTCTCTTGATATTATAGTTATCTTTGTTCTGAGGTACTTTTGTTCTTACACAAAATATAATTCTCTGCATCAAGGTAAAGAAAAATAAACAAGAAAAAAAATCAAAGCTAATAGTTGGGATGGTATAATAGTAACTAATATATCTGGTGGACCGTGGCATATCTGAATTCTGACAAACGACAACTAAGTCACTAAAATTGACCAAAGTGAGTTGCTTTGAACAGTAATTATAAAACTAATATACTAGGTAAATCCTTTAAAAGATTTCTGAAACCCAGTTTTGAATAAAAATAAAACTGAGGTTAGAAATTAAGAAAACTAGGTATTAGAGTTGAACTGTCTTTGAATTTTTGTAGCATAGTTTGTATTTATTTCAATGAACTAGAGGAAGAATTATTCAATTCATGGTCAGTAATTCTAACTGACTTAACTTTTGGATTCATTTTAGTGTTGTTTTGCAATTTATTTTTTATTTGTCAAAGGGCTTAAATCTCATATAACCTGATTTTTATAAGCAAACATTAAACAACATTGTATTCCAGGTAAGGATTAGCTAAACTGTCTTAATCTTTTTTAAATAAACTTTAAAAAATTTTTTATTTATTTTGTATTTTTTAATTTTTCAAACCAAATTGGTAGGACAGTTTGAATAATTAACACTTTGCATACATTATTCCTAGTGGTTAATTGCTGTACAAGATGTGGACATGATATCCTATTTACAAACACTATTACAACAAATCCCTCTATTCATTAAGAGAATGTAACTATATATCTATCCTAACCATTTTGAATACACAGATACAGTTCATCTGTATCCCCTTTTTTGTTTAGTTCCGTTATTTGAATATTATAGGCGTGTTAACTCAGCAAAATATTCTAAAAGAGTCCAGTAGTCCACAATAGTATTGGGTCTTCCCCTTCATTGGCAATGTCAGAAATTGTTGGCCTGAGTCCCCTACAGCTCAACATAACAGCATGGCTTTACTTCTTATATTTCGTTTTTATACTTTTCTGCTGGATGGATAAGATCAAGATAAAGCAGGACCTATGCAACAAGAGTTGTAGCTTTTGGGTCTGAGAAGGTCAGTGAAATGCCCTCAGGATTTATCCTGAGATCCTGTACCTCAGATTGTAGAACCTTTGTCAGTGTCAGCCATGTGGATGAGTCACGGCCAATGCTTGGCCAATGTGCTCTCTGTGAAAGCCTGAGAGAATGTTTTCTCTCCATGTGACTCTCCTTAGGCACACTCTACATCATCAATCACTTTCTTCTTTGGCCCCCATAATCTCCTTGGTCAGAAAATTTGGGACACTACTGAGTTACGTGACATTACAGTACAAGTTCTCATATGTCCTGAGTCTTGATTGACCTTGGAAGGTGAGGGCCAAAATGTCAGCTTTCCTTGAGTCCTTCCTTTTTCTCTAATTTTGGTCTGCAAACTTAGGTTTTTAACCCTCCATAAGAGAAGTTTATTTTTATTACCATACAACCTAATCTGTTAAGCTTAATATCACTATCTGTCTGAATATCAAACATCTTAGGCATAACATGGAACAGGTATTTTTCATCAAGTATTGATATGTTGAACTCTAAGTCCCTACAGAATATGATGAGAAAACATTTAAAAATTAGAATATAGTTTAAAATAGGCATAATGAACTATATAATTCTTATGTTTACACATAAGTCCCAAAATCTAACCATATACAACCTTGAAGCAGGACAGCCCCACAACATTTCTTTTCCTGTCTCCTGCCTTCATTCACCACACCCTTCTTTTTGAACAATTATCCACCTGAGAGACAGCACAGCATTAAATAAACTTATGTTCTGAGATAATTTTCAAATTGGAAAGGGAGGGCAGAAAATCACCGATCATCCAGTCATCACCATAATTAACATTTCACATGACCATGACACAGTCGTCAAACTAGGAAGCTGTCTTTTGCTAGGAACTCAACCCAAGGCTTTGGGTCAGTGCATGCCCACCAATTCTCTTTTCCTGTTCTATGACCCTTTCTAGGATGCCACACTGGTGTCAGCTGTCATGTCTCCAGTTCTCTTTTGGTCTATTGCAGTTTCTCAGTTTTCCCTTGTTTTTCAATATTTTGAAAATATTGAGGAATACTGGCCAAATGTTCTTAATCTACATTTGCCATTTGTTTTTCTCAGCATTAGACTGAGATTGCAGATTTTCAGAAAGAACAGCATAGAAGTGAAGTTACTCTGCTGCTAATTTCAGGGGTGTATTGCATCCGTAGGACAGGAATGATGTGCTATGAATAGGGGTCAGATCTCTCCTTGGTAAGTTACTAGTTTTCTCCATCACTGGTGCTTACTGTGGAAGTGAGTCTATCCCAGCCCACATTCTATTGGGAGTGGCACTTAAGGTAGCTTCCAGTAGGAGAATGCATCTATATACACTATTTGTTATTCTGTAGGAAATATTTACCACATTTCTCCCCTTATTTCTTTATTTCATAATTTATTAGGTATAGACTCATGTGTATTTATTTTGCATTTAGGGTTATAACACCATATTACATTATTGGTGTTTTCCCCCTCAGGATCTTCAAGATTTGGTTATTGAGAAGGGGATCAGGATGACTTTTCTGACTGCATTACATGCTCCATTCTTTTGTGTTTGGATATTTCTGAAACACTGTTTTACTTTCCAGTACAATAAAATAGTTGAAGTTTGTCTTGCATTCCTGTGCCCTATCTCTAGATTTTCAATTTTTTTTTAAGTAAATCTTTCTTAGGGTGCATTGATTTGTGCCATTCCCTCATAGAGTTTAAGTAACACTCTCCATGTGTCCAGCATTGATACTGGATGTTCAAACACCAGACTCAGAGATGCTTGTCTCCTAGTGAGCTCTCATTGTTTGTGTCTCGGCTTCCTGTGAAATACTTAGACCAGCAAGACTGTACTTAAAACCAGTCAACCTGATAAACAGTATGGAATTGTGGTGAGACTGAGCCAGGAGCTAGCATCTTACCAATGTCTGTGTTTGGTCTGCCTCTCTCCCTTTTCCTTTTCCTTTTCCTTTTCCTTTTCCTTTTCCTTTTCCTTTTCCTTTTCCTTTTCCTTTCTCTTTCCCATACCCTTCACCCTTCTCTTTTTCTCTCTCTGTATGTCTCTCCCTTTCTGCCTTCCCTTTCCTTTTCTTTTAGTTCCTTCCTTCCTGCCTGCCTGCCTGCCTGCCTGCCTGCTGGGGAGTGAGCCCAGGGCTGCCTGCAACACAAGCCCATGCCCAAGCTGTGTTTTCAGTAACTCTAATTCTTCAAACTCGGGCAAGTTTCTATTGTGTGACTATCATTTGCCAATCTTAACTATGGGTCAATAACTGCAAAAGAGATAATGTATTATAGGAATGCTGATGTAATAGGCAGCAGTAGACTATAGGTAATTTGCAGCTGATTAATCATAGCCCTCTGTGGGAAGAGACAATGTGGTCGTGATGAACAAGGGGCAAAGCTGTAATAATGACATAGTATCCACTACTTGATTTGTTTGGACCTCCTGTTAACTTCTCATATACTTCTTTTTTTAAAATGTATTTAGTATAGGGTTTACAGGGTCTCACTACACATGTCAGATTTATAGTGATCCTCCTGTGTTCAGCCTCCCAAGCACTGAGATTACAGGCCCATACCACCATGCCCAGTCTCAAGCACCATCTCAGTGCAACCCAGAGTGGGGCTGCCACTGCACTTTGGGGATTGATACTCTGTTTCTGCTTCTGCCTAAGCAGGTACTTTAATCCTCTGAGCTGTATGGCCATCCCTATTCATACACTTCTGATAACCCAAAGACTCAGGCTCAACAACACCCAGGGAAACACTAATGATGCTGAGTCACACACACTCTCTGCCAGGATTTTCTCTCTACTCACCAAATGTCACTTGAGGAACATTAGAGCCAGCTTGATTCACCTGCATTTTCTATGCTTGCACAAGTGAGGGGATCCTCCAGCCTGTTCCAGGACAGCACGCATGGCACAATTGAGAGAATGTACACATGAAATCAGCCCTCTCTATTTCTGCATATTTTGTCAAATACAGATCTGTATTTATGTATTCTTATTATAACCAGAGGTTTCCTGGAAGCTGCAATGTGTTCAGACAAATCTAACTACTTAGTCTTTGTGTTAATACAAAAGAAATGGATTTAACCCCCTGATTGACACTTAAAAAAAAAAAAAAGCCTTGACTTGGTATCAAAAGAGCCCAAAGCTAGCCAGGAGTTGCTATGCTTGCTACCGTATAGAGGAGCCTGATTTCCTCAGCTATAATGTGGTAATAATACTCTTGAAAATTCCAACTCTTGTAGGGAGATTGAACAGTGTCTTTCTTGGAGATGAATGTTATTACACTGGAATGCAATTACCACTGGAGTCCCAAGGATTCCCTGGCTTGACTTCAGCAGATAATTGCTACCAAAACTAGTGATTTTTTAACTTACAGTATAGAGAATTGATAAAGAGAGGGAAACACATCATAGGAAATTATACCCAAGAATTCTAGCTGTAAAAGTGAGGTCATGATCAACATAAACAGAAGCACTATAGAAAGATGATCTTTGAGGACCTTCACTAGGATCCCCAGATTTTCTTGTTCCCACTAGTTTGTTGTTCACCTTGCCAGCTACCCCAATAAATTCCTGAGGGCCTAGGGATTTCTTCTTAACTTTTCATTCACATCATAAATACCATAGCACAGCTTCTCAAACTTCAAAATGCATCTTGGTCCCTTAGGGGGCTGACTGAATTGTGGGTTTCTGGATCAATTATTTCTCTCCACAGGACAGGAGCCTTCATGCTCAAGAGCACCGCAGAAGGTGGGGCAGAAGGTCGAGAGCTGCATGCTGGGGTGGTAGGGCAGGATGAGCGTCAGACTCCCCATGCTGGCATCCAGAGCTTCTAAATCTGCTTTCAACCTGCCTTCTTCCTCATGTCATTTGTCCCTCATCCCGGTTAGGTTGGCAGCCAACAGAAATAAGCAAAGCAGCTCCGTCTTCCTAGGAGCATGTGAGTGTGTGACATATAGTTCCTGCCAGGCCCTACCTATCTGCTCTTGCTGCACTTGCCAGCCCACATCCATTTCTCCCTCTGCTGAACTTTTCTTGCATGAGAATAATTGGGTTAAATTTAGAGGAAAGCAAAGAGAATAGCAATGAGAGACTTTTTCTGGAGCTATCATCATCTGAGTTGGGTTACAAAGAACAAAAAATATTTCCACCAGGCGGGCTCATTCATGAGTGAGAAACATTTCAGGTGGGAACCTAGCCAAGTAAAGGATGGGACCAAGTAGAGGGTGTTTATGACTAACTCATCTTACTGAACATGATTGTTGAAGTTCAGATCAATGTCATCTCAAGGTCAGATCATAGAAGGCCATTAAAATGACCTTCAAAATATCATGGACTTTTTCATGGTAAAGAAAATGGTTGAAGGGCTGACCAAATAGCTCAGCAGACTAAAGTGCCTGCAAGCAGGTGCAGGGGCTGGGGGTTCAA
>NW_004524605.1:9005047-9005884 GCF_000260255.1 Octodon degus | reverse complement strand
TGCTAATTTTGACACTGGCTTACAAAGCCCTTTCTCATGAAAACTCGAGACAGGCAACAGTGCCTAGTTTAGCTTCAAATGTTTGCTAATGTGTTTCCTTACTGCTTGACTAACTATTTCTCTTTGGACCTACTTTTCCATTTGGATATTGGCAAAAACCACAGATCCCACTTACTTTGAAGAGAATAATGTGCACTATAATAACCACTGTTAATTTCCTATCATCTTATTTTGAAATTGTATATCATTTTTATTATTTTATTATTCTGTATAAGGAAACCAGAGAAACCATTCTATAGTTTTTATGCGTACATGACAAAAGAAGCTTTGGTAATTTTATAACAATAAATATTTAATTCCCATATAGTTTATAGGAAAAGGGATTATTTCCACAGTATTGGGTTTCTGTCACCACAACAAAATACCTGAGATAATTAAATAACAAATAAAGTTTTATTTTGGCTCACAACTTTAGAGACTCCAGTGAATAACTGAGGGGACTCATTACTTTTCTCTTTTAAATAATTTTATTGAGAAACAAATAGCAATGAGACAGTTTCAGAACCGATTACGTGTGCAGAGGGCATCTGCACACTGGAGACTGAAGGGTTCAGTCCAAGATCTGGAGCTCACTGCAGTGTTCCATGAAAGTCCGTGTCAGGATGCCAATGGGTCTGTGAGGAAGCCTGAAGTGTCCACATCAGAAGACTGAGGGATCCGAGGTGGAAGCCAAGCGTCTGTGCTAGAAGCCAGGAGATGACTTCCAAGCTGACTGTGAAGGTTGGAAGAATGGAACCCTCTGTCTTTCCTCATTTTCCTTTTTTTTTTTTTTTTTTT
>NW_004524605.1:8995953-9003417 GCF_000260255.1 Octodon degus | reverse complement strand
CACCCTTGTCAACTTGGCCACTAGACATAATTCTTTAAACCAGTCTCTATATACAAAGATATGCATATAATTGTGCCTGACATGTTATACCTATCCTGTGCACAAACCGAAACACACTAATTCCCTTGCCAAAATAGAAGATAGGTTTTCTTTGCTTGATGTTTATAGTTAATCGTTTCATAAGTTCAACATTAATGCAGGTTTAATAATCCTTAATTTGTGATCCAGTTCTGGGATTATGTGTGTCAGTGTTGCCATTGTTGCCACTGCTCCTCCCATTTGTTCATGCTGTTTTGCTATTTTCTACTGCCATGAACTGATTCCCTCTGCCACATTCCACTCTGCCTTGGAGTCAGCTGAGTGTGGACTGAAACCTTCACCATCTGTGAGCCAAATAAGCCTCGCGTTCCTTAATTTTGTATGCTGGGTGTTTTGTCCCAGCAATGAGAGAAGAGTAATCAAGACAAACCATTGCATAGTATTTTTCCAATTCTTGATATCTTTGTTCCTTTTGTTTGTTCTTTCAGTGAGGTTTATTCTTACCCTTGGCCTATTAGATGTTGCTGTTCTCTTTTACTGTTTTGGATTCCTTAAAGTATTTTCTGCAGTGCTATTTGGTGGTCATGAATTTATTTTATCTTCATCATGGAGGATCTCAATTTCTCCCTCACTGTTGACAGTTAGCTTTGCAGACTATGGTAATTGGAGAAGGCAATTATATTTAGGACTTGATAGATACAAGTTCAAGGCAAGCCTGGGCTACTTAGTGCATTCAGGGGCAGCCTAAATTATGCAGTGAGACGCTAACAAAAAAAAAGCTGAAAAATCAACAAATAGATAAAAGACCTCTACAATGAAAGCTGGAATATTGGATAAATATATTGAAAACATTAGAGAATATAAAGAATTCATTTGCCCCTAGGTAGGAGTAATAAATATTATGAAATGGTCATATTACCAAAAGCAATCTAAAGACTTAACACAATCAAACCCTTTAAGATGTCAACATCATTCTTCACACAACTACGAAAAATTTTAAAATTCATTTAAAATCAGAAAGACCCAGAATATCCAAAATAATCTTGAGTAATAAGAGCATTGCAGGAAGCATCATAATATTTGATGTCAAGTTATACTATAAAGCCATAATAATAATAAAAAATGGTACTGGCACAAAACCAGACATATAGAACACAAGAAATCGAAACAGCCACATGAAATTACCTGATATTTGACAAAAGACCCCAAAATATATGCTAAAGAAAAGACAGCACCGTTCACAAACGGCACTAAGACAATTATATTCACATACAGATAGTTGAAATGAGATCTGTAACTATGTACTAAAAACAAATAAAAATGAATTGACAAATCATGGTCCATAGACAAGTGGACAGAAATATAAAAACAGAAACTTTTTAATTGTTGAACAATAACATAGAGGAAACACTTGAAAATATAGGCTCAGACAGACTTACTGACTAGAACTCCAGTAACACGTTAAATAATATCAAGAATCCATAAGTGGAAATACATCAAATTAAAAAGCTTCTGCACACCAAAGGAAACAACCAAAAGACTGAAATGACCAGCAGAATGGAGGGAAATCCTTGTTAGCTATTTTCTTTAGACAGAATTGTATCTAGAACATAGGAACTAAAAGAAAAATTAACCCCCGCCAAATAATGCCCCCCAACAATGAACAGATAGAGCCAGGTGTGGTGGTGCCTGCCTGTAATTCCAGCACTCAGGAGGCTGCAGCACATAGATTGCTACAAATTCAAGACCTGCCTGGGTTACAAAGTGAGCTCCAGGCAATCCTGAACCACATAGAGAGACCCTATCTCAAAAATACATACATACATACATACATACATACATACACATATACATACACACAATGTAAAAAATGGACAGGTGAGCCATATACACAAGTTTCAATGAAGCGCAATCAGTACATGAAAAAAATGTCCAGTATTTTAGCAGTTAGATAAATTCCAATCAAAAACCATGCACACATGCACACACACACACACACACACACACACAATGTTGGAAAGGATGCAAGGAAAAGGGAATCTTTTTACATTGTTGATGGGAAGGTAAACTAGTATAACCACTATGACAATCAGTATGGATTTTCATGAAAACCAAAATAAGAACAACAAATTGAAATTCTGTATCTTTTAGTGGCACATCATATTGGGGAGCTAGACTAGGAAAACAGGCCTTGCCTATATAGATTTTCTGGATCAGCAGGGAAGACAGTAGTGGAAGAAGTGTGTTTGCACAGGAAGGACTGAGAAGGACTGCAGCTATCAAGAGAAGGATGTGTATACTGGGGCCCACAAATGAGCTGGCAGGTGAGAGAGGGCCAGAGGTCAAAGTCAGGTGTGTGTGTGTGTGTGTGTGTGTGTGTGTGTGTGAACTCATAGATAATGTGGCTCAGTTTTGGAAAGAAAGCCATACTGAAATGGCCATATTCTTTTAAAATTACTATCCATGGTCCTCTATTGAAAGGGAAAGAAAAAGTTGGAACAGCAAGGCAAGAGCACTGTAATTAGTCCGCAATCCTCCCCACTCCCATGGTTCTCCAGGGCACTGCTGCAACAGCTGTCACTCTTTGAGCTGTTTAGAATCCTGAAGTGGCCTTGTCACAGCACCCAGAGCAAAGGAAGCTGTCTCTGTTTGGACCACTTTCCACCAGCAGGATGGCCTGGCCTAGGGTGCTGACATTGGCTTTCCAAGTCTGATGCAGAATCCAGAGACATTACAGGCTGTAGCAGCTTCACTCTCTCCTGACAGGCAGCTTTGGAGCTTCTGTTTGGGCTCCTTTCCCCACTGACAAAACCCAAGACATGTCCATGCACTGGATTCTCACTCCATAGCCTCATGGAGCCACCTGCATGTCTAATCTCAGCAGACACAGAAGTTGGTCATTAAAGTGACCTTCCTGAGATCAGGCTTCTGGGCTGAACACTTTTGCTTTGGGTTGAGAATCTCACAATCCAGTTGTACTTTATAAGTGAGTCTTAATTTAAAAGAGACACAAGGTAAAAGCATAAATCAAAGGAGAACTGCCAGGTAATCTGATAAAAATTAACATTTTTAGGGATGAAAGAGGGAATTTTCCCCTCTCTTTGTATCATGCTACCCGATGTGAAATTACACCTAGAAATTTCATTTTTGCCCTAGAAACAGAGGGCAAAATCCTTTGGGCTCTGAAGGGTCTCTGGAAAGGGTACTCCTGCAGGCAAGCTTTCATTATCAGCTTCTTTCATAAAGAAGGATTTCCCTCAGGGTCTCTTCTATCCTTTCACTAGGTGAGAAGGAATTAGTTGTGACACCACTGGGGCTTGGAGGTGGCATTAAAGTTTGAGTAGAGAAGGTGGCAGGTACCTTGGCTGTATTTTGCCATAACCATTGATGTCTCCTATGTCTCTCTTATTGAAATTGTGCCATCTTCTTTAACTCTACAGAAGTAGGAATATGTCACTCAGACACAGTCTTTATCCAGCTTCCCTACTGTCTCTACTGTTCTCTGCTGGGTGGTTTGTTACTGTCTTCTCATACAGACAATGGCAGCCCATGCTGTTCTTTTCAGAGCTTGTTGTGACTCTTGATCCTACATGACCTGTGAAGCACTGCAGCCATATCATGTCTTGCATGGTGCCTTCCTACGGATTCAGAACCACGGAGAGCTCCTTTACTTCCAAAATATACATCTTTTTCTGTCACTTCCAGAAATCTAAATTAGATTTTTTTTTTTTTTTAACATTGAGGCATCCTTTTTAGCTGAGTGTTTACTGAATATTTTCTCACTGTTAGGGGATGGTATGGAAGTAAAAGTCAGGAAACTAGAACATGTACTAGTTAATGGACTTCTTATAGAGTCAGAGTCCATGCTGCCCTCTGTATTGGCTCATTGCTAGCATCAGTTCAGATCAAGGGTGTGCAAACAATTTCTGGAAAGAGCCAAGTAACAAATGTTCTGAACTTGGTTGGGTCACAAGGCCTGTGTTATGCCTATTTAACTCTGCTTTTATGGTATGCAAGTAGGCATAAATAACACATGCAAGGATTACAAATACACACACAAAAAGTCAGTCAGGGAGAGAGGAGGAGGAGGGAAATTAAGAGTGAGGAAAAATGGAATCAAGATATATATACATGCACTAAGTCCAAAGAAAGAATGTAAACATGACGTACAACAAACATGGAGTAATAAAAATGTTAAATCAAAAATAAACAGTGGGCCAGATTTTGTTCTTGGGCTATAGCTTGTTGATTCTAATATAGAGTATAATGTCTCCAGCATGTGGTGCTCTACTGCCAAGTTGCATTCTCCACATTAAGTTGCATATTTAGATTTTCTTGAATGATACCAATGCCAACATTCCCATGGTCAGTGCTTTCTGAACTCCACTATGTTGGACCCAATGTTCACTGCCATCTTTATCAGTTTTTGTTTCTTCTTGCATTACCATCTTTCCTGGCCAATTCCCTGTTTGCATTATCCACCTTTTAAAATGTCACATAAGTCTGTCACTGAAAGATAGGACAGTAACAACTACATGCTTGTTCTCTCAAATGACAGATGCACTGTGACCTGAATTATAGATATGTAGTAAATAATTATCAACAGACATCTGAAGAAGCAGCTGATAGGTCACTAATCATAACATACATCTGTCTTTTATTTATCCACTCATGGACTGAAAGGCTAGCAGCAAAGTTTGTCCCCTACCCAGGTACCCACATTAGTATGTGCATAAGCCATTATTAGTGGAGGACTCACACTATCTAACTAAAGCATGACCCCTCAGTGTGTGGGTGCTGGACAAGTGAGGGCTGTCTTCATGTAGTATGTCTTGGTTACCTTTCTCATTGCTGAGACAAAACTTATGACACCCAAAGTTAAGGAAAGGAAGGTTTATTTAGCTCAGTTTGTGGAGGTTTCAGTCTATAAACATCTGGCTCCAAAGCAGAGTGGCCTGGTGAGGAGCAACAGAGCAAGGCTACAAAAACAGCAAAATCAAAAAGAGTAAAAAGGAGGAAGAGCAAGGCTCTTTTCCCCTTACACTGTATGCAGTTACTTGCCCTAGGCCAGTGTACCACTCACACCATCTCCATGCCCTCCTCTTTCACATGCTTAGGATGTTTACAAAGAGAGGACTGAGGTCCTATGCTGAATCTAGCCGGAAATGCTGTAGTTGTGTTTCCTGAGGTGAGGGTATTAAAGCAAGAGGTCCAGATTTAAGGATCTATCTTTGAAAACCCTGTGCTCTCCATGATCACATGAGGCTTTTGGGAGACATTCAGACACAAACCATGACATCATAGAAGTATACGCTTGAAACCCATATCACTTCAGAAGGTCAGAAAGGTTTTCAGCACCATTGCCTTCTACAGTCATACCTAAAATGGTCACATAGTACTCTAAAGTTTCTGAGCATGCTTTATCCAATTTAATTTGATTTTTGGTCAGTGCTTCATCCTGCATCTCAGAGCTTGGAACTCAGGTACTCTTGTGCATGAGCAAGTGGCCCTGGTCCCTCTAGTGAACAGAATTTAGCAGCTCTGTCCATTCTCTCTTCTAAGTATATCCCAGGTCAGAGGTCTGATCAGGGGTACAGGGAAGTAAGACAGTCAGAGCAGTGTGGCCACACAATGGGCATTAACATTGCAGGGTTTGGGATGAACAATATGCTTTTCAGATCAGGCAAATGCCATGGTAGCTCACATACTATGATTTGAAACATGACCAGAAAAGTCTTTTGACTTCATGTGCCATTTGACTGAATATGTAAAAATAATCTTTGGGTTTGGTTCTCAAAATCCATATTCCTCCAACATATCTTCCACCTCTAAAGACTTTTGCATTGTAACACCACTACTCTACAGTTTGCATATGTAACTCATATAATGTTCAGAGTAGTTCAGACAGAAAAAATATTGTTTTATTGCTTTTTTAGAAGAGGGAGATGAGATTTAGATTGATAGGCTGCATGTACATAGTCCCATATCCAAGTCTCACTACAGCTCTGTGACAGAAGCCAAGATAAGGCGCCTGGGGTAGAAGTGATCCACCTATAGTTTTTTGGAAAGAGGCTCAATGATAGAGTTACTGGCTAAAGTGGAAGACACATGGAAGAGAGTGTTGCTATTAAACCATCGTCTTTTGTGAATGTTCTTCTGGACCCCAGTTAGTAGGGATAAGAACTGTGATGAATTGTATAATTTCTGCAACACGGTAATTTGCAGCAGTTAGAGGGAATATGAGGTCATAGAACAACAGAGCTACAACTCCTCATTTATGGGGCCCATAATTTACTTACTTACAGATGAATTCTCACACAGAAATGATTTTCTTCTCTGATGAACTTCTAAGAGAAGACACTTCCAGGTAGAAAGGACACTCCAAGTTCTGAAGTTGAGGTATCTGCTAAGAGATCAAAAATGAGTACTGATGGGAAGGACTATATCCCAGGTAAGCCCTGAAGAGGTTTGGAGAGGGATCGAACTATTGGCTTAGTACAAGGGAATTTACCCTAGCAGGACAGCTGACTTTCTATCACAGTTGAGCTCTTCCTCCATGTCTAGCACAGTACCCACCTTTCCATCAGTATTTCCCTTTGAGAGAATCCTCTCATCTCTTAACAGTTTCACTTCTCATAATGCTAATGACCTCTGGGGCCAGAAGATTGGCAGAAATCCTGGTAGAGCTAAATCAATCTAATGTCTTGGTCTCAGTAACTATGCAGGGATAGATACATGACACAAGACAGGAAATTATGCTTAGTTCTAGGATTTATGCTGGAACTACTAAAAAGGGTTTCTTTCTGTCTTTGCCAGAATCCACAAGCTCAGAGAAAAACTAGAACTGGGATACAGGAAGTTTCAGAGTTCTGACCATGTTGGAATCCCCAGTTCCTGGCATGCCTGATACTATGATAGGACCTTTTCAGTTATTTGATCCAGTAATACTCTTAATGTGTGTGTGTGTGTGTGTGTGTGTGTGTGTGTGTGTGTGTGTGTGAAAGGTTATTTAAGCCCAGATCAAAGTCACATGGCTGCTGAGTGTCAGGACTATAGTGATAACCCAGTCTTTGGGCTCAGGGGTCATAGCTTATTTTACTCTGATTGTACAGAAATGATGTTCTATGAAACAAACAAACAAAAAAGACATATATGAAAATAAGTGACCAGAACCATAATCCAGGGTAGGAGACAATCACAATAAGAGTAGCCCACAAAAGCTGGTACCCCAAATTCTAGAATAATTTAGCCATAACATAAGGTATAAGACTTGTTCTGTGATTTCTGGTCATTCAGAAATCTCCAAACAATGCAATTGAAGTGCCTATTTTTAGCTTTGGAAGCCTGAAGTAAAGGTTTTCTACCTTATTAAAATCATAAAATAAGTTAATGAAGGCTCTTAAATGAAGGCTTATTTATTTATTT
>NW_004524605.1:8990186-8994953 GCF_000260255.1 Octodon degus | reverse complement strand
TTAGAGATAGGCAGGGGAAATCGGTCAACACTTGGCCAATGAATATAGTGTCAAATTTGGAAGACAATTTAGAAGAGTATTTAAAGTTATGGTTTGTGAAATTTTAAAATAAATTGGAATACATAATATAGAGGTAAGATTGTTTATATTTGCAGGAAATATTACAAAGAAAAATATACTAATTTATCACTCAGTGATATAAATTAGACCAATGTTTTTGTTGATTGAATGGTTGATGTCATTGTCTAGAGCAAGCTATTCTTCACAGTGGACAGTTTTGCAGTTTTTCCAATCTAGTCCCATTCTGGGGCATTTTGCACACTGTTTATAAACATTGTCGGTTGTTGTGAACTGTGCACTGGAGTGCTGTTCAGATTAAACAGGTAGGGGAAACCCTCTAAACATCTTGGGGTGCACACAGCAGCTTTCCATGAAGCTAATGCCTCAATAGTACTGAAATCAGGAAGCACTGATCTAGTGCATGCATTCTCAACTGGGCAGTATTACCTCTGAAGGAACAAAGCACGATTTAAAAAAAGAAAGTGAATTTTGTTATTTGCATGTATACATCACAGATATCTTTACAATACCTCAGCTGATATCATATATTAATAGTATTTTATTTCCTAGGTCAATCTATAATATCAGCACTCTAGGAGGGTATGGCAGGAAGATTTTAAGCAGTTCAAGCCTAGGCTGAACAACTCAGTCACTTATCAGGATCCTTTCTCAAAATGGAAAAGGTGGGCTAAATGTGTAGCTCTGTAGAAAGATCTAGGTTCAATTTATAGTACCACGAAAGCCACAACACAACGCAACAGCCACCAGTATGAGTCCTGGGCATGGTGATTAAGGAGTCCCAAAGACACTTTGGATTAATGATAATGGAAAAAGCTTGAAAAACACTGGTTGGGACCAGCACAGAGTCAGTATGTTTGCCTTTGTAGCTAAGTAAGCTTGGTGACAACTATTCCAAGTTTCTTAGTAGCATAGAAGCATCTGTGGATGGATACTACTGGCAGAAATGGGGAAGGCTGTGTTCCAGTACAACTTTATTTTAAAAAGAGAGAGAGAAGGAATGTATTTAGATCATGTCCATAGGTTTCTGAACCCTGTTTCAGTAAAAAAATTAACAACAAAACGTACATGTCTTTTTCACATGTAGCTATATTAAAATTGAGAGAGACAGAGAGAGAAAGAGATTAAAAACGTATAAAGACTAGGCTGTACAAAGGAATAATTAGATGACTTTCCCTTTGAGTACAATTGAGTGCTATTGGTCACTGAAATTTGGTGAATGGATGGGTAGCAAACCTGAGGGCAAACTCTGCTGTTATACTGCAAAAAGATATGCTTGAAATTTCAGTTAAAATCGTAAATTTCTGAATCATGCCAATTACATGGAGAAGGGTTTGATTTTACAGTGAAGAAAAGCTTCCTAAATGGCAGATTTAGAATGAGTGGTTGGGTTTGGGCTAAAGAAATCGAGACTTTTAATAGGAGGTAGCCGTCGTGATGGGAGGGTGGTCTAACTTCTGTGTATAGGAGCAACCGGCTTTAGAACAGCACTTACAATTTCTCCATCTATTCCCCAAGTGTTACATCAGTGAAATGCATACAGCATTCTGGTACCAGAACACGGGTAACTAGTTCTGTTTGTTGATTATAAGACTAAATGCGTGCAGCAGTTTCACTTCAACCGCGCTGTAAACAAAACACACATTTATTTTTTTATATCTACATATGAGCAGTCTAAAGTTATAGGGCATCTCTGCTCCATAGGAGTCTCCAGAGATCTAGGCTCTTGGTTGACTTTTTGTCCTGCTATTCTAAGATGGGCTTCTTACTTGCAGGATCCAAGATGGCCCACTGCCAGCATCAGTGATCCAGGCAGCAGGATGAAAGAAAGAGAAGAGCTGCTTCTTTATTTTTTTCTTTTCTAAGTTTTATTGATAAACATATAGCAATGAGACAGTTTCAAATCAAATCGAAAGTACAGTTTCAACAAATAATACACTGCATCTGTTCTTCTTAGTGGTTAATTGCTGTACAAGATGCAGACTTGTGATCCTACTTACAAACACCATTAGAAAAAATCATTCTATTCATTAAGAGAATGCAACTATATATCTATCCCAACCACTTTGAATACACAGATACAAAATGGACATTCATAGGTATACCCCAATTTTTTTTAAGTTCCATTGTTGAATATTATAGGTGTGTAAACTCAGCAAAATATTCTAAAAGAGTCCTGCTTCTAAGGTCATGATTTAGAGGTTTTACTTTCATCGACACTTCTTTTCCAGAACAGCCACATAGTCATAACTGACACACAGATTGCTGGGAAATTCATCCTCTGACTGTGAGATAAGAGGATATGTTCCTGGATTATATGGGAAGAGACAGGTAAGATATCAGAGGTCAACTGAACATATTGTATAAAATCAAGCAACTTGGTGAACTTTTAGAACCGCTCACCTGAGATGATCAGTGTGTTATGGAGACTTAAAATGACATCAGAGAAGAAAGAGAATAATCCTTGAATTATAAAAAAAGAAAGAAAGAAAGAAAGAAAAACAAGACATGGAGAGACCATAAAACCAGCCTTCAAGTGATTAAAGATGGAAGTCTCTCTTTAGACAGCCTGTGATGCCCAGCCTACGATTGGGCATTGCACGGAGGACATTACGAACATAGGAAGAAGACATGCCACACATTTTTCTTTGTGCTGTAGCACAAAATGGAATGAATGGTTTTAACCTTTACCTTTTTAGATAAGAATGAGTAGTGAGTATAGATGTGTGTGTGTGTGTAGTGTGTGTGTGTGTGTGTGTGTGTAAGTTGGGATAAAATGGGAGATATATTTATAAATTTATGCATAATATTGAGGACTTTTCTGGACTTTTAGACAGTAAAAGTGATATGGCTGTCCAATATAAGAGTTTACCAACCAGTTCGCTTAAGATCAATTGCAAGAAATAATTTAAAGGACAGTGGCCTTAAAAATTCAGATACTTAAAATAAAACAAGTCTTGTTTGTTTTAAGGACTTTAAATTAAAAGCAGTGTTAAGGAAGCCTGATTGGTACTTATATTTATTCACAAGTCTTGGCCCCTTTTATCCCTGTATAAAATGACAATCCTCCTGCTGGAGCACTCTGCAATCTGTCATGGGCTGTGGGGCCAACGATGCCCAGTGGGGAACAGTTTAACTGCCAAGGTGCCTTGGAAGGAGTGATCCCATGCCCACCAGCATTGTTTGGGTCCCTCATATACACCTATCTCCAGATCATGAAAATATCAGAACTTGCTACAGAAATAAAACCAGGAGATATTTTTCAAACCATGGGATATCATGCAATCAAGACAATAGACCAAAAAAAAAAAAAAATGACCCCTAGGTTTCACACGAAGCTCCAGCATTGAGACACACATCACAGAGACAATGAGCACCATCCTGCCAGGCTTCTCTGAGCTGCATTTGCCTTATCAGCAAAATGAGGCTCATTACTCCACTCCAATATGCATTATTTGGCTCATCATTTCTAAAAATGTGTCTGGAAAACCTCTGGATAAGTGGGGAAATATGTTGTGTGCCCCTGCCTGCACCCCTTGGTGTTAGGGGGAGGGGCCTGGTCAGAAGACTTGGGTCAGTGTGGGTGTGGATGGGAAGGGTCTATCTTCCTGGTCCACCCTTAGGTGTCTGTATGTCTGTCTGTCTGTCTGTCTGTCTGTCTGTCTGTCTGTCTGTCTGTCTGTCTCTGATTCCAGGATGCTTTACCATAGGCAATTCTCCTCCACTAAGCACCTCTGTGGCATTACCCTGCTGTGGAGTCAGTTGACTGTGGCTTGAAACCTCTACAAACTGTGAGCCAAAATAAAACTACTTTTTTTTAGTTGTGGGTGTCAGGTATTGTGCCTCAGTGGCTAGGAAAGTAGCTAAAGCTGACTCTATTCTGGGTACTCAAGGACATTTCAGTCTGTGGGAGAGAGTGCTGGGAAATTATAACTTCCAAAAATATGCATGCATCATTCACTTCACTTACCCACCTTGTTTCCATCTTAAACACCCAAACTTTATTTTTCAGATTTAGAAAAAAAAACAGTATTCTAAAGAACATTCTCTTTTCTTCGGAGATAAGAATTACTTTGATATTTGTGGTTTACACATTTACCATATTTTCCTAACTAAAGAGTATGGTTTGTAATCCTAAGTGATATTTTGAGATAGAAAATAGAGTTTGAAAGCCAGAGAAATATTCTAGGTTACTTTTGAAGCTGTATAAAGACAACCTCAAGTCTCTTTCATCACTCAGTATATTTGGTTCACAAGTTATTTAATTTAAAGTAAAAAAAAAAAATGAAAAACCTCAGCAAATTTAATCCCAGCGGCATCTTTGAGCAGTTTAGAATACAATAGCCATAAGTTGGTTAACCCGATGAGAGATTATGTGTTCTATTATAGCGTTATAAACCTCAGGATGTCTCTGGCAAAAAAACCCATTAAAGTGCCATTATGGACACAAAAATTACTCTGCTAAAGTGGTATCCTGGTGCTTCATGTTTATTCTTTCATTGTGTAGCATTTGAAATCAATTTTACTTCCTGAAGTTTAAGCAGTTTTCTTTCTCATTGGTAATAGGGTGCATTTTGAGACTTCAAGACTAGGAGAAAAAGTCTGGTAGATACGACGAGATCGCCTGATATGATTTTGGGACTATACAGGCAGGGACACTGGAGTCTGAGTTAAACTCCGACAGCTGAC
>NW_004524605.1:8982472-8985770 GCF_000260255.1 Octodon degus | reverse complement strand
TTCTTCTCCTGGACTAGCTGGGTGGTTCTATCCTCTACACTCTCTGCAGGGATTGCAGCTGCAGGGTTACACTCCAGTCATGTATGCCAGGCCTGAGCTGAGCCTGGAGGTGACAAAGTGGAGTAAGGGGGAGAGGCAGCTCTTGCACACACTCACCAGGCCTGGGCTAGGACTGGGTCTGGGGTTTCCCGGAATGTGGCAGAAATTCCTACCTGGTGGACGGGGTGGGGGAGGTGCTGCGGAGTGGTGGGGGGCGTTCCAAGTGGGTGGAAGAGGGTCTCACCCATGCTGCGCCTGGGCTGGGATGAGTAGTCGGTCTCGCCAGCACAGGGTAGCCAGACGCTCTCCTACACACTCACCAGTCCTGGGCTAGGACTGGGTCTGAAACTGACTTTTTAAACCACCTGTGTTAGACCTGACTTGAATCCCATCTCACTTGAACAGCTTGAGCAGAGACACTTCTTCATCATTACAGCTGCTTAAGGTTGTGAATGACATTTGAGGCAAATAATCGGCCAAACAAAACTTAAAAAAAAAATCTGAGAAATAAAATGTCCAAAGAGGCTCTGACTACCTTTAACCTATTTCTGGGAGTCTAAGACCATGCATATGAACAGAGCTCTGGACATGTCAAGGGTGGGCTGCATGTTCAAGAAAGAGCCTAGAGGGCCCTAAGCTGCCTACTGGGTCACCTTGAAGCTATGGACGACAGAAAGGAAAAGCTAAAGGAGAGATGTAAATTGCCTATCTGATTGTGGAAAACATGTACGCACGCATGCATGCACACACACACAGTCAAGAAACTGAAAAGGTGCCCCAGGAAGGAGGATATTTGCAGATCATATATATGATAAGGATTGAGTAACCATAAATGACAGAGCACTTGTAAGTCAACAATTGCAAGATGAGTAGCAACTCAATTAACAACTGAGTAGAGGATTTGAACACAAAGCTTCCCACAGAAGACACATGAGATCGCGGTATGCTCAGTTAATTCGTAAATGCTAATTAAAACCACAGTGAGATGACAGTACCTGTGAGGAGAAGGGAGCACAGCCAAAGACAGTAATAAGCACTGGTGAGGATGGAGATAAAGTGGGACCCTTTTCTGTGGCTGCCGTGAGATCACAATTGACAGTCACTTTATAAAATAGTTTGGAAGTTGTTCAGCGACAGAATAACTTCACATCTAAGCACACATATACAAATGTAGGCAATATAAAAACCTGTACTTGAATGTTGATAGCAGCATTATTTATAATAGACTCAAATAGAAATAACTTAAACGTCTATCAGCTGTTGAATGTATGAGAGAAGTAGGTTGTATCATGCACAGGGATATCATTCATCCCCAAAAAGGAAACAATGATAATACATGTTACAAAGGTGATGAAATTTGAAAATGCTGTGGTAACTGAAAGAAGGCAGGAGTGGAAGGCCATACCGTGCATGATCGCACCTGTGTGAAGTCTTCAGAATGGGGGAATTTGTGGCCACAGAAAACGGGAGCTAAATCTAGGAAGAGAAAGGGAGTGGCTTCTAATCAATCAGCACTGAGTTTCACTTTACACTGACTGTGCAGCTTTGTGAACTCACCAAAATCCACCATATCAAGTTCTGTAAAAGTGTGAATTGCGAGGTATATAGATGATGGCTTGTTAAAAAGTAATCTTCACTAAGGGTTTTCACTTCTGTATTCATTGAGATGAGCTGCTTCTTTATGGAAAGGCCTCAAAATAGGGCAGAGATGGACAAATCTGGTTCAAATTGTGCATAACTGAGAGCTTTGGTAAGAGCAGAAGGTGGGTGTCATATTTCGCTAGCCACCATTGGGAAAAGGGCAACTTGTACCCTGACCTCACTTGTCGGAAGTGGCTACCGGGATCACTGAGGAAAGGCTGTAGTACTCGGTCCCACTTTGTAGGGAATTGCTAAGAACTGCTCTGGAATAGCAGATGCTTGTCCTGTGCCTTTACTGCTTCTGTAAGTCATTCTGTGACATGGGACAGAGATCTTCAAAATAATTAGTAAAATGATACTTAGGTGTACTGAGTGCTATTTAAGTTTCATTTAGTAATTGGAGCTTTGAGATTATATGATGTAATGATCCAATCATCATATCTTTCAAAAACGTGATTAATATGGTTTCTTAAAGGATTTAAAAAATAAGCAGTGTCAGTAGGACGCATGCACAGTCTGAAATATTTGAGCTGGAGGAGAATATAAATAGCCATGGTCGATGATCTTGCCTTGTTCTTTTCTAAATACGGAGCTTCTCTCTGCTAGCATTTAATTATGCTCCACACTTGGATAAAAAGGGGCATTAGGAAAGATTAGCTTTTATGATGGATATGTTGGGACGTAAATATGGTTTAAATCTTTGTTGCCACAGTTGGAAAACTAACCCGCAGATGAGTGCTCTTTTCTTGTAGAAACGCATTGGGATAAATTTACTCTCGCATTATTTGAAGCCAGATTCATATGTAATCAGTACAACTTTAACATATGACAAGATAGATGTTGCAGTCTGCATTTCCAGCCAAAATGTCCCACAAATCATGCCAACTCTCACTCCTTACTGCACCACTTTTACTACAGATTGTAATCAAGTGCACCAACAATTTAAAATGGTAAATTTAAAGTTATCCTTTTCCTCAACATAGAGGTCAAAGGATAATGGATGAACGATGCGCTCATATCATAGTACCCATGGTACCCGAGGGTACACAAGTTTCCATGGTGATGGATTTCGGTATAAATTTTACACTCTAATGCAAGGCTAATGACAATGACAGTAGTAATGATAATTGCTAATATTTATGTAGCACTTAATATGTATCTCATTCTTCTCTAAGCACTCTGAAGATATTAATTCATTGAATTTACCACCCTTATAAGTTAGGATTATTATCGCAATTTTGTAAGGCACAATAGAGGCATGAAGAAGTTAAAGAACTTGTTCTAAATTACTCATTTAATAAGGAACACATCGAATATTCAGATTGAGGCTGTGTGTTCAGTTGACCATCTTCATCATTAAGACTATCAAGTCTCTTGGGAAGTGTTTCACCCCTGAGATTGTTATCACAGAAGATGGATATAAATCCAGCTTGGTTCATTGAAAACTGAAAGAGAAGCTGGCTGTGCTTGCAGATGCCTGTATTCTTAGTACTCTGGGCAGCTGAAGCAAGAGGACTGTGAGTTTGATATCAGCCTGGGCAACTCAGCAATGTAGGAGACCCCGTCTCAAAATTGTAAAAGGGCAGAGAGAGAGAGAGAGAGAGAGAGAGAGAGAGAG
>NW_004524605.1:8956760-8982372 GCF_000260255.1 Octodon degus | reverse complement strand
ATTTCACAAACTGTTTTAGTTCATATATTCTCAGTAATCAGTTAAACAGATAAAACCTGTGACTGCTTCACAGTACAAGACTCCAAGTTCACAAGAAAGTGATTGAGAGCCACCGCCTTGAACACGGACTCCCACGTGCTGGTCTCAGAAGTTCAAATCTCCCATCATCAACCTTTCTTCTCTAGTTACTCCTGTCCTTTGTGTCAGTAGGCCGTACAATTAAAAAAATTCTTTTTTTAATGGCAGCATCCATGCTCTTGAATATCCCTTTTTGTTCCAGAGATCTTGTTTCTTTATCAGCTTTTGTATTTATTGGGTAAGATATACTGAAAACACTACCGAAAATAATCTGTGTCCATTCTAATTCTAATCTGAACATGATAGGGACATAATTTAGCTAAAGCGACAGGTTGTTGATTGGTCCATAAGGCTGCCTTCCTTTGAGCTGTTTTTCCACTGCTCTTATGAACTTCTACACAATGTCTGCTGCCCACAAAGGCATATACAGTCTTTCTGGAACATGAAATGCATTTTCATCACGGGGGTTTTGGGATAGGAACTCAATCTGATTCAGACCAACTACAATTCTTCCCAGAGATCTTTAAAACTGGAACTATCTGGCAAGAACTGACCACACCACTCAGAGCATGAGAGCCATGTGAAAATGGTTGCAAATTCTTGAGGATGGCAGCTTAGAAAATGAAGGCAAAAGCTAGAATGAAAAGACCAAATGGGGACAGGGCCTAGGTGTCTATATATATATATATATACTTACTTATTTGGTACAGGGTGTCACTATGCAGCTGGGACTCATAGTGATCCTCCTGTCAGCCTCCCCACTGCTGGGATAACAGGTGAGCACCACCACTCCTGGCTTCTTTGGTTGGCTTGATTTGGGGCCAGCATGGAAGGCAGTACTGGGGTTCAAACCTGTGTCCTTGTGTTTGCCAGGTAGGTGCTTAGACCACAGAGCTATTTCCTTGTCCCCTTAGGTATCATTTTAATGCCAGATTCCCTCTTTGCTTCGGGCATTTAGTCTCATGAGACAGCACAGCTCTCCATTTATGCATGCATTGTCTAAAGATCTGCTCCTTTCACAAACTGACATTAAACAGAACACTGACATATAGGAAGGTCCCACAATGAAGCACAAAAAGTGTAAAACCAGGGTGCAAAGGAAGAGCAAAAGCAAAGCATGCTGATTATCAGAAGATGGGGCCATAGCTAGCTTTAAATACCCAAGGCTAAACATGGTGTTACATATCTACACTGTATAACCAATTATCACAAAATTCACTGGCTTAAAATAATTCCAATGTATTACCTTGCATGATTCTGTGTCTGAAATTTGAGAGCCATGTAGCTGGGAGTTTCTGGCTCATGGTCCCTTGTAATGTTGAAGTCGCAGCGTTGGCAGTAGCTGATGTCATCTGCAGAGCTGGCAGCTGCACTTGATCCACTTCCAGAACATCTTCCTCGCGTGGCTGCTGGTAGGAGGACTCAGTTTCTTGCCATGTAGATCTCTCCACGGGGCTTCTTGAGCAGCCTCACGACATGGCAGCTGGTCTCCCCCAGAGTGATCTAAAAGGAACGTACGGAATCACTTATGACTTTCACAATTTAATCTTGGAAGTCACATTCTGTAACCCTGTACTCCACTGGTTACACAAGTCAGCTTTCTTCAGCATGGGAGGAGAGAACACAGGGGCATAGGGAGCAGGGAGTAGGGACCACGCGTAGTCAGTTTGGAAACACGACCTCCGGTTTCCATTTGGAAGAGACCTTGAATATAACTTGTAGAGATTCGGAAGAGAAATTGGCAACTGGAGAATGATTATGTCATACACATAAGGTAAGCAATTTGCAGGCATTACCTCAAAGCAAGAACAATGCCATTTGCATGCATTGTATCTACTAACATAAGGAGATTACTAGAAGTCCCTACATTAGGTGACATTAAAGAGGCTCTCTTACCTTCGTATGTGTTTTAGAAGAGGGAGACGGTAGTAGACAAATTCTGAAATCTCTCTTACTGATAAAATTTTATGATCCAACAATACATTACGCCACAGATACTCCTTCCTTCGTTTAACTTCCAAAATATCTTTTAGCAGATATGAAACCCCATCCACACTTTTGCGGCTCATGGTAGGCACTTGGCCTGTATTATTTATATCTTGTTCTACCTGAGTTTCTTATATGGCTGAGAAAAATCAGCTGATGAAAGATAGCAGTTAGAGGATCAGTGTCCTTTTCTTATCCCTCTGAGCAAATAACCCAGAGCCATGGTCCCAGGTGGAACCTTATGTCCGCACTCAGAACCCTCTACTTAACATAGGAATCACTAACTTTTAGCATTTCTCTGTCTCAACCTCTCACTCTCTTACTCCCCTATACTGACTCAGCATCATTAGCAAATTGTGGTGTTCAGATGCTGATCTTAGGCCTCCCTTTGGGGACACTCCCACATATGCACACTCTATTTCAGATCTTAGATGTCAGTGCTCTCAGTAGATAGACTTATTCTTGAGCTGCATAGGCCATGTCTTATTTGTTCACACCCCAGTTGTCTTATTCTTTTTCTTGTTGCTCGAACAAAATGCCCAACATCCACAAGTTAAGGGAGGAAAGGTTTATTTTATATCATAGCAAACTATGGAAGCTTCAGTCTGCAGTCAGCTGGTTCCAAGCCAGGGTAGCATGGCAGAGTGGATGGCAGAGAAGAGCAATCCATGGCATGTCAGGCAGAAGCAGCTAGCCTTCCTTCTTGTTTCCCTTCACTTTCCATCCAGGCAGCAGTTCTTTTGACTAGCACCACCCACGTCCAGGGCGGTCTTCTCTGTTCTGTCAGTCCCTCGCCCTTACCCATAGTTGTGCTAAATCAATCAATGGACTAATGAGTACCACATACCCGTGACCCAGTCACCTCCCCAAAGCCCCACCTAGGGGTCCATTTATCATGACACCAACTATAGACTGCAGTTCAAAGATTGCCAGACAAGCAATCCATTGTTTTTGATAGCTTAGAAGTAGCTTGCTGCCTTGGTCTGGGAATCAGAAGACACTTCTGGGGGCCTGCCCTGTAGCTCAGTTCTTTAAGTGGCTGCTTCAACAAAGCAGTCCGGCTCAGGTTGCTGTGGTTTGATCCCCACAACTCCAGCCAGCCAAACCTGCCCTGAAGGCATTCTGAGCCAGCAAAAAAAAAAAAAAAGAAAGAAAAAAAAAAGACACTTCTGTCTTTCTTTTTCTAACTTTGACATCTTGGGGCACCACTGTTCTCAGATATAAATAAATATTGCTCTGAATAAGTGATTCTTACACATTTTGAGTCCTTCAAAAGCATTGGTGAATGTTTCCAAATCTCTGGAGAAAAACTAGCACAATCAGTGTTTACACATGAACACAGACGAATTTGAGCATGATCTGTGGTTACTTATGAAGTCACGGAGATCTACCTGGGGCCTTGGAGGGAGCTCGGTGGGTTCTAGTTTCTGATCTCCTACCCTATCTGCTTTTTCACTTCCATGTAAACTTCAACCTTCTATGATTCAGTAATTGATTAAAGAAATAGTGATTTCTTTAGGCTGAGATTTCTCAATAAAACAATCCTCCAGCTAAAATTCAGATGCTTTATTAAACTTGACATTAGATTCAACATCTAATATATTGAAAATTCATGTATGCTCTCCAAGCTTGCCTGGGAAAGACAGGGAATTGACCACTGAGAAAGATACAGGCTAGGTGAGCTCTCAGGTCCAATTTTGATCAACACTTGGTGTTTCCCTTCAGCTGATGTACGTGGTTTTTGAAAAAAATATGATTGCCTAAAATAAACTCCTTCATCTGGCCATAGTACAGTGAAGGACAGGAAACGTATTCTCATATCTCAGGAGTACAAATATCTCCAGACCACTTTGATAGAGTGTTGTTGAAATCTTCTCTTTGACATCACAAAAGAATAGGATTTTAAATTGGGGCCTAGAGTACTATAAGAAAGAACGATGTTTCAGATATCCCACTTCAAGTACCACATGGCTTTCTTGGTAGTTTTTTCTAGAATATTCTTGTTGGTTACTGCATCTGAGCACAAGCAAGTGGCAGGATTGATTAAAATGGGGTCTCTGTAAGGATGCGTAACCAAATCAACTGGATCCCTCAACATCCCCACTCAGAAAATACAAGCCATTTTCTTTTTCATCTTTGAATATGATTTAGGCTGCTGCTTCTCTGTGGTGTTCACTGAAGCGATATTAATCCAGAGTCTCATAGAACTAACCTGCAGGGAGTCAGAGAGGATGAAAACTTGCTTGCGTATGTTTAGGAAAATATTTAGCAGCAGGTCCGCCAGCCCCAAATCCTCATGTCTCATCCAGTTAGAAGGCTGCTCCACTGAAGCAACCTATGTAAGTAAATATGTAATCTGGTTTGAAAGAGAAATGAATAGACTCACGTTTAAGCTAGCAAAGCTATGGGGGTAGATGTTACTAACTAGCTTCGTTGAAATAATCATTTCTGTTGGCAGATGCTGGATTTCAACACAGTTTTGAGGGCTGGCCAAATGGCTCAGTGGATTAAAGCACCTGCAAGCAGGTGCTGGGGCCTGAGGTTTGATCCCCAGGCCTGCCATGCCGGCCCCACCCCAGGGGCATGCTGAGATGGCACTTGAGACTGAGCGTGGTGGTGTGTACCTGTAATCCCAGCTCTTGGGAAGCTGTAAACAGGCAGGTCACTAGGAGTCTGATCTAGTAATGAGACCCTGAACACCCTGTAGACCCTTCCCTAAAATACAAAAAAAAAAAAAAAAAAGAAAGAAAGAAAGAAAGAAACCAAAACAGTTTTGCTTTTAGTTTTCAAAGCAAGCAGTTACTTATTTTACGTACTCTTTCACTGGGGCCAGAAAACACTACATCAGGGTGAAAAGAGGTTATGATCACACATGGATCAAGTAAAACTGAAACAAACTCTTTAGTTTTACATATAGCAGCTCTGTGTCCTTGGATCAGCTACCTACTATTTGTGCATCTCAGTTTTCTCACAAGGAGACATTTTTCACCATGGTCCCAGAAGTCCAGAAAGCATGACCATAGGAAATGTTATCATCTTTGCTACTTCTTAGCTTCTTTTCTCTGGTTGCTGAGGTAAAATACCCGACACCCAAAGGTAAAAGAGGGAAGGTTCATTTGGCTCACAGTTTGTAGCAGTTTCAGGGTATAGTTGGCTGGCTCCAAGGCTGGGTGGTGTGGCCAAGGGGCATCGTGGAGCAGGCAGGCAGAAGGCTTCTTTCTGGATGCTCACTGCATCCCTCTTGCCTTGCTTTGCTGTGAACTGTCTCTCCTCTGAGGTGACTCTCTGCTGTAGTATCCTGCCTTGGAGTTACTCATCCAGGTACTACAACCTCTACAAACTTGCTACAATGAACCTTTGTTCCTTTCACTTTGAGCATGGAGTACTTTGTCTCAACAATGAGAAAAAAGTAACTAAGGCAGCTATTGAATAGATAAAGGAGGGAAACAGACAGGCAGACAGACAGACACAGGCACAGACATACAGAGACATACAGAGAGAGACCGAGAGACACAGAGAGAAACAGAGACAGACACATACAGAAAGAGACAGAGACAGATAGATTAAACTTTTCAAAAAGGTGCTTAGTAAAGTGCTTATTTCCACTTTGACCAAGTTCTGGCCATAGGGGACCCTTAGGGGATCAGATGCTCCAGACCCTGTTGTCTTGCAGGGCTGGACCAGATAGAAGACAGAAAAAGATGCTGGCAGCTACTCTATTACAGCAGAGAAGTCTCTATCCGTACCCACACAAGCTTTCCTCTAAACAACTCTTACCTTACATTGCATTGCTGAGGACTTCCACATGGAACCCACCATCTCCCTCTCACTAGAGGAATCCTGCATGTACAGCAGAGGAGTGGACATAGCAGGTGCGGCCTGGTGAGTATTCACCTGGGAGGTATGCGGTGGGGCTTCTCAGCTGAACCAAATACCCCGCTGTCTGTGAAATCTGTTCTTCTGCACCCCACCGCCTAGAGTTTCTACTTCCCACTCTACTCGCTTGGCGTTTTCTACTTCTCCAGTAACAGTTCCATCCAGGGGATTTTAAGGCTCCTTTAACTGAACATTTTCTCCTGCAGGCTGAGACAACAGGATCAGTGACTGTGCTTGCTGTGCTCTTCCCTGACCTCCTCTTCACCCAGCTGGACAGGGAAAGAGTCCCACGCTAAGATGAGGACAGCCATGCCCATGACACCTGACTGTGGATATGTGGGACTTTGGGCCATTTGTGAGTGTCAGGGTTGACATTACTTGCCATACAATTATTGCATACAGGAGTGAAGTGACCAATCAGGGCTACAGGAGATGGGCTGGGAGGTCTTTAGAGGGTCCCATAATTTGCATGGCAGACTGTGATTGGCTCCTTTGAATACTTCTGGGGCTGGATGTAAGCTGAAACTCACTACTCTAGGACAAGCAGGAAGGGGGCCTAAGCTTCTCCTTCAGGTAAGCTGTTTGGCTGGGGGAACTTCACTGAGAAAACACAAACTGGAGGACTGCTTGTGTTTAGGCATTTAGAGGACTTCTGGGTTTACCAGGCATAAAAATGATATGGTTTGTGTCTAGATGTCCCCCAAGCCATCATGCAGCCAAAGGTGGGGCTTTTTCAGAGGTGGTTGAATCTAGAGTCTCGGATGCTCGGGATAAGGGGGTATAGTTACTAAACCAGCCCACTGATTGGTTTGGCATGGACATGCCCCTGGTAGCCTGCCTAGAGTACAGATGGAAAGATGGAGGCCACTAAGGTCCATTGCTTGCTGTGTTACCTTCTGCCCACCGTGAGCTTTATCGCTTCTGCCTTGCCACTCTGCCTTGAAAGCAGCCAACTATGGACGAAACCTCTACAAATAGTGAGCGAAATAAGCCTTGCCTCCCGTAACTTTGGGTGTTGGGTGTTTTGTCTGAGCAGTGAGAAAAAGTAACTAAGTCAGAAACAATTTGAATTTCAAGTCTTAATTATACTGATTTTCCTTTGGATCCCCCAAAACACATCCTGGACGAGACACAGGAAACAGGGATGAGCAGTGCGTATATCAGGGCTCATTGAATGAATGGAGAAATGAAACTGGTGATGAAGACGCCAACAGTGCCCACGGAATTTTATCATTAGTCATGATTGCTGCCACTCACAGAGAGGGCTCTCTGAGAGCAAAGCACCGTGCTCATTTAGTGCTCATCATCCTGTGTAATCTCCATAACCACTTGGTGGCATTGGGATTGACATTATTGACCTCATATTTTGGGCAGCTGAACTGACCCCTAGAGTTGTGCCAGGGACCGAACTTGGGGCCTTGTGCTTGGCAGGCAGGCAAGCAGGCAGGCATTTGTACTTCTGAGCTATCTCCCAGGCCCTAATGGTTAGTATTTTCATGAAAACAACTGAGTGTCATGAGCCACTTTATGTGCAGTGCACAGAATCTTGCTTTCAACTTGGAGAAGTTCTTGGTGGTATAAACAAAACCGAATGCTCCATGACACCATTACTGTTTGTCTGGCCTAATACCTGGGACAATCTGAGAGTCATAGTGCTGTTGCATCTACGCACCGACAGTCCTGGGCACAAATGGCTTCAAGGAGGCTGATCATGGACACGGACAAGATGCAAAATTGGGACCTAGAAAGTCTGCCTCTGCCCAAGTATTGGAATGGGACAGTGGATGGGACAGGGTGAGGAGGAGGATGCATATCTAAACTGATTTCAGGAAGTTGAGAATCAGTGTACCAAGCACACAAATGGGTGTCTAAGAAACAAAGGCCTGTCGAGCCCAAGAACAAGACTTTAGCATCACCATAATAAAACAGTGCCATAAAATACCTAAAGGCAGGAATCCTGAATCTGAGGTCTGTTTTGGGAAGGAGAGGTTCTGATGGTGAGGAACAAATTGTAGCAGAGACAGCTTAGTCCAGCAGGTGGATTGAAGTAGTAAATTCACTGTCTGAGTTGGTGGGAAGGGTTGGGTGGTGAAGAGAGACAGCTCCAGGAGGACAGAACCAGGAAATGTCCAAGGGCCCTAGGAGGAGGTTGCTTGTCATAAAGGCTCTGGGTTCCATCTTCACGGTGGGGGCTTAGTCCCATCTGACTAAGACAAAATGAGGCAGGAATCCAAGGAGGTTTCTTGGAAGAGGAGCACTTGACTACATCTTCAAAGACAGGTAGAGTTTGAAAACGCAGAAAGAGCAACCAAAGTAGAAGGAACTCCTAGGACCAAGCCAGGAAGCTTGGAGAGTGAGGGCCATGTGAGACCGATCTGCTTGGTTTGTAGGATCTGGTTGGCGAGTACGAACACTGAAGGGAAATAGGTAGGTAGGGGCAGAAAGCTAGCTCCTACCAGTGCTTGGTGGGGATTCAAGGAAAATCAGTGTCATTTGTTCCTTGTGTTTCAGTTACTCTTCTCTCAGAAAGGTTTATTTAGCTCAGAGTTTCTGGAGGTTTCAGTCCATACTCAGCTGGCTCCAAAGCAGAGTGGAGCATGGCAGAAGGCAGCAGTTCATGGCAGTGGAAGGCAGCAAAACAGCAAGTGAAAAATGAAGGAGTAACAGCAACAATGGCTACAGAGAGCAAGTCTGTCTCACTGTCTCTCTTACATTACACTCAGGCTATCTGCCCCAGGCTGGGAGTAACACTCACACCCATAATCCCAGCAGTGCTCAGACCCATAATCCCAGCCTTGGATCATGAATTAATCACAAACTGTAGAAATGTGCCTCAATGACTGCATGAGGTTTTGGGGGGACAAATACACACAAACCACAATACCCTGAAATGTGCTAAAATTTTGTTCAACAACACTTGACTGAGAAGAAAAAAGAAATATAGAAAAGCTGTCCAATGCTTATTAATCTGAGTTGGAAGGATTTTGATACACTGAATTTTAGCAAGTTAAAAAAAAATGGTTTGAAGAAAGAGTAGCAATGACATTTACATTACATGGAGCTAATGTACATTGATTGGATTAAAATATGACATTATGAATAAAAGAGGTCTCTGTTGGAAAATGAAATGTCATAGCTTTCAGAGAAGGGTGAGAAAAAAAGCAAGCAGCTTGAGTTCTGTTTTGCCCAAATGCTCTGGGTATGTGGGAATAGGGCCATTGATTTAAGCTCTTTACCCCCGAAATGCGTTAATAAGATACAGTTTTAAAGTTAAACAGAGCCCATCTGGGACACTTTTTTCCCAAGGACGTATTATCTGCACATGCATAATGCATACAGCTGCAAGGCCCACCTCAATTAATTTTAAAAGTGGTTTCTATGCAAAACAGTTTATCTGTTGCTCCGCACAATTGAAAAATGTCTGCCTGTTTAGACAAGGGGCCATGTTCTGAAAGTCATTGCAAATGCTACATTATAAGTACTTCTGCATCCAAGGCCACAGGCTTCCTCCCGACCCACTCCAGGGATGCAGGTGGACCACCCCTGTCACAGACCCAGAGGTTGGCGAGGTCAGGAGCTCCAGCTTCCGTGGCAGACTGAGGTTGCTGGCCATCTGGCTCAGAGAGCTGTGGGTCAGACGCTCCAATCTAAGGTTCTAGACCAGGCGCAAAAAGAAGTCTTCAATATAAAAATCCTGCTATCTGGTGTAAAACACGCATGCTTTCTGTATTAGGTTAACATTTTCCTGAGCTGGAGATTCAGAGAAACATAAATGTTAAGAAGGAAAACCCGTTGGAAGGATTTTTTTCTTCCTTTTAATTACTCGAATGTGCATTGCTTGCTTCCCCTTGCTTCCCAGCTGCTGTCATCTCATGCTCTTGAGAAGGTATGTTTTATTCAGGAGAACAAAACAGGCGGGGACCCGAGACTTTGGTGAATAATAAATTGACTTTGACTTGGCCTTTCAGCTCATTATGAATTTTTAAAATGATGAAATGTGGGTTTTTTTCCCCTTCTGCTGAACTCCCCAGTTCTGTGCTGGGTGAAGGGTTTGAAACTAAGAGGTTTAATATCCATAAATTAAAGCTGAAATTAAAGAAGATCTTGAGTTTGGGGTTTAGGGATATAGAATCTATCCATCTGTAACCATAAGGATATAGAATCTATCCATCCATCCCTACGTAGGGCCTGTGGCTGTGGACCTTGGTGGCAGAGTGCTTGTCTAGCGCTCAGTACGTTTACAAACAAAATATCGCAAACAAAAGAAAACAAGGATTGAGCTTCAGTCCCCAGGACCACACACCTTGCTGGCCCTGAAACCAGGTGTGGTGGCACATGTCTGTAATCCCAGTGCTGGGGAGGCTGAGACAGGAGGATCACTGTGAGTCTGAGCTGGGTAATGAGACTCTGTACCAAGTAAATAATAAATAAAAATTTTTAAAAAAGAAAAAGAAAATGAAACAAGTCAACCCCTCCTTATCCACAGCTGTAGAATTAACATCTACCTATCAATTTGTGAGGACTAAATGAGATATGTATTGTGAACAGCTTAGATTTTGTGCAATGACTGGTACCAATAAACTTGCAGTACTTAATAGACGTGATTATTAAGTGAAGTGATGTTTATTAGGCGTCTACTATATGCTGCATCCTCGCCTGAATGTAATAGGGGTCTTTTTTAGTCATTTTCTTATCACTGGGACAAACTACCTGATACGTATGACTTAAAGGAATAGAAGTTTATTTTGGCTTGTAGTTTTACTCCATGATTGGCTGGCATTAAGCCAGGATGGCAGAGGGTGCCAGCAGAGGAAACAGCTCAGGTCCGAGGGGACAGGAGGCAGCGTGTGATGGGAGGGAGAAGGACAGGAGCAGAAGGCGTTGCCCCTGCAGGGCCTCCTCCAATACAGCGCACACAGCTCTGTGATCTAATCTGCGACACACTCACGCCTGTAGTGTGCTTCCAGGTCTTTGGTCTTCCACTGCCACTAGAGCCTCCGGCTCATGGATGCACAGGCAGCCATTCTTGGTTCTTCAGTCTCTGATCCAGAAAACAGCCACTGGGATTCTTCTGACTCTGGCCAGGTGAGGTTATTTCCTAAGTTCTGTGTATAGTCATACATACGTTTTACATTTAATCTATTCCTCTAGAGAATGTGAACTAATACACCTGCAAAAGCCCCACTTCTCAACACAGGAGTCTTTTGGGGGACATTTTGGGCTAGCGACCTCCCTGGCAGGCTGGTCAGAAGCAGCTGGCCCTGAGAGCCATGTTACTGCATCCTAACCTAAGAGCACCTTCGAAGTGGTAGGTCCTCAAGAAGCTGTAAAGTCTGCCTCAGTCTCAATGCTTCCTTCCCGCTAATCACCACTCTAATATATTTTCCAAATAGAAGGAGTGCCACAGTCCACTGATGTCACCTCCTATTTGGTGTGTGAATACCAACGACACAAATATGGAGTGGGAGCTGTGACGCTTGGAAGGAGCCCATGTAGGTGCCGCATGGGCCAATCACAATATTTTAGCGGCTGGACTAAAGAAAGTAAAATTACTCTTAACAATATGAAACTAATGCAGAGAAAATTAATTTTAATAGGTGAAATTATTAATGTTGTTTTATTTGGCCCAGTTTATGCCAAATATTATCAGTATCAATTCAATGTCTTACATTTACTTTTACACTGTAAGTTTTCAAATTCTGAAGTGTATCTTATACTCAGAGCAGTCTCAATTTGGACTAGCCACGTTTTGAGCAGTCAGCAGTCTCATGCAGCTGCGCCCCAGGCCAGGGCCACTGTAACCTACCCACAGACCTCCAGTGACCTTCATGACAAGGCTTCCGATCTGATCCAGATTCAGTTGTCTGAGTGAATGGTTTTAACCTCAGCACTCTTAATTCAACCAGTTCTTATGGATAAGGCCTCAAGTTCCGTCTTCTTGGGCTTTGGGCTCTGTTGTCAGCCTGCACTGTCCCCTGCATGGATTTCATTTCTTCTGTCTCCCAAATCCAAATGAACCTGACCCTCTGAGGGAGGTCTGGCCACCACAGGGAGGTCTCTTCCTCTCTCCAGTTTAAATATTCCATCACTTTCCATGCACATGTGAGTGAATCAGTGTTCCTGTTGTTGTCCTCATTGCATTGTTTCCACAGCATTTATTACCTATTAAATCTTAAGTATATTCACACGAGCCGTTTCTAAGCTCTGTATCTCTCACTCCATATTTATTTCATTGGTATTCAGACCCCAAGGTAGGATTTTCCACTTGTTTGTTTCATTCCATCTAGCTAGATCCAGCTCACAATTCTGACATATTAAGATACAAGAATGCGGCTCCTGTCGTTATTTGAATTCATTATCCTTCGCTGCTTGGCATTCTTAATGCGGTAAGTGTACCTTCTGTGGCATCAGCCAGGGAATTAGTATGCTGGTTCAGGTGGGAACTGGGCCAAGACGGTGTGTTCTGTGGCTTATATCTTTATATGATTTTCTGTCGCACCATTTTCTGCCCATGGTTCCCATCTACTCTTTAAAGACTGGTTAAGATCAGATTGAGTCAGGTCTATGCATCAAAAGCTGCATGAATAATCTTACTGCTTAGCTTCTAAGGATTTAAAACGCTGGCCTTTGAGTTCCTGTATCTCTTTCCCCAATAAACCGGGCCTTCCTTTAGCTCAAGTCACACTTCACACAATCCTCGGTCTTCCATCGCTGGTGTCTCAAGTGCCAAGAACCGCTCTCCAATTCAAAGCTCCCCTTCTTTTAGTTCAGTGGGCCCCTTTGCAAATCCACCAAGTCCAAGGGTGTGAGATGCACTGTTGTGTGTGTGTGTGTGTGTGTGTGTGTGTGCGCACATGTGTATGTGTGTGTAAATTGAAATGAGGACCTTGCGCTTGCCAGGCAGGTGCTTCAGATGAGCCTCACTCTTTATAAAGAACTAGTGAGAGCTCAAAATGCAAAAGAGAAGACAGATAATAGGAAGTAGGAAGATGAGACTGCGAGGAGACGGAGAAGCGGAAGGGAGGGGAAGGAATGCAGACAGGAACAAAAACTGAAGAGAAACAAAAGGAAATAAACCCTTTGGAAAGGGAAGGCGCCAAGAGTTGGGGCGGGGAGGGTGGAGAAGAGTCGAGGACAAAAAGGAGAAGTGAGTTGTGCTTCGTGCACGCACTGACCTTGTGTAATCCATGTGATCATTACGTACTGAAAGTGTACTGTAAATTTAAAAAGTGAAAATAAAACCTAATTGTAGAAACCGGTCATGGGGGCACAGGCCTGTGATCTCAGCACTGGGGAGGCTGAGACAGGAGGATCACTATAATTCCATTGTGTAGCGAGACCCTGTACCAAATCAATCAATCAATCAATCAATTAGTCAATCTTGTAAAAATCTAATTGTAAAACATTTATAAAGATAAAAACAATAGTATGATTGTTATTGTAAACAGATATACTTAGTATATCTGTCACATCTACTCACACTCAAACCGCCACCTACTCTATCCTTTATTTTGAAGAAAATTCCAGACACCTTAGTATTTTTTGTTTAAATTTTTCTGAGCCTATTTATAAGAAATGAAACCTTTTCTCTCTCTCTCTCTCTCTCTCTCTCTCTCTCTCTCTCTCTCTCTCACACACACACACACACACACACACTCCACACACCCAGCCAGACTTCTTTTTCTTCTTCTTTTTAAAAAATGTATTTAGTACAGGGTGTATAGGGTCTCACCACACAGATCAGACTCATAGTGATCCTTCCTGTTTTCAGCCCCTCCAAGCACTGGGATTACAGGTGCGCACCACAACGCCCAGCCTCAATCCCCGGCTCAGTACTCCCTGGGGGCAGGGCCAGCACGCAGGGGTGGGGCCAGCACGCAGGCCCGGGAATCGAACCCTGACCCCTGCGTCTGCCTACACAGGCTCTTTAATCTGCTGACCAATCTAGCCAGCCCCCAGCCAGACTTCTGAAAGCATCGTGCCACGGATGATGTCCCTTTGACTATCATTTTGCTGATGAAATATGGCATTTTGCTACTTAAGTAGAACAACTTTATTAAAAAGACCCAGAAATCTATAGCTGTCCTGAAGTGCACCGCCTTGGCCATTTATTCGCAGAGCTGGAAAGCAGAAGAAAGCAAGGAAGGGCAGTAAGGGAAGAATATTTTACCATCTGATTCACTACTCCGGGAACACCCCATTTGTCCTATTAGCAAAGTGTGGTCCAGCTCTAGCGATACCCACAGTCTCCTTGGACTAAAAACTGGAGGACATATGTGAGAACTAAAGGCTTTTAGTGAAATCTTTCCCCAGTATCTCATATTTTCCCAGCAGGAATAGAAATGTGCAGTTACTTTTTACCAAGGAGAGCAATTCGCCACAGGCTGTCTAACTGCTGAATTAGGACCTCAGGAAAGCAGAGACCAAGGGGCAAAGATCCATGTGGAAGTAACTTTTATGGGCATTATGCCCTGTGTGACCATGGCGTGTGGCACACTCAGAGGCTTTTTCACTATTTGTGTATTTTTTATTAGGCCTTTTCTCTGCTGTCCCCCTAGAAGGCAGCAGTAAGAACTGAATTTAGCTTTCCAATATGGCTTTATCACTGTGGTCATAAGGATCTGGTATTGCTCATGTAGAATCACTTTTGCCAGCAATGGTATCAAATTGTCAACAAATTTGTGATGCACTTATAAGTTCTTTGAGTTCTTAATTTACTAGTGCCACCTGGAAAGAAGGAAAATTGTTAACGTCATCCTTGGTTCACAGGTAGATGTGAAACACCTTTCCTGAGCTTCCTAAACCTGTCATCTCTCCCAGGGAACGACTTCATGCTAGCTGACATTTTCCTGGGTCCTTCTCATGTAAATTTTAATAACAGTGTAGTCTGAATTACAGTTACATTTCTTTGTTTTTGAACTGAGGATTGAACCTGGGGTATATACCCTAAACTATGTCTCTAAACCGCTTCCTTTTTATTTTTATTTTTATCCTTCCTTTTTATTTTTATTTCCTGTCACCTGTAGCCCTGTGAAACAAGGGCTCTATCTCACTCCTCCAGGTGTCTGTTCCAGTCACAGACGTATTAACAAAATATCCATGGAAATGAAATTCCAAATGCATAGTTGATGACAGAAGAAATAAAATGAGAAGAAAAATAGTAGATAAAGAAGCTTCAAAAAATTCAATTTAGTAAGTATTTTTGGATATGTAATATGAACAATAAAAGGTGAAATTTATGAAGGACATAATATGTGCTCAATACTTTGCTTAGAACTTCACATATTCCATATTATATGCATATATAGAAATAAGACACTGAAGTGTATTAAAATATAAAATTAGTGTGTGTTAATGAAAATAGTTGTAGAGGGAAGTAACTTTGCACATCATCTTCCTTAATCCTCATAACGAGAGAGAGAGAGAGAGAGAGAGAGAGAGAGAGAGAGAGAGAGAGAGAGTTCTCCACACTTCGCAGAGGAGGAAATGTAGATCAGACACATCAAAGACAGGGTGCTTTTCATTTTGGGCAGTGGTACACTGTAATTGTAGTGCTCTGGGAGGTTCGAAGCAGTAGAATCCCAAGTTTGAGTCCAGCTTGGGCATCTTAGCAGCTTAGCAAGCTCTTGTCTCAAAATGAAAAGTGTAGAAAATGCTGGTATCTGTCAATCAGTGAGAAGCCCTTAGGTTCAAACCCCAGTACTATAGAACAAAACAAATAAAAAAGGCCCGAGTCTCAGAATTTGCAGAGCCAGCTTGCCACAAGAGCCTGTGCCAACTCAGAGATCCTGAGATGGTATTGGATTTCTCCCGATCGCTGCCTAGTTTGGATGGAGATAAAGTTAAGTCACATAAGCCCTGTCTGTGAGGGCTTGTTAGAATGACGTCTCCTTTCACCTGCCCTGTTAGTTATCACAGACAAAATGTTAAGAACTTCTTTGAGCTAAAGAACTAGAAGAGATCTCAGGAAGTCTAGTCCACATGCTTTCTTTGCACATATAAAATTGAAGGTGAAATCATTTTACTCAAGTGAAGCCGTCGCTCCGAGAGTGTGAAGCACTCCCAGCCTTCTTCACCTCCTCCTTGCTTCTTCTTGGATTGATGCAAACAAGCTCTGCGGCCTGCATTTCTGAACGCATCACCCCCTCAGGCTCCAAAGCCCAGTGCTCTCTTCGCTTTCACCTTCTTCACTGAATGCCCATATCCAGCTCCTTCCTTTCTTCTAGCCTTGGCTAGAAGCCCACCTCACCTGTGAATGGAGGCTGTTACCTGCCTGCCCCCAGCACCAGCACCTGTTTCCTTCAACCCTGCTACAGTGACATTGATTTTCCTTGTGCTCATTACCTCTTAGATCCTCCATCATTTGCTCTCTTTGCTATTAGGCCAGGGTTTCCTAATGTTAGTAAATTCATAAGCATCCTAAAGGCAAGGGCTTTTGTTTAATTTTGGCTCTGATGTATTTTCAAGTGCTTAGAAGAGAGTCAGAGAGTTGAGAAACAGTGGATGGGTGGATGGATGGATGGATGGATGGATGGATGGATGGATGGATGGACGAATGTTCTAAGTAAGGTTACACGGTTGGGAAAAGCCTGGGTCCAGCCTGGTCCTTGTGTAGGTTCCCAGACTAGAGTCTTTCCTGTTTCACTCCACTAAGGATCAAGGTGAGAGAAACATCTCAACAGAATATTCACAATAAAACTGGGTCATGAATCACTGAGGGTCCCAGTTTAGTGGCTATGGTCCACACATTAATGCCTGACATACAAAGAGCAACAGTGGGGACCACAGTGCAGTTGCTTCCCTCCCAAATCTGTCCTTAAGGCATTAATGAGAGTGCATTTTCTGAATCTTCCCAGTGTGGAAGATTAGGTATTACCCAGCAAAACCACTTCAGCATTCTTGTTTCACTGAGCCTTTGAATCTCACCAACAGTAAACAAAAAATATCAGGCACTTCTAACTCACTCAGAGTAGACCATCTCTTCATCCTTACTTCAGCCAACCACCTGCATAAACTATTAACAACTTTCCTTGAACTCCACAATTACTGATCACACCTGTAAAACATAATTATGTTGCTGCAGGTAGAGATGACCCCAATGCCTGGTTATCCAGCCTCATTGACCCATATTCTGAGTTCTTAAAAGAAAATTCTGCAACAAAAACATGAAGGAATATGTTCTACACATAGGCCTAAGTCTACCTCTTCATAAAATGAAACTGAAAAATCCATGACTCTCATAACCCAATAGAAACTTTTAATGGCTACATTTCACTCTTTTATTATCATTGATGAGCTGGCACCGTCAGCTGTTTGAATGTAAGCATCATGTTTGTTAGTTGGTTTCTTTTCATTCAGTGTCTTCATTGCCTGGCACATACTATATTGTAATAAACAGTTAATTGATGGATAGTTTACATATAACATCCTGGTACAGCCTTTTCAATGTGGCAGCACCTCAACAACTCATTTTACAGTCAATGAAGATGAAAATGTATTGCATGCTAAATGAAGATGAAAACGTACCTGCCTTTTGTCATACCTGCTCTAAATATTTATTGCTGTCTCAAGGAGGAAATGTTTTCAAGCTTCTCTCCAGAGGCAAAAAGAGAAATTAAGTGATTAATTTCTTAATCAGGGCAATGGTTTTAATTGGACCCTGGAGTGGTAGAGGTCAAGTGGTATTACTGAGTCACCAAAGACAAGGTGAGCAAGGCTTTCGTGATGGACAACAGAAGCAAAGCAATTTTCAGAATGGTCTGACACAGGTGGGCCTGAGGTGCTGGCAGATTAGTCACCGTGTTCCCAGAAGTGAAACATGCAGTGTCCCTACACAGAAGTGTTAGTAGCTTTAATAAGCAGAAAGCTTTTAGGGCAAATGATCAAAAATCTACCTCAATTCATAGCAATGGAAACGTGGTCCCTCAATCAATTCTCTGACTTGAGTCATCTCACTGACCCAGAATCTCTTGACTGATGGGAAGGCTGAGGGTCAAGGACCCTGGTACGCTACCAAGTGTTATGCTGTCAGTCTTTCTCCCATCTTTCCCCAGCGGACCTAAGAACTTTTACAAGGATAACTGTGCACTGGGAAAAGGGAAGTGATCAGACATTTCTATTCTGAACTAATGGTGATTTCAGGAAATCCAAAATGCCACATAGCCTTCCAGTAACAGAAGGGACCGATCAGTGGGGTTTTAGCCAAGGTCTGACTCATGGTGGTTGCTTCAGGTCCAGAAACATAGCCTGCAGTCATTTACCCACTTCCAGAATGCATAATTGGGGTAAATGTACTGTGATAAAATCCTCATAGGGGCTGCCTCGCCTGTAATATGAAGGCTGCTATGGTGGCCAGCTTACCATGTGACCTCAGCTGCCCATCGTGAACCACGTGGCTCACATTGCTCTCTGACCCACCACCTGCGTTGGGCAGCAGCAGCATTCCATCAGTAAGTGAAAGTAGTGTTCATGTGTTCAGGCCTGAACAGGTTCAGAAGACATAAGTAGGTCATGTGAGAAAATGGTCCAAAGGCCCATGGTCCCTGGTCTTGCTATACCGCCTTCTGTGTCCCTGCATGAGCAGATGGCTCCATGATGTGGACCCTATGATCAGCTGAATGAGGAAGAAAAGACTGGGGTCTGCTTTATAGGTAGTTCTATACTTTATGGAAGCACCACATATGGGACAGCTATAGCAGTACCTCCCCTTCATAGCAGGACAGCCCTGATATATCAGGGCATTCCTGAAGCACAGGGTTGAAAGGAAATTAGAGAGGGCAGAGCTTTGGTCAGCTATCCTGGTCGTGTATTCTGTTTGGAGGAAAACACAGGAGATGTACAATAGCATCTAAATTCATGGACTACAGCCAATGGTCTGACTAGACACTCAAGGACTTCAAAGAAACATGACTGGAAAATTGGTGACAAAAGTATCTAGGGAAGAAGTATGTGGATAGGCTTCTCCATTTGGGAGAAAGATGTAAAGGTACTTGTGTCCCATATAAATGCTCACCACAGGATGACCTCAGAAGAGGACTGGGGTAATAAATTGGACAGAATGACACGTCATGGATAACAGACAAAGACTTTCTACATCCACCTGTCCTCGCTCCATGATGAAAATTGTGGGGATGTGCATAGGGTCCGCTACATGGACCACCACTCACCAGCTGACCTGGCTACAGCCGCTGCTGAATGCGCAGTCCACCAGCAGCTGAGACCAAGGCTGGGTCCCTGACCCAGCACAGTTCCGCAGGACACCCGGCATGTAACCTGGGGGCATGTTGGTTACACGAACCCCATGTATCACAGAGAGGTCGGCTCTTTCGTATACTTTGGGCATGGGTTTGCCTTCCCTGAATGTAACGCCTCTTCACCCTCCATCAGTGAAATCACAACATGCCTTATCGCTATCATGTTCTGCATAGCATTGCTTCTGACCAAGGAACGCATTTCACAACCAAAGAAGCGAGGACACGGGCTTATTACACTTGTAGTTCAAAAGCAGCTGGATTGACAGAAAGGTGACATGGCCTTCTGAAGATACATTTACATCATCAGCTAGGTGGCAGTACCTTGCAGGCTGGAGCGAGGTTCTCCACGTGGATGCTTTGAATCAGTATACACTGTCTGATTCTGTTTCCTCCATATCCCAGATTCATGGGTCCCTAGTCCAGGAAAGAAGATATGGAAGTGGGAGTGATATCACCCACCATCAGCCCCAGTGACCTACTAGCAAAATTTTTGCTTTCTTTTTCTGTGACATTATTCTTTGCTTACCTAGAAGTCTTAGCTCCAGAGGAAGGAAGACTTGTGCCAGGAAGCATAAGGATTCTTTGAATTGGAAGTGAAGACTTCGCCTTGGTTATTTTGGTTTCCTCGTGCCTCTGAGTGAACCAGCTAAAAAAGGAGCTGTGGTGTTGGCAGGGGCAATTAGACTACCAAGGAGGGAACTGTACTGCTCCTCCTCAGTGGGAGGGAGGAAGAACACACTGCGGGTGCAGGGGATCCCTTAGAGCACTTCTGGGTATACCATACACTATTACTAAGACCAATGGGAAACTACAACTATCCAATACATCCAGGATGACAAATGGCCCAGAACCTTCAGCAATGAAAGTCTGAGTCGCCCCATCAGGGAAAGAACCTGGGCCTGCTGTGGTGCTTTCTGAAGGCCAAGGGAATACAGGTTGGGGAGTAGAAGAAAATAATTGCACATACCAGCTACAACTATGTGACCAGTTACGGAAATGAGCATTGTAACTGTCATATATTTTTCCTATTTAACCGATAGTGTATACACAAATACTAATCAGATATCTTTGTTTTATTTCTTTGAGCCATAATGTTGATAGACTTAAAATCAATTCTTAAATCTATACTAAGATGTTTGAGTTATGAAATGTTAGACTAAACATCAGCCAAAGGAAAAGACAAACCAACCAAACTTTGTCTTCTATTCTGGGAGGGAATTAGTGCACTTCCATTGGTAGGCAGGACCATTAGACAGGATCATGTTAGACAAAGTTATGAACTTGGTATTGTGTTTTGGAGGCTAAGTATGGCTGAAGGAGATATGTCCAAGTGTTAAATGGACAAGGTGTGGATTGTGAACACTAATTGTGATAGATCAACTTGATTGAATTAATAGATTAGTGGAGGGCAGTCCTGGGCGTGTCTGTGGATACTGACATGTAGGCCACAGCTGAAGAGGAAAGACCCGTCTGGATGAGGTGGCACCAGCAAATGGGCTTGTGACCTGGGAAGAATAAAAAGGGAAAGGAGCAGGATGTCTCCCCTTTCTTCTGATCTTTACTGAGAGACTGAGTGGCATCCTGTTTGGAAAGAGAATGAAAACAAGTTGGGTTGCATCTCAGGGCAAAGGCTTTGAGGTCAATCCCAAGTATCACAAAAATTGTACAAATTCACATCTTTTTCTTCTCCCAGAAAGCTGGCTGCTAAGTGTGTACCAGTGCAGCACTGCTCTCCAGCCCTTGCCTGATGCAGACACCCACATCCTGGCTGCAGTTTCCACTGTGCACCTTATAACTGGTGCTCTGGTTCCCAAGAGACTCCAGGGGATGCGATCTCTGAGGCTGTCAGTGTGCTAACCCAGCAGGGACTTGGACCTAGGTGGCTTCTTTTGTGCTACTTTGGTTGCACAGGTACAGGCAGCCCCGCCTGGTGCCCTGCTGCTTGCAGCATTCTAGCATGCGCACTTCTTTCAGTTTAGACTCATAATAGCTCCCCTAATTTGTCAGGCATGCTCCCATCCATGGTGGGCAGATGAGAAGAGCCTGTTGGGAGGAGATGCACCTTACGAATGGCTTGCTGTCCTCTACCACAGGCCAAGACTTTGCTACTTGTCTATCTGAATCTTTCCCCGGAGGCATCTCAGTATTTCATACTGTTTTCCTGTGAATTAAATAATTACTTCACTTGTATATGTGGATCTCCTTTATGGCCATACCTCAGGCCTTGCTTCCCTTCCCTCGTCTTGTATGCGTGTCCCCTAGTGACACTATGGCCTTCAAGGGGATGAGAAGTGACCTCACCCTTACATCTCCAACACGCTCACATAGCATAATGTAGGGGTCAGTGAAAATTACAATCTGATGAATGAACACTGGGCTGCAAAGGACAGGAAATGGCAGATGCATTAGCTTCCAACCTTGGGTCCTTTATTAGTCTGTAGCACAGAGCATACTCTTTTATCATTAAGATAAAGCCTGAAATGACTTTAACTGAGTCCAAGGCTCCATCCTGGTTGGAGGGCCAGAAGTGTGGCTATGTGGGTGTTCCTGTTCAGTCTGTCCTAGGTGGTCTCTGCTCCCCGAGTCCCATTTAAGTCTTTCCTTTCTTGCCTTTGTCCAGATATAGTGATATTCCTTTCTTCTGACATTTGAAAATCCGCCAGGCCCTTCCTGTGAGCGCAAGTCTGCACACTGTCTTTGGAATATCCTCGCAGATACCCCTTGGTGTTGGAGGTGCCCTGTGGCATGCCACACATTGGCAGGTTTCCCCAGGCGTCCTCAGAAGGAGGAGGCAAACATCTGCATAGCTCTTTAGGTAGTCCCTGCTTCAAGTGACAACAAGAGTGGTGAGATCACCTTTGAGATGCAAGTGCTGTGGGTGTCAGATGCCCTGAAGTGAAATAGTCCCCATATCTTTTCTAAGCTTCGAAAAACACCCTGCAGACAAGTAACATCTGAACTCATTTTTGTCTGTCTTTCCCAAAACTTCTAATTTTTGACATTGAATTTCTTAAAAATAAATGATACATTTCATTGTTTTTGAACCAGTCATTATACAAAATCCTTTAAATAAATGCTGAATAATGAAAGGATCCTTACTGTCTTGAACTCTATAGTCCAAGGCTTCCTCTGGAGAGACCCTTTTTGCCTGTATCAACCCTTGAAGAAGACAAGTGGTCAGGAGAACATGCATGGCAGAGAGGGGTAGGCTGAACACTCCCTTTTACCAGGAATTCATTCCTGTGGGAACTAGCCAGCTCCCGTGATTATAGATTGGCCCCACTCACAGGGTAGAAACATGGATTCAGCTAAGTACAATGAAGTGGCAACTAGAGTTCAGAGTGCAGGAGCCCAAGACTCAGAGAAGGCTTTTCTGTGGACCTGCATCTTCTCCATGCCCCTGAAGTCAAGCAGAACTCAGCTGCAGTGGTTCCTAAAAACACATGTATGACCCTTTGTCTGTTGGTTCTTGTTAATTGTGTCACTATATATTCATTTACTTGAGCCACATGACATAAATGTTCTAATAATAAAATGTAGATAGGGCTGGTGAAGTAGCTCATTAGACTAAGCACCTGCTTAGGCAAGTGCTGGGACTGGGCTTTGATCCCAGTACCACATGCCATGCTGGCCCCACCCCTGGGAGCACTGAGCCGGCCACCAAGTCCAGGTGTGGTGGCACACCTGTAATCTCAGGGCTGGGGAGGCTGAAAGCAGGAGGATCACTATAAGCCTGAGCTGTGTAGTGAGACCCTGTACCAAATGCATAAAATAAATAAATAAAATATAGATTAAAAAGTCTACGTAACTTGCAGTCACACAGGTAGTAGACACCAACACCAGCTTTAAACATAGCAGTTTGATTTCATAATCCATTTTCTTAGTGACCGTCTTAAACCTGGCTCTTTCCCTTTGGTGCAGATGATCAGAGCAATTTCTTTTTTCCTTGAACAAGTGAAAAGAGAAAGGGAGGAAAGAAGGAGAGAGGAAGGGGAAAGAGAGACAGAGAGATGGAGAGAAAGGGACAGAGACAGAGAAACACTGGGGGGACAGCACTCAACAAGTGTGAATTCCCTCTTCCCGGGAGCAGAGGATTCTCTTCATCATCAGAAGACGGTCGGTTGGTCAGTGTGGCTGGAGCTCGGATTGCAGCTCAGCTCTTTCTCGAGGTCGCTGGGCTGCAGCAGGAAGAAAGGATCACAGCAAGAATGCTAGAGAGCAGCTGGCAGCCCTGTAATCAATCCTCTCCAGGCAAAAGATGCAAACAAAGATGAAAATGTGGCAGTGGAGGCATCAAGAAATGAAGGGTTCATGCCATATTCAGAAGATGACAATGACAAGCACCCTCCCCTCCAGCCACATGCGTCCCTACAGCATCTGTGTGTGCTCTTAGTCGGGCTTCCAGAATGGGAATGGCTTCTCCCTCTCCTCGCTCCCAGAGCCCTGTCTTCTGATGCCTGGGTCCAGGACTGGCACAGCCCTTACTTCAGTACTGTGTCCTGCTGCCTGTCTCCGCAGCCTTAGTGCCTGCTACACCTGAGCTCATCTTCCCTCCCCAACCACATGGGCATCTTGAGCATTGCATAAGCTACTGGGCTCCCTTCCCTGAGGCCGAACAGCTGTTCTCTCCCTGCCTTGCGCCGCTGAGCAGCTGTGGCACAGACTGGGACAAGCTGCCGGGCCACAGCTGGAGGGCTGGAGCCCTGGGCCAGCTCAGGAGTTCTGTCTCCACTCATTGCATAACCCCTAGCAAGCCCTTCTTCATGCCTCTGCTTTCTCCTCGGTCACCCGGTTCTGCCTCCTTGAGCAGGAACTTCTTCCAAGGAGTGAGGACCGTGGCAAGGATCCAATCACAGAGTGAATGTGCACACGTTTAAGACCAAAGCAACCTTATAGCTCTGTGGGTTATGAAACATGTCATTGTATAAAACAATTTTCTGAGAGAAAGCCGACTCCCATGAGTTTAGAAAGAAAATGTGGGGTTTGGAGAAGATACTAATATACTTCATATAATCAAGGAATCAAGGCAACCCAGTTTCACCAGGGACTACATCGGGGGCTCAGGCACTCAGTACTCACGCTCTGCTCTTGTACTTGACTCTCTCGTTTCCCCCCTCCCCTCCCTTTTCCCCATCTATTTCTCTAACAGGCTCTTTTTCTCTATTTCTGTTTCAGCTGACTGCTCCTTATGATTGTCCTCAGGCTTTCTCTTCTCTTCCACATTGTCCTCCAACAGATGGGGCTTATTCACATGGCAAGAGATGAAGTCATGGGAAATATTGGACGTATATCATGGTATTTTAAAGAGAGACAGAAGATAATTCCCAATATACTGGTCTGACCGGGTCTTAGACCTATCTTGAACCAAGCACTATAACCTCAGGATAGGGGTCATCATATTGGTCTTTTCTCTGGTTTCGTTGTTTCGTTTTTAGTGCAAACTCAAAGTATAACTTTGTGATTAGAATGCCCAAAACAATGAAATTACTATTAACAGAATTGGGAGGAAGTAATGCCAGGCAGACAAAATAATTCAGGACCACTACAAATCACAATAAGAAATGTTTGTTGCACTGAGTTGATTAGGCAAAGCCAGGTGGCATATTGGAAATGAAGCAAGCAGCTGTGACAAACATCAACAGTTCATTGCAAAATTAAGTCACCTTGCGTAGATGCTATGCTCAGAGTAAATGAACAGAGATGACCTGCAAATTTCATCCAAAGACAGCTAGATTGATAGGAACTCAAAAGGAAAGGTGAAATTTTACAGAAGGGAATCAAGACAGATTGAACTATATGAAACTTCAAGGGAAGACATGTTAGAAAATGACAAAAAGACACAAATAAATCAACACACACAAGGTGCAAGACTATTAATGTCCTTCCCCTGATAGCGATGGATTCTAATTACAAACAGAAGTCAGTTGAATGTGTGAAGATTTTATTTATGATCAGATCTGATTAGACAAATGATGACAAATGAGAAATGGTTGTAAATTGCCGAGAGATAAGCTCTGTGTTACTAGGTAACAAAACAACAGGATTCCCAGTAGAACCAAAAAAAAAAAAAAGAGAGAAGGGAACACTATTTTCTGGACCTCCTCTTTTTTTCTATTTGGAGGTACTTTCACAGCGTGCTAAAATTTAGGGTTTTCAGCTGGGTTCTTAAAATCTCATTCAAAGTAAAAAAATATCATCCTAGTTCAGTTCTGGAATTAGGTCTTTCTCACGAGTATCTTGGTGGGAAGTGAACACACTTGATAATAGTGTATTAGCTGTGCCATGTATGTCAACCAAATTCATCAACATTGACAGAACATTTCCTGTTTGGAGGGTATAGTTTTTTAAAATTACATAATTCTTCTTCTTCTTCTTCTTCTTCTTCTTCTTCTTCTTCTTCTTCTTCTTCTTCTTCTTCT
>NW_004524605.1:8948747-8956660 GCF_000260255.1 Octodon degus | reverse complement strand
TGAGCTACATTCCCAGACCATTTATGTTTTCGGTAGCATCTTGCTAAGCCACTAAGTTGCCCAGGCTGGGCTGCAACTAGAGATCCTCCTGCCTCTGCTTCTCAGATTGCCAGGATTGCAGGTACCTGCTGTCGGGCCTGGCTATGGCAGACACAGTTTTAGATATTTTAAAGTGTTAAAAATCCTTAAGAGTCACTGTACCATGACACATGGGGGTTGCAACATGCTAACAACTAATTCCAAGGTAATCTGAGAAGTCTGACTCTTTCTACAGCAGGCCAAGGGAGGATGGTCATGTGGGAAGTAGTCGCAAGAATATGAACATTTAACTCTCAGAGGAGAAGGCTTTAGGAGTCTACAACCCAAACCTCTTTTAACTATAGAGTCCCATCTATGAATAATGAAGGTGATTTAGTCCATACAGTGTCGAGGGCCTTGGCATCAGTGAACGGAAGCCCTACAGAAATATCAGAGGCTTTCTCAGGTCCAGTGGCTGGCAGTGAGAAGTCTCTGAGAATGGAACAAAGTCATGTGAAATGAGATCTCCTAGTAGTGGCTGCCAATGTGGCCCCTTCTCTGCTATCCCACATGTTCTCCTTTCCTGGCTGCTGCAGTGCCAGTAAATAGTGTCACATTCGTCTCTCGCCAGGATGAATACACAATGATCTCCTTTGTACTTTTGATTTTATCCCTTACCTCTTTAATCTGTTCTCCAGAAGCAGCCAAAATTATTAAAATTCAAACATTTATCTAGACACGTGTGTGCTATGGTAGTACTTTGCCTTCTAGTGCCTTCTCTGTGCTTTTGGTCTAGTCAAACACTGGCTCAATAATGTTTTATGATAAAACACCCTAAAGGTGACTTAGAGCCATTTCTCCCACTCACATGCCTGTGTCTCAAGAGACACCACTGAAGATTGTGGTTGGCCTGAGCTGGGCTTAGCTTCAGACTGTACATTCGGTTCATGCCTGCTAAGCATGCCTCTCATTCTTTGGGTTCCAACCCACTACTGCAAGTGTATTTTCTTATGGCAACGACGGGAGCTGAAGAGCAAAGCTCCGTGGTGTACTGCAAGCACATTCCAAGCTCCTACTTGTGTCGATAGCAGGACCCTGGTCATAACCAGCCACACGCCAAACACCTAACTCAAAAGGTGGCAAAGCGTACTTTTCTCATCACGGGCTCCTCTTAACCAAAGAAGTGACACAGATCATCTCTAAACAGCTCACAGGTATTAATCTGTTATCCTTGTACCTGGAGCAAAGAATTTGGAGGAACCATTTCATCCATCACAAAGGTAGGACAGCATACATACTCCTTACAACTGGTGAAGTTTTAAGACCCTATTTTGCTCTTGAGTAAAGCAGTGTCACCCAGTGCCACTATGCCTTTCTCACAGAATGACAGACAACACTGACCTTTCTTGCGACCTAATATGCTAAGCTTCTTCCTTTCTGAAATAAGACAATGCATAAAATGATCTTTTCTTATGCACGGACTTCGCTCGCCTAGTTCAGATCCATTCACAGTTAGCTGTAGTGCTCTCACTTCATAAATCTATGCATGAAAGGCAAGGCCCTTGACTTAAAGGGCCTTGCTTCATCTACTCTTTGCTGCTCTAGCTTGCTTCACTTTTTCCAAAAACAATTTCTCTCTTCCATATGTGTTACTGTTCATGCATTTGTGTGTGGGATAATCGTCTGCTTTTGGCTCGGGAAAATGAGCTCCCTGTGCAAGGCATTTCCTTTGCTTTGTTGTTTTGCATCCTTAGCATCTTGAACAACGACTGGCACCTAGTTTTTGATTAAGAATTGTATGTGCCAAAGTTTTCCCCAGGAAATCTCTTCCTGAAATAGGGTAACTATGTACTCAGTGCAGAAGTATTTCTGTCTTCTCCTTTTGTTCCCATTGATTTACACAATAATATCTTTCATTGTGGAAAAACTATTGATTCACAAAGGAAACATTAAATCACTAGACACCACCACAAAGAGATAGTGTATATCTTTCTCAGCCTTTTCTGTGGCAGACAATATATGCATATGCAATTATTTTTATATGCCTCACACTGCTTTTACTTTACAGCTGTCATCTTTTCATGTCAATAATCATGATCTACATCATCTTTTATTGGCTGTGTACTGCTTCCTGCACAGCTGGGCCTGAATATCTTTGTGCTTCAAGCCTGTAACATGCCTCACTAGTTTCTCAGGATGAATTTTAGAAGCAGAATTTCTGGACTAACAGGCATTTGTGTCATTTCAAGACTTTGGAAGCAGTCAAATGATCAGAGCACACGGGTCTATAAGCAGTGTGAGACTGCTGTGCCTACTTGAATATCTCATTGGTCATTTCTAGTTTAATTCAATGAAAAATAAGATTAGCACTGTCAACATCCCTCTTATTTCTTGGTATCTGACGGTCTACAGACCTGCACTCTACTTTGGGAACTGGTTGCTCGAGGCTGGTGTTTCTATGTCATGGACCCCACAGGTGTCTTCACATAGAATTTGAGAGACCCATAAGACTGGCCAGAAAAAACCACAGACTTATTTTTCACCAATGTAAAGCTGAAATGTTCATTGCTTGCCATTGGGAATATAAGCAGCAGGTAAAGTTGCCATTTGACTTTTTTTTTTTGTTTTAATCACAACAAATTTTATATAATATTGCTGTAGCATTTTTATTGTTTTTTTGTTGTTTTCTTTTGGGCTTTGTTTTCTTTTGTTTGTTTCTCTTTAAAATAAAATTTTAGACAATGGAGATGTTTTAAATAGTCCCATGTTCCGATGCTTGGACTGATTGTCATTACCAGCATGCTGCTAGGGTTTGCCACAATGCCTTGATCAAGGAGCACATATTATGCCATTTTAAAGTGCAAATTTTATACTTTAATTCATTTGTTTTCCATTGTAATTATGTGACCTTTAATTTTAGTGTTCAAATCACTTCTTTATCCTACCAAAGAGATCCACAGCACAAAACAGGTTGACACCAATAGGTAAAGGGGGCAGGTGCTAGTTACCTCGTGGACTTGGACTCCAACAAGGCATAAGGCTTCCTGGACGCTGGGATAGGTGAATTTGGGAGAAATTATGGACTACTGGTGGTCAGAGCCCATGGCAGGAACCAACAGAGCCAGCAGAACCCACTTAGGAAAGCACAGCCAAAGCAACAGAAAAAAACAGTAAACCTGTAGGGACAGTTTAAAATTAGTGATGCAGAAGCAAAACTCAGCACATCCACCTTGCCTGGCCTTTGCGCAGTTTTTAATTTTTTTATTGTTTAGGGAAGAGTCTATAGGGTGTTCAGGGTCTCATTACGAGATATGACTTGTAGTGATCCACCTGTTTATAGCCTCCCAAGAGGTGGGATTACAGGTACGCGCCACCACATCTAGTCTCAATTGCTGTCTCAGCGGGCCCTGGGGGCAGGGTCAGCATGGCAGGCCTGGGGATCAAACCCCAGGCCCCTGAGCTTGCTTGCAGGCTCTTTAATCTCCTGAGCTATTTGGCTGGCCCTTCTTTATGCAGTTTTGAAAGTGTTAATTCAAACCTCATCAAGTGGGGAGAGCTCTCTGTTTGCCCACAGTACCCCGAGGTCCTTTGCTGTTGCTCTGCACCTCCATCCCTCCTGTATGTCACACCATGTCCTTTAGGCAATTAAATGTCCATGCTCCAGGAGAAGCTGGCAGGAGAGCTTGTTGGAGAACACCGAAGGCATCGCGTTGGTGAGGAGATGGTGAGCACTTGCCTGTGGTCTGCGCACTTGTCCTTGGCTCCCACCAGACGAAGAAAGCTCCGGCAGGGCAGGGACTCTTTCTGCATGGTGGCCTCGCTGTCTTGCGCACCAAAGCACTGCATCAGTGTTTTCTAGCACATTGCAGGGCCAGGGACAAATCCGGTCTTCAAAATGACAGACATCCAAGAGGGTAAAGAAAGATTCGGGCCCACACTGTGTCTCTAATTCTCCAAATGCAGACCCAGAGGGGAGCGGAACCCATTCAAAGCAGAGTTGGCCGGTTCCCTAACTTGGGGGGAGTGATGAGCTACTGGCGGTGATTTTAATTTCCTCACTGGAGTATCTTGGTCCCACCCAGTGGCAAGACTGGACCTGTAAATGGGATCAAAAGCAGAGATTAAAGAGGGATGCAGGGATTATAGCCAGGGATTATAGCCAGGGCTGTGCCACTTTGAAAGCGTGGCATAACTATATCTTGAATGAATGGCCTCATGGGGATAAGCATTTTCTTTCTGGTGCTCCTTTGGGTGGTCTTCCATTGCATGAAGGATCACAAAAGTCCACAGAGGCCACTTAGGACACATCAAGAAGCAGGGTGGTGTTGGCCATGGGCCCTGTCCTTGCCCATCCCAAGGAGGGAAACAGTCACTGTGCTTTAGCCAGTGGTGCCACTGGGGGCCTAATGAAATAAAAAATAGTATTCTAATTTTTTATGGTTAGTTGTAATTCTTTAATGGGAAATCTCCCTACTTTAAAATGGATCACTGCTACAGCTTGTGGAGTCCTCAGATAGCCATCAAATTTCCATATTTGCCTGATGTATGCAGGGATGTATAAAATTGAAGATGGACCAAAAAAGTTCCTTGATTGTTGAATCAGGGTAAAAGATAACTAAGGACAATATTTTTAAAAGCAGTGAATCCTGGACTGAGACATGGTGCAACCCGAGAGGAGAGGAAAGTAATAACACCAATCTGTCTTTATTTAAAACTTTCATTTGGTTCATCATGGATTTTGCCCTTAATTTTGAAGTTTAAGATGCCGGCTCAGAATGCTGTTTATCTGATTATGAAGATTTTTGACACCCACAGTTTTTAGCCCAGCGCCCAGTATCTCGTTCTCTTTCCTACTCCCTATCTTACTTTATTCATTTCCTCTGCCTATGAATTATGGTACTCCCTAAACCTGACTGATGACCAAAATGAAGCCAGGAGCTTCATAGAATTATCAATTCTTGGACCTGACTCCAGAGGCACCTGTCTTATTGGGCCACAGTAGGTTTTGATAATTCTGCAAACTGATTCATTTCGGTTGTAATAGATTATTTTTTAACACTGGGAATTGAACTCATGACCTTGTCTTTGCCAGGCAGGTGCTGCACCGCTGAGCAGCTACTCAGTTTGGGAAACGTGTGAATGGTTTTTAGGTCCTTTGCAGCTTCACTGTTATGAGATTTTACCTTATGTTCTTTTCCTGTTTTTATTGTAAACACTCCTGGGATTATAGCCCATTGAGTTGGTAACATCTTTATGTGAATTAATTGAATAGTTTGTTTTTATCTTGATTAGAAAAACTTTGGACACATGACCTGGAGCACGGGTCTGGTGGGATGAGAGAGGATCAAGCTTTCCGAAGGAATTCAGGGGACCAGGGATGCCCATGGGTTCAACTATGAACAACAGGAAATGGCTTTTAATCAATCTGCAAATAAATGGAAGTGCATGCCGGCGCATCCTCTCTTTGAAGAGATGTCAGGAGCACTTTCAATCTTTTATCTTCCCCCAAACAGCGGGAGGAACGCCACTGGAATCAGCCCTGTAATTTCTACTCAGTAATTATACCTGTCATCACTTCCGACAGAGCAGATATAAATAGCCAGTTATCTTACTTTCTCTGCTTTACTTTGTATTATTCCGTCTCCAACTCCAGACTTCAGGGGCTGATGCTAATACCCACACAGGACACAAAAGCATTCAAAGAAAATACGCCACTAGGCGTTAGCCCGCCAGTTCAAAAGTCACATGTGATGAATTCGGAGAATTTCATTGGACCGCAGGACTCTGGTGTCTAAGACTCTCGGCAGGCACCAGGTGACAGGGAGAGACAGGCAACAAGGGAGGGGGTTTTGCTTTCCCTCTGTATTTTCATTTCTCTCCCAGTAGGAAGGTGCACGTGCACACTCGCCTGCTGCACTGCGTGTGTTCTTACACCCACACACCTGTTCTCTGGGCCCAAGTGACTCACTGGGAGGAAGCAGGGGCTTCACTGAGGTGAATTAACCCTTTTAGATGTCCAAAACTCTATACCAGGATGTCACTGTCCTCAAATCTAGGCAAAATGGAAATACACCCTGAAGTATCGCCTATGAATGGTCAGGACTGCTTCCATGAATGGCATTGCCTCACAGTCGCGGTATTCGACTTTGTCGTGGCTAAAGGCCACCCAAAGTCATGTGAGAAAGGCTTAATCACCAGCCTGTGGTTCAATTGAGAGGTGGCCAAAGCCTCCTGGGGTTGGACTCTGGGAAGGAAGGAAATGACGTTTGCGGGCTCAGGTCCTGGAAGGAGATAACCCTGCGCTCCTGCTCGCTCTGCTTCCTGGTTGCCGTGATGCGAGAGGCCTTCCTCTATTGCGTGCTCTCCGCCATGGTGTGCTGTGCTGCCACAGGTCCAAAGCAACAAGAAGAGCTCAAAGAGCCAGGCCCAGAGCCCTCTAAGACTGTAGCTAAAATAAACCTTTTCTACAACCCATCATTTGTCTTCGGTTTTTGTCACAGCAACAGAAAGCTGACTTGTTTTTCCAGGGATAGAGCATACATTATTTTGGAGACTTCCACCAGAGGAATTATACTATAAGGTGGGCAAAAAGGATATTTTGAAACCTGGCATTCTAGAATTCAACGCCTTTTCTGTTTGCTAGCTGTGCTGACCTCAGATAAAAGAACGCTTCTGAGTCTCTGTTAATTCTGTAAGTGGGGATGCCGATCATGGGTGCTCTGGAGAATTTCTCTTGGAGGACTCTGCACCACAGCTTACACAGCACCGCCGGCATTGGGTACGGCAGTTCTCAAATTCTGGCTTTCATAAGACCACCCAAAACGCTTGCGAACACGCAGAACTGTGGGCCTGACTCCCACACTTCGCGATTGGGTGGATCTAGGGCGCAGCCTGAGAACCTGTATTCTCACCTCGCTCCAGTCACTGCTGCCTCCGCTGCAGCTCCAGAGACGGCACTTTGATTATATGGACCGGTATTTAATGCATGCTGAATTTCCCTGTTTTGTGGATTGAACAAAAACTAATTATTTGGTACTTTCCATACTCCAGGCAATGTGTTTGATGCAAAGAAGAGAAGACAGATACTTTCTCCTTACAGAAGTTATTCTAATGTGAAAGATAAATGTTTCCCTACCTCCTCCTCTACTTTCTTAAAAATAGCATATTCCAGGAAATAAAAGCAGGACCATCAAGGCTGAGCTATACAGACGAAGTTATAGGGGAGACAAGTAGTACGTTAACACCCACTCTACTCAGGACCTATGCTTCAGCTTGCATGAATTACTCTGGAAGTGTACCCAGAGATGAAGCCAGGGGCTGTGGAAGCTATGCTGTATATAACTGGGGGACCCACTTTAAGAAAACACATACATTTGTGAGTATATGATGACAGGAGAGATTGGGAAGGGACCCATGCAAAAGAGGGACCCTGAAATTCAATGGGCTTCACTAGCTTCTTGCATATCCCCTTCAACCTGTACCTTAAAATATATGTAAAAATCTGGATTGCTCTTGCTAGAGAGTCTGTACATCAGCTATCGCGATCAGCCTGATGCACCTGACTGATAGCTGAGACCATCTGCAGGGAATAAAGCCATGAGGCAGAGGGGCTGGACAAAGGAATCTTGGTTGTCACAAGTGGGCAGGTGTGGGGGTCTACTGGGCATGCATTGGAATTGCTGCGCAAGAACTTACAATGCCCAGGAGGAGCCATACAATAATTACCTGGCCAAGTTGTCCATACTGGTGTCACAGAGCAGGAATGCTTTCCAGGTAGGAGGCCGAGGTAGGAGACACATCTAAGAGCTGATTCAACCTATACTATTGAGGGATTTATCTCTGGTTCTCTCTCTCTGTCTCTCTCTCTGTCTCTCTCTCTGTCTCTCTCTGTCTCT
>NW_004524605.1:8942140-8948647 GCF_000260255.1 Octodon degus | reverse complement strand
TCTCTCTCTCTCTCTCTCTCTCTCTCTCTCTCTCTCTGTCTCTCTCTCTCTCCTTTCTTTTCTTTCTTTTTTACTTTCTTTCTTTTTTTGATACTGGTTCTCACTGTGCAGCCTAGGCTGGTCTTGAACGCACATCATTTTTTCCACCTTTGCCTTTAAGTGTTGGGATTACAGGCACGTGCCACCACAACTGGTTGAAGGCTATGCTTTTGCTTTGCTTTTATGATAGGATGCTGAGCTCCTCTGTTTAGCCTGGCCCTTTCCCAGAGACCTGGGTGCTGCTGTCTTCATTAGGGTTGGGTCCTCTCAGGCGCAGACCCCACTGGCTGGGTTTCTATCCTGATTGTCCATTAAACCTCGGCCCACTTTTTGTGCAATTGCAGTCCCTTTTCACACCTACTAATCACTTTCTCAGCTTAGATTCCTGAATTCCACCTTGCGAGATCATAGTGTATTACTTGGCAGTTTATCATTGCTGTCTGCCTTTCACTTGGGCATCTCCTCAAGGCTGGGACTCTGGCTTATTACTTTTGTAACCTCAGAACCTAAGATATGCATGGTACACAATGAGTAATTCAGAAGAATTTGTCGAGTGAATATGAAAGGAAAGGTTTATTGATGTCCTAGGGTTGGTGAATAAATGCTCAGAGGATACAGTCCTGTCATTAACATTGGCATGTAATTAGAGTGATCGTGTCCTACTTAGACTGCAAATGTGATCCAGGCCAGAGGATCTTTGTTATCCCAGGCTTCGGTAGGAGGTGGCCAATTCTCCCTGAGCCCCGTGGCTTGGCACCAGCCTTCTCTGTCTCCGAGCCTGCATTGCGAATGAAGCTGATAGGCTCTGAAGGGATTGCCATCCATCACTCAGTCCTCCCGTCACCCGCTCTGCAGATGACAACCTCTGACAGGAAGTAGGGGGAACTGATTTGGAATTAATGCCCTGCATCTGGAGGGAGGCAGGTTAAGACAGCGAGTATTCAGGGAGCAAATCCAAACTGTCAGATGAGCGACAGAGGAACAAACACAGATGCCTGGGCTGCATCTGCATTTGCAGGCGGACAACTGCTTTGGGTAAGGACCTGAGTAAACAGGACTCGGATTTGCCTTTTTTGGTTTGTTTGATTGTTTAATTGATACAAGGGAAAGATGATCCCAAGTACGGGAAATTTTCCTGGATGGTCCATTCAAACATTAGCCTGAGCAAGAGGTGAAATGAACAAAGACTGAAATCAGTGCTATTGATTAAAAAAAATACTGAATGCCAATCATATGCTTGGACCTGTGAAGAAAGTAAGTTGTCATTTCCAGGAATGAGTGAGTAGAGTGAAGCCCAGAGAACCATAAGTTGCCTAAATAAAATTATCTAAGGCGTGGCTACTCCTGAAACATGCACACTTGTCCTCCTTCCAGGGCTTTTGTGTGTGGCTCATCTCTTCATGAGATTGGCTACAGCATTCAGGATTCAGTGCAGCTGTCACCTCCCTCTGGGGCCCTCCTGGGCCACCTCATCCAAAGCCATCCTTCCACTTTTTCTCATGACTTTCCTTTACTTTTTTCACTACTTCTATCATTACTTGAAGGTACTGAATTTAATCCTGCTTTGCTGTCAGTATCTATCCCTCTATCCTCTTATGCATCTTCCCTCAAAAGGATGTCGCTTTCATTAAAGCAAGTCCTTCTCAGTTTGGTTCAGTTTCCAACACCCAGACCAGGACCCCTCCACAGAAACTTCCCAGTAAACAGTTATGGAATGAATACATTGTTGGAGATGGGCCTCTACCTAGAAATGCCTGGAACCGAACCCCAGATTCTTCAGCACTAAATGTGCTGTCCCTTGAAGAGCTGCATTAATTCCCTGGTCAGCTTTTAGAGCTGTGGGAACTGGTGTGAGCTAACTTACCTCCCGAAGCCTCCCTCAGCTTCCTCATCCGTGAGATGAGGTCCATAAGCTTTACTCTTTGAGACTCTGAGGCTTTCTCCAAAACACTGAACAAAATAATTCAGTGCTATCATTAGAAGACATCCAAGAATTATCTGAAAAGAATAAACAGGTAGTTCTGAAACATTGGAAGTACTTTTACACCTTGCATATTAAGTACATAACATATTTTAGACAGTATTTTAGGCAATCCAAGACAATTTCTCTTCACTCGGTGTGGTCCAGGCATGTTGAAATGTTAGCTCATCAAGTGTGGCTGTAGAAATGAGGTGATGACTCGTGCAAAGATAGAGAAATTTCCTTGTAGGAGACGTTTGACACGTCAGTCGCTTTTCTGCTTTAATATGATCAAGTGCATCAAAGGCATAGCCAGGGTTAAAGGCTTGGGGACTCACATTTGGTTATGTAATGCCAGGAGCAGAATGAGGAGAAAAGTCCCGGGGGAAGAGAGTAGTTGAAATGATTATATTAGTCATGATTATTCTGCATTTACTTTGTGTACTTTTATGAAGAATAAGGAACAACCTTTACATCTAATCAGACAGAAATGTGTATGAATTCTGTGCTTTTATTCTTTCACTTTAATCACTCTTTTCCATGTTCTTTCTCCTTTCATCCTTCTTTTTCCTTGTAATCTCACATAATTTCTCTTGAGTCCAGGTTCTAGGGAACAAGCAGATCTGTTTCAAGCTCCCCAGAGAGGCCACAGCTGAGGTGCTAGTGTTTGTAAGTGTTTCAAAGCTTGACCAGGCCTGGATACTTTTCCAGGAAGTATCTTGTTCATGTGGCTGTTGGTAAAACTCAGAAAACCTTCCAAGGTTATGCACATGAACCTCTCCAGGGACTGGCCTTGTGATCTGTCCCCTGACTTCCTTAGAAACAAGTGATCCAAGAAACAGCAAGAGAGAGGATTCAGGAGAGGCAGCCCATTACTTTATAGTAGTCCATTTGCTGAAAAATAAGCAAAGCATTTAGGTCATTTGCATGAGCAGAATGAAGGATTATTATACAAGAGCTTGTTATATCTTATTTATAGCTTATTTGACAGAATAATTCTCTTATTCTGAAGAAACAAAAACATCTGAGGATGACTAGATTATAGCTATTGAAGATTGCACCGTTGGATACACACTGAAATCATTTGGGTGATTGTTTTTTGATAGAGGTATCTGGGTTTCATGTCTGGAAGGTTTTATTTAATGTAGCTTGGAAATTTAAAATTAAAAATAATCTCAGGTAACTCTAATATGGCTGAAACTGAGAGTCACGGTGCTAGGAAATATTCCCAGGAGGTATTTCTGTCAACCACCACAGTCACTTAAAAGTAGCTCACGTTCCCATCTGACACCAAGGCGAACCCTCAGAGACAAGCTGGTCAATTACATTGGTCCGATTACAAGATGTCAACCAGCTTAATATTAGGGGATGGCAGAGAGTGTCTACCAAAGATTATTTTGGTTTGAAGCAGATGTGATTTGGAGCCATTTATTTTTGACACCAATTTGACAGTAGTGTTAGTAGTGTATTGAGGATTGTCTTGGCTCATGAAAATAAACCCTAATCAGGTCTGATATAGTAGAAGTAGAGACCAAGACAAAAAATTGTTTTTATATGAAGAAATGCTATTTTATCCTTACTAAACCATTATTTAATTCAATAAAAATTTTGTTTTCCTCCTGTCTGCCCTCACAAAAGGATTATCTCTCACAAAGGGACTAAGGTGACCACTCTCTAGAAATATAACTCATGAAGCAGAGGAAGGAAGTCATGTGATAAGATGAAACATCTCAACTTAGTCTATAGGGTTGACTTTGAGAAAGTTAATGTTCCCTGGATGGAAGGAGAAAAGGGCTATCCATATGGGAAACCTTTCCAGTACACAGCCCAAATGTAGGTAGAGCTAGGACTTCGTCACAGGACTCTCAGATTCTAGGCATAGTCTCTTTGGATCATGTAAGATTTTGTAATAAATACAAAACATGCTATACAATCTTAGGAAAACATTATTTCTAGCAGCTGGAGCAGAGATAGTATTTTGCCCATGTATGTGAGTACTGGGTCAGGGCATCTAACATTTTGAAAACCTAGTTCTAGCTTTTGGATGTCTCATGGTTCCTTGAGTCTTGTCTACTATGTGAGAGGATAAAAGAAATGAACAAATGTGTAGATTTCTTCATAAATAAAAGTATAAACCAGAGTAAATACTATGTCCTGAATATAAGTATGGGCTATTGTACTTGGGGAATATTGACTTAAGAATCCCCAGACAGGGCTGACCAGATAGCTCAGTGGACTAAAGCACCTGCTTAGGCAGAGCGCAGTGGCTGGGGTTCAATCCCTGGCCTGCCAAGCCGGCCCTGCCCCCGGGGCGCATTGAGATGGCAATTGAAACTGGGTGTGGTGGTGTACGTCTGTAATCCCAGCACTTGGGAAGCTGAAAATAGGAGGATCACTACGAGTTCGACCTATATAGTGAGATCCTGTAGAACCTGTACCCAATACATAAAAAAATAAAAGAACCCCAAAACATAATGTATCATGGAGAAAATCTTTGTGCACTTTTGATTGACTGCTTGATTGATTGAGGTGCTGGGAATCAAATGCACGGAGTAGCCCAGGCTAGGAGCATCCTACCAAATGACTTACTTGCCCAGCCTTCAGCATAGATTTTAGATGAGGTATATTGCTAGCTAACCTGCTTTCCTAAGTGGAAGATAGAATAAAAAATGTAACCTGGCCAATGAGTGCAAATAGAGGGAGTGTTTCCAAGTCTCAGAGCTGTGACAAAAGGTAAGATCAGAGGAGCCTTCTAGAAGATGAAGTCACTGAATCCAATCCCTAAAAGGAGAGAAGCATTTCTAGAGGTAGACGAAAGGAGCAATGATGAATTGAAGCTCATACGTAACAGCTGAACGCCTGCACTTCTTCCCAGCTCTGTTCAGGAGCATACAATCGGTACCTTGAAATTGGCCGCAGAGAGAGTGGGTGCTATCCAAACTGGCAAGCATTGCAAGTAAGTGCCAGCACAGTAATAACAACATGTTGGGGATTCCTTGCATTTGAAGATGTGAATATGCCTGAGGGACAGTAATGTGGATAACATCAGCAAGCCATATTGTAAGAACTGTTGAATGTCAAGTCGTGGAGGACTGATTCTATTGTATAGGTACTAGACCTATGAGAAAGCTCTGTGATACAATTTCAGCTGTGTAGCTGGCTGACAGTTGCAGTGCCAGAGGTACAATTGGACTGAACAAATAGAAGAATGGAAACTGGGAGACCAGATAGGCAGCCTTAGTAGCAAGCAGTATGCTAGAGATCTGCATAGGGCAGCAAGTTTGGCTGAAAAGAGTAAATGCAATAAACAGCAATGTTATGGAGAAAGCATTTAGAACCTTTGACAATTGACTGAATAGAAGTTAGTGAAATAAGGTAGAGGGGTCCAATAGTACTAAGGTTGCTTGCTTATAGGGCTGAGGTGACAGCAGTATTTACAAAGACAGAATATGAGTAGAAGGCAATATTCTCAGTGATGTACACACGCTGAATCAGTAATTAGTTTAGGCACTCAGAAATTCTAATCTGGATTTCCAGAGTAGAGGCTCAGAGACAGGGGTAAAAGCATAATTTAAAGGCTAAGGCAGGTGAGGCTAGAACACAAAAGAGGGCTCAGAATTGGAAGACACAAATAGATAATGGACTATTCCAGCAGAACTTTCCACTCCATCTTTCATTTACTTATTTACATGTTTACCAAACATTCATCTCCTCTTGGTAACCACATAGCCTACTTTTTCTCGAATACACCTGTTAATGTTTTTGACCTAGGATAATTAAAGAGTAATATCTCTTTTTGTGCTCAGAGGTGTCCCAGTTTGAATGAATAATGAAATCCTTAAATATATGCCACAGAGAGTGCTGGCTATCAATATTTCCCCCAAATACTTTACATAGAGAGTGATCTCTTTTTTATTGGTATATATGTATATTACAGGGCTTCAGAGATAGCTTAGCAGGCACAAGCACCTGCCTGGCAAGAGCAAGGTCCTGAGTTCGAACCCTGGTACCAAACACACAAAAAGATATATTTGTATCAGAAGATATTTACATTCATTTTGAGTCATTGATATATGTATATATGATATCTTGATTATTTTTAATTCTTCTTTCTGCCTGTTCTTAAAGAGCTCACCAGAATGTTATTATTTGTGCTGTGGATCCTGGAAATAAAAAGTTTGCATGTTCTCTTCCCTCAAATAACCTCCTGTTTGAGGTGAGAATGTCACTCCCCACTGGTACAGTAATTCAGATACTGAAGTAATTCACATCATGGAGAGAGGCTCCACATGAGTTTCGGCAGCCTTGCAAAGTCAATAAGCACTAACGGACTGGAGGATGTGGTAGACAGTGGAAGAGTGTCTTCCTACTGTCTCTCTAGATTCCTTCTTGGTCTTTTCTAGCCCACTCTAAGTTGATTTAATGAGTTCCTTTGTTTTCTGTCTTTCAGTGCATTTGACAATGTAAAGCCCCAAGAAGAGAGCCAGAGAGAGAGAGAGAGAGAGAGA
>NW_004524605.1:8886651-8942040 GCF_000260255.1 Octodon degus | reverse complement strand
TTCTAAAGCACACATTGGACACAACATCTAGGTTCAAGTAACCACTCTTTCCCCTCACTCCAGGATGGGTAGAAACCTCAAAGCTCAGGGATGGATTTGTCATTGAATGTCTTTGCCCTTCCCTTGCACAGATTCCTTCCAAACCCTAGGAAGGACCTTAGTAATGTCTCTCTATGAACATTTGTCTCATCTTTTGCTAAAATAGAACCTTGAAATTATAATAGGGATTTTAAACATGGCTTCCAAGATTCAATGCTTTAATTCTGAAATCTGTAAATATGAGAACATGTGAAGATACTTGGCAGATGGCACAGTTGACTTTAAGATATGCAGATTGCCTGGGTCATCTTATTTAATGAACTTACCGATTTAATCAGTCCTTAACAGTGGAGCAGTTTCTCCAACTGCTGGCAGAAGGGTGGTGAGAGGCGACTGAAGAAAGCAGGATTTGATATTACATTGATGGTCCCTAGAAGGAGGAGGCCACAGGCCAAGGAATGTAGGAAACTGTGAGATTTCAGAGACTACCAACTGATAGCCATCAGGGAAATGAAGACCTCAATTCAGTAGCAGGATTTAAATATTGGCTTCCACATATTAAAGAGTACATTAAAAAGCTCCACTTCTTCCTGTATCATTATAATTCTACATATTCACTTATCACCTGAAATAACTTGTAAAATTAAAGCTTAGACATCTTTTCAATGTTAAGCCATAAAATGTACATGTCATTGCCATTAATAAGTTACTAAGTAAACCATTATCATTTTGTGGTAATCAAAGATGATTTAGCCTTCAGTTTAGGGAAAAAGTATTATAAAACTTCATTAGGTAATTACTGAATGCACCTGTCTTTTCTGATTTTGTAACTTTTGTGGTAGCATTTGAACTTTGTAAATTACTGTAATTCATTTTCTCATTTGAAAACATTCATTTGTGTTAATTTTATATTTGTAGTTTTGCATTCTTTTTCTCAAAGGCAGAGGTATGAAAGGAAGCAAATGAAGATCAGGTTCTGTAAACCCACCTTCTGCCTAGAGGTCTCCAGCTGTTGCTAGTCTTGAGATACTAGACAATTTCTATTAGCCCTCCAAAATCTTCCCTACAATTTGGACTTTACACTTTGTTAAGTTCTTCTCTCACTGGCCCATGGAGTGCTGCAGCTCCAGCCACAGGGACCCCAAGTCTGTGACTTTGACTGGCCTCGAACAATGCTATGACGGTCCAGGTCCAGGGGAGGATGGAGGACTGTTCTAGTTACCAGAGGTGTCTGAGCCAGGGAGAGGACAAAGGACCCTGAGTTGGGCTGCAGCAGGACTGGCTTTCATGTACGGATGAGTCATATGTACAGCAAAACTGGCCACTTCAGGATTCTACACCCAGCATCCAACACTCAACAAATTTGGCTAAATATTGTTTCTTCAACTGTTTTTTCTGATAGTCCGTGTAGCTTTAAATTTTGTTCTTGTGGGTGGAGACAGTAACCATCAATAGATTGTAAGGCTTCTTTCTGCTAAGTTGTTGGACATTTGGAGTCTCACTAGAAAAACTAAGATAACATTATTCTTTTTGTATGTGCATACACATGATATCTATCTACCATATCTATTTCTAACTCCATTTCCATCTCCTAGTAGACACAACGCAGGACCAGGGTGGGCCACAGGGATACCTTTCCCCCAAGGAAGGCTGACACTTTGAGAAACTATACAAAGAGCTAGAAGGGATGCTTAATCCTTAAGACTGTTGGTTAAAGGACCTATGTCCTGTGGTGAAACTATCATCCCTCAGTTGTTTTCTGAAAAATAACTTAATAATTAACTCATATTCAGTACACAAAACATAAAAAACAGACAAGATAAAAATAATAAATGTAATCATCAGCCTTTTTACTACCTGCTTTTTAAATACTCTTCTGTATATGTGTACATTTTAGATGTCATAGACTTAGAGGTTTTTGTAATCTTTCTTACTTAACAATAAATAGTGATTTCATTCCCATCACAAATCTTTCTCTCCACTTGCTATGAACAAACTTTTTATTGTTTATAGTGCTGTAGAATGCATGGCCATTTAAGAAATACAAAAATAGATCAGCAAAAAAGAAAAAGGAAAAGTGAAAGAGAAAGAGAAAAAGCTCATCAACAGCTCTCATTATTGTTATTAATAATGGTAGCTGAGAACATTTTGATGCAACATAATTCCAAGTGGCAACATTCTATTGCATAATATGGATATATTGGGATCTAGTGAGCAAAGACATTCAGTAGATATCAAGTTGTTTTTAGTCAGGTTGTTTTGGATTTTTAACACAATCTGGAAAAAAAGAAAAAAGTGCATTTCTGACTATTTGCTTAATGTGAAATCCATTTTTAATGCTGTGCATGTTTTAATGCTATAAAAGTCTAAAATGATAAATAGCAATTAATTAGCCAAGTGCCCAGGGCTTTGCAAACTTTAAGAACAAACTCCCCGGGGCAGCTATATTATCTGTCGACTTGCTGAGAGAGCCCTGGAGCCAAAAGCCAGAGATATTCAAAGAACATAATACAGCATATCGTAAAGTCTAATTACATCTAACCTATTACCAAATGTGTAGCTGACATTCCAAAGTGTTTTGTTAGCATATTTGGAATGTGTATTTAGAGGAAAAATGTCATGTTTCTGTACAACTTCTCTTCTCTTTTGGCTTGTCCAATGTTTGCTGTCTTTCACTATCTAGTTCAATGGTTCATAATAATTTGGGGATAGAGGTTATAGAACGTTTAGGGAAGACCCTGGGGACACTTGCTCCAAACACAAATGCACTTACATTTATTGTTTCCAAGCTCAGAGTCGCCCAGGTTGTGTGTCCCTTTACTAATCACTAGGATCAAGGAAGCCCTGCCCTTCACTAGGATGGATATCCACTACTCTCCCTGTGTGTCTCTAGGTCTTTTTTGAAATTTTTCTTTCTTGTTTTGGTTGCTGTTTTTTTTAACCTCTTCACTGGACTTCTCCAGCAGTCTCTTCTTGTGAGTTAAAAACATTTTAAAATATTTCTGCCATACTCTTTGGTCTACTAGGACCCAGGCAAGGACATAGCTTTCTTTTCATCTGCAAGAGCTGGGATCAGACTGTAGAATTAACAAAAGTTGATGGAAAGTTAGGAGTAGGAGAATAGCTACAGAGATGGGGAAGAAGCGAAACGGAATATGAGAAATAGTGGGTGTAAACTCTAGTTACTGGGATCCCCACAGAGGGGGATCACTCTATTCTAGCAGCCCATTGTTTGGAGCCTCTAAACAGAGCTTCTCTTTTCTGCTTCTAGACTCCACTGTTTCTCTCTTGCTGGGGAAGGGTGGAAAGTGAGTTAGAAATCAAAGCATACAGCACTCAGTGAAAATAAACTTTACAAAGAAGCAATAATGAGCAATAATAACATGTCTACATTGCTCTTAATTTTCAGAACACATGGCCTGAAGCATTTGGAATCCGTCATGTTTCTCTGTTTTCTGAGAACAGTGAGTAGGTACTGCTTTAAATATCTGTAACTTAGTGACTCACCAGACTGATCTCTGAAAACAAAGGCCAGGCCTGAAAGAAGAACAAATTCCGTCTTCAACACAGAATGCAAAAAAGAGTTTTGATATTCTTTACCATTCCACCATTTTTATAAATTCAATGATAAATCATAGTTCACCTCTAAAAGCTACAATGAGCTGATGACAGATTTAAATACTAATTTGTTTTAATTACACAATCACAACATCAAGAGGATTATGTTAGAATGTTCTGGACTTGTACTATCCCCACCCCCAGATAATTTCTCCATCTCAATCTCTTATTTATTGTTTCTCTCTGACCTGTACTGATATCTCTTTCTTCTGAAACATTCCCACTTGGTTATGATCACTTGCTGGGGATGTGTTACTAGGAATTATTTTATTTCACAAATATTGGTCTGATTTTTCTTTGATTGGGAACTATTTGGAGATAGATATCTTGTTTCTTTTAAATTTAGCAAGGCCAAGCATATCCAATAAATGTTGTCATGTGTTTCCTTACTACAAAGATGCTATCGATTATGAGGCTGTAACATTGATTTAATAAAAGCTCTTTAGGAAACAAAAAGCTCACTACTTTCAGTATACATATTGATTGGTAACCTCACCTCAAATTTAGAAATTTTTTTATTTCAGAGTGGAGGGAATAAAGAATCTCATCTGAAATAGAGGAAAAATGCCGTGTTGAAATATTAACTCTTAAGCCTCTGATGATCTATACAGTCAACTATTTCAGCCTTTCACCAAAAGCAAAAATCGTCCCAGAGCACATGTGTTTAAGTGTAGTATCAGTGTGTTAATTCTGAGGTGCATCAACTTAAAATTATGAGCAACATGGTGCTCGGAGCATGTGCAGAGATTTTTCTTTGGAAAGTACCAAGATGTTGTGTTAGCTTCTTAAAGCCATTAATGACCCTGACATTCTTAAAAACAGCTAATGTAGAGGAACTATATGGGTAATCATTCCTTCTTAGGATATCTGAGAGGAAAGTTCCTCAAATTTTATTTTTTAAAACTGTTTAGAAAGCCTTTGCTGACTTGACCTAAAAATTTCTGACCTGTGTTTTTTTGGTACTGTTCTATAACATCAATGTTTTGACTTTTTACAAGTCATGACAGACACTGATGACAGACATTGATTCATTAGTAGTTTGATGGATATGTGTTGGCTTACTACCATTGTAAGAAAGACTAATGTGAAGACTGGGAAATTTGATTTTTTTCTTCTCCAGTGAATTTAGGTTGTTATTGTTCTTCTGGTCTAATTCAAGTTGTGAGCAATTTAGGAAGTCAGCTAATTTGGTGAAGGAATGTCATGTAGTTAATGCTTCATGAAAGTTAAGTAAGATAATTGATTAAATAACTGAATGATAGAGGATAGCTGAAGTTCATGGAATTTGCATTAATGAATAAAGTGATTATATAAAGTGGATCATGAGTAGCTTAAAGCATATGAATCTAAGATCCTGGGATATATATTTTCTGGTGGATAATGTCAATATTATTATAATCCTAATTTCAGTGTAAGCAGTTCTTTCTTTTTTTCTGTACTTAGGACAGGGTCTACAGAGTCTCACTACGTAGATTGGACTCTTAGTGGTTCTCTTGTTTTCAGCCTCCCAAGTGCTGGGATTACAGGCATGCACCACCACACCCAGTCTCAACTGCAGTCTCAGGGTGCCCCATGGGCGGGGCTGGCACTACATGCTGGGGCTCGAACCCCGGCCGCTCTGCCTAAGCAGGTGCTTTAGTCCACTGAGCTATTAGGCCGCTTAGTTTGCTGTTTCTGAAGACAAATTTATTCAATCCTTCATCCTCAAAATTATTCCATTCAGCTACCCAATAAACAATTACTATGCTACACATCTTAGATAAAAACTATTATGGTGAAATATGCTAAGTACTGTGAAAATACACAGGAGAAGAGAATCTCATCCCATTATTTATCACCAAAATCATTAGGTCCACAGTAATTTCCATGGAAGGGATAGCAGTTATTAACCTTAACTTCTGTTTCATCAATGAAAGACCCAGAAAAATACATAACGAGAAAAAGTAAACAAGTGAAATCTCCATGCAGTAGATTCATGGCCCCTAAAATAGAAGACGGGAAATCAGTCCAGGAGTGTGTGCTCAAGCAAGCGATTAGGCTAGGGCTCTTGCACAGTTCTTCTCCTGAACTGACATGGGGTGTCAGCCCTGCCTAGGACACCGAGGCCTGTGCCGACACACATACCCCGGCACACATTTCTCCTTTCTTCCGCGCTGCTGACGAGGAAGACCTAAGGAGGCAGCATTTTCAGCCACATCAGGAGGACACCAATCAGGGAGTCGGGCCAGCCCTGGCTCTGGCGAGCCGTGGTGCTGAGCGGGGTGCAGACTCTGAGTCTGCCAAGACGTCCATGGGCACTGCAGGGGCTACCCGCAGTCTTTCCCTTTGAATTTCTCAGATGGAGGACGTATTTCTCACACAACAAACTGTAAACACTGCAGCTTTCTGGGAGAGGATCTATTTATTTTTTCTTCTTTTGAAATGCTGCCTCAAAACTAGAGGATGGCAGGTCTGACTCCTGAAAGGTAGTGCAACTTTCAGCAGGCCCTGGAACTCTCAGACAGATATGCCTGTGACCAGATTGAGACCCCACTGTGTAGCCAAGGCATATCAAACAGTGCAATTTACACTGTACATTGCTTCCAAGTGCTTGATAGAAATTCTCCAATTTCTATTTATTTTTTCATGTTAGTATTCATTTTTATTCTTTGACAAATACATTCACATCTACTACATGTCTTGTTCTCCTAGTTGCTATCTCATTATTATTACTTTATTTTATTTTTCAAGTCCACTGTTTTTTTTAAATAGGCCACATCCATAATAATTTATTCACAAAATACATTTGTTGAAGTATTAATTTTTTTTTCTTTTCATGATACAGGGATTTTTTTTCTTTTTTTTCCCATTCCAATTTCTATTTAAAAGAAAAGCTTCCTACCTTCCTTCCCTGCTTCTTTCCTTCCTTGCTTCGATTCCGCCACCTTGGCATATAATAAGCCACCCACTTGGCTATACATTGTGAAGAAAGAGCAAGAAAAGCTCACGAATTTATTATAGAACTTTTAACACCATGGAAACCCCATGAGGACATTGATTGGCACCAAGGTAACTGCTTCTTGCTGTAGCTGCTAATTGATGCTATTACTTTAAAAGGTGAGTGCAGGCAGCCAAGCGAGTCAAAGCAGGAGAGTGGCAGATAGTGATGGGTAGTTTAAAAACTTCTCAGAAGTTGCATCTGTGGGGCGATGAGAGGACAGGCACAAAGCAAGAGAGGTCCTAAGGGCTCTGCTCTGCTACTCCAGGGCCACTAGGAAGAGGGGCAGAAAACAGCGGGTAGACAGAGAGAGAAAATGAACCCATGCCATCTGCAGAGGTTGTTAACTTTGTCACATATCTTGGTGTAAATTCTGCACAAGCATCAGCAGCAAAGAATGAATAAGATCACTCATTCATTCATTCACCAAGTATTCATATAACCTGCTGTGTGCCGGGTAGTGTGCTGAGTGTAAGCTATTTAGCAGTGAGCAAAGAACCTCTGACTCTCCTGGAGTTTAGGAAAAGAGCTCATGGCTTTTTGTTACTATTCTTCTTCTTCACACTGTCCTCTGTGATAGGCCACATGGGGTTATAAGCAGTTAGGTTCGAAAGATTTGGTGAAAGTGCATGTGCTGTGGTGTCACAGTTCTTTGCATGATTCTGTTTGCCACCGAGTTGCCTGCTAGATGCTTGCAGTGTTTGGGAGCTCATCCCAGGAAGCATCTGGGGAGGTGAGACAGGGACGTCGGCCAGGGAGGGGGTGGGAGTGAGTGAGCCCAGGGTGGGTGGCCAGGCTCGGTTGTGCTGAGGACCCAAGGGGACACTGTGCAGACCCAGCTGAGGACTGACCTACAGGGTACAGAGAAGCCGAGGTGCCCATGCAGCAGCTCCGAGCCCTCCTGTCTGGGCCTCTCCCTTCTGGGCAATTTACCTGGGCTCCAGCTTCCTCATCAGCAGGGGCTCTGTCTGGGGGCTACATGGTGACAGCTGGAATCCTGCGGGCAGCACCGTGTCTACCAAGGTGTGTAGGCCCATTTTCTAGGAAAGGAAACTGGGCCTATTTAGCAGACATTAGTATTCAGATGAAAATCAGTTTTTAATTTTTTTAAAAGAAAATACAAAATAATAAAAAGATTAGAAATGATACAGAATTTTGCTAAACAAAATTATACAAATATCAGCAGTACTTGTGTTGCATAATGTTGTCTTCAAATTAGGTGTTTAGATGACCAAATATATGCATACAAAATTGGGGAAAAAGTAATAAGAAATTAAGAAGAGAAAAAATAATTCTGAAATGAGGAGAAAGATATATCTATGTATGTATGCACGATGGCTTGGTTAATTGTACTGTTGATTTCTGCTGGTCTATGGAAAGGAGCAGTGAACGCTTGAACCAGTTTTTTATATTGTGTCCCTGCCCTAAATCAGGACCTGATCTCTGAAACCTGCCTCTTGTCTCCGCCAGCTCCAGGTGAGAAAGGCTGATGTGAATCTGTGAATATCACCAGAGCAGGGTCTCTGAAAGTCACTGAAGGCAGGTTGGGTTTCTGAGCTGAACTGTAGGGTGACCTCAGAGGGTCCCCTCAGGCTTTCAGCACAAGCCCTTTTCTTCTGTTCCTTTTGTAACAGCAGACCAAGACCTTGAGCCCTTGGTTGGTAGGAACAAGGCTGGGATAAGAGAACAGGCAAGTTTCCTCTTCACCCTGAAAGCTAATGCAGTTTAATTGGGAGCACATGTTGTGTCTGGGAGCCCCGAGCCTACGTCGGGTGTGGGTCACTCACTCCCATAAGCTTCACCTCAGGAACAAGACTCCATTTCCTGTTTATGGTAAGAAGCCTTCACCTACCTGTCAGGAATGCTATTCAGATTGCCATGTGTTTAAGCGGGGATCTTGCCGAGCCCTCACTTGGGTCCCCTGGCCAGCACAGCCCCAGAAGCAGCTCCTGTGCTGACCCTTACTGCGTGCGCGTTAGCCTATCCCTGGGGTGGGGCAGCTCAGAACTAAGGGAAGGCAGCTCTTCCCTCTCACTAGCCCCTGCCTCTTATTTGCAAAAGGCAGCCTCTTAGGTCATTGCCTTACCCCCATTTCTGGCTGTATCACGAGCTGCACCTGGAAGTTCCTCGCGAAGCAAAACCACGGTGCGAACAGCGGTGCGGGATAGAACAGGGCGCGTAAATCCCTGGGGTTCTCACCCGCTAGCAGGCTGTGAAGTCTGGTGGTGTCAGAGATGAGGCCATGCTGGGTGTGGCCAGGGCTTCGGGACAATGAGAACAACACGTGCTGCGTCTGGGAAGGCTCTCAGGCGTGATAAAATGGCGAGATTGACATCTGCGGAGGCGGGTACCCAGGGTGGGGAAGGAATGAAAAACACCTTTGTGTGTGTGAACAATGAGGCAGGCAGTTGTTCTAAGTGATTTCAAAGCCCTGGATTTTATTTCTGTGGCTCGCTCTTTATGTTATTAGCTTTTTCCTTTGTTGTCCCAGGAATGTGTGCTCTTGTGTGGGTTGTAATTAGACAATATTTAATGAATAAAGTGAATCCAAATTGGCTAATTTCTCTCTGCGCTGCATCAACTGCCTCTCATGTGTGCATCCCTAACTCTCACGGTCATAGTACCATCCCTATCTATGGGTGAGGTATAAAGACATTAAAAGATACGGCTTACATTAGCACAATCTGAGATGCAAGAAAAGAACTAGGTTTAGATTTTTTTTTTTTCTTTCAGTTTGAGGATTGAACCCAGGGTTTTGAACATGCTAAACAAGCCCTCCACTACTGAGTTATACTCCTGTCCTGTCTTTAATTGTTTTTTATTTTATTTTTTTATTTTTAAGATAATGTCTCATTAAGTCACCTATGCCAGCCTCCAAGTTATCATTCTCCTGCAGAGTCCTGAGTAAATGGGATATAGGAAGATGGACTAAATTTTGGGCCTTCTGTTTTCTGTTCAGTTATTCTGTTCTCTTTTAGGCTTTAGATTTCTCTTTACTGTATGACCAAGGTAATGAGAAGTGTTTTGGATATTACTATCACGTTTCTGTGATCCTAATTGGAGCAGATCCAATGACCAACCGCATATATTCCTGGTTAATTTTGCTCTTAAATCAGTGATATGGGATATTAAATTCCACACGGATGGAATCTATGTTTTTGCCACCTGGGTGTCCCCCAAGACTGGAAGAATATCAACATATATTTAATTCACAGCATAATAAAATAGCTTAGGAATGGATGTAAAACAAGGCTAGAAGGTGTCCCCTGAGGCATAACTTGGCCGACCAAGGCTCCTGGGCCAAACCCAGCAGTTGCTTATGGAAATAAACATGTACTGAACTATGCTGATGCCCATTCTTAACTTCTCATGAGTGTCTGGTTTTGTTTGCATGCCAACACAGAAAGGAAAAGTTTGAAATGGAGATTACTCACTTAAAACCAAAACTCTTTGCAACTGACCCTTAGGAGAAAAAGCAGGCCTAACTCATGCCTAAGTCTGCTTGGAGAAGACCACGTTCAGATGAACAGAAAAGGATTTGGATTATAAGACTGGTATATTCTCTCTGAGCACTTCTGTAACTGCGGCATTCTAGGAAGCTGAGAGAGGAACGCTGCAAGTTTTAGTGAAGCCCAGGCAATTTAACTACTTGGAGAGACTGTCTCAAAAAATTTTATCTAAAAAGGTTGGCATATAGCTCTCCTTGTGAAGGCTTTGAGTTCAATCCTCAGTACCAAAATATAAAAATTCTTCCATTCCTCACTTCTCTCTAATCAAACCAAACACAGTCATCACAATGTCATATTAAATGGATAAGATTAAAACCAAATTAAATTCCTATCAATTGAGAGAAGATTAAATGCATTATGGAATGTAGTGCCCTACTAAAGACTTCTGCCTTGGAAATAAAATTTATAAGTAGAAAGAAATTAAAATGCAAAATTAAGCTTGACTCTTTTATGCCAAGTGGATGGTACATTTTTTTTTTAATTTTTAATTTTTAATTTTTTTGGTGGAACCAGGCGTTGAATTCAGGCCTTTTTGGTTGTCAGGCAAGCACTTATTCTACTGCGCACTCTCCCTGGCCCCTCATTTTGATGTCTTACCTGATGCCTAACTGCATTTTTTATTTTTCAGCAATGTTTAATAAATGTTTGATTTAAGAAACACTTAAAAGTATACAACCTTCCACCACATGAGCGAAGAGTGCAGAAAACCACAGAGTGGTGGCTGTGACAGGGCCACCGCAGGTTCTTTCCGCAAAGGTCTCCCTCCCCAGGAGGCTTCTCTCGGTCAGATTAGTGGGGCCTGTGCTCATCTAGGCCCTTTAGAGTGGGAGCCACATTTCCCCTTAAATCTGCAAATGCTTGAGTCAAACCAACTTCTCTTGTTTCCCTTTGCTCATCTGAGACAAGCTGATATTTTCCAAGGAACTTTAATACTCAGAACACAAAGGCAATAATTACAGAAAATACAAAAGGCATATTAGTTGTCATCTTTAAAATATAAGCTTTTGTTTCTCCCCAGGGCCGGGAGTTTCTGTGTGGAATGAGAAGCACATGGGGTCCCCTCTTGGGGCCTGTCCTTGTTTCCTGCGAGTGATCACCACTGCATTCCTGACATGGGAATCAGTCTTAGGCCAACTGATTGTGAAGGTTAAAATACCACTTGCCAAAGGGCCATTGGTCTAAAACTTTTTTACTTGGTCCTCCTCCAGATGAGGTTATGGTCCATCCGGAAGTAACAGGCAGGTTGAAACCCCTTACCCTTTGCTACCTGAGCAGTTCCTCACACCATACACACATTTGTGTGTCTGTATGCATGCACACCTAATTTGTTTTTCAGGTGAATATATCTTTCCTTTCATAGGCAAGGAAGTGGCCAAATTAGAGTCTGGCTATTACTGGATCATACGATGAGAGTTCACAGCACATCCTCATGTCGAAGACTGCACATGTGCAGTGATAGAATATTTTCAGTGCTCTCTAACTCCATGCAGATGCTAAACGTCCGGGAGGCATACAAATCTGTAACCTCTTAGTTTTGCCTTTGCCACTCTGTTGAATCTCTTTGTGAGACCAGTTCCATTTGCCTAAAGTATGTAGACAGACCTTGTAATGGGAGGATCCTCTCAGTGAAATAAGGAACCCGGGCTTTACATCTCCCTTGCAGTTAACAGCATAAAACTGACCCATGTTGACACTAACTGTGTCCTTCTCCTCTGTGCCTAAGAGAAGCTTGAGCAAAGGGACATTTGAGGTGTTTTCTACTGCTCTATCCCTTAGAGAGCATTTTAAATCCTATCTTATTCATAAAGGAAGTACAGTAAGTAGCTATTAAGTAATTGAATTAGGGTATTTTAGTCACTATAGAAATTACTAGCAATATCAATCTAGGACCAATGGGAGGAAGTTTCTAGAACACCAACTCATACTCTGTCTAACAAAAAAGAGGTCTATCAGTCCACACTGCATAATGTGGCTATGAACTGTTTTAGAAAATAACACTGAGTGCATTCTAGTCAAGATGAAAGACTGCTTTGGGGGTCTGTCACAATAAGGATTCAAGAAGAGGTGGATTGAAATAGATTTCCTCTAAAATTCCTCTAAATTTATCTTCCTGATACCTCTAAGTTCAGATGGAAGCAAGAAATCTCACTGGGATGTTTTATTTTATTTTCTCTGAATGTCAACACCTAGGCTATCTGTATTATGCACAGACCAAGTTAGCTATTTTTCTTTTCCCTACCTGGTCCTTCTCTCTTGATTATGGCTGTTAAGGTACATATATTGAGTATTACAGGATCTAAGAAGTATTAGCTGCCACTGAAGAATAACTGATACTTCTTGAAAATCCCCGAAAGACAAATGTTTTATGTGAGGATAATTTGACTTTGAGCTAATACTTTTGCTAATTTTCTCTGTTTTTCCCCTACCATGCTGGGCCCCTGAGAGGGGGCTTTGGCTTTTGAGAATTGTCTTCTTTCACCGCTGAACCTACCTGAGTTACTGAAATCCCATTTGCAGTTTCCAAATTATTTTTCTCTGAACCCAATTTGTACAGTGACAGATGGGGGACTCCAAAAGGGAACGTTTCCATTCATATCCAGCAAATCAACTTTATGGGAAGAAAGCTAGAAGCAAAGTCCACGTCATACAGAGAAATTTAACTTCTGGAAATGTGCATCGTTCATTTTAGAACTGTTTCCCTAGATCTAGAATAAGTTACTCTGGGCTCAGAGTAACTTTGTCTCGCTCTTGTCTGGCATTCAAGTTGACCGTTAATGAACCACAGTGAATTGGCGTCTTTATTAAGCAAGGCTCCAAATCTGCTTCACATTTTCTTCTGGTCTCCCTCTTTTGATTGTTTTTACCATCAGTGTCCCAAACACTGTTGGGTAAGGACACAAGTAATTTGAAGAGATTAAATGCTCAATTTCAGAATTCTTACCTACCTCCTCTCTCCACCCACCTCCCTCAGCCCTGTATCACATCTACAGCAGGATTTTGATTCCAAACTATTGCATATACAGAGTTTTTAATTTAAGTGATTAGTTATCTGTTTAATTTCCTTATTTATTAGCCTATCTTGTTTATGTTTCTGTTGTTTTGTAAATCCAGCCTGGTGTTTTGTCTATCTGGTATGAATGAGGACGCATAGTACTATAAGTCTGTAAGCATTCTATAGAAAACCCACTCCTGAGAACACAGCACAGCTGTTAAGAAGTGGATACTGGAGACCAGAGAGGCTACGTGATTTGCACATAATCATAGAGAACATTGCTGATAATAATAATTACAAACTTTATTGTATACTCGGGATTCTCCAAGTACTCTTCTATATGCTTTTTCAGTTGTCTGCTCATTTAATTCAATCAGCCATGTCATCAGGATTTTGCTATCATTAGTAACATGTGAAAACAATGATACACAGAAACATTAAATGTGTTCCATATGGTTACAAAGATGCAGACAAGATTTGAACTCAGGCATAAGGATTCCCAAACTTTGCTCTTACACATTATGCAGCTTTTTCAGTCAGAAATATATGGATTTATTTTGTGCATAGGCTATAAACGTCTGCGTATACACAGAATGAGAGGAGTACACACAGAGACATATCTTACATGTATATTGTCCTCTTTCATTTGCAAAACTCTGCCTCTAAACTGGGAAAGAATGACTAACAGCTCCTTCTGCTCAGCTGATTACCATAATACAAATTCCTACAAATGGAAAGCCATTGCCCTTGCTAATCTTAACATCCCCACATCAGTAGCTATTTCAAGAAAAAGCAATTCCCATCTGTTAGAGACACATATTCGGAGACAGCACGTATCTTCTTCTCCTAGTACCATCCCCTTGCAGCACAGTGGTGAGAATAGCATGGCTTTCTCCTTGAGTTCTGGAAAGCTCTCTCTAAGCTGAAACACGTGAGGGGACTCAGTGATTGCTTAGTTGTAATCTGTAAGGAAATGGCAGTAGCCTTTGTTGCTCTTTCTAAATCCACTTCAATGATCTGATGTACAGAATAGTCAAATGTTCTGTTGTATGCATTCTTATAATGTGATGAATGTGTTCCCTTTTTTCTGTGCTTAACATGTTTTTCCTTTGGGCAAGTGTTATACCCTACCTGGTGGAGTTGTCATTCATACAGTCCTCTCTTGCCTGTGACAAGGATAATGACTCTGGATCAAGATGGCTCGTGAGCCCTTCCTACTTGCTCAGGTACCGAAAGCGTTTCAAGGATGGTGTGTGATTAAAAGACAGAATTTCCCTGGAGGTTTGCATGTCTCTTTGAAGGAAAGGATCTGTCCTGTCTCGTGCATTTCTGGGTATGAGGAAAGTACAAGCCAAAAAGAGTGAGAGTCTTCACTGTAATGTGGAATGAATCTGCCTGAGAATTAAGCCAAAAACAAAACACAACAAAACCATCCAGACAAACGAAAATAAAACCAAGACAGACTCAAAAAAGGGAAAGAAGAGAAAACTTAAACTCTTGAATCAGGCCCTACCTGAAACTAGGGATAATTTTGCCTTTTCAAATATGCATACTTAAGTAGAAGCAAAATTTCTGTCCCGTGTAACCAGGAATCTGCTAGGATATGAGAATTAGAATAAATCTTTTTTTTTTTTTTTTTTTTTTTTTTTTGGCAGAACCGGGGATTGAACTCAGATCCTTGCACTTGCCAGGCAAGTGCTTATTCTACTGAGCCATCTCCCCGGCCCCTAGAATAAGTCTTAGTGTTGCAATCTCTCACCTCATAAGTAAGTGCTATAGTATATCACTGAAGTTGATACACACAGCAGTAGCAAGAGCACCCCAGGGGAAGGTCAGGTAGGGGGTGGCTCAGCCCTGCTCCCCTGAAGTGTCAGTGCTTATTTAGACTTCTTCATGATGTGGGGGTGGAGAGTCACTGGTTTTCAGCCCTCTGATCACAGTGCCTAATGGTAAAATTAGTCAAAACATACAAAACCCCTCTCCTGCTGAGAGCTGTTGCTCTCATGATGGAGACTCTACTATTCCTGAGGAATCCTGGGAAACTCTGACTTTCTGGGAAACTGAAGCCCCTGAAATTTTTAGACCTTTTATGGTATAAACAGCTGCCGAATCTGCATATTTATATGTTTTCCATTAAAATATTGATAGCCCTGATAAAAAGAGGAGATATAAATTTGGATTAGATGGTTTTAAGTACAATTTCTTGCCAATATTAATATGGTTTGCCTAAAATTGAATTTTAGTTTTCAAAGAAGTTACAAATGTAAGTCCCATGATAAGTCCCATTGATTCAGTTTGGAGATGCTTAAGGAAAGGCCTTAACAGCTGTCTCATTGCCTTTGATTCTATTTCTCATGAGAACCAGTGTGATGATCTGACGTATGTCCTGTGACACCAATTAACCATATATATATATATATATATACATTCATATCAATGCCTTACATCTCAATGCTTTGTTAGTGTTTTAACATGTGTTTATTCATGGATTCAGTTATTGCTTATCATCACTGGGGAATGCGGTAGGCACTGCGTATACTGAGAGAACACAGCACATAAAGCCGTCATGGCCCTTGTAGCCTAATGATGCCTAAGTGGCAGACGAGTTGATCCTTTCTCTCCCTAGGAATCTTGAATAGCATTCCTATAACAGAAGACAGGTTATCAAGAGCAAAGCAAAGAAAGAAAGGAAGGAAGGAAGGAAGGAAGGAAGGACTGTGTTAAAGTTTTAGATGACATAGGAGCCTTCAGAAACAAAGACCCAAAGAAAACTGTTTTCATGCTTAGATTGTATGAAGAATTCACAGCCATGTAGAAATGCAGTTGGGTAAGAAAGTGACCCCATGGCAACAGACCAAGAAGGGGAGCCCAGCAAGGCCTATTTTTTGAGAGTTTTTTCCCACCTATTTGCGTAGACTTCTTTCCTCCGTGATTGGAAGCAGGCCTGCCTAGAATGAGGGTCCCTGAAGTCACTAGCTGGATCAGGCGAGGTGCATCAGAGCTGCCCCTGCAGCCAGCTCTCACACGGTGAGGCAGGGGTGTTTAAGGAAATAAAAGGGTAAGGCCAAAGTGCACAACTGGGGTAGTATAGCCCTGAGCCTGGAACACTAGGGTTGCCATACACTTAGCTGAGTCAGGCCTAAAAAAAAGAGCAGTCTTTTTTTTTTTCTTCAGAGAGAAGATAAAAGTCAAATTTTAGGTGTGTTCAAGTTGGATATGCTAATTGGATATTATTGATAATTGTGTCATATTTCATAATGTGAACATAGCACAATTAAGCATTCCATTGCTACTCATAATTAGCTACTGATAACCAGCTACTGTTCATACAGATTTTTTCCAGTATATGAATCCTTGCGATGGTTTCAAGGCCAAATTCTTACTCAGCTTTCAAGTTAAAAGCCACCTGTTCCTCAGAAGGAACTTTTCTCCACCATCCATTCTGAGTTGTAAGTTACGGCGCTACCCCAGTTAGAGGCTCTCCATAGCATTTATCTTTGCCTGGTACTTTTCCTTATATATTTATTACCTACCTCTCTCCCTTAGAATTTAAACATTGCAAAAATGAGGAGCTTGTCTGGCCTTTGTAGGTAGATAAGAGGTGGTCAGTAAATATTAAAACTATTAAAAAGGGTATATGTCTGTCTTTATACACAATGGTTTTGTTTATATAGGATACATTTCCCAAAAGTGGTATTTCCATATCAAGATGCATTTTTAATTATGTTGATATTGGCTGATTAATTTCCCAAGTGATTAAAGGAATGCATTCTCTCATTTTCAGTGTGTGAAAGTAGTGATTTTCCTCTATCTGTTGAAGTACTTGGTATTTTATACTTTGGAATTTTCATTTCTAAACTACTTTTTAAAATTGTTAATCTCTGCTTCTAATAGCTCCAGCTATCCTAAACACTGCATGTACAGTTAATAATGAACTTATACGTAAGGCAGTGAACAATTTATTTTGGTACCTTTGAGGCTGTCTTAAAGCCTGTAGTCACTTTCAACTTCTGAGGCTCTTTGATGTTCTGATTATAAGCAGTTTATCAAGGATAGATTTACTAGCTTATTTCTAGATCCATTAACTTATTTTTTCTTATAGTGCCTGAAAACGTGAAACACCTAAGAGCATAAGACTTTCCCATTAAAATACATGATGGGTATTCTTCAGATTTACAAGATGAAGTTCTGTAAATCCACATTTTGAAAAGGGTGCCTGTTGAATTATTCTAGTAGAAGGGTGTGAGTGATGGTACAATTAGTGCACTAAATGTTGGATAGTTCTTGAAAATAATTTACCTCTAAATAAAAACTATGGGTTGTGCAACCTTCACGCTACATGTGAGTTCATCTCCATTTAGGAGAGGTGGACACTGGTTTTCCCTTCTTCAAAAAGTCTTTTTAAAAATGTGTTCACGTCATTTGCCCACATCGATGTTTTCACTGATTTCTTGATTGGCTTTGGTTGTCACTGCCTGATTTGAAGCTTTTGTTTTCATCCATCTGGTATATCTTTTTCCTACTCCAGTAAGTGAGAATACCAAGTCTGGTGTCCTGAATCACTCCTTGGTTCTGCTTTGGATATTAGCCTATGTTATTGTCCCAATTTCTCCAACATAACATGGGTGACACTGCTGGGTTAAGGCCCCAGCTTCCCAAATCCAACTATCTGGTTAGAAGAAAAAAGTTAGAAAAATATTTTCTCTCTGACAAATCAGATCAACGAGAGAAGCATTTGCTGAACTTCTGCAGGCCAGTCACTGTGAAAGGTTCCCCACCAATTTCTCATTCAGATTTCAAATTTCATGACCTCTCCAGGCAGCCAGACCTGACCTGCACTTACTTGATGGTAAACCTAAGCTGAACTGACTTGAGGAAACTTACAGTCTTTATTTATTCCACTTAAAAGGAGTAGTCATACATTTCTCTGCAGAGTGCATGATTATGGGGTGTCACCAGACCTCACTCTAGGTGACCAGTAATACAAGATTTATGTGCCATATTACTTTCCAAATTCCAGAATAATTGGGATTCTGAAACTCAGGAGTTTGGAACAAAATCTTGTAGACCTGTGAATGAATTTGTGGAATACTGATACTTAACCAAATACAATAATATCTCATAGGTATAAAAGCTGTTCACAAAATGTTTAATGCACATGGCATATTGATGAGGGAGGTAGATGGAGTTGAAAAGTGCTAAAGTGTTTTGGCTGAGGAGGAAAACAGAAATCAAGAATATTTTCTGGATTCTACAAGTGAATAGAAAATAAATGTGTAGCTGCATATCATGGGACACACTTATGAGTCCAGTTGCTGAGGAGGCTGAGGAAGGAGGATCATGCATTTGAGGTCATCCAGGGTAACATAGTGAGACCCTGTATTAAAAAAGAAGAATTAGTAAAAAAGACCATGAAGTCAGATTTTCCCCAAAACTCAAAAGACCCATATATGTACATATGTAAATGTATAGTGCAGTTCAAAACAGAAGGATAAGATATTCCATGTGACAATACACCAAAGAAATGTTATATGACTACGTGAATAATAGAAATAATAGGGGCCAGGGAGATGGCTCAGGGGAATAAGCGCTTTCCTGGCAAGCGCAAGGGCCTGAGTTCAATCCCCAGTTCTGCAAAAAAAAAAAAAAAAAAAAAAATAGACCTGAGGGTAAAAAGCTTTACTAGAGATAAACTAAAAGGTTTAAAGTGCTAGGAAAGCATAGAAAATCTAAATCTCTAAATTGTAGAAACAATATCACTAAGTAAGTCGATTTTGTGTACATGCAAGTTCAAAAACTGCAGGACACATATTCTTTCTAAGTGCATGAAGGATATTTATAAGTATTGGCCATACTGTATCATGAAGTAAGTTTGAATACATTTCAGATATTTATAATTATAGAGAATATTTTCTGTGACCTTTAATGAAATTATTCAAGTTAAATTATTATACAATAACATATGCATTTATACAAAAGAAATGTGTTCTTACGTAGAATGTAGGTTAAAGAAAAGATCATAATGAGTATTGGAATATATTTTAACCAAATAACATGGAAAATACTACACATAAAAATTGTGGGATACAAGGTTGGCAAGGTAGCTCAGAGAATTAAAGCACCTGCTCAGGCAGATGCAGGGACTGGGTTCAGGGACCCTTCCTTTCAATGAACCAATAGAAATTAGTACAATTAGTACAATTGTCTTAGTTGTCATATATATATATATATATATATATATATATATATATATATATATATCTGATATATATATACCCATATGCATACACATCTTTTTTCTCCATCCTTCTTTTGTCTTTTCCTCCCTCCTAATTGTTTTTGCAAATAGTTTCTTTCCCTTTCACTGTGTCTATTGTACCTTTCAGATCTTATTTACTCTTTCAGTTCCTTACACAAAAGAGACATTACAATGTTTGCACATGTGATTCTGATTTACTTCAGTTATGAGTGTGGTCTCTAGTGTGTTACATATTAACTATCTGTTACTCTCTCTTTCCCCTTCTTTCTCCTCCTCCTCTGCCTTCTCCTCCTCCCTCCTCCCCACCCTCCTCCATCCTCCTCCTGCTCCTCCTCCTCCTGCTCCTCCTCCTCCTCCTCCTCCTCCTTCTTCTGTCACCCATGCTAAGTATTTCATTATGAGACCTACAGTTAAATTTGAACAAGGAGGACCAACACAAGGCTGCCTGAGCTCAAAGGAGACATTGCAGTGAGCATCCACCCACACAACAGGAGTTCCCCTCATTAGTGTAATGATCAAGCATGGAGCTTATCTGTTTTGGGGAAGAAGGAAAATCAAGCTATAATGGATGTCTTTGGTTGAATAATTTAACACCTGGACAGTATTGTGCTCTTCATATGTATCCTTCATGGTGTGTCATAAATACATCGTACCTTTATGTATCTCATGAGCATTTGGGACCTCATGTGCTTTGGGAATATTAAGTATCTATTTTGTCTTTGCATAAATCACTTTGTTGTTCCTGAGAACTGTATGTGACATACACAGCTCAAAGGAAAAAAGGCTTATTTTTAGATCACAGTTTCAGCCAGGTTGGGTGGCTCCCAGGCAGAGATAGGACGATAGAGAAGCATGGGAAAGGGATGCTTTCACCCCTTAGCAGCCGATAAAGAAACAGAGAAGAGTCTGAGAGACAGCAATCAGGGACCAGCCCCAGCCCTCAATTTTCTATCAATTTCCTCATTGCCTCTCAAGCTTGTAAAACTGACAATGGTGACATCAATGGTTAATTGGTAATCAATTAACCATTGAAATCTTCCATCTTTTCCTATTTAACACACACTTGGTATATCTCATAAGTCAGTTCTTCACAGTCACTCATTTTTAAACTCATTTTTTGTCTTTCTTATTTCCTAAAGCATAACTGGATGTTCTTGCATAATGTGGTTAAAGACACTATACCAGTGCAGGACATAGGACATAGAAATTCATCCTTACTTGCTTCAGGAGAGAAGGAAGGAAATTGTCATCAAACATGTAAATTAATTAGAAATTGATTCATGATGAATTCAAATTTATAAAATGGTATATTTATATTGTAAGAAATAAATGATTGAAAGCTATAATAGCACAGAAAAATCACAAAACTTGAATGTGAATGAAAGAAGTCAACCTTAGAGTGCATATATTAAGTTTGTATATATAATGAGTTCAAAAAGGAGTCAAATGAAATTATACAAAGTATTTGAGGATTTGTCTGCTGCAATGGTGACATAAGGAGTTCCACAGATCTGGGTCCTTGTGAAACAGCCACAATTGTTGAAAGTTATGTATGGGATAATTTAAAACACTGGGAGTTGGGCAGCGAATGAAAAATAGTGTTTGAGGAAAGTTATGTAATCTAGGGAAAGATAGATTACCTGTGATGCAGAGATCAGACACGTACCTCTTCACCTGACCTCTGTTCTGTGTGAGGCAGGCCAGAACACAGGACCTGAATTGCCGTTACCCTAGCTTACTTTCAGGGTGAGGTTTTCATGCCAAGAAAGGCAAGCTGAGGCCAGATGCTACTGTTCTCATCCATGCCCACTGCATGACTGTCTCTGACACACACAAGCTGTTATGCCTGCTCCCAGCTGTGAAACAGTGGCTCAGAGATTTGTTCAGGAGGAGACAAGCTATAAGAATAAAGAGCTTTGGAGTTCTTCCCAAAGGCACTGAGTTTGCTTGAAACAGGGTGAGGAACCCTAGGGATTCTTTCAGAAAACATGTATAGGAGGTATTCCCAGTAGGTCCAGAAAAAGTTAGATAGAATGGCAGACCAGCTGGTTTGCTTGAGAGAAACAACAAGACAGAAAGTCCTCTGGTATCCGGAGCAACCTCAAGCATGGACTTCAATACTCTATGCAAAGCATCGCATATTTAATAAAGACAAACTATAGATTAATTTATACCCTGAAGATCCTTTGAAAGGACAGTAATATGCTGGCAGCTAGTGGGACCTAACAGCTGGAAGTGATCCCTATAGTGATGAAGCTTTGAGACCATAGAAAGAAGTATTTCAAGAAAGCCCTGACAAGGTGACTGCCATTGAAGTAACTCTGCACGTGACCCAGGATTCACACTTTGAGGGGCAGCATCAGATGTTCCATGCTAAGGGGTCAATAGATTTCACTGAAATAGGCCATCCAAGTCACAGGGCAGTGAAGTGAGCAAATAGCGAAGAGCAGGAGCCAGAGCAGGGGAGAGATCAGTAACCAGGGTTGTTCCAAAGAAGATTACCTAAAACATCCAGTTCCTAGTGGAAAAAATATGGAACATGAAAAAAATGGAGAAAATGACATTCACGAGAAACATAAAAGGCAACAAAAATTGCCTCGAGAGGACCTGCTTATCCAATTAGCAGGCAGAACATTCAATGTAGTCTATTAGAAATCTGTTTGAGGAGCTACAGAAACTGTAATAAAAAATAATGGATGGTGATAGTGCTTCATTAAATAGAAAATATCAATTAAGTGATAGATATTATGTATTTACAAGGTCTTAAGTAGAAATTCTGGAACTATAAGTAAGATAACAGAAATGAAAAATTCATTAGAGGTGCTAAATAGTGGCTATAACATAATAGCAAAGAGAAATAAACAACAACAAATGTGAAGACAGATAATTAAAGATTATTCTTTATGAAAAGCAAGAGGAAAAGGAATAAACAAAAATGAGCAGCCTCAGCCCAGTGTGGGACTCCAATATGCACATTAACTAATGCGCAGCAGGGGTACCAGGGGAGAAGAGAGAGCACAGGGAGTGGGTAAGCATGCATTGATAATGGACAGCAACTTTTCATAGTTGATGAAAAATCTTGACAAAAGTTCAGTGAAGTCCAAGTAGAAATAAGCTGAAGGGATTCAAGATTAGACTCATCATATTAAAACTCTAAGAGGTCAAACAGAAAATCCTGGAAGCAGCAAGAGAACAAGAGCCCACCATGAAGGAAAAGACTCCTGTGAAATTAACAGCTTATTTTTCTTCAAAACAATAGGACCCAAGAGAAGTTGGATGTCAGGCAATGGGCTCCAGGAAAAAGCTGTCAACCCAAAATCTTAGAGCAAGCAAAAATATCTTTGATTAATAAAAATTCATCATGGGGCTTAAAATGGATAAAATATATTTCTGCAAAGTACAGCAATCAACAAATATCTTACAGGCATAAGAACAGGCATGTAGATCAAAATGTAAATTACAGAAATAAACATCACATCAGCAATCAAACAACCAAGATGCCAGCATAAGTCATAGTGGAAATAACAAATTTTTTAGAGTAGTCTTTTCAAAACTGTTATCAACTACTATCAAAATTCAGAATAGTGAAGTTAGACCTCTTTCTCCAACTATTACCCAAAAATTTACTATAATTATAATACTTTATGAAGCAGAGAAAAGATTTAATTTTCCTAATCTTAAGTTAGGCAAAGGCTTCTTAGGCAAGACACAAAAATAACAGCACAAAATATTGAAAATTAATTTTAATTTGTAAGAGGTTTTAAAAATATTTTCAGTGTTTATCAATAAGAAACTAAAGAGATACCCATAGCATGGAACTAGTGTTTTCAAATTAAATATCAGATAAGAGATTTCTACCCAGGAAAAGTGGCAAGTTCCTATGACTCAATAATCATAGACAAATAATCCAATTTATAAAATGAGCAAAAGACCTTGAAAAGCTGTTCTAGAGTTTTTTCATCCTTATCTGTTCATGTATATTTACACATCCACATATAGGACACACTCAAAGAGACATTCAACGTTAGTCATCAAATAATTACAAATCAGAACCATAATGATGTACCAGTGTACATACATTCAGATAAACTGTAATGGAAAAGAAATAATAAATGTTGGGATGTGGAAAATTGGAACCCTATGTTGTTGAAGAGAATGTGAAATGTTTTCTAAGTCACTTTGAGAATTACTCTAGCAAGTTCTCAAATGGTTAACTGTGAAAGAGCTGCATGAGCCAGCAATTCCAGCCCTATGTATAGCCCCCACGAGAAATGAGCATATACGGTATGTCCACAAAGTAGCTTGTACATGAATGTCCATATCAGAGTTATTCATTTATGCCAGTCAAAATGTGGGGCAAACTTGCAAGAGTCTCAGATATTGAATAGTGCAGTGTACTTATAATCAAAATGTTATTCAATAATAAAGCAGATGAAGTCATGATATATGGCAAAACTTAATGAAACTTGAAGCTATTTTATTAAGAAATCCAGGCACAGACACTACACATTTCATTCCACTCAGGTGGAGTGTCCAGAAGAAGCGAAGACACGGAAACTGAAAGTAGACACTCTTGTTGGGGGCTCGGATGTTTCAAGTCAGATGTGACCGCTGAAGAGTTCAGACTTCATTTTGGGGATGTATAAATTGTTTTAAAATTGTGGTTTTGGAGCTGGACATAATTCCTATAATCCCAGCACTCTGGGAGCCTGAAGCAGGATGATCACAAGAAAAACTTAGTCTTGATCTCAAATTTAAAAAATAAAGTAAGAGCATGGAATGTAGCACAGGGAAAAGGCCCTGAGTTAGCTCGAAGCCCCTCCCCCAAATTATCATGGTTACACAACTCTGGGAATGAAGTAAAACCACAGAATCATGTATTTTCCAGGGAGCAAATTATATGCTATATATATTTATCCTTAATATACTAATTTATTAAAAGTGCAAAAAATATATTGTCCAGCAATGTGTGCTCAGGAGCAATATATAAAAAAAAATCAAAGAAGTGAATACTATGAAATTCCGATCATTCTTTCCTCTGGAAAAGAAAAAGATTAACTATTTTTCCTCCATTGAATTTCATATAACTTTTTAAAAATGAATCTTACATGTTTATATCTGGCCATGTGAACAGCTAATTGGAAGATGGCATCATGTAATTCAGCAAACGTGTAAGTTCTATCACTTTGCTTAGTGAAATCTCATATTGTTTCGACCACTTTTTATCTTTATATCTCTATTTTGTATTCTTTAAGATAAAAAAAAGAAGCAAGGGTAGGCTCTTTGGAGACAGCCTTAAGTGTTGAGAAGTAAACTGTGACTACTGGTGATATAATGACTAAGAAACAGGGAGAACATTATTTAAATATACTTTGTAGTCTCTGACCTCCTTAAAAAAAAAAAAAAGAAGGCTCCCCCAAGGTGGAGAGAAGAGTGATTCTGGAGCACAGCTCATGGCTGTTTCTTGATGGAGATGACGGTTACACACAAGCTTTATTTGACAATAATCTGTTCACTGCATTTGTGGTATGGGTTTTGCGGTGTCTAAGATTGAACCCAGAGTCCCGCATACGCTAGGCAAGAACATTACCCCTGAATGACCACTGAAGCCACTGTTTATATTTTAAACCTTCTATTGTGTTTCTATACTACCTCACATCAAAAATTAAAAAAATGAATTTACAAAACTTAAATAAAAAATTAAAGCTCATTCAAATGAATAAAAATTACACAACATACCAAGCACCAAGTGAGAAGGATTTTACCCTTAGGAATAAGAAAAAAAAATCTATCAAACAAATCATCAGTGTAGATACACCTGTACTATCGGGTATCCTCAACCACCTCAGCCCGAAGGGTCTGGTCTGTGGAATAATCCTTTGACTCCTGGTTTGGCTGATGTCAAATCTTTTGTGGACAGAACAGTAAGAGAAGACAATCACATGCACAATATGGCAGCCAGCACATATTTTTAGTCTTTTATGCTTTTGCAACTTTCTTTTGGCCCAGGACAATCCAAGCATAATCTAATCATGATGATGGTGAAGGCAATAATGCGGACACTGCTGAGAACAGCTAGCGTTTACTCTCACTTCCTCAGAGGCAGACACTGTGTCTGAACTCATCTCATTTTATTGTCAAAACTCCACACAGGGGCTGGTGAGGTAGCTCAGCAGTCTAAAGCACCTGCTTAGGCAAGCTTAGGCAAAGCACAGGGACCACGGTCCAATCCCTGGCACCACATACTCTGCCAGCCCATCCCCCAGGGTGGGCTGAGCTGGCCACAAAATAAAAAAAGAACTTTGGTGGACTCTGGGCCTAGAATAAAAAGAATTTAAAATATCAGCTCCTCCACCCCAAATTCAAAGGCCCAATCCAAAAATGGGCATCTGAGATGAATATACACTTCTCAGAGGAAGAAACACAAATAGCAAATAAATATATGCAAAACTGTTCAACATCATTGGTCACTTGAGAAATGCAAAGTAAAAGAACACTGAGATTCCATTTCATCCCAGAAAGAATGGCTATCTTCAAGAAATCAGCCAGTATGAAATGCTAGAGGGGCTGTGGGGGTAAAGGTACTCTTCTCCACTGTTGGTGGGAAGGTAGACTGGTACAACCACTATGAAAATCAATGTGGAGATTCCTTTAAAATCTGAGATTGGAGATCTCATTCAAGCCAGCTATTCTCCTCCTGGGTATTTTTCCAGAAGAACTGAAAACCTCACTTTATGAGCATCCACTTTTATAACAGCACAATTTGTCATAGCTAAATCCTGGAAACAACCCAGATCTCTATCAACTGAAGACTGGATAAAGAAGATATGGTGTGTTTACTTAACGGAGTGTTACTCAACTATAAAACAAGATAAAGGTGAGGCTTTTGTCAGTAAATGGATGCAACTAAGGAACATACTCTTAAGTGAAATAAATCAGACCCACATGTGCAAACATCGTATTGTTTCCCTAGTGTGAGAACCTGAAAGAGAAAAATCGAATCTGAACAGTAGAATGGATACTGGGAAAAGGGAATGAACTTATTCAAAAGGGAAGAGTTACAGAGTTAAGGAGAAGGATAGCACAGGGAGTGGGGGAAGGAGATTTATCTATGTATGTAAGCAAGATGCTTTGGACAACTGTACTGTGCATTTCTGCTGGTCTATGGAAAGAAGCAGATAACAATTTGTTTTATCCCCTTTTTTCAATTGTTTGTACTTTTTCTTTTCCTAATTTCTTATGCATTTCTTTCTTCTTCCAATTTCATATGCATATATCTGGTAATATAATAATTAGTTGGAAGACAGCAGTATGTATTACAACAAATACTGTGAAATTCTATATCACTTGTGATTTTTTTCTGCTTTAATTCTAAGTTTTCTTTTCTTTCTTTCTTTTTTTTTTTAAAAAAAAACTCTACACAAAATAATGGCAGAGACTCTTTGCTTCTGCACCTTCTCCTTGGTCTGTTTGTGTACCCCTTCATCCAGTCTGGGTTTAGTAAAGATCCTGTGCATTTAGCTTAGCCTGAAACTCCATCCTTCTCATCTGATTTCTATGGATTTGTAACTGGGATTGTCTTCCTCTGACGTCTTCTAGATGACAGCTGATCACCTTGGCTTATCTGTAGCAAGACCCTTGTGAGTCAGGTTTGCTAAAATCCTCTGTTCTTGATGCTTACCCTAATGATTTTCTGTGCATGGCCCCCAATCTGCTCTTTCATTAATCATTCCCATTTGCTGTTGCTGGATTTGGAATTAAGACCAGCTCTATACTGAGGCCTCTTGACCTCATTACCACTCTTCTCAACAAAATCTGTTTCTATAACTTTAACTACTACCCAGGTCTGGTTTTTTTAACATTAGTTACAATTTGTTCTGTAGTGTTTTCAGTCTTATAAAACAGGATCAGAAATTTTGAAAGACTGGCAGAAGGTCACTCATTTAGGAAGTGGCAGAGCAGTGACAAGAGTCTAATGTACCTCCAGACTCTCAGCCTCTATCTTTCCCTTGAGTAATAATTTAAAATTTAATAGGATTTAATCATACAACTGCCTGCAGATCTTTGTTCCTCATCCACCACTTGAGAAGCTAAGGATGGTGTTATTTATACCAGGTAAAGAGAAAGAAAGGGAGATAGGTGTAAAGTGGCATACAAGGGTATGGGTAAGTTGTGACAGGTGACATTCCAATGTAGTTCTCTCAGTGTGTGGGGCCACACATTTCCTTGACACCTGGGAATGGCCTGTAGGTAATTATGTACTCAGGTCATGTCAGTCATATTTCCATACATTTGTTTTGTTCATTTTTATTCTTACTTTGGAATTATTTATCAGAAGCCAAATGCGCACATAAATTTCTTTGTGAGTCACTTAAGAATGCTTTATTTAGCTCAAATTGTTTAGCCACATCTTACTTTAAATAAAATCTCTTCCACTACAAGCCAAATTTCTACGGTGGTTTTTGAGGAGGCTGTGTCTCTCTTGCTGTGTTATCCTGTGAAGAAAGAGCAAAGGGTGGTCTAGATCTTTCGGTGATATTTTTGCCCTTAGTTTCCCCTGCCTTCCCACACAAATGCTGGGCCCTCATTAGCAGCTCCTGCAGGAGCTCCTTCATTTCTTCCCTTCTAGCCACAGGAAGCACAGGGTTCTCAGAGCTCCTTCCCAGCCAAATAGCAGAGTACACTGACAATCCTTTCTTTGGCAGCTTGATATAATTAGAGATATTTGCATCCCCTGATTCTTCACACTTATTGAGAAGAATGTAAGTTAATGACAGAAGAGGGTCTTAGTTTTCCTCCTTTCCTTAATTGGAAGAGGACTTATTTTTAAGAAGTGTTCCCTAATTCTATGAATTAGGCAATAAATAAGAGCTCAGAAAAGAAAATAACATTTGGAAAGTGAGATAAAGGCTAGGGAAGGATTAGAAACCAAATTTTTTGTCTCAGACCTGTGGTCTTTGTTTAGGTCTGTGTTGCATGGGCATTACTCTATTACATGATCAACTATAAACTGACCCCTGTATTCTCTAGGCAAAAAAGAGTTGTGTTTTGGAATGGAACATAATTGAAAAGCTACCAAGAGAATGAATCTCTCAAGAGAGGAATATCTCAGCTTGCTAAAATTTGAAGAAGCAGCAGATGTTAATGACAAGAAGACAATTTCAAGAAGATAGCAAAGAAAAAAGCTTTTGTTGGGAAGAATAGCACTGTGATTTATGGTGTAAGAAGATGGTAGATATCTTTAAATTTAGCAGGACACAGTACCCTGAATTTGGAGGTGGGGCAAGCGTGATCCAAAAACTGTACTTCCTAACCTAAAAGTGGGAAAACTTGGTTGTATGACTTTACCTCTGCAGTCTGATTGGAGAAAAAGTAAGAAAATTCTGGGCTGTAGGTTTGATCCCAAGATGACTAGAGAAGTGCTTTGTCTTTCAGAATCTTAGATTTCCATGGATAAAATGAGGAAAATGACCTGGATCTGTGGTTCCCTAAACTTTAGTGCACATACGAGTCATGTAGGAAGCTTGGTGCTATTCTCAGAGATTTGGATTCATTGATTTGAAGTCAGACACTGGGTCTGCATTGTATCAACTTCCTAAGAAAATTCTAATGGAAGTGCTTGAAGAACTACATCTGAAAAAAATGAAATTATCCCAGGGGGGAAAACCATTGACTGCCTTATGTTTTGCAACTTCTGCTTCCCGCCTGCTTAAACTTAACAAATGCTGAAACTTGGGGCCATTCAGTAGCACTTGTGGTACATTACCTGTTTGCTGCCTCAAGTCATAGTGCTATACAGTCAATTTATGTATCAAATTACAGGCTTCTGAGAAGGTCAACACCCATAGGAGGAAGGAAGAGGCTGACTTCCAATGTGAAATGTTAGCCTAGTTGGCCATGACTTCATTTCCTGGGAGCCCCTGTGTAGATGTTAAAGGTCTCCTGGTGCTTTCAAAATAGTTGAACAAGGAGCGAGCCCCTTCCAATTTTTTAATTAAGCAAGGTTTGACCTTCAAGAATCTAATTGCTCTTGACATGTAACTTATTGCTTAATTAAAACAGGATGATATGAAACCTCACTTCTGGAAAAGAAGAGTCATGGTTATTTCAGTTTTATTAAAGTCTGTCTTCTATCCAGAAGGTAAGGGCTGCAGTTATCATAGAATAGAATCCTATCCCAAGAAAGAAGGATCCAGCAGCCCCCAAACCCGAGGTGAGTCATTACCCATCTAAGACAACTGGAGCTTATGAAATGATCAGGCAGAGAGAGAAAAATAGAACTAAATCATTTTGCTGAGTTATGTCAGATGAAGAAACAATAAAAAATTAAGAATGATGGCATTTTGAGTGAGCAACTGAATAAGGATAATTATTTTTCCCATTTAAAAACAAATACAAAATGATGCCAATTTGCTATCTTTATGTGCTTTTTTCATGGTTTTTTAAGTGTCTGCATCTGCAGGGAAAAATATTTGAAAAGCTTTGTTTCTTGACAAAGGCCTTGATGGTTTTTAGTGATAATGAGTTAAAAAATACCAATGTTTCTTCTTTTATTTTCAGAAAGAGTCTTATAACACAAAAATGAGGCTACTAGAAAAAGAAAGGAATTGAAAATATGGAAGTATGGATGGTTTCTTTATTTTTATTTCTTTATTTTATTTTATTTTATTTTTTTGGCGAAACTGGGGATTGAACTCAGACCCTTGTGCTTGCCAGGGAAGTGCTTATTCCACTGAGCCATCTCCCTGGCCCCAGACAGTTTCTTTAGATCAGCCTTGTAATTTGGAAAATGTTTAGAAGAAGTGATTCCTGTACTACATCATCTATGCAAGCATTTCAGTGAGGTGACTACACAATGTCACAAAACCTCAATTGGCTAAATCATCACCCTTGTGACTTTATTGGATGGATGATTCAGAATGAAGTTTGTGGTGATGAAAGAATGCAATCTTATCATGTCAGAGGTTGAAGGGGTCTTAGGGAGCCTTTATTCCAAATATTCATTAAGATGTGAAGGTTGAGGCAGAGGAAAAAGCACAAGCAGAAGAGGAGATAGGAAGCTGAACCAAGAGACAAACTCTCCCCTTCCCTTCCTCCCTTGGCCTGGTCTATGGGGCCATTTCCCATCACTTTATTAATGAGATACTGTCTAAATGGCCACTTTTGTCACCCTGAAAGAGACCCTATTTTTTTATTTTTCGGAACTGGGGATTGAACTCAGGCCCTTGCGCTTGACAGGCAAGTGCTTTTTTTCTATTGAGCTATCTCCCCGGCCCCAGAATCCCTAATTTTAAGAAAACAAACAAAGATAATTTGTTTCTAGATGATTAAAACATACATTTAAAATGTCTTTTTAATTTAACAGAGTTTATGAGTGTATGTACGTTTAAGTTACTTGAGTCAGGCCTTATCCCACTGAACATTGTTCCATTAAGAATTTCCCAATGCAACTAAATGTTATTTTTTAATGTCATTTTTAAAATGACATTAATTTTAATAGCATTACAATATGTGTATGAGTATATCTTTAACTCTATTACTGAAATTTTGGTATAAATTCCCACACTCAGAATATCTGAGATAAACTTACATTATGTTTGGCTTTTAATGTATCTGATCTTTAACATTTTCCAAGGATACTAATAAATATCAGTTCTCTTGCCTGCATGAATTCCAAACCAACCATGAATCAAAGACAAAGAGTAAGGTAGATGAAGTCCAAATTCTCGCAATTTCTAAGGTTAGTGTGGAGGATGTATCCTAGTTCAGGGGCTTGATGGGCTTCCTGACTGGTCCCACCACTCTACTTATTGCCTGTGGGGGCCCAGGAAAATACCTTCTTCCTGGGGGCAGCATTCTTCTAGGAGAAAAAGGGCAGATGGAGATAGCATACATTCTATAACTTCTCTTTCTCAAATTTCCATTCAGGTAAGTCTCTTCACTTTCTCTTTGTGCAGTTGGCAAACAAATGGAAAACATCTAGGTGGGGTATCATGCTTATTATAATTTCTTTCACATTGAAAAGTGTATCTCCAAAATGAAAAAGGCAACTCCTTTCCCAGTATTTACCGAACTGCTTCTGTGCTCATCATCTCTTAGGAATACTATGTATCAAGTACTATGTGAAGCACAAAACAGAACCAGGTAAATTAAGACATAATCTCTGCTCTGAAGTGACCTCAGTTGCTATCTCACATCTTTAATTTGATGGTTTATTCCTTGAGAGTTCTGTGTGAGATATGAGACCATCTTTTCCTAGGACTGTACATTCAGTAAAGTGAGGCAGTAGGAAAAGCATCAGCTAGAATTGCGTTAATCATTCCGTGATGGTTGATTGATTGTCTTAGCTTGAGTGAGAAATGTTCAGCTACACTGGCTCAGCATAGTTCTGGAAGACTCATACTAGAAAGCGTTGTCACCAGAATGGTACAAAGGGGAACAAAGGAAAGCTCGCTTCTGTTTCTTCAGAGGAACGCCAGACTCCACCGTCTCCTTAGGTATCACCTCCTGACTTCCAGCTCAACAGACCCTACAGCCTTCCATTGCAGACCCCTTGGCCTCCTGATATGGACTTTCAAGGGACACTACAGTGAGCTCCAGACCTTCATCTGGATCATTCTGATCTCCAGTACACAGACAACCCTTCTGCTGTCTCCCATACCTTAACCTGTAGGTGATCGCTGTAAGTCAGCCTTGTACATTATCATATGTTTGTATATTTTGCATTGAATCAGTTTTCCTAGTAAACACTAACTGATACACATCCATTCTCTCAAAGCAAGATGAGAAATTGAGAAATTAATCTTTCTCCAAGACAAAATACGTTGTTTAAAGGATATTACGACCACTTGTCTATCCTAGTAACAATGATGAGGGCAGACACAGTTTTTATGTGCTGAGTATTTTCTATATGTCAGTCTCAGTGCTATGAACTTGATAAGCATTTTCCTTGAAGAGTCTGCATGACTCCCAGAGTCAGATGGTACCCGAAGGGCCATTCCCAAAGCTACACCTACTAAGGAAATGAAATAACCCTCAGACCCAGATATGTCCAACTCCAGGACTTCAATTTTTTAATTCTAGTATGACACTTTACCTTAGAATAAAGGAGCAAATCATTCTACAGTTAAATAGAGCACAGGCAGGAAATCTTGGAAAATGGATATTTCATATACTTAGGTGGATGATAAATTATTACCTGGAAAATCTCTTTAACAAGTTCTATGGTCCTAGTCAAAGGAAGAAATAGGAAAATTACAGGAAAAATCAGGCTATAACTCTTAAATGGCTGTCAATAGCCTAAGAAGAATATATGGGAAGAATGAGTATAACAGAAATGATTTATGAAGTAGAAATTTTATTATTTTTAGTATTTTAGATTTTTAAAAAATTTCAGTTCACACATGCTAGTTGTGTATGTTAATGCAGTTTAATATTTCTAAGCATTTTCTTTGAAGAGTCTGCATGACTCCCGGAGTCAGATGGTACCCGAAGGGTCATTCCCAAAGCAACACCTACTACGGAAATGAAATAACCCTCAGACCCAGATTTGTCCAAGCATATGTAGAACATGCATTGATCATACACATTCATCCTTCTTCCCTACTATTTTCAGGTCCTAATAATCACTGTTCTGCCTCTTTCAAGTTTAGTTTCCCTTCCTTTCCTTTCTATTTCTCTTTTCTTGGGGGACAATTTTTTCATTTTTTCAATTAATTTTATTGGTACACTTTCGACATACATAAAGATCACACTGGTCACAGGGAACTTATACCTCTATGTCATATATCTTAATTCTTTTTTCACCTCCCTTCCATTCAGCTTTTCCTCTATTCACTTATGAAACTTTGTTCTATTGATTTTTCTCCATTCCTCTTCATTTTCAAATTCATTTCCCATCCTTACCTTCTTTCACACTCTTTCCTTATTCGCCGTCCCATTTGGACATTTTCTATTTCCCAGCATCTATGCTTTCAGTTTGGCCCACTACTCTGCCATAAAGAAGGATAAATTTGAGATAATTTAAGGTAAATGGATTCAGATTGACAGATTGATTTTAAGTGAAATAAATCAGAAACACATTTTGAATCAGAAGTCACATTTTTTACCTTGTATGAAAAACCTAAAGGGCATCCTCTCCTCCTTTCTTCATGCTTGTCCTTCTTTACATTTCCTTCTCCTCATTTATTCCTTCTTATGAGTGCCCATGCATGAAAAAGCACACAGGATAACTCTATATCTGTGCCTGACTTATTTCTCTCATTTTTTGTTTTTTGTTGTCTCAGTGGTATTAATTATACAAGAGGCAGACAAGACATCCTATCCACAAACACTATTAGAACAAAAATTTTATTCATGCAATTAAGAGAATGTAACTATATATCTATCCTAACTATTTTGAATATATAGATATGAAATGGTTATTCATTTGTATCCCTTTTTTGGTTTAGTTTTGTCAAAGAAGAATAGTCCATTGTCATTTAAATATTGTAGGTGTGTGAATTCAGCAAAATATTCCAATATAGTCAAGTAGTCCATAATAGTAGTGGGTCATCTGCAGGACTGACAATGTCAGAAGTTGTTGACTTGAGCCTTTTACAGATCAGCATACCAACATGGCTTCATCCCTTATACCTCATTTTTATACATTTCTGCTGGATGGTTAAGACCAAGATAAAGCAAGATCTATATAATAAGAAATGTAACTTTTGTATCTGATAAGGTCAGTCAAGTCCCCTCAGGATTTATCCTGAAACCCTGTACTGCACTTTGTAGATCCTTCGTCAGTGTCAGCCATGTGGATGAGTCACAGCCATTGCTTGACCAATTTGCTCTTTCATGAAAGGCTGAGAGAATGTTTTCTCTCCATGTGACTCTCCTTAGGCACACTCTACATCATTGATCACATTCCTCTGTGGCCCCATAATATTCTTAACCAGAAAATTTGGGACCCAACTGAGTTACATGTTGTTACAGTATAGGTTCTCCTATGTCCTGAGTCTTCACTGACATTGAAAGGCTAGGGCCAAAATGTTGGCTGACCTTGCATCCCCTCTTTTTCTCTAATTTTTGATCTGCAGACTTAGGTTGTTAACCCTCCAGAATAGAAGCTTATAATTACCCTACAACATATGCAGTTGGGTTTAAGCTAACTATTTGTCTGAATGTCAAACATCTTAGGCATAACATTGAACAGGTATTTTTCATCAAGTATTGATATGTTATACTTTAACTCCCTACAGAATATGAAGAAAAAATATGAATAAGCTATTACATAATTTTACACAGAAATTTAGAAATCTAACCATATACAGCATTATAGTAAGACAGTCTTGTGACTTTTTTTCTTGTCTCTATTTTTAATTTATTACCCTTTTTTAAACAAACATTTATTTGAGAGACAGTAAGGCAATAGTTGTTATGTCATGACAAGCAGTATGTATTTAGAAGACCAGGATGACAGGCATTCCAAGCATGACACTACTATTAAACATTGATATTTTCAGTGCAGTTGCTTACTTCACAGGTATCAGCATCAATAGTTAGTCAGAGTGAGAGGGTGAAAATCCTAAAAATTAACTGCTAGTTTCAAAAACCTGCTGATGTTTTGCAGGATCATTGCCTCACCCATCTTGTGCATATAAATGTATGGATTTGCCCCTGTCATGTTTCCTAGCTTTTTTCTTGCCTTCTCTTCATTGTCTAATCCTCAATTCTCACTTTCCTTTTAGTTATGTTATACCTTTCTATTTTTATTTGGTCTTTTGAGTTCTTATACTGGGGAGACTATATGATATTTACAAATGTGGGTCTGGTTTACTTCACTTATGAGTATATCTTCAAGTGGCATCCACTTAAATATAAATGCTTAAAGTTTATCATTCTTTATAGCTGAGCAATACTCCATTGTATAAAAATGCCACATCTTTTTCATCCATTTCTCAGGTGACAGGCATCTTGGTTGTTTCCAAGATTTGGCTATCACAAATTGTGCTGCTATAAACATAAGTACACATATATCACTATGAGATGACCTTTTCAGTTCCTCCAGGAAAATTCCCAGTAGGGGGATAGCTGGCTTGAATGGAATTTCCAGTCCTAGTTTTTAAAGGTGTCTCCACACTGATTTCCATAATGGTTGCAACAGTCTACACTCCCACCAGCAGTGGAGAAGGGTTCCTTTTTCCCCACAGCCTCTCCAACATTTGTTGTTGGGTGATGTCTTTATGATAGCCATTCTTTCTGGGGTGAGATGGTATCTCAGTGTTATTTTAATTTGTATTTCATGAATAGCTAGTGATGTGGAGCATTTTTTCATACATTTATTTGCTTCTTTAATTTCCTCCTCTGAGAAGTGTGTGTTCATCTCAGATGCCCATTTCTGCATTGGGTCTTTAAATTTTGGGGCCCTAATGTTTTTTAGTGCTTTATAAATTCTAGAGAGCAGAGATATGTCTGACTGCTTTATTAGTTAAGATTTCTTCCAAATTTGTGGGTTGTCTTTTCACACTTTGCTTTTTTTGACGTGAAAAAACTTCTCAATAAGAGGAGGTCCCAGTTGTTAATTCTTTCAAGTATTACCTGTCTGATTTGATGTTTGTTCATAAACTCTTTGCCTGCCCCTATGTCTTCAAGAGCTCCTCCTTATTTCTCTTTCAGGAGATTTAGTGTTTCTGTTTTAATGTTTAGATCTTTAATGCATTTTGACTTTAGCTTAGTGCATGGTGATACACCTGGGTCAAGTTTTAGTTTTCGGCATATAGAGAGCCAGTTTTTCCAGCACCATTTGTTAAAGAGGCTATCTTTCTTCCACTAAGCAGGTTTGGCCTTGTTGTCTAAGATAAGGTGGCTGAGTGTGTTCATAGAGGCTTTTACATTTCCTAATCTATTCCATTGATCTTCAGCTCTATTTTGTTGCCAGTACCTTACTGATTTTACCACAGTAGCTTTGTAGTATAATTTCAAGTCAGGTTTTGTGATGCCGCCTGCCTTGTCTTTATTGCCCAGGATTGCCTTTGCTATTTTAGGTCTTTTCTGGTTCCAAATAAATTTTAGGAATGATTTCTCTATGTCTGTGAGGTATGTTGGTGGTAGTCTGATAGGGATTACATTAAATCGGTATAGCAATTTTGGGAGTATGGCCATCTTCACAATGTTGGTTCTTCCTATTCAGGAGCATGGAATATCTTTTCATTTTCTGAAATCCTCTACAATCTCTTTTTTCAGAGTACTGAAATTTTCCTTGAAAAGATCTTTGACTTCTTTAGTTAGATTAATTCCAAGGTATTTCATTTTCCACAGGGCTATTGTAAAAGATATTGTTTCTCTAATTTTCCTCTCAGTGTGTTTCTTATCTGTGTAGAGGAATGTTAATGACTTTTGGGTATTGACTTTGTATCCTGCTGTCCTACTGAATTTCGGTATTAATTCTAGTAGCTTCTTGGTGGAGTATTTTTGGTCTTTGAAGTAAAATATCATGTAATCTGCAAATGATAATAATTTAAATTCTTTTTTACCTATTCTTATCCCTTTTGTTTCTCTTTCTTGTCTGATGGTTCTGGCTAATGATTCTAGAACTATATTGAATAGGAGTGGTGATAGAGGACATCTTGTCTTATACCAGATCTAAGAGTAAAAGATTTCAGTTTTTCCCCATTTAGAATTATATTAGCCATTGGGTTGTCATAGATGGCTTTTATCAGATTGAAGTAGAGGCCATCTATTCCAATTTTCTTTAGGACTTTGAACATGCATGAGTGTTGGACTTTGTCAAACGCCTTTTCTGCATCAATTGAGACCATCATGTGGTTTTTAGAGTTGGCTCTACTGATATAGTGTATTAAATTTATAGATTTGCATATCTTGAATCATTCTTGCATCTCTGGGAGGAATCCTACCTGGTCATGTTGTATAATATTCTTGATGATTTGTTGTATTCTATTTGCTAGGATTTTATTGAGGATTTTTGCATCTATGTTCATGATGGAGATTGGCATGTAGTTCTCTTAGGTAGTTGCATCTTTCCCTGGTTTTGGTATCAGCATAATACTTTCTTCCAAGAAGGATTTTGGGAGGATTACTTCCTTTTCAATTTCACTGAAGTGTTTGAGAAGTATAGGGATTACCTCTTCTGTAAATTTCTTGTCGAATTTGGCTGTGAATCCATTAGGACTTGGACTTTCTTTGTCAGTAGGTTTTTATTACATTTTGTATTTCATTAGCTGTTATTGGGTTATTGAGAGTTGTCATATCTTCCTGATTCAGTTGTGGTAATTTGTGCCTCGCTAGGACTCTGTCCATTTCTTTTGTGTCTTGTATTGTCTGAGAGTAAAGGTTCTCAAAGTAGCTATTGAAAATCATTGGGTCTGTGGTAGTAACCCCCGTTTCATTTCTTTTTGCTTGTATTTGAATTTTTTCTTTTCCATTTTTGATGAGGTTAGCTAGGGACTTATCAATTTTGTTCAATCTTTCAAAGAATCAGCTTTTTGATTCGCTAATTCTTTGAACTGTTTTCTTCATCTCAATTGAATAAATTTCTGCTCCAATCTTTATGATTTCTTCCCATATTCAGGCTCTGCATTTAGTTTGCTCTTCTTTTTCTAGATGTTAGAGCTGCAACATTAGGGTGTTTATTTGTTCACATTCTGTTTTCCTAATGTGTAAGTTCACAGGACAAGTGAATGGAAAACAATACTGCATACCCCAGCACCTCAGAAAAAAGCAGGGGTAGCAATCCTATTCTCAGACAGTCTCAATTCAACTCAAAAATGATCAAACAAAATAAAGAAGGCCACTATATACTGGTTAGGGGAAAAACTCAAGAGTTTTTGAGTCCTTTTTGTCCTGTGTTTAATTGTTTGCCGTATTTATTGGGCTCCTTCTGTTCTTGTTCGTGGAATTCTGATCATTTTGGTCCCTCTCTAGAACCTATGAATTTCCCTCTGAGAACTGTTTTCATAGTATTCCATAAATTCCAATATATTGTGGTTGAATTTTCATTGAATTGTAGATATTGTGAAATTTATTGTTTAATTTCATCTGTGACCCATTGGTTGCTGAGTAGGATGTTGTTTAACTTCCATGTATTTATGGGGCTTTTCTGGTTTCTTTGTCGTTTATTTCAAGTTTCATTGCACAATGATCAGATAATGTGCATGGGATAATTTCTGTTTTCTTGCATATACTTCAGCATGACCTATGGACCAGTGTGTTGTCTATTTCAGAAAATGACCCATGTGTAGTTGCAAAAAAGTATGCTCAGCTGTTGTTGAGTGGAACAGTCTGTATATGTGCACTAAGTCCATTTGTCCAAGCTCTGGTTCAGTTCTGCTACTTCTTTGCTATTTTTTGGTCTGATTTACCTATCTTTTTGGGATAAAGGGGTGTTAATGTCTCCTGTTAAGATTATGCTATTGGATATTAGATTTTTCATGTCCATTAAGATTTGTCTTATATAGATGGGTGCTCCTGTGTTTGGTGCATATACATTTATAAGTGTTATCTCTTACTCTTGAGCTTTTCCCCTCATCAGTATATAGTGGCCTTCTTTATTTTGTTTAATCTTTTTTGAATTGAACCGAGTGTCTGAGAATAGGATTGCTACCCCTGTTTTTTTTCTGAGGTGCTGGGGTATGCAGTATTGTTTTCCAAATCCTTTGAGTTTCAGCCTATGAATTTCTTTATGAGTTAACTGTGTTTCTTGTATACAGCATAGTGTTGGATTTTGTTTCTCGATCCACTGACCCAATCGATTTCTTTTAATTGGGGAATTTAGTCCATTTACATTGTTGGTTATAATTGAGATGTTTTGATTTTTGATCAACATGTTATTTACCTGCTGTTGTTTACTCCTTTTTGTCCTGTGTTTAATTGTTTGCCCTATTTATTGGGTTCCTTCTGTTCTTGTTCATGGAGTTCTGATCATTTTGGTCCCTCTCTAGAACCTCTTTTAGTAGTCAGTGTAGGGTTGGTTTTGACATCATGAAATTCTTTAGTTTTTATTTGTCATGGAAGTATTTTACATCTACATCACACTTGAAAGAGATTTTTGCAGGGTATAGTAGTCTGGGCTGGAATTTTTTTCATAGAGGACTTGAAGTACTCTGCTCCATGCACTTCTTGCCTTCATGGTTTGTGAAGAGAAGTCTGTCTTTATTCTGATTGGTTTTCCTTTAAATGTGATCTGTTTCTTTTCTCTAGTTGCTTTCAGTATATTGTTGTTGTTCTGGATTTCTGCGATCTTGACTATTATACGTCTCTGTGTATTTTTAATTGGTTTGAAGTTATTTGGAGTTCCATATGCTTTGGTTACCTGAATATCAGATGGTTTCCTCATATTTGGAAAGTTTTCTGAAATTATTTCTGCCCATATTCTTTTTACATCATTTGTATTGACTCCTTTTTCATTGATGCCTATTAGTCTCACATTGTTCATCTTTGCATCATCTTGCAAGTGATCAATTATTTTTTCCTGCATCCTAATTTTTTAAGCTCTCCTTTCTTACCTTTTCACTAGCTGCTCCAGCGTCTTGAAGATCTGAAACTCTATCTTCACTTTCACTCAAACAGTTTTGCAAGCTTGTGATTGAGATTTTAAGTTTCTGTATATCTCTTTGATTCTGTTTCATGTGATCTATTTCTTTCCTATATTGCTCATTCAAGGAATCTGTCACTTTTTAAATCTCCTTTATTTTTTCATGTGCCTTCTTGAGAAGTAATTATTAGTTCTTTTACTTCAGAGATGATTTGTGATCTGATTTCCTCTATTTTTTTTTTCTGCATTTGATTCTTTACTTGGGACACTATTAATTCAGAGATTTCTTTTTTCATTTTGGAGATTAATTCTGATCTGAGTTCCTCTATTCCTTTCTGCTGTTGTTTCTTTACTTCAGACACTATTAATTCAGACATTTCAGCTGTTTTAGAGCCCCCTGTACTTGTTCTGTGTGGGATTGGGACCTAAGATTGCATTTTGCTCCTTCTCTTTGTCATTTTGTATAGCACTGTCCTCTGACCTTTGGCATAGAGCTTTGGTGCAGTTATAACCTTAGCACCTACTAAAATTTGGGTGCAGATTTCTTAAGTTTGAATTCATCCAGTTGTGCCTGATTTGGGTCTAGCTACTGTGCTTAGCTCCTTCCTACTGCAGCCCTTGGATGTGAACCTGTTGTGCCCCTCTGGAAAGATGTTCTGCTCTTGGATTAGCTGGTTCGTTTTGGCCTCTAGTCTCTCTGCAGAGACTTCAGTTGCAGTGTTTCACCCCAGGCCTGTATGCCAGTCCTGGGCTGTGTCTGGAGGTGTCCGGGGGCCAGGATAGTGCAGAACCTGTCCTACACACTCACTGGACCTGGGCTTCCATGTGTCTGGAGGGGTCCTGAAACCATGGCAGAAGTTCTCACAAGGCAGGCTTGGGCTGGCTCTGGAGGGGTGGAGGGGTCCCGAGAGCAAGGCGAAAGGTCTCATTCATGCAGCGGGCCTGGGCTTTGTCCGGAGAGGTCCAGAAGGCACAGGGGAGCGCAGAAGTTCTCCTGCCAAATTTCTCTTAACATGATTGTTCCAATTCTAGTCATTTGCTACACAAATCAAGACTGCATTTTTATGGTTCAATTATATACTATTTTGTATACATGGAACATTTTCATTCCCAACCTTTTGATGGATACACAGGCTGATTTGGTGTCTTAGCCACCAGTAGTAATGCTGAAGTGAAGTTGGACGTGCAGATATCTCTTTTTGCACTGGTTCTGTTTCCCTGGGATATGAACACAGAAGTAGTAGACCCAAGTCTTTTAATATTTGTAATGTTAGTTTTGTAGCTCCCCTTTTTACCATTTTTCATAGAGGCTGTATAATTTGAAATAGGAGCTAAATACTGACAAATGTAGTGATATCCCACATGTATCTGAGTGCTCTTCTAATAATCATAATGAAGTGAGATGAGTGCTTCACAGTGGGCAAGTATGGAGTGCGCTCATCAGCCCACCTTTCCAAGTCAGAGGATGAGTCTTCTTCCTTTTTTTTTTTTTTTTTTCAAAAGTGAGTATTGAACTCAGGCCCTTGTGCTTGCCAGGGAAGTGCTTATTCTTTTGAGCTATCTCCCCAGCCCTGGGGATGTGTCTTTTCAGGAGATTTTCCTTAAATGGATATTTGGTTGACACAGATATGTTAATCTGAGTCCTTAATGAATGGTAAGAGACATTATTAGAATAAAAATTTATGTAAAATAAAGTGAAGGTTGAGTCAGGAAAGCTGCAAAAGTTGTGTTTCAAGGAGACCTGACTAACAAGGAGAGAAAAGTTGGACAGAAACATTTTAGGTTGCTGAGCATGGACAGTTGGACAAAGCCATCGGCTATTCTCAAGATTATCAAAATAAGCTGTCCATGTAATCTGTGTGTGTGTGTGTGTGTGTGTGTGTGTGTGTGTGTTTGTGTATGTGTGTATGTGAGTGTGTGTATAAAACTCTGTAACTAGAGGGTAGTCAAGGAAGAGAGAAAACTGTTTTATCTTACAAGAATCTCCTTTCATATCCCAACTCTGTGCCTAAATTTTCATGTGTACATATTAGGTAAAAATTAAACTTATTTTTCCTCAGGAAATCTTTATGAAATTTTCAATGTGGTTGAAAGAGGTCTGTCTTTCTATATGGAAAACACTGGAACTGACTCACATTTCTACCAAAAAGTATTCTCCTTACCCCCTGTGGCTTTTAACACTCTTCTACTTCACAGTGCAGAATCCAGGGAGTAGAGTAGAAAGGGTAGAGTGACTGACCCAGTGTCACTTCTACGTGGAGATGCTTTTATGCTTTTATTTGTTTTTATTTTGAAGGTAACAATAACAAGCACAAGGGAAAGTGTTTTGACTGTGAGTTTTCACTGCTGATGATAACCCTAAGGGTTTGCCCCTTCAATCAGGCTGCTGTATTTTTATTTTACACAAGCAGGTGATGAGCTCAGGGTTCCAAATATATTTTGACTTTGGCTGTAGCTGTTGTATGGTGAAGACACGAGATGAAAAGTCCAGTCTAAAGTGATCATGGATAATATTGCATGTCCAACATTGAGCAAAAGAGCTTTAAGTACATACTCTACATAATCCTCACAAGAACAACAAAATATTTTATTGTTGCTCCTTGCATTTCACAAATGAAGAGAATTAAGCAGGAATCTTAAATAACATGGTTGACCTGTGTAAAACTGTGATCCTAAAGGTGGCCCATTTGGCCCTAGTATTTTTCCTCTCAGAAACCACTGCCTACTGAGCACTTGTGAATGTTTCCAGAGTTGCTTCATTCACCCAGAAAGTATCACACAGAGATAACTGAAGCAGAGAGTAGGCAGGTGATGTTCCCCTTATCACTCAGAGAAATGAGGTCTTCATGTTCCCTTCATCAATTTCAATGGCTTCCTTAGTTGCCACGTTCTTCTATTTAAGTGTTGTTATTGTACTCTCTCTTTGTTCTTTTCCATGACAGCTGGGTATCTCTCCTATGACTCAAAGCTAATATGATTTGTTCCATGTAGATACTTTCTATTTTACAAGTTACATTACCCCCGGCCCAGTTTGGCTGGTAGGTAGGCCTGAGCATATTTTATACTTATTTTCATTTGCATTTATCCCTAAGCTATTCACACTGTACAATAGGTCTGATTTGGTAGAAATATTAAGACAAAGAAAAACAAGACCATCTTTCCTAGCTCATTGCTGAAGGACTGGAACTGTGAAAGCCGTAAAATATTATTTGCTTGCATTTCTTCCCTGTTAGTAAAGAAACCGAACATGCACGCACAAAGGCCTTTATTATATGGTCTAACAAATGCCCAGGAGAGTAAACAATGGTTGCAATCAGAACACTTACCGATCTTCTTGTTTATACCTGGCACAAACCTCTACAAATTTGCTCCAGTAATTTTAGGAGCACATCTTCCAAGGCAAAGCAACTATGCAAATTGAAATAATTGCTTTGCTATTACCTCCTGGAAACATTATATCATCTCTTTCTGCTGACATTCTGTGAGGCCTGGGATAGTGTCTCCAGTTTTGAGGTTATGAGAGAAGAAAGTACATTAATTATGGGCCTGATAAACAATAGCACTTTGACCATTAAGTAAAAAAAAAAAAAAAAAAAAGAAAGAATTCCAAGCCTTAGGATGATTTAAATATCCATCTTATTTCTCAGCAACACAAATGAAAACAAAATAACTTTTAGATTCTCTTATGTAAACATTGGTTTAAATTTTTCTAACCAATATTGATACTTTCCTATTCTCCTTTATTTTTCATCCGAATCATGTGCCTTATTCACTATGGAATTAGGGAGCTGCAATCCTGTGGAGTAGCTGTTTCCAAAGTCTAGCTCTGGAAAAGGGTTGGTGCAGTAGTCCACGGTGAGGTAAATGGATGTACCATTCAATATCTTGATGACCAAGGTTGTCACTCCCTCATCTTCTTGATGGCATCTCCTTTAGGTCCTGTCTCATGTTTGCCTGATTTTTCTTTACTGCATTTCCATTACCAGGTGTAGCATAACACACACCAAGCTTTCCGAAGCTTTTATGCATAAGCAACAGAACATAGTGTCCTATTTTAAAAATAGTTTTCTGATCTCATAATTTTGTCCTTTATAAGTGTCAAAATATTCTCTTTTGTCTTATAAAAGGAAATAGGGTAATAGGTAGAAGTTATTTTTCACATATTTTCTTAGAAAAACTAAAGGTTAAGCTTTTATCTTGGTCATTTAAATTTGTTTTTTTTTAAAATTTTATCTGATTCGTAATCCAAAGTGCAATTTAATTCTTGCATCTTATAATGGAGAATTTCATCTCAGGAGGATAATACTTGCCTAAAACTCTAGTAACTAGATTTCTCTCTTTTCCTCTATGTCCTTTTGTATTTTATAGAATTGCAATAATAGATTTTTTTATGTACTATTGTGATCTTGGAAGCCATATTGTAATTTCCTTGTAAATGAGGATTGTGTATCTATAATTTGTTGATATAAAATGTGCGAGGCTTGGGGGCACTGTCCTTGGTGCTGAACTTCTGTGCACACAAATAAATGGGTACAGAAAAACGTAAGGTAGTTCTATTAGCGATCATAATTGTTTTATAGTACAAAAGAAGACAGGGGAAAGGATTTTTGGATTTGACATATAAACAAAATAAAAGCATGTTATCTGGTGAATTTCACATACAGCAAAAACTTGATTTATAACGTATCGTCATTTAGTAAAACAGAGCTTGCACTTAGGACATAGAATCTGAGACTACATTTGGGAGGATAATTAGCATCCCCTGCCCACCATAGCCTCTAAAACAATAAGGAGGAAAATAAAAAGAGGCATGCATTGCATAAGTTACTGGAAATATGACATTATAAGGAGGTGCATATTTAAACTAAAGAAAAATATGTTATTTAAATGGCTAAATAAAATAAGCTTTGATGATTATTCAGTGAAATTGGACTCATCTAGTAAAAAATATTTGCTTTTGTTTGGACACTTTCTGTAGAAGCCTGAGAAGAAATAACCCACCTCCCCTTAACTTTATTCTGTTATGCATTGTGCAGCATTCTAATTCCTTATTACTTGTTGTTTAGAAAAATCTAGTTAGTAATTTGGTTTAAATCTCCTTTTACACTAATTGGTCAGAGTGCATACTGTTACTACAATTGACCTGATCTTTGAAGACCTTTTATTTTCTTGTCTGATTCTAATTCCAATTATGTGTTATTTTTGCTTCTAATTCCACTTGTCATTTCTTATGTCTTTCCTCTTTTATTGCCAGAAAATGAGTCCTTATTGTGTCTTAATCATTTATGAAGAATGGAAAGCTTCCTTTGTTTTTCTTGCTTTTTATATTTTATGAATCTACATGCTTATATTAGTTTTGAAACTTAAAATGCATAATAAAAAATAAGTAATCTCTAATCATTTAAATAAACATATCCTTTATTCTATGCCTGGTTCTAAATTTGCTCATGTCATTCAATGCAATTAAAATTTAAAAATCCTGACCTGATTAAACTTAAGGAAAATTCACTATAATTTTTTTATTAGTGATATACATGGGGGAAATACTGGAGGAAAAGCAGAGTGAAGTGTTGCCATAAGACAGTTCATGAAGAATGAGCCAAGATGGCAAGTTGGTTTTCCCTGAAAAAAATGTCAGTACACTGAAAGGGTTGAGAACTGTATAGTTTGGGCACAGCAGCACCAGGGGACATAGTCAGTATCAACGTTCCAATCATACTTTTGGCTGTGAGCTTTAGGATGTCACTTGTCTTCCTCCTACGGCAGAATGTCAGCTGAGGAGAGCCTGTTCTTAATAAGAAGGGAAAAAAGATGATAGAGAAAGAGGCAATCCTTGTGATTTCGCCTTGATACCAGCTCTGACTTTCAGCACGGTCATTGCCTTAGGCAGAGGTCATCCAGCCACACCGCCACCATTCCAGGTCTGCTCCCAGAGGTTTATGAATTGCTAGGGGAATGACAAAGCTCCTCTGTGATCTTCCAAGCAGTGGATCAAATTGATCAGAGCCAGTCAATCCACGTGCTTCATTAGCTTGCTCACTTTATATACAGTTTGTGATGGAAGTTGTGTGTGTACACACGTGTATATGTGCTTGTATAAATATGTGTGTTTCTGTATATAGGATTGGCCATGTGACAGATTTATAAATAAGGGTGCAATGTCACACAAAACATTTGCAGGGATTTTAAGGCTGGTAAAATTTAGAAAGGCGTAAGCTTTAAATTCTGCTTAGTATTGCTTTTGCAGGGTGCATTCCTATTGAACAAGTGCTTTCATATTATAGGCTTTAAGATGATCCTAACAAAGTCACCTTGCTAAGGTAGGCAGGAGTAATTATCCCAGTTTTGTGAGGATGATGCAGCTAAGTTTGGTTGAGTTTGTATTGTATTCCTAGGTCACACAGCAGCTAAGAGGTATGGCTACATCTGTGGTGTGGGTGCTTACATGTGAAACACTCCCTCCCTATCCTCAGATTTGCTGCCTAGAAGCCATATGATAAATAATAAATCTGCCTTTATGTTCATGTTAAAGTGTTAATGGCTTTACCTCTGAAATCTGGTTAATCTTTTAAATAGTAAAGACTTTTTTTTCTGGAGTAAAAGAAAATGTTCTCATAAAATTGTTATAATAACACTGCTGACATTCAAATTGTCATCACACAGATTATCTCATTTGAATTGCAGAATAAGTCTTTGAGAGAAACAGGCATGTTAGAGTTCTTGTAACAGTTAGTTTCGTGTGCACAGCATATTCTTACATATAAGAGAGAACTCATTAGTCCATGAAATGCACATCTATTTTTGAAGATCTTTTTCAGACATTCTTTGATAGCATTGTTTTTATTCTTTGATCCTGACTTTCCCTCTGGATAGGTTTTTCTCTTTTTTTGGATAATTTTTCAGTTGATGCATCTTATCCTTCCTTCAACCCTTGCATCCAGTCCTCTAAACTTGACAGGAAATCACACATCCTTACCAGTGTGCCACATCTCACACAGCTCTTCAAGTTCCCAGTGGAGGGATGGTAAAAGGATGGGAAAAATAAGGTAAGAGACAAAAGTTGAGGTCAGATGGATCCCTCTCTTTTCATATAGGAGGAAAGAAAGCCACTCAACTACTATAAAGCATTTACTTATACACTAGATAAGTGGGTGTCATGTGACATCACTTTACTCAGCAACAGATTGCTTGAATTGTCTTGGGATTTGGTGTTCTCTGGATTGAAACAGCTTGTCTATGTGGATTTGCCACAAGCCTTCTTTGTTCTCAGTCCTGCCTTTCTTGCCCCCCACATGTGTGACCAATTTCCAGCTTCAACGATTCCCTACACTAATGTAGGGGAAGATAGAGTTAAACTCATTTATCAAGTGGAGAAACTGAGGTTCACAAGTTAAATGCCTTACTCCAAGATGTTTATCACAGCTGAACTATGTAGATGTTAGGATTTCACCACCATAGAGCTCCAGCATGAATTCTCCTATACCAGAGCTGACTCTTGAGGGAAGCATTTTAACCATGGATCTTTATGTTTTATAAAAAGAAAATAAATGGAGCCATTCTTTTTGATACATGATTTCATATGTTGCTAATTTTCATAATATTGGTTACTTGATATGGTCCAGGCACAGTGGTAAGTACATACAATTTACTACCCATTCTTCAGAACAGAATGGCTCCATGATGCACAATGTATTAGCTTTTATAGGTGGTAAGGGAAAATTAACTTAGAGAGTTGAAACATTTTTTTTCAAAGTCATGATGTTTTAAATAGATTTTTCATGTTTTATTATACCAAAGCTCGTTTTTTTTTTTTTTTTTTTTTTTTTTTGTTTTTGTTCTCAGGCAGGATGTTTTTCAAGGAATCTTGCCCAAGTTGGCTTTTTAAAAATAATTAAGTAATCATCAGTTACTGTTACTTGACGGGAAAGACACGTTTGCCTTGTTGCTCTGTGTAGATCCATCCCTGTTCCCCAGCCATGTCCTAGATTCTACATCCTCTCTATATGCATTCCTTTACAACTGTGCTCATATGGTTTCAGACATAGAGAATTTTGAAAGCCTGACCAGCAAGAAAGACCAAAGAAACTGTTTCTCCACCAAATTACAGTCATTGGAGCACCAAATACTATCAGTGAAGCCGAGTTCTTAAAATATTTCTGTTCACATATTCTGTAGGGAAGAATTTCATTAGTGTGAGAAGCCAGAAATGATCCATTGGCCTTAGTTAATCTTTTAAATAGTAAAGACTAATAGTAAAGACTTTTTAATAGTTATTTGTTTTTCCCTTTCCAGAGAGAAGCCTCTAACTTTTCCTGGGAAGCCCAGGTATAGCTGAAGGTACTGTTGGTTACAGTTTTGTTCTTTTATATTTGCACCAATAAAGGTGTAGTACTTGGGTCAGTGACTGCCAGGCATCAAGAAGTATGTTGGGAGGAATCTTGGGCTGAATTTAGGATCAAAACCATTGTCTGAACCTTTGACAGCTTAGCCCAATGTAAGCATTGTGATCATGGGGAGAATCTTGAGTCAGGTATTAGAAGACCTAAATCCTAGGCTGAGCTCTAACACTGGAGCTGTGTTAAGGTCATCAATAGTCATGCTGAGCGACTTCAGATGTCACCCAGTGATTCAAGTGTGCCAGTGCCTCTATACTAAGTTAATAGGTAAGCATGGTTTTATAATAAGTAAACAGATTTGACAGATGGAAAGATTATTATAGAACTTCTGCAAGGGATGGGTTGGGAAATGGGAAATGATCACTAATAGATATAGGGACTCTTTATGATGTGAAGATGATCATGGTGAGATTGTAAAACTTTGTGAATGTATTAAAAACTATTAACTTTCACACATTAAATGGTGTATTACGTGAGATAGATAAATAAGTTTTGTTTTTCAAAAAAAGGGATTGAAGATTATAACCTAATTATTTTTTAGCATTTTAGCCCATGCTCCCGCCAGCTTTTATCTTGCTAAATCTGTATCTTATAGGATAAGGAAAAAGCAAAAGTAGTATCTCTTTCATGCAAGATACATAGGATACAATTGCTCAATGTGTTTACTGTTTGTGAAAATGATAGGTTAGGAAACTATCATTTACTTTTTGATATGGCGTAAGTCTCAGTTTTCTGGATGCAAATTAAAGATGAGTGGAGGGAATCTAAGAAGAAACATCCACTCCAAATGGCTAACTCATTGCTGTCCTCGATGTAGTTTCTCACATAACAGATACATACAGGATTAGTAAGGGTGAAAACTCTACACATTAACTGCTATTTTTTTTAAAGAGAAAGAAACCCAATGAAAATTATGAGTGCAATCATCTCAGCCATCTTGTATATATACTTGCATGTTTTCCCTCCTTCCTTATCTCCTATCTTTTCCCCTTTCTCTCATCTTCATTGTTTAATCCTGAAATTCAGGTTTTTTTTTTCTGTTTTACTCTATCTATTATACTTTTCAGGTTTTATTTCTTCTTTCAGCTTCTTACACTAAGGAGAAAATATGATGTTAACACATGCAGGTCTGATTTATTTCACTTATGAGTATAGCCTCTAGTTGTATCCAGTTACCTATAAAGGCTTTGAGTTTGCCTAACATCTTGGTCTTCTAAATGTGTATCATTTTTAACGTCTTATCAATTATTGTACTCTCTTTAAAATAAATTAAAACAAAAAAAAACAATGAAAAAAATAAGATTTCTTGAAAGCAAGCACCAGCATTCAATTATTTTTCCAATCTTGTATAACTCTATCTGTTAATCTGAGCAACAGATTTGATGATAAATATAGGTAATGTAACAACCATTGTTAATTTGCTATTCTTTTTTTTTTTTTTTTTTTTGTATTTTAGGGAAGGGCCTACAAGGTGTTCAGGGTCTTACTACTAGATCAGACTCTTAGTGATCTGCCTGTTTACAGTCTCCCGGCTGGGTTTATAGGCATGTGCCACCACACCCAGTCTCAATTGTCACCTCAGCATGTCCCAGGGGTGGGGCCAGGAGGGCATGGCGGGGGGTTGAACCTTCAGCCCTTGCCCATGCTTGTAGGCACTTTAATCTGTTAAGCTATTTAGCTGGCCCTCCTGTTTTGAAAATCTGTAACATATGCATTGTTGTATGTTACCCTGTTTCTGTCTATTTTTTTCTATTTGTTTTTGCTTCTCTTTTTACTCTTCAAAATAAAATAAAATAAAATATAACATCACCACCAAACCCCCCTAACTCTACCAAAAAGAAGAGTTTTTCCACCTGTGTAAATAAGCCTTACTACCTCTGCTCCCCTTGTATAAAAACCCATCTTGTTTTGGAGGAATACCTTATATTTTCACCCAGGAATGAACTGGTCGATCCAGCCTGATCCTTGTTTGTTGATGCCTGTGATAAGTAAAGTGGGGTTGGCATTCTTTTAGGTAAAGAATATCTGGAAATTTAGATAAAGCCTAGAAACAGAAGACAACCTGGAGAAGATACAAGGACAGAAAATAAAAACTTTGCACTATGTAATCCATGAATTAAAGCCGAGGCAAACAATGAAGAGAAGAGAGGTGGAAAATCACTAGTCAAGGTGGCTTTACTTCATTCACAAAGTAGAGGAAAAATAAAAATGAAGAAGGAAGGTTATTCAACAGTAAAAAGGTTTATTCAGGGGAGCCCTCAGAAATAATTTACTCAGAGTTATATAAAGGTGCTTAGAAAAAGGTATTTGAAGGCTAGAGAGATAGCTCAGCAGACTAAACATCTACTTATGCAAGCACAGGGACAGGAGTTTGATCACTGGTGCCACATGCTGTGCCAGGCTGGCCCCTGGGCATGCTGAGCCAGTAACAGAGTCTGGGAGTAGTGGTGCACATCTGTAATCCCAGCACTGGGGAGGTTGAAAACAGGAGGTTCACTACAAGTGTGAGCTGTGTAAGGAGACCCTGTACCAAGTACATGAAATTTTAAAAAAAGAAAGAAAAAGATATTTGACTAAGGGAGGAGAAGGTAGGAAAGAAATTTATGGGTTCTAAGACAAGATGGAAATAGAGTGAAGACGAAACTCTCAGATTGAAGACCTGAAATGGCTTGAGAGCCTCTGGGGAAAGGTCTCTTTAAGAACTCTGTCTTTAAGGTTCCTGTGGACAGCCTAGCAGACTCCACACAAAGCTTCCTGGCTGCTCAGAATTATTCTCTAGGAGAAAGCCTGCAAACAAGTCCTTCCTCTGGGACTTCTGGCATTAAACGTCTGCTTTCTCAACAAATGATAAAGGCAAATTTAGCATAGACCAGGATATTATTTTAACATCTAAATACCCAAAGAGAATTCTGTGCAGATCATTTTCAGTTGATATTTCTAATAAAGGTTAATGTGATCATTTGTCCCATAGATTGTTACTGCATAATCCATGAAATTAAAAAAAAAAAAACAATAAAGCCAAAACCATTCGAAGGCTGTTGACAAGTTAGTATTACTTCAATTGATTTATAATAGAGCAAACCACACACAATAAAGCAGTAATTGAATCTAACACATCATAAACATCCATTTCCACTGTACTTTCTGGCTGAGCAGATGATGTTGTTTTAAATTTTTAAATTTTATGATAAAATGCTTAAATTGGTACAATATAATAATAGGGCATTATCATCAGGAATAAGATGACTTCTCTGTCACTTATTACTTTCTGGAGTTGGAGAATGTATTGATATTTTTAATATTTCCCAATCAATATCACAGCTCTTGGTAGGCAAATATTTGCAAATGTTTGGAGGAAAGGTAGAAGGAATCATCTGAGTAGAGAAAAACCTGAGAACTTGTTCTGTCTCCAGCTTTACTTTGTGAACTAAACCCAAACTTTTCTTTCCCCTTCTGAAATTTTGATATTCTGCTTATAGAATTACAGTATAAATTTAAATAACTTTTAAGTTTTAAATCTAAATATGACCAAAGAACCAAGTAGATCCAAATCATCTGTATAAACCTAGCTTGATAAAATAATTTAAAATTTGTGTTCAGAGGAACTAGTATATGAATTTCAGATCTGTCCTTCATTAGCTGTGTGGTGAAATCACTTAAATGAACTAAAGCTCAATTTCTAATTGAAATTGAGTATAGTTGGTCTACTTCCATCTTCATATTGGGGCATATTTATAGAGTGAAAATGAAATGTTGCATAGGAAGATTGAACTTTTACTTATTTTTTATGACAGAAAAGCTGGTAGCACTATAAGAAGAAGCAATGTGATTGAAAAACTTGTAATTGAAACTTACATTTATTGAGCACTAGTGGTATCCCACCTAGTGCCTAGGGAATCCTGCATGCACTGTTCCATTTCATCTGTAGAACACTACCTTAATTTCCCTACTCTGCAGTTTGTACAACAGGCTCAAATAAGTCAAGCTATTGGACCGATGATACAATTAATCAAGGTAGCACTTAGATTTAAATCTTTCACAGTCTAACACAAAAGAATGCACCTTTATCCACTGTGCTGTATTGATTTATTCCTCCAGTATAAAATATATTTAGATTTATTCATGAAGATGTTTATTCAATGACGTTCTTCTTTGAAATCAAGGTTTTCACTGATGATACCACGAAAGGTATAAAGAAAACTGTTTAAGGATACTGAAACGCTACCAAGACAATGTCACTCAAGTGACCAAGTTCCCAAAGAAAAGAGGAATACAGAGATGTGGAGGTAGCATACAACACAGTTTCCTGTTTGATACATTGGCCACTAAAAATGGAAAGCTAAATCTCTGAGTAGAAGTTTAGGAAATTTCATGGTGTTTTTCACTTTGTAGTTAAGCGTTCGGGAAGATTAGGGTCCCAAGTAAGTGTTTGGCATTTCCAGTTGTGACCTGTCTTTAACAATAGAAGGAGATTAACTCTCACAAAAGATTGGTGGTTCCCTCTAAGTCAACTCAGTCTCTAATTCTATTATGATGACCCCAGGGTGGCCCCACTCACAGTGCCTGCTAGAAAAAGAAGCAAATATCTGAAGACAGTTGACATGACCTGAAGCTCCAAAGAGCCTCTGTGCTTTACTTTTCATATACAAGAAAAAAAAAACTGGTTGAAAATTCATACAATGAAAATTTTATAAGAACAAATAACTTCCCATGCAATATTTTATTTATCCTTTTTTATTATTTAAGACCTTTAGGAACAGGTGCTTGCAGTTTGTCAACTTTTTTGAAAAAAATCAAGTTGTAAACTTTTATTACAAATAAGTTCTTAAAAATCTCAACTTTACTAGATATGAAACAATTTAAAAACCTTTAAAGGTGTCTTGAGAAAAACCGGGCTTTAAAAAAAAACACATTTGTCATAACCAGAAAGAGACATCTGTAGGTAAAAATAATAAAAACCCCATGCTGCGCAGATAATGCTGATAGTTCTAGTTACCTGCTCAATGGGCAAAAAGCAAGCACTTGAGGTCTTCAGTTCCAATCTTTTGTTCGCTTCTCATTGCTGGAATTTCCTGTTTGTTTTTTTTTTTTTTTCTTGCTGGATGACTAAACTGAATGATGGTAGAGATGTTAAGCCAGAATTTAATGAGCACTAAGAATTTGCTAATGAATATGGGAATGTAATGAAACAATGAGTGATCCAGATATTGGTTATGGATCCAAAATAATTGTAGCTACTATAATCAAGATACTAAGTGACAAGTTGAAGAATTTCCACGAAAATGTGTTTGTATAAAAATGAACAAAATAGAAACTCAAGCAAGAACTACCAACTATAATATCCCAAATTAAATTAAATTATATATTTGATGGATTAGAGAATTGGGAAAAGGGTCACAAGAAGTAGCCCAAAATAGAAACAAATTAAAATACAGTAATACTGAACAAAAAATACTGAAAAAAAAGGTATGTGGAGACACTGTGAACAGCTTAGCATAGCTGAAATTGGGCTCTTAGAAGGAGAGAAAAGAAATAATAGGGAAAAAATCACAGTGTAGGAAGCAGTACAATTCCAAACTAAAAAGAGGAAAGCAGCAATTTCCAAACTAAAAAATGCATATAGGTTTTTTTAATTTGACATTAAATTACTAATAAATACTTCAGGCTGGAGATACTGTTCGTTACTCTTTAACTGTGAGATCGCTGAGGTAAAAGAAATTTCAAACCACCCTGAATTAATAGTTGTAAAGGACAAATATTTAGGGGCATGGTTCTTTGAGACATTTGATGGTGAAGGATTTGTTAAACTGAAAGTAAAACATGGCAAAGGGAGGCCCGGAGAGGTAGAGAATTTGGGAGTTTAGAATTCTCGGCCCCATGTCTGTGAACAACAGGGGACCATCCATTCGGGAGTGAAAGGATATGAATTTAGAACCATTTAGCCTTTTCATTCATTGTGTGATTCAGCTTTGAGTCTTGATTGAAAATAAGAATGACAATTCAGTCTGCATGGAGTTACACTTAATGTATTTTTATGATAATCGTATATGCAGAAAACTAGCCTACTTCCTGGCACATTCAAGATGCTTATTAATTTTAGTCTCCCTCCCTTTTTACTTCTTATGGCAAATAAGAAATGTTTCTAGCTTTCATACAATATGTCCCGACCACAGTAGCAGTGGTTTTCCACTGTGTACAACCAAAAAACCAAGGAACTATAAATGATTTAGCTACCTAGAAGATTTAGCTACCTAGAAGAAAGGGACAAGAGAGCTAGTCAGAACGTACAGGTGCTTCCTGAAAAGTATGCGTTCTTTTTAGCATGAAAAGAAGGAGGTAATAAAGAAATGTCAGTCTTCAAGGACACCAACTAGTATGAAGTGAAATATTTCCAGACGCCCTCTTACATGACTACTTCTGGTAGTCAAATGCTTCTAACAGTCCTCTTTTGTAAGATGGTTTCATTCCATTGATTCGTTATTCTGATGATTAGTCATGGTTTCTCTCCTCTTTTCCTAGTAGTAAATGATTTGGTCTTTGTTATGTTCCAGTTTGTTATTAGTAGGATAATTTCAAAATTAATACAAGAGAGGGTAAAGATAAGTGGGCAGAAAAAAATCCAACTGTGAAGCAAATTAAAGGCATCCTTGGCAGCCCAGCAAGGAATTCTTACTGGGGTTGATATTTTCTATATTATCCATCTACCAAAAATATGACATTAACTAATAGGCACTAAGCAGTTTTTACCCAATTCTAGTAAAAATAAAGTGGGAGTATAAAGTCACTAATGCCTAACTTGCTAGGAATTAAGGTTTTCTAGTTGCTCTTACCAGGTTTCCAAAAGTCCCAAATCTTTCTAATAAAAGCTTTCTTTCTCCTGTGTTTATCATGTATTAATGTTACTGTGAGGACCAGATTGGGTAGTACACATAAACTCTTGGAACACAATGTTCTAAGGAACTTTTAATTATTATAATGGTGAGGCTGCTGGTTGCTAGGGCTGTCTTGGTACAAATTACACTGTGGTATGAACAAAAGTCATTGCACTCCATAAACGTGTAAGCAC
>NW_004524605.1:8883713-8886356 GCF_000260255.1 Octodon degus | reverse complement strand
GTGTTCAAGGGAAAAGCCTGAACAATTTCACTTCACATTTCTTTGTATTTCTATATGAATTTATACTCCAGAGACACACATTACTGTAGACAAGTTCCACAGTATTCAGAAAGCTATTGATAATATTTTAAGTAAGTTTTAAAGGGTAAAAAATACAGGATTGACCTCGGTAGTCCTGGAAAGATGGGGCTGAAAGGGCCATATGCTCTCTAGGAGGAGTACTTGTTGGCCAGGCAGCGGGGAAGCAACCAGCCTTCCTTGGTAGCATCTGTAAGGACTGCATCAGCTGTCACCTCATTGAAGGGCACACTCTTACCTGGTGGCCCACAAGCCATGACTGGCAAGTGTTGGGTATAAATACCTGGTGACTTGGTGCAATGTGAGGCATTTCTGATAGCCTGTTTTAATCCTGCATTTCTTATGGGGTTGGCCAAAGACTTTGCAGATCTTCCTCATGGCTCACTTTTCTCCCTGTGCAGTCCTCATTTTGAGATATAAAGGCCTGGTCTTTATGAAATGTATTAAACCCAAGTGTGTGTCCTATAAACATCCTATATGTCAAGTTATATCAGAGTCTGCTTCTCAAAAAGATGCTACTGGTGAGATAATTTTACTAGATGGGGCAGTAGAACAAATAGTTCATTCACTGAAAGTTGTGGGCTCTAATGTCTGTGCCTGTTGTCTTTTACCCTGAGTCCAGTCTTCTCTCCTCTTTCAATGATAGATACCTGTGTGTTTTTGTATGCATGTGTGTGCACATATGTATATGAGCTGCCAAAGTGAGCAGTGTGTGCATGTATAAAAAACATAAAATGTCTGGTGTACAGTGTCAGACAGTCAATTCAATAATTCAATGATGATGGAAGTGCTATAAGATAATTAAGTAGTTTGAATAGCTAAACACATAATGAAGAGAATTAGTAAACTCTCAACGTATGTTTTTTAAACCTCTAAGCAAGACTTCTCTTGATTATTGTTGACATTTTAATAAAATATGTATCCACATATACATGCTAACACATTACTCCCTGGAAAAACATTTGGAAGGGGCTGTTAAATAATCATTGAGCTTAAAAACTACAGGAATATGTATTTCTTTCCAAATGAATAGGCACAAATGTAGCTGGTAAAAAATAAAGAAGAAGAAAATGGCTGGGCCTTTGTTGTAATTATCCATATTTGTATGCCTGAAGCGCGACTTCATATTCTTTCATCTGAAAATTGAGATTTCTATGGAAGGAGAAATGAATACCAAGAGCTACTGTCTAATGTTTAGTTTAGATTGGATTTTTGTTTTCATTTTCTTCAAGAGAGAAATCGTAATGTTTTATATTTTTGAAGATGGCACAAAGAATGAAAACAAACTGAATGTGAAAAACTGTGTAAACATATATCTTATATCTCTAAGGTGGAACAGGAATTCCAAAGTCTATATTGGGTGGGGAAAATTCGACATTTACTTGTGGTTTAATAGAGCCAGTGGCGATATCTACATATAATAAATGCAAAGCAAAAGCCTATCAACCAGGTTTCCAAGCCTCAAATATCTTTCATATTTATTTATTCACTGTAACATTTTAAAGCATCTTGTAGGGGGCACATGGCTCTTTAGAAGCAGCCTTCACCTTGATTTTGCACTCTTTCATCTCCAGAGTTAGATACAAGCATTGGCATGGGCTGTGCCCACATGTAGGTGTTGAACTAGGGCATTAGGAAATGAACGGAAGCCTTATTCTGTGTTCACTGGCTGCCAGACAAAATGCTTCAGGTATACACAGATCTTAGGACCTCACCTCCTCATCTATCTGCACTGTTTCTCCTCTTTTGCTTGAAATACATATGTTTGCTGGTTGACAGGTTTTCCTCCTGTGTTCTATACCTAGTCATGTCCATCAAACTCATGGTGTCTGTCTCTTTGTCTCTGTCTCTCTCCTTCTTTCTTCTCTGTGTCCTTGTCCTTCTCCTCTTACTCCTCTTCTTCCTCTCCTCCACTTCCTCCACCTGTCTTTTTTCCTTTCCTCCTTTTCCTTTCTTCCTCCTCCTCCCTCTCTTCCATCTTTTCCTCTTCCATCTTCTCCATCTCCTCCATCTGCTGCTTGTCTCTCTCCTTGTGAATCCATAAGGTTGTAGAATATTTCCAGCAGCCCATAAGGCTCCTCAAAACTGTCTCAGTCATTATTTCTATCATTCACAATGATTTTAGCTCCCTCATAACTTTAGTATCACATGATTTCAACTTTATATAAACTGAAACACACATCATATTCTTTTATATCTGCCTCTTTTCATTCCATATGTTTGTGAGATTCATTCATAGTGTTCCATAGAGTAACAGTTACTTCATTTTCATTTCTAGAAATGTTCCATTGTATGAATTTACCTGTATCTGTTATTTTCCTTCTTGCTGGGACAAAATACCTGACATGACTTAAATAAGTTTATTAGGATTTGTAGTTTGTAGACATTTCAGTCCATAATTAACTGTCTGTAAGGCCAAGCATCCTGGGAGAGGGGTATGAAAGAAGAGAAGCGCTTGTGACACAGAGGCAGGAAGCAGAGTGGGATCTGGGGAGGAGGATGGGAGGTGGACCTTTCCAGGCCACGGCCCTAGTGACCAACCTTCTCAGAGCAGCTTGACCTCTC
>NW_004524605.1:8878493-8882987 GCF_000260255.1 Octodon degus | reverse complement strand
GTTCCATTGCTGTTTAGAGAGGCTGCATTTAGCCCTCATGGTGATATTGTAAAGGTGTTTCATTGTGATTTTAATTTGCAATTTCTAAAAGAAAATTTCCTGGAATAAAGAAATGGCAGAGTACTGAGTGTCTGCTACGCAGCTTCTGCAGAACAAAGTGCCTGAGTCTGGAAATGACAGCCTGGGAAGAAATCCAAGGGCCCCTAAACCACATGAGATCACATGGAACTGACTGAGGAGAAGGAGAAGCTGGGATTCCCTGCTTCAGAGAAACTAGCTGAGCATGGCAGGCTGGAGACAGGGTGCAGCTGTGCGCCTCCTAACCCGTACGCCAATTCCAGCCCTGGAGCCAGAGTGCCGGGCGCAGGTGGTGACAGCAGTGAAAACACCGCAGCCCTTGCTGCGCAGCCTGCCCTCAGTCATGAGTTGGTGAGTGAGCAAGGCTGTTAGGGCAGTGTACTCAGCTGCACTGAGCGGTCGCTGGCATCGGGACCCATTGTATCTCAGTGCTGTAGGCTGAATCCTCAACAGCAGAACAACCCTGAAGTTGTTTGAGGGTCAACATCTAGCAGTGTAAGGAGGAAAGGGCCATGTCTAGTCAGCCACAATAGACGGCTAGCAATTGGACAGCAAGCTGAAGGGAATTTCTGAAGGAAGCTACTGTTCTGCAGAGGCTGTGTAGTTGGAGCTGGGATCCTGACTTGGAACCAGTGAATGCCACAAGGTACTCTTAGCCCTAGCTGTCTAGGACCAGAAGCAGCCCCTGTCCTGTGGCACAAACAGACAAGACGCCTTGGCCTGCAGTATGACAAGGACATTGCCATCCCCCCCCCCCTTTGTTCAGAGGCACAAGATTTAAATACTAAAACAGAAGCATGAGATCTGCTGGGAGAGGTAGTAGGAGCAGTCTTGAAGACACAGATGAAGGCACAGACTTCATGAACAAAACCCACACTGCATGGCAAATACCACAAAGAATCAACTGTGATCACATCTTATTAAAAAGATTTTGCACAGCCAAAGAAATCAACCACAGACTGAAAAGACAACCCATAAAGTGGGAAAAACTCTTAGACCATTGTTCTCTATGGAGAACAACGTTCTATCTATTAGAATGTTCTATAGAACATTGTTCTATCTATTAGTCTCTATCAAAGGACTAATAGATAGAAGATATAAGAAATTGAAAAAAAAAATCAGATGCCTTAAATTTAAAGACCCAATCCAAAAATGAGCATCTGAAATGAGTAAGTAGTTCTCAGATGAAGGACAAGTGGTAAATTAATTCGTGAAAAAATGTTCAGCACCACTGGTCATTTGAGAGATGCAAATTAAAACAATGCTGAGATTATCCCCAGAACTGGCAATGTTGGAAGTTGTTGACTTGAGCCTTTTATAGCTCAGCATATTAATATGGATTTATTTTTATACCTTATATTTATACTTTTCTGCTGGATGGTTAAGACCAAGATAAAGCAAGACCTATATAACAAGAAATGTAACTTTTTTGTCTGATAAGGTCAGTCAAATACCCTCAGGATTTACCCTTAAACCATGTACAGCAGTTTGTAGATCTTTTGTCAGTGTCAGCTACCTGGATGAGTCATAGCCATTGCTTGGCCAATTTTCTTTCTGTGTAAGCCTGATAGAATGTTTTCTCTCTAGGTGACTGTTCTTAGGTACACTCTACATCATTGATCACTTTCTCCTGTGGCCCCATAATCTCCTTTAACAGAAAATTTGGGATACCATTGAGTTACAGGATGTTATAGTACAGGTTCTCTTATGTCCTAGCCCACTACTATTATGGACTACTGGACTACATTGGATTATTTTGCTGAATTCATGCACCTACGATATTTGAATGGCAATGGAATACCCATTACTGACAAAACTAAATAAAAAAGGGAGATATAAATAAAGGACCATTTTGTCCTATATATATATTAGGATAGATATACAGCTACTTTCTTTTTTTTAATTTTTTTTTAAATTTTTATTTACGTGTGTGTGCATGCGTGCGTGCGTGCGTGTGTGTGTGTGTGTGTGTGTGGCCAGCTCAGCCCACCAGGGGGCGGGGCTGGCTGGCATGTGGTGCTGGGGGATTGAACCGCGGTCCCTCTGCTTTGCTAAGCTTGTTCTAAGTAGGTGCCCTAGACCACTGAGCCATCTCACCAGCCCCGCTACTTTCTCTTAGTTCAATGAGAAGAAAGATTTGTACTCATAGTATTTAGACAAGATGTCTTCATCGTGTACAATGAATAGCTACTATGAAGACAACAATATGTGTTGTATTAATTATTGTAACTGTCCTACTAACCTGTTTTGAAATTGTCTCGTTGCTATTTATTTCTCAATAAAATTAATTTTAAAAATGCTGAGATTCCATCTCTTCCTGGAAAGAATGGCTGTCACAAAGTCAACCAATGCAAATTTCAAACATGCTATGCAAGCATTCTACCACGGAGCTACTGCCCCTACCCTAGATTAAGAAAGCTCTTTAGTCTGAAATAGTCTTCTATAAGAAATCCATTTTCCTTTAAGTCTTATGAAGCTAATGTCTTAATATATCTTCTAAAGCTTTCTTATTTACTGCTTCTGATTTATGTCTACATCCTTACTAGAAGAAAATTCTGCTCTTAGTGTGAAATAAAAATTCAGGTATACTTTGTCCATGTGATTATTCTATTGATCTATCAAAGCTTTTGAAAATACTATGGGTTTCCTATCCCACTGTAATATCTCTCACCTTTGTTCTTAGTCAAGTGACCACATACATGAGGCTCTGTTTTTGGATTCTCAATTTGGTCTCTATTTCTACCTACTTGTAAATATAGCATGCTAAATGTTAGTTTTGTTTTATAGTAAATTATGATGCAGCCTTTGCAAAAACAGTCTTGTTCTCATTCTTTTATGTTTCCATAACATTTTAGAATCAGCCTTTAAATATCCTTTCTTTCTGTGTCTTCATTATTTGGTTATTGTATTAGTGTTGTTCGTTATTCTCGCTGCCTATTTCCATTGATCCCTGCATTCTCACAGCTGCATCAAGTATGATACTCTTTCTCCATCAGCACGTATCTGTCTGTCCGTGTGAATTCACTTGTACATGTGTGTTTTTCCAGTCTTGAACACTTGACAATCCCATTCATTGGATACATCCTTCTTAATTTGTCTCGGCTTTGGTTTCTATGGCTGCACTTTTCATTTTTACTCCTTCCACGCTGTTCCCAACTTCTCTGTCCCTTGAGTGCTTACTTAGTTGGGCCTGACCTATCAGTGTTGGTCTTTCTCTTCTCCTTCACTGCCTTCACTTTGTGGTGTCCAGGTCTGGCAAAGGACACATAAGCTTGCATTAGGGGAAGTGTAGAAGAAACTCCTCATAGAAGAGGTCATGGAGCTAATAACTTTAATAAAAGGAGCCATAGGACGAAAAAGCCAATAGCACAGTTTTTTACCTATTGTTTATGAAATAATTGACTTTTGCATACTAAATAACTAAACTGATGATTTCTAAATTTTTAAAATTTTCTCAGATCTTTCACATGACCTTTAAAACTGCATATTTGAACAACAAACAGACTGTCACATTCCCATAAAGACTTACATCTAAAAGTAAACCTATAGGGGCTGGGGTCTAAGCGCAAGTGCAAGGACCTAGGATCGATCTCTGAAGCCACATCCTGTGCCAGCCCTGGAACCTGGACATGCTGTGCTGGCCACCAAAATCAGGAATGGTGGTGCATGCCTGTAATTCCAACCCTGGGGAGGCTGAGACAAGAGTTCACTATGAGTCCAAACTGTGTAGTGAGACCCTGTACTCCCTCAAAAAAGATTTTAAAATGTAAACCTGTAAACCAGTGCTATGTTATCTCATTGAATATTATAGCTCTGAGAATGATGCCCTCTCTGATACAACTGTCCATGACAGAAAACAAAAAACCTCTGTATTTTGTTGCTACCATAGTCAAGCATAGATGACACACCCTTCCAGCTACCTCTTCCTAGGTTTTAGCTGCTTTGTGTGGTGTATGTGTGTAAAGTATTCTATGAATTATATCATATTATTGTATCATTTTGGCATGTATGTCCCCTTCCCTTGACTGGAAGTTACCCAGCTGAAGGCGTTCGACACTCTCGTTGCTTGTTATAAGGATAGCATGATGTCATGCACATGGACAATGAGAACTCTGAAGGGTCATACTAAGGCAATGGATGAAAGAAGAGCTTGGGACTTTCAGGAAACAGAGTGGAAATAGGTTTTGTTGTTGATGATCATTCTCCCAATTTTTCTCCTATCATTTCATTAGTGATTAGTTTCTCATCTTTTTTTTTTTTTTTTTTTATTTAGTACGGGGTATGCGAGTTTCAGTAGAGAGATCGGACTCTAAGTGTGCCCTCCTGTTTTCAGCCTCCCAAGCACTGGGATTACAGGCACACACCACCACGCCCAGTCTCATTCAGTATCTCAGTGAACCCCAGGGCCGGAACCAG
>NW_004524605.1:8865641-8878393 GCF_000260255.1 Octodon degus | reverse complement strand
CTGCGGGTCTCACTACACAGATCGGACTCTCAGTGATCCTTCCTGTTTTCAGCCTCCCAAGCACTGGGATTACAGGCACACACCACCACGCCCAGTCTCATTCAGTATCTCAGTGAACCCCAGGGCCGGAACCAGCACAGCAGGCTGGCATTGAACCCTGGCCCCTGCGTCTTCCTAAGTAGGTGCTATAATCTCCTGAGCTATCTGGCCAGCCCTTTGTTTCTCCTCTTACTTTGGCTGCACCTGGACAAGCAAAATTAAATGGAACCACAAAGATATATGTTTCCCAAAGATAGTCAAAAGATTCCTGACTGATTGGCATTGTCGGCCTAAGAGAGGATACTGAAAATTTGAAGCCACATCCGAATGTGTCGTGTGTTAGCATCATGTGAGATACACACAGTTGAGTGCAGAACTAAACTCAAAGATTTCACACTGTGGATGACTAAACTGACATTGCGTGGTATCCTCAAAATTTCCAGTGTGAATTAACACTGTCACCAAACTAGAAAGCCTGGCCTTAGACATCTGATCTACAATTGGAAAACACGAGGCTGATTTTTCTGAGTAGATTTTGCCTTCTATCTCAATTTTCTAGTGCAGATCAAGTTTCCCATTAGCTAGCAATTGTATGCTTTATCATAGCACATTTTCTTTTCTTTATTACAGTTTCCTTTCAGCTTATTTAGCTCAGATACTCCGCTTCAGAAGTGATCTTTGTAAAGAATAGATGCTTAATTAATTGCAGGTTCCCTTCTATCTCCTGTCTAGCTGCCTGTGAAATATTGAACTAATTGATCCCAGAAGCTCAGTTATAGGAGAATAATGACTTTTCGTCAACTTCAGCCACATACTGACAACACCAGTTCAGGAGCCGGTAATTTATGTCTCTTACTGGCTTGCATCTCTTCAGTTTGTGTTTTGGACTCTTGTCAGGAGGCAGGCATGCAATTGTTCTGTATGCCTGTTAATTAACACAAGTGCAGTGTGGCATCACTAGAGTGGCATGATCATGTGGGAACAAATCATGTCCCAAGGAATGAGATAGAAGTGGAAAGCCCTGCTTTCCCACCGCTGAACTGCTCACCGGCTTTCCTGCAGGATGGATCCAAGGTGTACACTGTTCGGTCGAGATCAGATCTCAGTTTCTTCTCTTCCTGGCCTTTATCTAACGATCACAGACTCTTCAGAAAATGCATTTCACTTTGTTTTACCGCAGAACCCTTTCGGTTTTATTTAGCTCAACTATTGAGCTGTACGCGTGATTTTTATAAAGAACCAGAGACAATTATTAGCAGGTTCCCTTTGTCTCTTTCTAGGGTTTCAGTACCCTACATGGAATTGAAAGGTTACTTTCTGCTGCTCATCACAATTCCATGCATCAAAAGCTCAAGATGCAATTTTTTTCTTAAACATATTTTTTTAATTTTTAAAGAATACAAAATAGTGGTAGAAGAAAAAAAAAACAGCCTTAGAAATATGATAGAAGATTTCACCAAACAAAGTAATACAAATTCAACAATGGTTTCTGTACTATATGATGCTATCTTGAAATTAGTTGCTAAGATTTATCAGATATAAGCATGTAAGATTCATTTAAAGGGAAAAAAACCAGAACAATTACAAAGAAGATACAAGAAATTCAAAAGAGAAAGAAAAAAAAATTAGAGTAAAAAAATATTAAGCATTAAATGCTCCCTTCAAAAGACCAGAAGAAATAGACAACTTTAAATTGAGCAAAGCTCAACAACCCTCTGCTGCAGGACGCGGAAGCTTTCCAGGACGGCTCAGCGCCTTCTGTTCATTTTTACTTCGGATCACATTTCACTTTTATCTGTTACTCATGTTAGAATTTACCTTTCTCTATATTATACATATAAAAGTTTCTAAAATTAGACACTAAGCTTCTTGATAGTGGGAACATAATATACTTCTTTGTAGATCAGATAATGCTCCATGCAGTACAGGGATTGTTATTAATTCCAGATTTCCAATGTGGAAATTGAGCTTGAGAATAAATTGAGATTTTTTGAGTTTATATTCTTGGTCCCAAGACTCTTGGGCTGTGCCACTTTGTCCAGTTTTCCTGTGCATAGACAGGAGATCACACAGCATCTACCTCTTACTTTTATAGAATGAGGATTGAATAAATGCATGCGATTCTCTGGCCCTGTGAATATTATGGAAACATTCATTAAAATTATGCATATAATTTGAGAATGATTAATACATGAAACAAAAATAGAATATACTGTGACAGAGAAAATAACTATTTCAGCTGACCCTTGGGCAATTTGTCTAAGGTCTAGCAACTGTACTTTTGTCCCTACTTTATTAAGAATAAGAACTGATATTTTTTCCCTTGGTGACGTTCAAGTAGTTTAGTCAGCCACTGAAAGACAGAACAGCTTGTCTGTAGAAAACATTCTATTCCAGGGTGTCGGGGTATACTGGGATGCAACCCTAGGCTCACTGTGTTCTAATCTGGAAAGTTCTCTTCCCACTTTCCATGACCTCCTTCCAGATAGAAAAATATTCTACTTAAGTGCTTTTGAGTAGAAGAGAAAAAGCTTCATCAATTTTGGCATGTTTGAACCGGCTTCACTATTTTTTGTAGACAAAGCATATATAAATTAATGAATTAAGTCTGAAAATGTAATGAGAAAATACTGAATTAACATAAAAGTAATCATTACAAGGTTGCAAGTGTTTAAATATCTTTGATTTGAAATTAATAGTGAAATAGAACAAAACTAAAATTTGGAAGCACAGAACCATGAATCCAACTATGGCTGGGTCATTTGTGTGTTGTGTGTGACAATGTGAATTTTCGAATCTGAGGCGGCACAACTGCATTTATTCTACAGAATTGTGACACCATAAAGTAATGTATAGGAACATCCAGTGAACAACACTGTGGTCATTGAAAATGAGGGTCCAGTGCTATAGTCGTTTACCCAGAAAACATTACAGTCTCAGCATTGTGCTGGCCTATTGTTCAGATAGAACAGAAAGCCATATGTTCTGTTTACAAATTCATAGCCCGAGGGCACAAATTCATTAGGGCCAACTGCTTGCATACAAACGTGTCCCCAACTGATTTCTGTTGTGCTGCTGTTTTGATTTTCCTTATATTTCTTGTGAAAGTAATGAGAGCTTCCTCAGCATATGTCTTTGTCTTCTGCTGCTAATAACATAGTACCACAGACCGGGCCTGTTATAAATCAAGGAGGTTTATTTTAACTCATGGTTCTGAATGTCTAGGTGTGAGAGGCTGCATCTGTGACAGCCTTTTTGCTGGATAGAGAAAGGTATCACATGGCAACGACAAGGGTGTGCGTCCTCTCTGCTCAAAACTGACACCAGAATTGGTTGTAGGGATGCTCCTCTAATGACTTTACGTAATCTTGATCATGGCTAAGAGGCTCCATCTCTAAATACCGCCCTGAGGTTAAGCTTCTGCCCCCTTCAAGCCTCAGAATGGAGAATATATTTCTACATGAGATGTCTCAGGGAACACTGTTAAACCAGAGCTGTCTTGAAATACTTTTCTCCTATAGAATAATGAGTAGTGAAGAAACTTAAAACTTGATTAAAAATTATAAAGCCCAGATCATGCTTTAGGGAAAAGCCTTTGATTTACCAGTGTTAGCTGACTTTCTTTACTTTAGGGTGCTTGTTGAAATGGGTGTGGAGAGTGGTTAAGAACATAGAGATGGCTTTCACACTTTTCTTTTAGCTCTAAAGTTATCAGGAAAATGTGGGTGTTAGTTTGTGTGGAGCACAACAAGTAGCTAATGTGATATTCGATCTATAGTCAGACATTTTTACTTTAACAATATGCTTAAGGCAGCCTGACTTTACATAGAGACTTGTTCTACTCTCAGTTGTATAGATTCATGGGTGTGACCCTCTCACCGGTGTAACTCCAGCAATGACCTCATGGGGGTTGGCAGAAGAACAAGTGGGAAGAAGCAGAAGAGATGAAGGCCTTGTGATTTTGCACTTTGCCTACAGACCTCCCCGTAGGCCCTGCCTCTTAAAGATCCCTCCTCCAGTGGCCTCGTACTGAATGCCAGACTTCCAGCACAGGAGACCTCAGGGACATGTTGCAACCATACCTGAAACATGGGCTTTATGATGCATAAGTCTATTCTTCAATACAGTAGGTTCACAATTTAATATCTAGTTCTGTTTCTTGAGAATGCTTGTGAGTCAGATTTGTTCATAGGTCTGACAAAGTGTGTAATATTATAAACGTTTGACAAAAATATACCATGTTAAGCAAAGAAAAGTCAAATGCAATGTCCATTCTCATCTATGAAAGTTCACAACTTGAATGTTCATAAATTGGGGACTTACTGTATTTCTTTTCCTTACTGCCGACCTGAAGATATTGTTTATCATACTGTGACACTACCCAGGAGGTAGCTACACAAAATTCCTTCTATGTCTATTAAATCTACTTGAATTTGGATTTAAAGAGTGAGATTTAGCCAGCTATTATCAATCATTTAGCTGCCAATTGTACCTTAGTACCTGTACTACTGATATAACAGTATGCTTAAAAATGGACAATTTATATAGGAAAATGTTTTATTGAGGTCATAGACGGGGGCTGACCTAAGTCTAAGATCAGGCAGTCATGGGCTGCGGAGACAGCTCAGTGGTCTAAGTGCCCGCCTGACAAGCGCAAGGACCCAGACTCTATCCCCAGTACCTCATACTGTGTGACCCTGAAACCAGGCATGGTGGTGCACACCTGTAATCCCAGCACTTGGGAGGCTGAGACAGGGGGATCACTCCAGTCTAACTGTGTAGTGACTCCATAATAAACAAACAACAAACAGTTGTTAAAATCAGGCAGTCATATCTGGTGATGACATCATGCTGCTTCTCTTCTCCTCCTCCTCCCTCTCCTTCTCTTCTCCTCCTCCTCCCTCTCCTTCTCCTTCTCCTTCTCCTGCTCCTGCTTCTCCTCCTGCTCTTTCTCCTCTTCTCCTTCTTCTTTGTGATGCTGCTTCTTGATGTGGTAGAAGTCATAAGGAAAAGAACAGTACAGTGGGAGAGAAAGAGCCAAGTTCTATAATACCTGAACCAATCTTGAGGTAGATGCATTAATATATTCATGAGTGCCCAGGCCCCGTGACCCAAACCACGCCCTACCTGCAAATACTGCCACATGGAAGAATTTCTATTCTAACATAGAAACTTTGGGGGAGTGCACTCAAAATATGGCAGCATCTTTTTGCAGAAGAGCTCCTGGTCCTCTGATAGCTATCATCTTAGCTTGTCATGCCTGGATTCCGGATTCCTTAACTCTACCTCTAATTGTCTAACCCTTCTCATTTCCCCAAAGGATATTTGCCAACATGATTGAAAAGAGCAGACCTACTCATTTGGAGAATGTAAAGGTAGATGAAAAGAAATTTGTCCTGTCCAGAAGAAAACTATAGTGAGTTTGGACTTAAAGACTTAACATTTTACCCCAAGTGTCACTCTGGCAGTGCATTTGTTTACATATTGGCTATCCTACTGAGCATTGCTAGGGCAGGTGTCATGTCAACTTGTTGATTCTTGTATTGAATATATTTGATGAAAGTTGGTTTTGTATTTACTGCTCTTTCATTAAAATTAACAAAAATATGAAATTTTTAGTAATCCTGTATTTTAATGATGCAATCTGTTAGTTTAAATCATGGGAAACCATTTTCTTAAGCCCTTCTGAGAAAAGCCCATAGGCAAAAACAATCACTTGCAGCTAAAGAAAACGGTAAATGAATTAAAAGTTATGTTTGCCAAAGGGAAGCATTCTGCCTAACAGTGAGAGACCATTTAATGAATATCGAATAAGGTATGGATTTATGAACAATAAAATTCTGCATTTGACAGGTTTTTACTACTCTGCATTTCAAGTTCGTACAAAAAGCTAATAATTTTTCTTGATAGGCTATTCTTTCCAAATGCATTTAATCAGTGATAAGAACAACACAAAGACTTCATTCAATACTTGAGCTTTTAGAGTTCTTAACTATGCTGTTTTCTATGCTTAAAATAAAGTTGCTTTAGCGGAGGGCCTTTACCAATCTTGGGAAATATTTTCAATATAGGTCAGTGTCTTGGAAGGTGAGATCTAGGAGTGCCCTTTGTGACTGTGTTCGAGGTCATTTCCAAAATGGAAAAAGACACCAAGGTGATTTATAGCTGGAAATCAGAGGCTTCTTCTTTTTTTTTTTTTAAGAAGTGTTTTGTAAGCCTCTAGCTTATAAAGTCTTATGCTTGGGGAAATAAAGTAGGTGTTCATCTACTTATTATGATTGAAGAGCTTTATCTGCCACCTCAAAATATATGACTTTGATGTGTGAAATTCTAATTTTCATTGAGTCAGGCATTACTTTGTCATGCAGAGGGATTGTGCTTGGATAACTTAAGCACCAGAAGTGCAAATATAACCTAGGACTTGTGGGGAGAAGAGTCAGAAAAAATAGTGAGTGCAATCTTGTGAACTTTCATTTCCTGAGACATATACCTGACAACTTTCTGACAGCCTCAGCTGCCCCGTGTTAGGGGAGAGAACAGTGTGTATGATGTAAGTATATTTTAGGAGAAAGGGGGTGGGGAATATTCTCTTATAATAGTATACCAGATCAGGTAGAAGCTGACTGTGCTTGGGTCTTTCTAGCTATGCCTTCAGTGACATACATATCAACTTGACATTGGTCATGACAGGGATATTTAATACCTCAGAAATTGGGCAACAATACCAACGAGAGGTTTTTGGTATTGAGAAGTGGTTTATTAGTACATCAATATGGTAAGTCTAGTCTCTAAGTTTCCTGATAGAGAAGTTTTCCTCTTAGAAAAAGAGAGACTTGGAATCATAATCTTTTAAAGTTACCAAAGAGAGAAAGAGATGGGCTTTCTTGAGTCATCCAGATTTGTCTCTTGTCCAGTTTTTCTTTTTTTTTTTTCTTCTGTAAAAGCCTCACTCTCAATGAGAGAATATGAATAACACTAATAGTATGCATGAAATAGCTCTTATTGAAAGATGCGGTGGCAATAAGATTTAAGAGTTTTCAGTCCTCATACTCTCTGAGAGACTTCAGTTTGGCCAATTATGCATAAAATATCTTCACAAGAGCAAAGGAATCCTGATGAGCTGTTATGGCACATGGTAGAGCACAGAACTTAGAAAAGAGGACTTGAAATTGGCAGGAAGAATATTGACACATTACCCATGTCACCGCTCGCCAAAGACTGCACAGTGCATGTAGGAAAAGAGCATGACCGAGCACATTATCTGGCCACAGAGCTCAGCAGCAGGCCTGTGTACTGAACACCAGTACTAAGTAATCCTTTATGGCCCCATGCTGCATGTTGGCCTCTGCAGAAGCTAGGGAGATAGCTCAGTAGGATAAGCGCTTGCCTGGCAAGCGCAAGGGCCTGAGTTCAATCTCCGGTTCTAAAAAAAAAAAAAAAACAGCCCTGAAGTCCTGTCTTAAAAATTTAAAAAAAAAAAAAAAATCCAAGCAACCAACTAACCCTGCCAGGACTTTAGCAGGAAGCCCGTATGACCTCTATTAAATGGCCCACTTTATCCTTTTTGCCAAGAGCATTCTCTAAAGATAGAATAAAGTGCTTTTCTTTGCAAATGCACAGACCACAAGTTTGCTTCATTAGAACGTACTTTTATATCTATCCTAACTATTTTGTATATGCAGATATATACATATTTTTTCACTACAAGTTGTTCCTTCATTGATATCCCCTTTTTTGTTTAGTTTTGTCAGAGATGGGTGTTCCATTGCTATTCAAATATTATAGGTGCATGAATTCAGCAAAATAATCCAATCTAGTCCAATAGACAATAATAGTAGTGGGTTATCCTTAGTATTGGCAATGTCAGAAGTTGTTGACTTGAACCTTTTACAGCTCAGCATATTAATATGGCTTTACTTTTTATACCTCATGTTTATACTTTTCTGCTGGATGGTTAAGACCACGATAAAGCAAGACCTATAGAACAAGAAATGTAGCTTTTGTATGTGACAAGGTCAGTCAAATCCCCTCAGGATTTACCCTGAAACCCTGTACCACAGTTTGCAGATCTTTTGTCAGTGTCAGCCATCTGGATGAGTCATGGCCAAAAACCTGAGGGAATGTTTTCTCTCTAGGTGAGTCTCCTTAGGCACACTCTACATCATTGATCATTTTCCTCTGTGGCCCCATAATCTCCTTGAACAGAAAATTTGGGACACCACTTGAGTTGCAGGATGTTACACTACATGTTCTCTTATGTCCTGAGTCTTCACAGACCTTGAAGGGCTAGGACCAAAATGTTGGCTATCCTTGTAGCATTTCTTTTTCTCTAATTTTTTGGTCTACAAACTTAAGTTGTTAACCCTCCAGAAGAGAAGCTTAATGATATGATTACCCTACAACATAGGCAATTAAGCTTAACATCATTATCTATCTGAATATCAAATTCCTTAGACATAACATGGAGCAGGTATTTTCCAACAATTGTTGATATGCTTTATGTTATAATCTTTAAATCCCTATTGAATGTGAAAAAAATAAACAATTACACATTTTTTTGCACAGAAATTTAGAAATCTAACTATAGATAACATTGTAGCAGGACAGTCCTGTGACATTGTTTTCTTGTCTCTTGTTTGTTTTTATTACTTTTTTTTAAACAAACATTTACTTGAGAGAAAGAGAGTATAGCAGTATTTGATGCTTGGAATGCCTATCATTCTGGTCTTCTAAATGTGTCCTGCTTCTAATGCTTCATGAGGAATAAGAGTAATTAGTGAAGCATGATATGATCAAAAGAAACAAAATAAAATACTAGTAACTAACCTTCAAGGCATGGAAATCTATCACTTGCCTAAAAATAATTCACAGTAACTATCTTCAAAATGTTCTGGGGAAAAATGATGATCAAAATAGAGCTCTTGCAAATGGGAGTGGGACCAGGATTCAGAAGAAACATGGAAGAAGAACAGGCGTAGGGGATTTAGAAAAATTAAAGTTAGAATATGTGATGAAAGTATAGCAAGTTCCTACAATAATTGTATATGTTATGCACTATAGACATACACTAATAAAAGAAAGATATCAAAAGCCTTATAAAATGTCTTAGTTCTAGGCTAACACTGGATATTACAAAGTTGTTGCAATTACTTTTAATAAATTATCTTTCTGGGTAAAAGGGAATTTGGTAACTTAGAGAAGGATGTAGACAACTAACACATCTCAGGGAAATAATACAAGAACAAAAATGAGAAGATGTACCAAGATAAAAAAGTATGAAAAAGAATAAAACAAAATTCTGCAAGAGAAGAAGAGATAACGACTGAACTGAAAAAACACAAATAATCCTACAGTAGCCAACATATGAAACAAAGGAAAGAATCAGAAAGTTTGAAGACAGGTCAGTTGAAATGGGAGGAATGAAAAGAATTCAAAGAGTGTAAAAGACTAAAGAAATCTTTTGACACTTAGGTGACACCAGCTTGCAAATCCACTTATGCAGTGCAGGTGCTTCAGAACCAGAAAACAGAAAGGAAGGTTAATGTAGAGGAAAAATGTCAGAAAAATTTCAGACTCCAAAAAGGAGATGAAAATCCATATCCCAAAGAACAGAAACAGGATTATACAGAAAAAGATCCCTCTGAGACATGTTACAAACAAATTTTTCAAAGTCAAAGACGAAGAGAATTTTGAAAGCAGAAAGACAGAAGTAATTTTTCAAAGTTTGTTGGCAAGAAGAGAATAGGGTGCTATAGTCACAACAGCAGAAGAAAGAAGAAAGAGAGAAAGAGAGAAAGAAAGAAAGAAAGAAAGAAAGAAAGAAAGAAAGAAAGAAAGAAAGAAAGAGAAGATGTCTACTCAACAAGTGTATTATGCCTAGCAAAGCTCTCTTTCAGAATTAAGAGAAAAATAAAGATGTTCCCAAACGACAGCTGCGGGAGCTCCTCACCACTAAACCTGCCTTCATAGTAATGCTGAAGGAAGCTTGTTTAAGTTGAAAGATAATAGCATTAACTAACACGATGAAACAGATGGTCTTATAAAAATCACTGTAAAAGTGAGGATGTATTCAAGTTCAGAATAATCTAATATTGTAATTCTAGTTTGCAAATCCCTTTTTAAAAATTCTAATATAGGGCCAGCGAGATAGCTTAGTGGACTAAGAATCTGCTTAGGCAAGCACTGCGATTGGGTTTGATCTCCCACACCGAATGCTGCACCGGCACGGGCCCTGACCCTGGCTGCTGTGAGCCAGCCACCGAGACTGCGAGTGGTGGTGCATGACTAACCCAGCTCCTGCGAGACTGAAAACAGGAGGATCACTAGGAGTCCAAACTCCATAGCTCCACCCTGTATCAAATAAATTTAAAAAAATTCTAATATAGTAAACTAAAAGAAAAAATGAAAAATTACTAAAACTTCAATAATGTATTAATCAGGAAAGGTGATAAAATATGTAAATTATGCAATTAAAACATATAATTGGGAAGGATATTCAACCTATAGATTTTAGCATGTGGTATAAAATACTTCATGTAAGTTTAAGTGTAACCACAGATAAACATCTTTAGTACATAAAGAGATAAGGAAAAAGAAACACAGCATGCCACTGAAGCTGAAAATAAAAACAAATCTGTCAAGGAATCATCCAATCACATAACAGCAAGTAAGATAGAAACAACAAATCTACAATGAAAAAAAGAAAACAAGTGGTGATATTAAATCCCTATACATCAATAATTACTTTAAGGGTCAGGTATAGAACTCAGTGGCACAAGCATCTGTCTGGCAAGCACAGGGTCCTGAGTTTGATTCCTGCTACCAAAAAGAAGTTCCCCTCCAACAATTACTTTAAATATAGATAGATGATATCCAATTATGGTTGAATGAGTTGTAAAAACAAGACTCTATGATAAATGCTGTCTGTAAAGGTTTACAGTAACCTAGAGATACACAAAGGCAAATGTGAAGAGCTAGAAGAGACATCCCAGTTGTTACAAATAAGATAGAGTTGTTACACTTACATTAAACAAGAGACATTAATTCATAAAATGCCATAAAAGACAGTGAGGGGCTGGGGCAAGAGTTCAGCAGGCTAAATGCCTGCCTGGCAAGTGCAAGGTCCAGAGTTCCATCTCCAGTACTACCTGCCATGCCAGTCCCAACCCTGGGAGTGGTGGCGCAGGTCTGTGCTCCCAGTGTTCAGGAAGCCGAAACAGGAGGATCACTACAAGCCTGAACTGCATAGTGAGACCCTGTACCTGACAATTCTGGGCACAAAGCAAGCTGCATGAGAATGGAATCAAATTTCCCCATAAGATCAACATTGAGCCTAGCCATTGGATATGACTATTTTCATCCAGCTCAGTTTGTGACTAGAATTGTGCAAAGAATCAAAGTAAAGAAGCAAGGCACCACTATATATGTTTATGTACGTATGTGTGTATACATATGCATCCATATATCTATTATGGATACATATATGGATATATATGTATGTATTATAGAATATATACATCAAAAGTTGGCATAAATAAGATTGTAGTGAGAGATAGGAAATAATACATAGTGCCATTATTCATTTCCAACAATGGATAAAATCATTCTTTTTCAGACCAAATGAACCTAACAGATGTACACAGAATGTTCTATCCCACAAGAGCAGAATGCTCACCCTTTTCAAATATGCATAAAATATTCTTTAAGATTATAACACCTTAGACCACAAAACAAGCCTTATATTTATTTATTTATTTATTTTTATTTTTATTTTTTGGCAGAACTGGGGATTGAACTCAGGCCCTTGCACTTGCCAGGCAAGTGCTTATTCTACTGAGCTATCTCCCTAAACAAGCCTTCTAATTTTTAAAGTAGTTTTAAGTCTTTCTGTATCATTTGATAAAATGGTATGAAATTAGACATTAACAACAGAAAGGAAATTGGAAAATTAAGAATATGTGAAAATTACACTTCACATTCTGGAATAACAAAAGGATCAAAGAATAAATCAAAAGGGAAATGAAAATGACTTACAACAAAGACAAACAACACAAAGACCCAGATTTTATGATAAAGAAAAAGAAGTTCTAAGGAGGAAGCTTATGTTGCTAAATGCTTACATTAAAAAAAAAAGCCTCAAAGAACCTTCACATATTAAAGAAATGCAAACACAGTGAGCTAGGCAAACACTTAGAAGAAAATAATAAACATCAGACTAGAATGGACAGGAGAAAGATAACAAAACCAATAAGATGAACTTCATGAACTTTTAGGTGCTCTAAGAAAAAAAAAAGAGCAAAGACACAAAATTAGAAATGAAATGGGAGAAATTACAACTGATTCCATAGAAAAACAAGGGATCATAAGAGAGTACTATGAACAATTCTATGCCAACAAATTGATAATCAAGAATAAATGGGGAAAATCCAAGGTACACTGCAACCCACCAAGACTGATTCTTGAGAAAAGGGAGTCTGAACACTCAGTAGCAAGTATGGCGCTTGGATCTGTCATCAAAAACTTGAAAACGAATAAAAGCTGAAGAGCTGATGACTTCATTTGGAAAAAATAGCCTTTCCTTTAAATTTAGGAATAAGACCAACATGTCCAGTCTATCCATCTTTACTGAAAGTCCCAGCCAGAGACATTAGTTAAGAAAATAAATAAGTAACCCAAATTTTAAAGGAAAGCAGTGAAATTGTCTTTCTTTGCTT
>NW_004524605.1:8864170-8865271 GCF_000260255.1 Octodon degus | reverse complement strand
TTTTTCATAGAAAAAAATTAAAAGTTCTCACGATTTGCATGACAGACTGATTCTGTGGAGCAATCTTGAGTAAAAAAGATCAAAACTGGAGATTTTATAAATATTCTACAAAGCTATAGTAATGAAAAAATATAGTGTTCACTGGAAAATAGGCAAACCAATATAACAGAGAGAGTATCAAATTCTTTATCACATATTTACAGTCAATGATCTTCAATGAAGGTGACAAGAACACACAATAAAGACATAAAGAATAATCTCTCCAACAAATGGTGGAAGGAAAGCTCGATATCCCTGTGCAGAAGAAAGAAATTGTATACATCTCAAATCGATATGCATACATCAATCCGAAATGAATTAAAGACTTAAGATCAGATACTCTCAACATATTATCAAAACACGTACTCAAATGCTACTTAACATTGATTTTCAGCAATGATATTTTGGATATAATTTTAAAATCAAAGACAACAAGAGCAAAACTATGAATGAAATTACCTGGAACTTAAAATCTGCAGGTGAAGGAAATAATCATCAGTGAAGACAACATACAAAAGTGGGAAAAATATATGCAAACTATACATCTAATAAGAAGTTAATGCAAAAAAATACAAGAAACTCAAACAACTCTACAAGAAGAAATAATTTCAATTAAAAATGGGCAAGAGACCTGAAAGTTGTTTCTTAAATCCATACACACAGGTGGCCAACAGGTAAAAGAAAAATACTCAGCAGCATTAATCACCATGGAAATTCAAATCCAAACAATAATGAGATAGCAACTCATACGGACTAGAATGGCTATTATCAAAGGATCAGCATGTAACAAGTGTTGCCAAAAATGTGGGGAAAGGAGAGTCTTGTAGATTTTTGGTAAAAACATAAATTACTAGAGTCATTGTAGAATATAATACAATGTTTCCTCAGCAACTTAAAAAGTAGAATTAAAAATTATCCTGCAATCTTTTTCAGGGTATATATCCAAAGGAAGCAGAATCACTACCTTGAAGAGTTGGTGCAATTTCATGTTTACTAAAACATTATTCCCAGTAAAATAAGGAAGTGAACTACATATCCATTAAGCATGAAATATGTATGTAT
>NW_004524605.1:8837651-8863600 GCF_000260255.1 Octodon degus | reverse complement strand
AGGCCTAAAATTCTTAAGTGTGCCTTTCTCTTTGAATATCTACACTAAAATAGTGGTTTTTAATATATGACAGTGGATTCTAGAGGGAATGGGATATATTATGAGCTACAGTACAGATTTCAGGAGACAATTACATCTATGTCCACAGGAATATTGTTTATAAGCCTAATAATTATCTCCTGTGTGTTCCTAGTAATGTTTTCGAATCACTGTGAATCCTGTTAAGAATTCACATGTATCTAATATATAGATAGATAGATAGATAGATAGATAGTATATAATATAATCACATTAATTATTAAGTGCTTTAATTTTTAAGTGTGTTCAAGACCCTCTTCCATGTGCTAGAGGTTTATAATACCAAAGTAAATTCATATTTTTTTATTTATCAACAAATGCTAAAAGGGAAATTCTATCATGAGAAATAAATTTATTGCTGTTGTAGAGCAGTGTGGTTTGGAATGTTTGTGCACTTTTTCCTCTGAAATGAGAGTCGGTGCTGTTCATATCCGTGCTTCGCTCCCTGAAGGTCACTGCCATTGTCCTAAGTGGTCCACTGTCTTATCCTTCTTCTTCACACCCGTCTGCTCTACGCACACTACCTTACTGCTTTCTGTAATTCTTCGTGTAGAATAATGGTAAAGCCTGAGCCACAGAATGCTAATTCATCTTTCCAAATTTGGTGTGGGTTTGTGTAAGTGAACTGCTTTCATGTTACTTTATGGTTTTGAATTTACCTAGTATGAGTTTTTCATCCCCCTTGAGATCCATTGCATATAAGTATCAAAAGAAAGAACTAAAACAAGATTCCCAAACAAACAAAAATATTTTTGAGGCATTTTGAATTATTTACACTGGCAGAGCTCCCGTCCATCAGAAATTTTGGGGACAATAAACTTCCCAAATAGTCTGCTTAAAGATTGTAGAAATCTTTTATGTCAGATCTAAAATCTGCACCATTCCCCCTAATTTGCATGCAATTTCCTCTTCATTTAAGCTATTTTCGAATATCATTGATGACTGGAAAATAACATGGGTTAAGCATAACACATGACATCCAGATAAACTGGTTGTTACTCCCCAGTTAATATACTTTTGAGAATCTCTTGGTACTTAACCGAAGGAAACCACTTTTGAAGTCTCAGTAAGATGCCTCTTCTGAGAAGGTTAATTTGCCATGCATCACAATTTTCTCCAGAAACTGGAGGTATTGCTTTGCACGTGTGGATAGGCAGAATCTGCGAGGGCATTTGGTTTCTCATCCTCATCTTAGATTACTCTTTGAAAGAGAAGTACATATTCTGGTTTTAGGAAACAAAATTAGTATAATATACTTCCTATGGCATAGAAAATGTCAAAGAAAATCATATGTAATTTGGAGGCCGATTTCTCATTGAGTTCATCCAAATAACAACTCCCAGAGTGGCGTGATAAAATCGAAACAAGTCATAGATGAGTCTGGGGGAGGCCAGCTCTCTCATTATCCTCCCATCGTGGCTCCAACATTGTGCTTATTGTGCAAACGCTCCTGGCACTTGGCACTTCTGGCGAGGCCTCCTGCTTGGAAAACCACATGCTAACACTCAGCAGTTTCATTAATGCAAGCGGATAATTGGGAGCTCTCCATTAGATTTCAAAGCAAACATCTGGTTTGGAAAACTTGGGTTTTTTTCCTTTTTTCTTCTTGATTTTTTACAATCTTGGCTTCCAAGGAGAATCTCACATTCAATACCAGGTTGGGGTATAATTGAAACCCTCCCTGCTGACACTGTAACTGCCTTTCATTGGGAAAGTGCAAATAATTACTTATGAAGCAACAGGTGGTCAGTTTAAAGAAGCCAAAGAGATGTTCTAGGTACTTTTAGACAAGCTCTTCTGCAGGCCTTTCTCATTCTTTCCTCGAGCAGGTGGCTGCTCCTAAGAGATTCAGTTAGTGGGATGATTCGCCGACAGCTACCTCCACAGGCACCTTCTCCTGTGCGTCTCCAATTTTTTTCCCTCTCTTTGACCATGAATCTTGAGTCTACCCAAGGCTGCCTACATTTGAAGTGCATGGAGTTCTCTTTTTTTATTTATGCAATTGTTTCAACCAAAGGCCTAAATGCAAACTTAGTAGCTCATTGTGTTTGCCATTTTTACCAGTAAAGAGAGGCCAGAAGAACTCAGAGATTTATTTGGAGAGGGAGAAGGATGGAGCTGACAGTCCACATTTGGTTAGATTTAAGTGCAGTGTCAAGATCCAAACATGTCTCAGAGTTGATTTTTATACCTATTATGTCTATATGTTTTCTGTTTCTACCTTGTCATCTCATAAAAGCCCCAATGTATTAATTGCTTAGAATGTCACTCTTGTAGATCAATAAAATAGGCTATAAACCGGTCAGCTTGACCTAATCTAGTCAGTTTTTGAATTAAGAAACTCACTGAGCTGGGGAGGGGTGCATGCCTGTAATCTCAGCATTCTGGAGGTTGAGGCAGAAAGGTTGTCACGAGTTTGAGGCCAAACTGGGCTACAAAGTGAGTTCATGGTATCAAGACCTTACCTCAAAAAAATTCACTGAAAGGATGCAGGTAATGGTACAAGGAGGAGGCTGAAGCACCAGTCAGAGTCACAATGTAGGAACAACACATCATCTGCTCCCATCACTTGCATGCACTCAAAATTCAAAGTCCAGATGGACAGAAATCATCTGCCTGAATGTGGGTGCTATGCCTACCATAACAGTTTACCTGTATGAGAGCACAGGTCTGGAGACATAACCTCTTAAGGAAGTCCTTAACTGTAGCCCTGCTTCTCAAAAGACTGTTCCTGATCTGAACCAAGAAAAAAGAAAATGGCAGAAGGGACAATTTTTTCATTGTTCCCAAGAACTGGACAGAACTGGTAACATTCTCTATGGATGTGAGAAACAATTCCATGCAATTGGATGCCAAAACCACCAAGTGTTAACACTTTCTGGGAGCACAGTTGATGCCAAATGGTAGACATCTCCATTAATTGGCACGCTAACGCTATATTTTGGCAAGGAAATATAATTCTTCAAGAGGAAATCAGAATATTTTCCAAAAGTAAGGGCCTGCCAGATAGCTCAGCAGACTAAAGCAACTGCTTAGGCAGAGCATAGAGGCCAGGTTTGATCCCCAGCATGCAGTGCTGGCCCCGCCCCTGGGGCATGCTGAGAAGGGATTGAGACTGGGTATGGTGTCGCACGCCTGTAATCCCAGCACCTGGGAGGCTGAAAACAGGAGAATCACTATGAGTCCCGTCTATGTAGTGAGACCCTGAACATCCTGTATACCCTGTACCAAATACATTAAAAAGAAGAGTATTTTCAAAAAGTAGAAGCTGACCAGCCAAGAGACCACTGATGTGTACTTCACTGTTTGCACAGTAAGTTCTTGACATTTACAGGGTAGCTTTTTCCAGTCTTTTGCATGTAGTATTAATAATCCTCAAGCCACTAATTTACATGGAATATTAATAAGCCACATGGAGCGCTCCAGATAATAAAGTTTGGGAAATATGACTATAATTTTTTTCTAGCAGATTAACATGATGAAATGCTCTCAGAATTTCTACAATAAATAGTGAGAAGCTGTGTTAATTCCACTTAAACTTACACACTTATTGATTCTTTTGATAATACATTGCAGAGTTACCACTGCGAGCAACTTATTTCTGAAATTATTATTATTATTTTTTTGGTGGTACCGGGGATTGAACTCAGGACCTTGCACTTGCCAGGCAGGCACTTATTCTACTGAGCTTTCTCCCTGGCCCCCTTATTTTTGAAATTAGTCTTAAGAAATATAGTTTGATAATTTCAGGAATTCTCAAAATTATCAATATCACTGTATGAGTTAACTTCCTCAGTTGGAATGACAGCTAAAATAGAGACCTCGAAATAATGTTTATGTTATACATTTGTCATTCTCCGCTTAATTACCTTCTATGTCCATGCTTTTCATGTGACCCTGTCCTGAAGAGTAGGGTAAATGATTTTTTGAGGCCTCTTTTTCTTAAAACAAAAGTTTCTCTATATGTTGTGATTATCTGATATGTTTCAAAAGCTATTGACCTCATCTTAAGCTATGATATTTGCCCTGTGTATAAATGGCACCTTGAGAGACTATCTAACCATATCATGATTAAAACAACATAAAAGTAAGTGCAAAAGTGGTGAAGACACACCCACATAATGATTCCGAAAGGCCCACATGTGCAGTTCTGGAGGGTGTATTGAACACAGGTGGCTGAGCCTTCCTGTAGAATTTCTGTTTCATGATTCTCTGCTGAGAATTTGGATTTATACCATGTCTCCAGGTGACATTGATTTTGCTGGTCCCAAGAGAACACTTTAAGAATCACTGAAATGGAACATGAAGACACATCTGCTGTTTTCCCCCCATCTAGGTATTCCTATCAATTTCCTCCGTTGTCATAATAAATTTGTTTGTATGAAAATATATTGCCTTTTTTCAAATACTATGAGCATCTACACAAATGAACACACTCATGCTTAGACCAATAATCTGTTGCACAGACTTGTCTTCTACATGATGAAGGAAAGAGAGTCAAGTAGCATTGGAAAGGGCCTACACTTGCATTCACATGAGAATGGAGGTAAGATGGTATGTGAGGTGTAGATCTTGGGGCTTTGATAGCACAGATGGGTCTCTGAGGACATGGTATCTTGGAGCAAACTTCCCAAAAAAGACACTAAGAGCATCTCTGCCTGTGTGCAGATAATCCAAGATAAAAGCAAGTAAGTTGTTTTCAGTTATTTGAACCAGAGTTATTGGCGGGCTTTCCCCTTATGAAAGTGGTAATCGTGTGATAGTTTATTATTACATGCTAAATTACACAGGGGCATCCCCAGCAAGACACAAGTAGTCTTTTTAAGTCATGATCAATAGTTGCTAAGCAAGTGTTTCACCCTAGAAAGCTGGCTGTCACCTTCCTGCAGCTAACCATTCAACTCTAAACATAATGTCTACAGTCTGTTTGTTTTTTTTTTTTTTTTTGGAACCGGGGATTGAACTCAGGCCCTTACGCTTGCCAGGGAAACACATATTCCAATGAGCCATCTCCCCAGCCCCTAGCATAATGTCTACAAAAGGTAAAGGGAATAGTAGAGTAAGAAGTTCTCGAAGAAAAATTTTTATTTAACACTTACTATAGTCCAAGAATTCTTTTAAATTCATATTTCTTCTTTAATTCTTAAAAAATGAAAGGTATGTACTATTATCATTATTGTTTTAGAGGTAAACTAAGACATAAAATGTGGAACTGATTTCTGAGAATTAAAGAGTAGCAGAGATAAGATTCAAAAGGAGATAATCAATTCCAAAAGTTGGCTGGGCTTTGAAACACCTTTAAACACATGTTCAGTGGTTCTGGACCACAGAAATCAGTGTCATAGTCAGTAATGAGAATTCATCAATATTAGATACTCAGGTTTTACTGTGGTTCTCACGATTTTGATATCAGTGTTAGTTCTGACATATAAACTTCCACCTTGCCTCTCCCCAGGACCATAATCTTAAGAACAAATCACCTTATCCAGTATGTTTGTTTTATGTTGTGGAGATGGAATGTCTTCCGAACAAATCAAGAGGCCTGGGTCTTCCAAACACCACACATTCCAAGTACTGTTCCTTGACTGGTTCATGGAAGAAAATTTCTAATCCATTAGTCTTGGTACACCTGGGGATTTTACATATGCCAGATGTTTGTGCTAATGTGATTATTGTTGAATTCTTGGTTGTAGTTATCTGGGGTTTTGGAACATGGTGTATTAATTCGACCTCTCAAGGAGTAATAATAAAGAATGGGTATGAAGGTCAGCCACCTGCCTCGTGCCTACGCCCATGTAACTGATCTCTAACAAAACATGAACAGCAAGGTCCAGGTGGGGTTTCCTGGTTATTTACACTTTGTACATGCCACCATGCATTTTTTTTTTTCTTGGAGAATTAAGCACTGGTTTTGCATGCCACTCCTGGGCAAAGGAGATGGTTTCTGTTGGATTCTGTCCTATGTCCCCTCTAACTTTTCTAAATCTAATGGATATTCTTCAGGTATAATAGAATGAAATCTTGATGAGAATCTCTTTTGTAAGTTCTGGGAGCCTTCCAGTGAATTTTAAGATCTCAGGGTAAACTTGAGGACTTTTTGTAGTCCCCTACTTGTCTCTAATTGAGTTTCCATGAAGTCAGGAAACATACTTGCTTGTGGTTAAGTATTTGGTAAACATTTGTTGGCACAGTGCAGTGGTTTCATACTTAGGGAAGAGGTCCACTTGAGAGCCTGTGGGCTCTGCATCACCACGGTCTCCTCTTGACACCATCCTTTCAGGCTGCACGTTGCATTTCATATCTTTCCCACTGGTGGACCTTTTAGAGATCTCACCAGCATGCACCTCTGCCTCTGTTCTCAGGGTCAGGAAGAATGTAAAGTTGTCTTTCTTTTCCGGAAAGCCTATGGCCTATCAATACTGAATGTCTCCCTCAGCCACGTGTCAGAGAAGCACGGGGTGCATCAGAAGGGGACAACTGAGGTGGAAGAGGTCACTTCCAGGTGAGGTTTCCATTAAAGCCTGAAAGAAAAATAGAACTTTCATTGGATATTAGAGTCTACATTGAAATGAGATGGTTTAAGAGGTTAAAAAAGAAAAGAGGAGGGGGAGCCTGCATGACAGATAAAACAAATATGGGTAATCATTGAATTAGGGAATTATTTGTGATAAATTAAGAGTTGCTCAATGCAAAAACTATTGTTAGTATTGACAAAGAAAACAGCTGGGATTAGGTCATGGATATTTTATTGATGTCATTAAGCTCCCGTGACTTATTTAAGCTTCAGAAATAGAAAGCCAAATCAACAAAACTGTACTTTGAGAAGTTCTGCATTAGACAGGCTGCAATGAAAAGCGTCCAGAAGGGAAACCAGTTAGAAAGCTGTTGGAATAAAAGCCGGGGGATGTGGTGGTGAGTGAAAGTGAGAAAATCTGCCTTTTGGTCTTTTATTTAGCACCAGAACTATGAGTTCCTGAATTATCAAAAGCAGCAGCATGTTCATTCTTCTGGAATCTTAAGACTGGCTTCCTCTTCAAAGGAAACATTCTGAGCCCATTATAAAACCATGCCTTGGCTGGGAGTCACAGAACTCCCCTGGCAATTTGCCAAGGTCATTAGAGGTAATAAGAGAGACTTATGTAAAAATCAGCATGAAATTCTATCCATCTTGGTGCATGACAAAATAAATGATATTCTATTTCTGCCTTACAATCTAATCTTATTTCACATAGGAGTGTTAGCAACTCAGTGAATTATTAGTGAGTAAACTTTAAGAGTAGAGATGGGCTGTAATTGAAGCAATTAAGAAAACTCAATCTAATTAAAATTCATTGAATTAATTTTTACTCTCAGATTTCCCTAGCTCAGCTCATAGTCAATAAATGATGTGCAGTTTCATTACATCCATCTACTTTCCCGATCACCCTCATTTCTAGTTTAGTTTATTTATCTCAAGAATTACTAGACTTTTAGTTCTTATGGTCTTCTAAATCCATGGACCCTCCCAAATGCTCTCTATCCCTCCCATAGAAGCCTTCACTATCCTCTCCAGTTGATATTGATTATTACAATCAATTGCTTGATTCTCTTTTCTCTTTCTATAACTTGGCAGAACACAACATGGTTAAATCCAATTTTCTGTGTACTGCAGGATACAACTGTCTCTGAGTTTTCCTTGGTAATGTGTTTTTTCTTTTATGTGAAGTGTAACTTTTTATTTAAAAAGTTTTTATTTTAAAGAAAAAAATCACACACACACACACACACACACACACACCAAAATTAAAAAAGACTGTGATGGGATGGTAACAATGGTTAGCACATTGCATATTGTTTTCATTTTTTAAAGAGAACAAAAATATAGAAAAAAAAAACAAAAGAAAAAGAAGAAAGAAAACATTAGGAACAACCCTTAGTAACCTCTGCTGGCCTTCTGTTCTTTTCATCCTAATGATAGGATGTTCATTCTAAGACTACTCCACTCTTCCTACGTGCATATATTCCTTTAAGCTCTCATTCTGTCTTGGATTTAAATACATCCATATTTTGGTGTGTATATTTTATCTGAAACATTCCTCCTAGTTTTTATAGTCAATGGAATATCCAGCCTCTCTACTTAGATAGTGTGCTGGTTATTTATGTAATGACTCAGTTTTACATCTCCTATTTTAAATACTGCTCATCATTTCTGGTTTGGAGACTCTGAGCACTATTTTATGTATACATTCTTGTAATGGATTTTTTTTTTATCCTAGACCCTATCAGATGGAGTCATAAGGAAGAGTGGAGGTAGATGCAGCAGGTCCTTTGTGTACCCAGCTTCATGTACCTTAATGCTATGTTTTGTATCCCGAGTTCCCTGGAAAACCTCAGGCACCGACAGGTGGGACTGCTAGAGGTTCTTGTATCGTGGATGCATGGTGCAGAATTGTGGGCATCTGATCATCATTTATCAGCTTAACGTAGTTCTGGGTTTGGATGATAGAAAGGCCCACCCTGAGTGTGGGTGACAGCAGCCAATAGGCTTGTGGCCTGAATGGAATAAAAAAGGAAAGAAAGGCTTACTGCTTCCCTGCCTCCTACCTGCATGCCCTGAACCATGTGTCCTCTGTCATGCTGCCCTGCTTTAGAGTCAGTCGACTATGGACTGAAACCTGTACAAAACTGTGAGCTATAATAACCATCCCTCTTCAACCTGTGGGTGTCAAGTGTTCTAAACTAGCAATGAAGGCACCATTTATTTTAGCCTTGTGCTACACTGCATGCTGACTATGACCTACCTAAGCTCTGGTCACTGTCTTGCAGTTTCCATTCCTCTAGGCTCCTTCCCAGGCCACAGGAACCGCTTAGCTTGTATTCAGAAGAAGCACCCTAAAGTTGCCTTCAGATATCCAGTTCTGGGAAACATTCTGGATAATTCTCACAGAAATTATGAATTCATATTGCCTAAAGTCATTTACTTTCATAATGTATTAATCACCCCATAACTAATTTCTTTTCTTGTTTGTGCCACTGTCTCACTCCTGCCTGCTGAGAACATCCCCAAGATAAAGTACCTTAAATTCAAGTTCTTGTCATGCTGTCCTTTTGGGGAATCTCAGACTAAGGCAACTAATAGGAGAGGGTTTCCTTGAGCAGCCCCAGAGTCTACTTTCCTGTTTCAAAAAATAATTTCTTTCTTCCTTCCTTTCTTTTTTCTTTCTTTTGTTCATTCATTCGTTTGTTCTCTCCCTCTCTTTCTTTCTTCCTCCTCCTCCTCCTCTACCTCCTCCTCCTCCCCTTTCTCTTCTTCCTCCTTCTCCTCTTGGCTAGCACCTACCTTTCTTCCTTTTTTTCCTCCTAATGATGGGACGCTCATTCTAAGAATACTATGGGTCTCACTATGCAGCTCAGACTCACAGTGATCCTCCTGTTTTCAGGCTCTCCAGTGCTGGGATTTCAGGCATCTTCCACCACACCTGGTCACAGTGACCAGCTCGATACACTAGGGGCCGGGCCAGAGGTCTGTGGTTCCAGCGATTGAACCCTAGTCCCTGTGCTTGCCTAAGCAGGCACTTAGTCTGCTGAACTATCTCACTGGCCCTTTATCTTTCAATTTTACCTCCCTACTCATTATATTGTTTATGGCTTATCTATCTCCACTCAAATGTGAACTCTTTGGTAAGAGTGATTCTTGCATATTTTGCTCACTGATTTATCTCATATACTATTAAAAAAACAGTACCTGGCCTCAATAATAAGCATTCAGTAAACATTTGTAAAAAAAATTCCAAAAAGCAAATACATGATTTGACCCCTTTAATTGTTCAATTAGAGAAGTTTATTTAGCATTACAAAGTTTCAAGTTTTAATTTCCTTACCTAAAAAATATTAAAAGTCATAGTAGCGGGAGCAGTCCAAAGCGCCTGCTTAGACAAGCTGAGGCAGGCACAGGGGATGGCAGTTCGATCTTTTGCACCATATGTCTTGCCAGCCCCAACCTCAGGACAGGGCTGAGAAGGCAAAAAAAAAAATCAGTATGTTTTTATAAAAGTGTTACATGGATCAAATAAATTAATAATAGGAAAAGCTTTATCACAGTGTCAGGCACATAGAAGTCCTTGTCACATGTTACCTATGACTAATTATTTTAAATGTGCCTTTGCTGCCTCCATAGCATCATGGAAATTGGGTAATCAGACAGCCAGTTTCTGTCTCCTCAGGCCAAATGTAGCAACTAGAATGATAAGTTGCTGAATCACAGACAATCAGCATGGTTTATGCAGAAGAAACATGCCCCCTGTTCCTTCAACAGGACTCTATGAAAATATTAGTTAGGGAAACACACTGCCTCCCTTGGATGTCAGTTGAAAATTTATAACTAAGAACACTTGGGATTTCATGACTAAAATTGAATGTTCAGTTCACCTTACTTCAAGAAAAATTGGTTTATAAATAAAGGCTGTATGCCAAGCAACCAGATAAGAAGTTAATTAATTGAATGTTCAGTGTTACTATGACTAGAAGCTCAATATTTTATAGAATTTTTTCCCTTTGGATCCAGGCATTTCCCCCTCAAACAGATATGGCTTGTTATAAAGTCACAGAGTTACTGACTGTTTTAGGTTCATCTTAGAGCTATTCTGGGTCAGCAACGTGATACACTGCGTGGAGGTCACAAGGGTGGATCAGAAATGAATGAGCCTTGTCCCCCCCTCCAAGTCATAGGCCAACAGGGTACAAAATAAGCAAACCAGGCTTTGTGGCATCCATCTGTATGCCCAGATGCTCCGGAGGCTGACATGAGCCCAGGAGTTCCAAGTTCCAGACCCGCCTGGGTAACATAGTGAGACCCTGTCTCAAAAAACATAAATGTAAACAAACAAACCAGACATAGAAAAAGAGCTTGGTAAGATGTAAGTGGATGAAAACATTACCAAGGAGATCACTGATTTAGCCGGGCCTGGATGTCTGTTTGCTTGACCCTGCTTCAAAGATGACACAAACTGCTTCCTCATCTTTATGGAAATATGATAGATGCACTTTGAAAACTCAGAAAGAATGGAGGCTGTGCTCATAAATGAAATAAATGAGACTCACATGTGTGAACACCATATTGTCTTGCTCGTGTAAGAACCTGGAAGAGTACATAAGATCTGAAAATTGCAAACTGCTCAAAGGGAAGAAGCAACTGGGGTGGGGAAAAGAAGCAAAGAAATAAAGGAACAAGAGAAGAGGCAGTATACAAGTATATACACAGAAGTATATACTGCTGTTTTCTGTGGGTCTATTGCAAGGAGCAGATAATGCTTAAGTTTTTTCTCTCTCTCCTTTTTAATTTTGTAATTTTTGACCAATTTTGAATTTAACATGAGAAAAATAATAAGAACATACTGAAAGATTAAAAGATGCATTTTGGGTATTTGGGCCTTAAACATGCATGGGTGTGGGGAAAAATACTGATTCGTAGAAAATGAAAACTCTTCTCTTGTTTTGATGAGTCTTCCTGAATCTTTTGCCTTTTATGCTAGGAGAAAGAATTGATTTTATCTTCTTCCCTCTGCATTAGACCTATTTTTTTTTTAATTTTCCAAGAGATGTATGCAGGAGGGGAAAACAGTGGGCTCCAGGCTGGCAACTTCTAGTGCTTTCAAGTGGAGCTCGAGCGTTGTGCTTCAAGGTTTCCTTGATGTGAATGCTGCCGTCTACCATGATGGCTTTAGTCTATGGAACTATATGTTCTCTGGGGAAGGAAGTGGAGTGATACGATTGAAGAACTGGCCAAGTGGAACTAACCAAAACTCAAGAGCCTTATGAGGCTGTGGGAGTTCTGCTAACGTGGATGCTTAGAAACCAGACTCCAGTTTACAAGTATTTGGGGTATGTCTCACCCTGCCCATCAGGAACAGAAAGATGATTTGCCTGGGCAAGTAAGCAGATGGAACCCATCTGGAGCTAGTGTTCCATCAGCCATTCCCATCTGACTGAAGTCTCTCCATGTACTTACTACAAAAACCATACCAAGTGCCAGAAGATCTCTGCCTAATGCTCCAGCTGACTATTAAACTACGTTTTATCATTTGTCTCATAAGATCCAGCCATGTTCATTTTAAAATCTGCATCCTGTCTGCCGCGCTCTTATGTCCTTCTATGGAGGACACTGGCCCCTTCCTCCCGCCCACCCCCTTCTTGCCCAGTGGCGAGGATCACTCCTCCTCTGTCCCCGTTATTACTTTTTCCTTCAAGACTTCTCTCTTAGTAATTCAAGAAATATACAGTTGAGCATTATGAGGTGCATATAGTCACACTACTGCGTCATGAATATATGCAATGATTATATGATAATAAAAATATTCAAAAAGTTAAGCAGATGGAAATTCTGACTACTCTGATTTGATTATTGCATTGCATATGTATATAGTGAATCATCATACTGTACCCCATAAACATGCACATATTATTATAATGAGTTTTAAAGAGCGCTTCTCCTTTAGCTTGAATCCCAGCCTTGCACTTAATAGCTATGTGACACTACCACATGGGGAAAACTTCACAGAATTTTTGTCGTTTCCTCTCTGCAAAAATAGGAATAATATAATGGCACCCTATAAACTTGTCACAAGAAATAAAATGAATCAACCAATATAGAATATTTGGAATCATTTATGGTACATAGCAATAATGTTGTGTTACTGTTATCATTACAGAAATGGCTTTTATAGGCAGTCATACTCAGTTGAAATTTAATTTGAATACTAGCTTAGCCAGTTCCTTTCCATGTGAACCTGAGAAAATTAACTAAGCTTCCTCATCTATACAAGTATAATAATAATAATTTCTTCAAAGAATGTTATAAAAATTAGCAGCATGCATGGAAGGTAACACACAATCTATTTTTGCTAATAGTTCTACTTAATTTTAAAGTTCTAGTTATGATCCTACTTTTTACTGAGACACAGTACTTGTATAGCTTTATGGGATACAACACGATAATTTGATATATGTATGCAACATAAAATAATCAAACAAGACTAGTAAGAATTTCTGTCTCTTCCAACAATTGTTTTAGTGACTGGGGAATTATACTCATTTTGAAATATGTACTCGATAGTTTCAGCTGAACTCTCACTGTGTTTCAGGGCTCCTTATTAGACTTATTTCTGTTCCCTCACCCCTGGTTATTCCCAGACTTCTATCACCACCATTTCATTCTGCTCTACAAGGCTGACTTACTAGTTTCTACAACTGAGTGAGAAAACGAGACATCTATTTGCATGTTGGCTTGTTTTACTTAACACAGTTACTCTGGGTCCATTCATGTTCCTTCAAATGACCCATTTTCACTGTGTTTAGTGGCTGAATAATATTCCACTATGTTCATGGATTGTGTTTGTTTTATTTTACAAAGAGAATAAAAATAGTAAAAAAAAGAGAGAAGCAATAAAGAGCTTCACTAAACAAAATAATAGGAATACTATTACTGTTATATACATTATTACAATATTAACTTTATTATTATTAATGCTGAATAATAGAAATTCAACTATGTTTATTATATTGCATAATGTTCTCTTCAAAGTAATTGTTTAGAGTAGCAGACATAAACATGCAAAATTGGTAAAAATAAAATTATAAGAAATTTTAAAAAGAAAAAATAATCATTAACTTCTCCTTCAACAGACCAGCAGGAATCAGCAGTATAATTATCCAAGATATTGATATATATATGAATAGATGCATTCCTGGATTGAATGGAATCCCCAATCCTAGTTTATATATAAAAATATTTGATTATCTGTTAATTATATTTGATTACTTAAATTATGTATATAGATATTTTTATAGAAACATATTTGATACAAAGACGTATATATTAATACATTTTTTCTTTTCCTTCTTTCTTTCTTTTGTCCTTTTCGTCATACCATTTGTTCTTTCCCTTTGAACAGATTCTTTCCCTTTCACAGTATCTATTGTACCTGCCAATTTTTATTTACTCTTTCAAGTTCAACCAATAACAAATGCTGGAGTGACTGTGGGGAAAAGGAACACTTTTCAACTGCTGGTGCAGACTGGTACAACCACTATGAAAATCAGTGTGGAATTTCCTCAAAAAAACTAGGATTGGAAAAAAGGGTAACAAATGAAAACAAGAGACAAGAAAAGAATGTCATAGGACTCTCTTGCTACAATGCTGTATATGGTTATATTTGTAAATTTCTGCATAAAAATATGTCATAGTTTATTTCAATTTTTAAATATGTTTATTTTTTCTTCACATTCTGTAGGGATTTAAAGTTTAACACATCAATACTTGATGGAAAATACCTGTTCCATGTTATGTCTAATATTCAGACAGATAGTGAGGTTAAGCCCAACTGCCTATCTTATAAGGTAATAATATCATTGAGCTTCTCTTCTGGAGGGTTAACAACTTAGGTTTGCAGACCAAAAAATTAGAGAAAAATGAAGGCTACAAGACAGCGAACATTTTGGCCCTAGCCTTTCAAGGTCAATGAGGACTCAGGACATAAGAGAACCTGTATTGTAGCACCCTGTAACTCAGTGATGTTCCAAATTTTCTGATCAAGGAGATTAGGGGGCCACAGAAGAAAGTGATTGACAATGTAGAGTGTGCCTAAGGAGAGTCACATGGAGAGAAAACATTCTCTCAGGCTTTCACAGAGAGCAAATTGGCCAAGCAATAGCCTTGACTCATCCACATGGCTGACACTGACAAAGGATCTACAAACTGCAGTACATGGCTTCGGGATAAATCCTGAGGGTATTTGATTGATACAAAAGTATCATTTCTTGTCAGTTACAAAAGTTACATTTCTTGCTATATAGGTTTTGCTTTATCTTAGTATTAACCATCCATCAGAAAAGTATAAAAATGAGGCATAAAAAGTAAAGCCATAGTAACATGCTGAGCTGTAAAAGGCTCAAGTCAACAACTTCTGACATTGCCAGCCCTATGGATAACCCACTATGATTATGAATTACTGGAGTATATTGGATTATTTTGCTGAATTCACATACCTACAATATATAAATGGCAATGGAATACCCATCTCTGACAAAACTAAACAAAGAAAAGGGATACAAATGGACTATTTTGTATCTGTATATACAAAATTGTTAGGATAGATATACAGCTACTTTCTCTTAATTCAATGAGAATAAAGATTTGTACTAATAGTGTTTGGACAGGATATCATGTCTGCATCCTGTACTATGAATAACCACTACGAAGACAACAATATGCAATGTATTAATTATTGAAACTGTCCTATTAATTTGTTTTGAAACTATCTCATTGCTATTTGTTTCTCAATAAAATTGATAAAAAAAAGCCAAAACCAAACCAAACCAAAACAAAGCAAAACAAAAAAACTAGGATTGGAGGTTCCATTCAATCCAGCTACTACCTTCCTGAGGATTTTTCCAAAAGAACTGAAATCATCATACCACAGTGATGTATGTGCACCCATGTTATAGCAGCAAGATTTATTATAGCTAAATCTTATGAATAACACAAATGCCCATCAACTGAGGAATATATAAAAAAAGATATGGTATTTTCACATGATGGTTTTATATTCAGCTATAAAACAAGATAAATTTGAGGCTTTTATAGGTAATTGGATGCAACTACATACCATACTCGTAAGTGAAACAAATCATATCTACATGTGCAAATATCACGCTTTTTTGATGCATCCATCTGCTGATGGATATATAAGTTGATTACATGTCTTACCTATTGTGAACAGAACTCTAATAAACGTGAAAATGCCATTATCTTTCTGATATAATGATTTCATTTTCCTTAAGAAAATTCTGGGTTATATGGTAGCTTTATTTTTGATGATTTTGTGTAATCTCTACACTGCTGTCCACAATGGCTGTACGTATTGACATTCTCACTTATAATATTTGAGCTCTTCTTTCTCAGTATCTTCACCAGAATTATTTTGTTTTGTCTTTTAATAATAGCTATTCTAATGGGAGTAAGACAATTTCTCTTGTAGTTTTGATTTGCAATTTTCTGATGTTTGATAAGACTGAGAATATTTTTTAAATACTTTTATGTATTTATATTTTGATGCCTTTTGTGCAGAAATGTCTATTTCTTTAGCCTATTTTAATATGGATTACTTTTATTATTTTGATATTCAGGTTTTTGAGTGCCTTGTGTATTCTGAATGTTAATCCCTTGTCAGATTATGTTTGCATATTTTCATATTATGTAGGATATCCCTTAATTTTGTTTATTATTTCCGTTGGTGTTAAGAAGCTTCTTTGCTTGTTAAGATTATTTTTGCTCTAATCTTCATTTTGTCTTTTAATAATTTTTAGTTTTCCACGTTCTTTTTTTAAGTATTTGAGATGCACCAATAGGTTGTTTATTTGAGATCTATTCTATATATATTGTTATAAACTTCACTTAGTACTACTTTTGCTATATCTGAAAGATTTTGCATGTTAAATTGCAATTTCTATTTTTTCTAAAAATCTTTGGATTTCCCTTTTAATTTATCCACTTTACCATTGGTCTTTGGGGTGAATACTACTCAATTCAATATATTCTTTTCATTCTTCAGTTTCTTAATGACTTGTGACCTAATTCTGTTGTGATCTGAGATGATACATATTTCAAGTTTTAAAATTTTGTTCAGAATTGATCTGTGGCCTAATACATGATCTATCCCAGAGGATGCTTCTTGTGCCCATGAGAAGAATGGGTGCTGTGCTACTACTGGGTGACAGGCTCTGTAAATGTTAGGTGTTGTACAGTATAGTTCAATTCCTGAATTGCTTTTCTTTTTTGAATTGCTCTCTTGGTTGTCTGTTCATTGAGAAAAATAGGATGTATAGTCTGCCAATTTTTGATGAGTTCCTTAATAGATCTAGGGCTGGTGAGATAGTTTAGCATACTAAAGTACCTGCTTAGGCAATTACAGGGACTGGGGTTCGATCCATGGCACTATATGCCCTGTTGGCCCTGCCCCAAGGCAGGCTGAGCTGGCCACAGAGTCTGGGTGTGGTGGCACATACCTATAATCCTAGTGGTGGGGAGGCTGAAGACATGAAGATCACTAGAGTTCCAGTTGCATGGTGAGATCCCATACCAAATACATTTTAAAAAAGAAATCTTATAGATCTCTTTAAATCTAATCACGTTTTTTTAAATATATTGGTAGTCCTTGTTAGATGTATATGTACTCAACACTATCATATCTTCTTGCTGAGTTGATTGTTTAATCAATATATAATGGCCTTTTGTGTCTCTTTCTATAGATTTATTTAAGTTGTCCTTTAACTGATCTGAGTAGCTACTTGTGTTTGCTTTTGGGTTTTACCTGTGTGAAGTACCTTTTTCCAACCTTTAAACCTTAGTCTATGTGTATTTTTACCAATGAAGTGAGTTTCTTATAGGCAGTCTATACATAGGTCTCGTTTTTGAAAATCTATTTAGCCAGTCCTTTGGTTGATGAATTTAATACATTTATATTTCAGGTAATTATTTCTAGCTATGGCTTTCTTTTCATCATTTTGTTCAGTGTTTTCTGGTTGTTCTGAATATTTTTGTTGCTTTCCACTTCCCTGATCACTTATTTCTTGATTTGGTGGTTTTCTGTCTTGATAAGGTTTTATTCTCTTTCCTTTTCATATGGCTGTTTGTCCAGTAAGTTTCGTATATTCGTATGTCTTCCTGATGGTTGCTATGATCCCTTGCTTACAGCAAGGACTCCCATACGTACTTCTTACATACCTAGTTTGATGATGCTTATTTTTTCTTATCTGAGAAAGGCTTTATTTCTTTTTTTTTTTCTGGTATTGAGGTGAACTCAAAGCCTTGCCACTGAGCACATCTTATATATCTATCATTTACCTATCTATATCTATCATCGACCATCTGTCTGTCTGTCTGTCTGTCTGTCTGTCTGTCTGTCTGTCTGTCTGTCTGTCTGTCTATGAGATCATCCCACTAGGTATTTTCTTCACTTTTCATTTTTCTCATTAAAGGATAATTTTATGTGCACTATTTTCTTGGCATGTCATCGTTTTTACTTTTAGTATCTTGAATATGTCATCCTATTTTCTTCTGGCCTGTCATGCTGGGAAATATACTGTTAGTCTAACGGGTGTCCCTTGATAAAGCTATATTTTGATTAAATCCAGTTGGCATCCTTTGAACTTCTTGCATCAAGGTGTTCATGTCTTTGAAGATATTGTTTTTCATATATTATTTTGTGTATTAAATTTTAATTGCTTTTACCTTTTACTTACCTTCTAAACTTCCAATATAGGCTTAAAATGCTTCATAATTCTCACAGGCTTTCTTGCTTGCTTCTGTTTTTACTGGGTTAAAACCTATTCTAAAAATTCATGTTCTTTCTTCTGCTTGTTGTAGTCTGCTTTGGAAGCTTCCTTACATTTTTTTATTTTATTGATTAAAATATTTAGTTCCAAGACTCGTAGTTGTTTACTTTTTATGATTATTGTCTTTTGGGTGAATTTTCCATTCGTATCCTAAAGTGTTTTCCCATTTCTTGATATTGTGCACGTGCAACCTCTTTCGCCTCACTGATTTTCTTTAGGATTGTTATTTTAAATCATTTTTCAGACATTTCATAGATTTTCTTCAAATTGGAATCTATTTCTGGAAAATTATTGTTCTTCTTTGGAAGCATTTTCTTTTGAGATTTTCCTTTCCTTATGTTGATATCGCATCTTGTGTAATCTTTATTTCTACCAACTTTATGAATCAGCTTTTGTGGAAAAATACGTTTGTTTAAAAGGGGTGTCAGCTTTTTTTATTTTTTATTTTGTTTTTGAGACAGGTTTTCACTTTGCAGTTCAGGCTGGCCTTGAACTCACTTGGTCACCTAGGCTGCCCTTTAATTCACAGTGATCCTCCTGCCTTAGCCTTCAGAGTAAGTGCTGGGATCACAGGCATGCATCACCACTCCGGGCTCAGCTATCATTTTGATAGCTTCCTTACATTGATTACAAAGAGTTACAATAAGTAGTCTATGTATGATTGTTTTTGCCTCAAACTGACACCAACAGTGTATATTTATGCCTCAGTAACCTCAATAATCTACACTGCAACAGTTCATAAAGGTATGTGTATGATTTTTCAGTGAGCATAGACTTCCAAATGTATGTGTCGTTTACCTATACAGAGTCCAGCACTGGTGGTTCCGGGGCTTGTGGATGTTTCTGCTGCACCCTCAGTGGTGCACAATGAGAAGAGGACTAATACCATGTCTCAGCACAAGCACAGATGATAATCTAGAGCTGTGGCACCAGCAGCCACAGTCACTGAACCATGGAATGGGACAAGCCCTTACCCATGTCCCATGAGGTGAACATAGGTGACCCTGGGTCTGTGGCAGTGTTAATTGACCTGATGCCTTTGATCATAAAGCAGACCTTCACTGTTTCCCATGGAATGTCTGGTTGGTTGTGTGACTTTTAGCACTCTTGGAAGCTTTTGTAGAGATGTGGAATCTAGGGAGCTTCTTCAAGAGCGAGGCACAAGAAATGCCAAGGCTTTATTGCTAGCATCTTCAGTCCAAGCTTGTGGGCTGTGAGAAGGAACTTCCCTTTGTCCTCCAGAGTATGTGCAGGTGCTGTTCTGGCTTCCGCCACTGATTCACACTCTTAAATTTATAGGAGACTGGAGAAGCATTTCTCAGCTCACTCAGAGTAAGCATAGGTGTGGTTACAGCTTGCAGCTTGGTATTTGTGGTTCTCGAGCTGTAGGACATGGGTGGGAATGTCATGTGGAGCAATTGTGGTGGGGAACAGGCTTGTGGCAGTCATATGCACAGTTCCAGGCTGTCAACAGGATAAAGCTTTCCATGGTGCAGTGCCTAAGTGTTTTTCACCAGCAGCTGCAGTCCTGGGGCTGAGGGCTGGGGAGAAGACCTTTCTTAATTTGCACTGAGTGAGCACCAGTGGTTTTGGACTTTGATACCACTAATAGCCATGTTTCTCTAGGCATCACTAATAGCTCCTGAAGGATAATATGGGTGAAGCTGGGACTTTTTACTAGGTGCTACAGTCCTAAGGCTGTGAGCTAGGTGGGCAGAGAGCAAGACTTTTCTAGTTCCTACTGTAGGAGCGCAAGAGGTGCTCAAAGTTGGGGCCATTTTTCTTCATGGTCCTGAGACTGTAGGATTCCACTTGGACATTTCATAGCCTCTCATAGATAGCTGAGTTTGGAGCTCATACTTTCCAGTGGCAGCTACAGTCCCATGGCCATGGGCTGTATAGACCTGTCCTGGTTCCTGCAGCGCTAGTGTGGGTGGAGCAGAGGCTTATGGCTATGGCAGTTGCTGAAACTGAGGGGTGCTGAGAGGATCACCTCCCACACAGTGAGGTCACAGTGGCCCATGGTTTCTGGCTGTGTGAGGAGCTGTGTGCTGGACCCTGAGCAGAGAGAGCACCCCTCAGTGGCTGTTGTCGAGCTTGAGTTCTATGGGGGGCTCCTTCTGTGGAGCAAAAGAGTCTCACAGGCCAACTCGCTCCCTAGATTAGAGTTAGATCTTGTGAGGATGGTGTAATTGCCCTGCTCTTAAGATTTGTAGGTGATTTTATTATTTTACACTTAAGATGAATGTGATCAGACTTAGCGGGCAAGTATGACCCAGAACACTGTAAGACAAATTAATGCACATGAGAATTAAATTGCTTCACTTGTATTATATTTTTAATTGTTGCTGTCTTTTATTCTTTCCTGGTCTGTTTCTGGTCAGGGTTCCTAGCACTCTACACTAATCACCTTTTCCTTGCAGTGTTAAAAGAAGAAAAATATCTAACTTTATTTCATTTTACAAATGCAGATATTCAGCTCAGTAAGGTGAGGGTAGGTTACCCTTCCCTTTCTATCAAAGACCTGGGTTCAACATAACACTCCGGTCTCCCCTCACTGGCCCCCAATATGATGCTGAGTTTGTTTACGAGGAAAACTTTCCTTTACTCACTGAGTTTGTGTCTCATGTCCCTTGATGGGGACATCTGTGTCCCATATTCCTCCACAGCACCTAGAATTTCCTTCTTCTGTGACCATGTGCTTCTTTTCATGTGCTTCACTATAGCAAGATTAGTCTCTGCTTTTCCCCATTATTTTTCTATCAGGCAGTGCAAGACTAAGGACCACTTAGGTTCCATAAAGAAATGCAAACTTTTGGTTATGTCACTTGCTTCTCATTCTGGTATTTTTCTTCTGCTGATTGCAATGACATTCATGTGCATTTTTTAAGTGATGTGCCAAGGATAGGAAGGACATAGAATTGTAGAGAGTTTTTTTATTGGACGACACAGAGTTCTGGCTTTTTTCCATTTTTCATCTAAAAGTCTGAAGGATTTCTGGCTTCTCATGAAAACACTGGAGGATTTGACAAGACTGAAGTTTCTAAAATTCCATTTTGCAATAATGGCCAAATAGCAGCTGCTCCTTCCTGGAGGCTTTGTCGAAGGCCTCACTTAGGCTGCTTTCACACGTTTGTGTCAGTCCTGCACCTTGTAAGCATTTTTGACTTTGAAACTGCCTGCTTTCAAGGCTGTGCCCTTTGGCTGAATTTAATAAACAAATTGACATTGGATAAGAGAAAAACCAAAAACTGATATAATAAAACCTCATGAGAAAGAAGGATTTCATAAACCAAAAAAAGACTTTGCCTTCATGTTATTTTAATGAATATTTATTGAGCTATTCTATTCAACAGAGGCAATGTGGTACCAGGTCTCTAAAAATCAAAATGTACTTACTTCTCACAGTCCTCCGAGTGTGGATGAGTGACATCGGTGAAATGTGTCACAATTATCTGAAAGCTCAGCTCATGCTGCGCCATGACAAATATCTGAGTGCAGTGTTAATGGTAACATAATTCAGTTGAATATAAACATGAAGAGAGATGATAGGATTGGTTGTACAGCCAGACAGATGGGGTTCACACCAGCTTCCAGGAGCAAGGATCTTGGTAGACTTTTAAAATATCAGTGCATGTGGTTTCTTCCCTTTCATCAGGATAATAGCATTCCCGGCCTCAGCATGCTATCAAATACAATAATTCATCTTAAAATTTAGACTATGTTCAATGCTGTCATAAGCACTCCAGTAATATTTGTTAGCAGTTGATGTAGGAGTATAAAGAATTTAGTTAGGGAGGGGATTATAGAGTAATAGCAATTATGTCCGTGGGTTACAGACCCCACCAACTTGTAGTGACACCAACTTGTAGTGACAATACTTTTTGATATATCGTCACCATCAGGAGATAGATAATAGTTCACCTTCACAAAATACTTCCTCTGGTTCTTACCAGATATGAACAAATAGAGTAAGGCTCATTGTAATCAAAGAGCAGAATCCCGGGAAGCATTGGGATTTTAGTTGTTACTGCAAAGACCTAATAGTGTGACATAATGGTGTGATTTAACAGCCTGATGTCACAGTGCTCCTGACTGCTTTCCTCAGCTTCCCCCTCATTTACACAAAGCAGTACAATGGTTACAGCTAAGATATCTACAGTGGCATAGTACTATTAACTAATTTCAGACTTCCTTTAGATTTTACCAAATTTTCACCGGTGCTATTATTTTTATCTATCCTAAAATGACACAAGATGATATATTGTGGTTAGTAAAATCTTTTAAGAGGCAAAAACTTTTAATTTTTTTCATCTTCTTTTTCTGAGACATAGGGTCTCCCTATGTACTTCAGGCTATCCTTGAACTCATGAGGAAACCCAGGATGGTCTCAAATTTGCAGCAATTGCTCTGCCTCAGCCTCCCAAGTGCTGGGATTATAGGTGTGCGCCGCCACACCTAGTAAGCTTTTAATTTCAATAGTCAATTTTGTTGTGTTAGTGGATTGTTTATGACTATCCCGATGGCTAAGGTATAGCATAACACAGTGATTGTTTTAGTTTCCAAATGCAAAGAGGGATGATTACGGACCCACTCAGAAAATTACTGTGTGGAATGCATTTATAAAACATGTCAGATAGCCAGGACAGCATAAAATAGTAAAAATAACCACCAATGTTTAGGTAACATTATTTGTCTATGTTTAAGATGAATGTAATCAGACGTAGCATATAAGTATTATTCAGAACATTGTAAGACAAATCAATATGCATAAGAATTAAACAGCTGGCTGGGGAGATAGTTTAGCAATCTAAGTACCTGCCTGGCAAGCACAAAGACCTGCGTTCCATCCCCAGTACTGCTGCCACGTGGGCCACTGAAACCAGCATGGAGGCTCCGGCCTATAATCCCAGCCCTGGGGAGGCTGAGGCAGGAGGATCACTATGAGTCTTAGCTGCATAGCAAGACCTTGTACCAAACAAATAAACAAATGAATATAAGATTTAAAAAATATTTTAAAAAGAATTAGCTTGTTTTCCTTGTATTATAGTTTAATTGTTGCTGTGTTATTTTTAATCTACTTTTTCAGTGGAGAGGAAAATAGATCTAGAATTAGTCTAGAATAAAAAAACTATTTAATTTCAACCTAAGAGGTCTCTTTTAACCAATACAGATATTTTTATCAATAAAATGAGTTTCCTAGAAGGTTGGCATGTAGAGGAATTTGTAGAGAATGCAATATATAGGGACAAACCAATTCTTAAGACTCATACAGCCTTAAGACTTAAGAGGTGGGTGGAGGGGGAGAGATGGGAGGGAGAGGGAAGGAAAATGGGAATTAAAGAGCGCTGTGTACATGTATAAACAACACACAAGGAAGGGAAGCATGGGACACCAGACACGTGTGGTAAGAAGCTACAATCCGAGGGATTCCGTGTCAGGATTTCCTACCACCTCTGAAAAAAAAAAAAAAAAAAAAAAAAAGATCAACAATTGTATTCGTTGGCAGTGTGAAATGTAAAATAAAAAAAATATACTGACTGTGTATAAGAAGAGGAGCTTATGGAAACAGAACAACTAAGATAGTCAAACTTAACATTCATCATTAAGTCTGTAACAAACACAAACTCTTCAAAAGTCACACGTCCTGTATCGTTTTAGGGTCCGTGAGGCAGGAAGCATAAGGAAGCAGCGGGGTGTGGCGTGAGACTGAGCCCTCGGAAATCACAAGCATGTCACAAGCAGAAAGCGCAGTAGACCAGTTAACGGAGAGGAGGCGTCAGAAATACTTTTTCAATAGATGAATCCAGGAGAAAGTGCGTGGGACTCATGATAAGGTTCTGCTCCGGAATTTCCCAAATTAATCAGTGGAAGTTCCTTTCCAGGAGCTATTACTGCATGAGAATAGAATCTAAAGTAGACAAAACAGATGTAAGAGAAACAAAGAAGAAATAAAATTTATAATACCCAAAAGAAATTAACAGAGGACAACAGAGGAAAGGACAAGATTGCATATGAGTGTCTGTGTGTCTGCGAGCACATGTGTGAGTGTTGCAGCGTCGCAGGAAAACACAAAAGGAACCCATTCTTCCGTTCTGAAATTGAGGACAACTAAACTTAAGTAAACATAATGAGAATGTATAGTATTAGCATCCTACATCAAATTATTATAAGGATAAAGGAGAAGAAATGACAGAAGAGTATTTGATTCAAAGAGCTAAGTGAAAGAAAGAATGTAATGCAAGAAATATATCAAAATCACAGTATTAAAATCAAAAAGCAGAAATGAGTAGATTCAATGTAGGAGACAACTATAAGCAAAAATTCCATTTCAAGAATGAAGAATAAACTAGGTGTTAAAGAGTAAAATACACTATAAACAGTGCATTGGGAAGAAAAATGGTAAGGAAAATATAATAAGTTTTTTTTTTAAAGAAGAAAAGATATGGCTATACTGTCTCTCAAGTAAATTTTTGTTTAAAAAAAGATAATAAATGAAATCAAGAGACAAGAAAAAAATGTCATAGGACTGTCCTGCCACAACACTGTATATGATTAAATTTCTAAATTTCTGTGTAAAAATATGTAATTGTTTACTCCTATTTTTAAAAATTGGTTTTTATCTTTTATTTTTTTCTTCACATTCTGCGGGGATTTAAAGCTTAACATATCAATACCTGATGGAAAATACCTGTTCCATGTTATAGCTAAGATGTTTGATATTCAGACAGATAGTGAGGTTAAGCTCCACTGCCTGTATTATAGGGTAATGATATCATTAAGCTTCTCTTCTAGGGGGTTAACAACTTAAGTTTGCAGACCAAACATATAGAAAATGAAGGGCTGCAAGGACAGCCAATATTTTGGCCCTCGCCATTCAAGGTCAGTGAGGACTCAGGACATAAGAGAATCTGTACTATAAAATCCTGCAACTCAGTGGTATCCCAAATTTTCTGATCAAGGAGATTATGGGGCCACAGAGGAAAGGGATCGATGATGTAGAGTGTGCCTAAGGAGAGTCACATGGAGAGAAAACATTCACTCAGGCTTTCACAGAGAGCAAATTGGTCAAGCAATAGCCTTGACTCATCCACATAGCTGACATTCACAAGGGATCTACAAACTGCAGTACAGGGCTTCAGAGTAAATCCTGAGGTGATTTGACTGACCTTGACAGATATAAAAGTTGCATTGCTTGCTATGTAGGTCTTGCTTTATCTTGGTCTTAACCATCCAGCAGAAAAGTATATAAAGGAGATATAAAAAAATAAAGTCATATTAATATGTTGAGCTGTAATAGGCTCAAGTCAACAACTTCTGACATTGCCATCCTGGAGATAACCCATTACTATTAGGTACTACTGGACTATATTGGATTATTTTACTGAATTCACGCACCTACAATATTTAAATGGCAATGGAATACTCATCTCTGACAAAACTAAACAAAAAAGTGGATGTAAATTAAGGACCATTTTGTATCTATATATACAAAATAGTTA
>NW_004524605.1:8818250-8829380 GCF_000260255.1 Octodon degus | reverse complement strand
ACACACACACACACACACACATACACACACAGATAATAATATATGCACTATGTCTCCAGCATTATAGATAAATTACAACTCTAGAAAATGAGAGGCAGGATGCCTAAGCAGCATATGAAACTATGTTTGATGTTAGCCTTATAATAATTCATTATGATAAGAGAATATTACTTTAGATGCTAGGAGAGAGGAGAGATAAAGAAGTTACTAATTATGTATTTCTGAAAGCTAAGGACCAAAAGGAGGTAAACTAAGTAAATAAATAGGTCGAAAGACATCATGTAAAGGTAGAACAATACAGGCATTTCAGTAATAAATAAAAGTGCATGTTTTTATTAATACAAAAAGTTAAGAATATGAAACAGCAAATTCAATAAATCACAGTTCTGAAATATATACTTATACTCTTATCAAATTATGTGACAGAAAAGAAACAAAACATATCAATCATATAAATCAATTTAACTGTATCAGCTGATGAGAGGGAAAATATTTCTGGCTGATTAATGTTTAAAAACATTGCTGTAAACTGAGTGTTATGAGGCATGCCTGTAATCCCAGCACTCAGGAGGCTGAGGCAGGAGGTTCATTGTGAATCCAGCGCCAGCCTGGGCTACTTAGTGCTTGAGACCATCTCAACAGAACAAAACAATAAATAAAATATGGAATAAAAGCTTTGGGCTGGCCAAATAGCTCAGTGGATTAAAGCACTTGCCAGGGTTCGATACCTGGGTCTGCCGTGCTGGCCCTGCTCCTGGGGTGTGCTGAGACAGCAATTGAGACTGGGTGTGGTGGTGTGCGCCTGTAATCCCAGCTCTTGGGAGGCTGTAAACAAGTAGAACACCAGTCTGATCTAGCAGCGAGACCCTGAACACCCTGCAGACCCTTCCCTAAAATACAAATTGAATAAATAAATAAATAATAAAAACCTCTCGATAAAATAGACATACTCAGAACAAAGAGATTTGAGGAGCAGAGCAAGTCAGGCCAGACAACAGACAAGATGACATCATGCTGTTATGTGACAGGGATAAATATAAAGAAATGATAAAGGAGAAGAAGGAGCCATTAATTGCTATTTTCAAAAACCTGATGGACATCTCTGAATAACTACCAGGAAGACAACAATATTCAATGTATTAATTATTGTCACCATCCTACTGTTTCATTGCTATGTTGTCTTTTTTCCTCATTAAAATGAATAAAAGACAAAAAATAATAAAATAAAATAAAAAAAGAAGGAGCCCCTGCTGGACAGTATGGCTGATGGTCTCCGTTTTTTCCTTTTTTGTAGCCAAGGGCACAACAAGAATTCCATAAGGCGGAAATCTCAAGCGATGTAAGAAAAGAACTGATGTGCTCTAATTATACAAGATGTTAACACGTCTTTCTCAACCTAAGGCAAATCACATGAGCTACAGTTTAGTAGAGAGTTAGAAGATTTAGCATTGTCAATAAAATAGATCTTACTGGTAGCAAACTATGAAACAAGTTAGTAGAGAATATACTATTATTTCAAGTGTGCATGTACTATTCTCAAAAATTGATCATATAGGCCATAAGGGGAAGTGTAATAAATTCTGAAATATAACCCCTAACTCATTCTCTTGCTTTGATGCAGAAAAACTGGTTATAGCAAAATTAAAACCAGAGAGGCCAATCACATGTATATTAAAAAGAAAAGAAAAAGTATTTATTGAGCAACTCTTGGGCTACAGAACATAATAATGAAACCACAAAAACTCAGAACTGACAATGAAAATGCTCACCAGTGAAAAGTTTTAGATTATTTAATAAACATAACACTAAATACCCATAATATTAAAAATTACACTCTGAAAATGAATGAGTTAGACATTTAAAATATAGAAAAGAAAAATATAGTAAATGAAGTCAGAAAAGCTGGATTTTGTTGGAAAATGGAAAAAGATCATAGTTATTGAGTCTAAAAAGTAACTCTTTAAGTATGAAAAATATAGAAAGCCAGAAAATGAAGTAAATAAGTCAAGAGGAAAACACACACACACACACACACAGAAAATTAGAAATAACAAGGAAGAAACATTTGTTTTCTATCAAGGGATATTTAAAGTCACCGTGTACCATATTATATAATCCTATGCAATCAAATTTGGTGCCTGGATTAAATGAATACTTTCTAGAAGGATATAATCTCTCAAATTTGAGTTTAGGAATAAAGAAGGTCAGAGAAGATTAGACATCCATGGAAAATGCAGAAAAGCCTGTTAGAGAATGAACCCCAAAGCAGCATACCAGATATTCTTCCTCCCCCTCCACAGGGTACCGCCAAAAAGGAACTCAGCCAAAGTGGAGGAGGGCCTGTCCTTGACCAAACACAGGATCATTTGAATATTAACAGAGATAACACCTGCTAACACCAAAAGCTATCAAAAATGTTTCAATCTATTCTGATACCAAAATGAAACAAACAAATTTTAACTGATCATTGATGGAGGATGACAGTCAAACAACCCATTATTCTGAAAATTAAACGGCAAGAAAAAAATGAAGCATTTATCTTTTCTTTCTGGTATGAACTATACCATTATGTCTTGGTTACTTTTCTCTCATTGCTGAAACAAAATACTCCACACCTAAAGTTAAAGGTGGAAAGGTTTATTTAGCTCGCAGTTTGTAGAGGTTTCAGTTCATCACTACTGACTTCTAGGTAGGGAGGCATAGCAGAGGGCAAAGAGTTCATGGAAGAGGAAGACAAATAAAAGCAACAAGGGAGGAGGAGGGGAGAGGGGAAACAGAGAGGGAAACTTCTTTCTGTCCCTTGTATTGTATCCAGTTTATTGAGATTAGGGCAGTGCCAATCCATTGAGTAGACTGATCCAACGATCACTATCCCTTAATCCCAGCACCCTTAATTCCAGAATTGCACTATGAATCATTCATACACTCTAGATTCAGCCTACTCTGAAGAAAAAAATCCCTATGAGAGGTCAGAGTTTGGGGGTTCATCTAGACACAAACCATAACACATTTGATGTACAAATGGATAAGACAAATTAATCTTCATAAAATTATGATGGCCCAACCAGATGTGGTGGTACAAGCCTACAATCTTAGCACTGAGGGAAGCTGAGGTAGCAGGATCACAGGTTTAAGTCTCATTTGGGTAACTTAGCTAGCAACTTTATCTCCAAATAAAAAGTAAAATTGTCCAGGGATATAGCTCAGTGTGAGATCACACCTAGGTTTGATCTCTAGTACATAAAAATAATTCATAAATGAATTTTATTTTTGCAAACTGTAATTAGTGGCTCAAAGTTGGCATCATAAGAAGTAGTATAGCATCCCCCCAAAAGGTAACCAGATTTTAAGAATATAAGAATATAATATCATTGATTAGTTATTCTGTCCTCAAACAAAACATGACAAAAAGTCCTTGATCTGATAAAACATTTTAAACCAAACAATTTTCAGTAAGTCTTAGAAGACACAATGTAGACTTTAGGAGTCTAAATTTTTTCTATCTTTATTTTAAAAACTTTTTTATTAATTTTCTTGAGAAAGAAATAGCAATGAGACAGTTTCAAAACAGGTTAGTAGGACAGATACAATAATTAATACATCATATATTGTTGTCTTCGTGGTAGTTATTCACATTACAAGATGTATAAATGATCTCTTGTCTAAATAATATTAGTACAAATCTTTCTTTTCATCGATGGAAATTGAGAACTTATATCTTTATTAAAGGGGTAAGGAAAACAGAGAGAGGTGAATGGAAAGGAATATTGTGGTGCTTACTTGAGTTCTGACTAAAATGTTAAAAAGAGAAAATATGATCTAATCAGATATTAGAAGTCTGCTTATTTGCTAATATTTAAGGAGAACCATTAACTCTTGAAATAGTTGTAATAATCATGTTGCACTTCTTTTTTTAAAACATTTCTTACCTTTGTCAGATAAATACTGAAATATTTTCAGATGAAACCATATGTTTGAGATTTGCTCCAAATAAAGGAGAAGTAGGAGAAATATAGAAAAGAAGATTGGCCATGATTGATCATTGCTATTAAAACTTGCTGTTGGAGGAGTTATGCCATTCTATGTTTATGTATGTTTGCAGTGTTTAATATAGTAAAGATCAATTTAAAACAATTATTTACTTGAAATCTGGTACAAGCCCAGAAGCTATTGCACATGGCTATTGGTGACTAAATCAGAATAAAACCACACATGGGCTATTGTTGACTAAATCAGAACGGTCTCCAGTGTAATGCATTTGAGGTCACCCCAACTTCTCCAACAAAGAAAGTGTGCTAACAGGGACAATGCTTTCTGTCTCTGTGTTCCTTTGATCCGTGCCACATTTCCAGACATTCATTGAGCTTGTAGTTATAGAGCTGCTGATGTTGTAAAACTGTTGCTTAGCAACATGTTAATGGGGGAAAAACACTCCTCCAAACATTAGGGATTTTGTCTTTTGAAATGTACTAGTTCAGCATATGATACCTCCCACAGCTCAATTTAACAGGAGGAAAAATATCAGCTCTCTGAATATAGTTATTTTTTCACCCCCCTTCCATCTTCTTAGCTGTGGCTGAATTCAATGAGAATATCTAAGAAATGGGGTGTGATGTGACTCAGAGCTTCCTACCATTTGGTTGCCTCTTCCTGGTTTGGAGATGAAGGACTCTAGCTCTCTGCCCCATCCAAATGACCTATTTTTACTTTCTAGTCTGTTATGCTCAACCAACATGCACCAGATTTGGGCATATTCTAGAAGTGAGACTCAGGAAGTCACTCTTTAGGCCTCAGTGTCTTTTTCAGGAAATCAAGGTATTTGAACAAATGCTCTTGAAAAACATTTGTAAGTCTAACAGTTGTTGCCCTGTAGAAGATCCCAGGCCCGATTCTTTCCAAACTTAAGATAGGTCAGGTGTGGAAGTCAGGAGGAGCAAGCACTACCAACAAGGAGATCAGCCAGCCTGAATCAGCCTGAATCAAGTTAGAAAACAAAGCTGGTCAGCCTTGGCATCAGGGCCTGGCTCGTGAAAGCTCGAGAGTCCTCGTCCTTGGCTATGACCTTGACCCTGTGGTGTGCTCTCGGCATAGGTGTTACTGGACTGGAGCAGGCTGAGCTTCAGATTCCTCATCTGTGAAAAAGAGCATGAACCTTTTAGAGAAGACCGAAAGAGTATGACCGCTGTAGCTAAGGAGGAGCCTGGCCCCACCTGGCTGAGCTATTGTTGGCATGAACAAAAGGAGCCTGGATGAAGGACTGCGCTGCATGCAGCACGATTCTTGGCCTCCTTCTTCGGGGTCTTTTCATTGAACACTTTCTAGCAGCAGTGTGAAGTTGAGGCTCGGGCTCACGCTGCGTCCTGCTGCGTCCTGGACCTCACTGCCCGGGCTTGCGCCACGCAGAGGCTGCGCCCACTCCTTCCGGCTGCAGACGTCCCGGCGCCGTGCTGGCCACCCTGGGCGGCTGGGCGCTGCGAGCTGCACCAGCGCCCTCCAAAGACTCAGTTCCCCTACAGTGGCCAGTGAGGGCTACGTAGCAGCAGGTGGCAGAACGCTTATCAGCGCTGGATGAAAAGCCCAGACCCAGAAGAATCTGCTAAGCAGGGGATCTATTTTAAAACCCAGTCCTTTTTGGCAACAGAGAGCCAGGGCAGTGATTTAATTACTGATGGCCTACATCAGAGGCAAAATTAGAGCCAGCAGGCCCAAATCAGGGCAAAATGTCGACTAGTGAACAGTCCCAGGGAGGATACAGCCTCTAAACCTGCCCTTCACCCCTCCTGCTGCACTTTTTCTTGGGTGTCTCATGTGCAGAACTTTCAATTTTTAAACAAATGTGCTTGGGGCTCTATGATTTTGTCCATTTTCTGAAGGATTTTCTAAGCATCTGTCAGCTTTTATCTGAGTCATACATAAACCATAAATGTGAATCACTTCCTGTTTAACGCACACTCCCCGCACCCATCCTTTCGCACATCCCCACCCCTGAAGGAATATAACAAAGGAAATGTGGATTTTCTGCTCATTTTCTACTCAGTGTGCCACTGACGGTGCCACAGATGCTCAGAATTACTTGGGGGAGACTTCCCCAGGAGAAAAATTCTCGGGGATCACCAAAGGTAGCTGAGAGAGCTGCTCATGCTAAAAGATTCAACCACAGACACGACCCTTCTGTATCAACAAAGAATTCGGGTATCTTGTGAGCCTTGACATGATGGCGAAGAAATCTTGAAATCTCAGAGATGGAAATTGCCCTAAAAATTGTTCAATGAAAATGTGCAGGCATTTGAACAGGATGACTCAGATTTAGATTCCTACTCTCTCACTAACTAAACATATTTAAGTAAATCAGTGACCTTTTATGTTCTCTTCCCCATAATATGAAAAAGGTTAAATGTCTTGTCTTGAGGTTCTCATATAAAGAAAACAAGATTTAATTTTTTAAGATATTTGGGATGTTGTCTGAAATATCTTCATTTTAATAAAGGTAGTGATAATAAAGACAACAATAATAGCATTCTAAGAAGTTTCTGATGTGTAGGAATTTCTTCACCACTTCCTGTGTAAGATTTAGAATAGAGAGGTCAAACAGTCTGTGGACTAGATTGTATCTGCAGATTAAAAAAAAATTTTCAGTAGTGATAAGTGTTTTTTTTTTTTCATTTTCATTATGTGATAATAGTTTTAAATTGAGAAACTTTCCAAGTTGGTGTCACGTTCTCAGATATGGCCAAGGCCAAGCCCGCATCTCTGTATCACCACCATCAGATGGAGGTGAGCGACAGCTGTCCTCCTCGTGTAAGTCCCTTTGTCCTCCTTGTGAAAGTCACTTTCTCTCCACCATTCTCTTCTTGCTGTTGCTTTCCTACTTTACTCCATGTGTGTGCTCTTCGAGTGTTAAAGAGTCAGGCTTTGAGTCTGCCATCTCTGGTACAATGCCAGCATGCTTTACTGGAGCTTGACTAGTAATGAAGGTAGTGTCCTGACCAGGCTACGAGTATCCACTAAGATGTAAGAGCAAGGCCTATAACAACACACAGCAGCCCATTTGGGGATCACACCAACATCACGTGATAGGCCTTACAGCTAGTCTTAAATGAAGTAAATCAGACACAGCAGCTTAAGTATTGCATCATTTTTCTTACATGAGAATCCCAAAACATAAATTAAGAGCAAACTGATAGGTTCTGGCCCTAGAATGAATTACTGCATCATTATGGTGGCCATCTAATATGGCTGAAGCCCTTAAAAGAACAGCCCTTCTTCCCCAAGACCACCCCCCTCCTTCTTCAACTCAGCTCAGGATGCAGTTTCCTTTTATCCTTCCCACTGCCTCAGGGAATACCCCAACCAGCCCCTCAGATCTATCTAAACATCCCCCTCAAACTCACCCTGGGAAAAGGCCATAGAAGCCTCTACCTCCTTGTGTTGAACTCCAGAGAATCTCTCATCTTCCCCAGATTCTCTCCATGTCCTCAAAGATAATAAAGCCCCCTTCTCTTTTTTTCTTCTGACCGTTTCTCTGCTGTGACAGTGCCTGAAAAAACTATCATAAATGAATAAATAATAGAAAACAGGGGAACACAACTTTTGCAAAAAGGAAGAGGGTATGTGGCATCCTACCATTACCCGGGTCCTTCCTATAATCATAGTTATTATGTGCTTAGATATTTGTATACATGACTGTGTTTGTTTACCACACACTTACCTGTGTCTCACCCTCATTTTTCAGTTTCTTATCTCAAATATGCTGTTGAGCTCTTAAGTCAAGAATTTAACTCACTTTAATATAATCAGTACCCAGCACAGTTTCAAGAACAAAGTATACATTCAGCAATGCATGTTTAGTCAATGGCTGGATACCCATGCGATATTTTGTTTTATTCCCTTAGCAAACCTTATTTTTAACATACACAGCTTGATTTGGCTTTGGTTCCTTGTGATCTAAGTGCTTTGACTATGACAATGATAGTAATGAGCAGAGATTTAGACTTCATAGATGCTTTTACAGTTACCTTCTTGGTAGACTTGAGAAATGCAATGACCTTCTCGATGAGCTGATAATAGCATTAGTCATGTACATTTATGCAATTTATGAAGTACATTTGCATCTATTATCACAGATAATTTTCACAACAGTCTTTCACAACAAAGGACACTTTAGACAAAGAGGTTGAGATAGCTAACAGGTATCAATATCAGAGCCCAAGTTTTTCATTTACCTGCACCTCACTCTCTGATTTGCCCCAGGATTTCTATTGTTATCATATTGTTGCTGCTGTTACTATGATTGGTTGAGCCTTTGCTACAAACTGGACAATGAGTTCTGTGCCTTTCCTCAATTAGAATAGCTAATCTTTATAACAACCTCCCATTAGTACTTTTAATGTTCTTTGCCAACAGATGAAGACAATGAGATGCAGAGGAATCAGAAAGCTAAAGCTAATAATTGATTAATATGACACTTGACCCAGGATTTTCTGCTTCTTGAAACCAAGTTACAAGTTACAACTGTGCTGTATGCCCTCTTGCTACAAAAAGAACTAGAACACAATCTGGGATTTTGGAAGTCATTCATGCACAATAATCCAGGACCAGGATTTTGGTAGTGACTCCAAAGCCTCTGTGGTACAATGAAGAGTTTTAAAAAATCTGCTGTGAATGGGAAGCCTGGAAAGATTTACCTGAATGAGAATGGTTTCCCTCTGATCTGGGGGCTTAATTAATGCACTTAATTATTGAGAGATATGCAACAGGATTGCGCAGAACCTTGGCTGTATGCTTCTTTTCTATTGTGAACTGTGTTAATTTTCAGTGTTGCTCAAAATGCTGGCTGAATGAAAACAGGCTAAATGAGAATGATTTTTTTTTTCCAAGTGGGAGAAAATGTAATCACAGTGAGTCATTGATGTTGATGCACTGCTTTTCCTCTCTCATTTAAACACCCATCCTCTTTACACGTAGGTGGAGGTGCGCAACCCTTTGGTGAGCACTAAGGGCTACTTTCTCCCACACGCTTCCCTCGCTCTGCTCATCATTGTGCTCGTCACTGCCTGTTGGAGACCACCTTTAGCATCCACCTGTAAGTAAGAACATGCGAGATTTGTCCTTCTTTTCTTTTCTTTTTTTTTTTTTTTTTTTTGGTGGAACCAGGGATTGAACTCAGGCCCTTGCACTTGTCAGGGAAGCGCTTATTCCACAGAGCCATCCCTGGCCCCAAGATTTGTCCTTCTTCACCTGCCTTATTTCACTTCACACAAGGTTCACTCTTGCTGGGGAAGGGTATGATGGGGGAAAGGTGGTTAGTGGGTACAGCAGTGCTTTGGGTGGGGGGAATGGCTTCTGCTGTTCTGCAGCTCCACAGGTGTACTTTGATTAACAGCTATTGGCCAGCAGGACAGCTCAGCAGATTAAAGTGGCTGCTTAGGCAGATGTAGGGACCGAGGTTTGATCCCTGGCATGCCCTACTGGCCCTGACCCCAGGGCACGCTGAGATGGAGATTGAGATTGGGCATGATGGCACGCACCTGAAATCCCAGTGCTTGGGGGGCTGAAAACAGGAGGATCACTGTGAGTTTGATCTATGTAGTGAGACTCTATACTAAATACATTAAAAAAAACTATTAACTGTATACTTCAAAAGACCTACTAGAAAGGATTTAAATACTTCCAGTACAAACAATGTCTGCTATGACTGATGAGCCAATTACCCTTATCTGATCATCACAAATTGTATATAGGCATTTAATTTATCTTTTTGTTTGTTTGTTTTGTGCAGGGTCTCACTACCCAGCTCAGACTCATAGTGACCCTCCTGATTTCTGCCTCCCTAGCGCTGGGAATACAGGTATACACTACCATGCCTGGACTCCATTGTCAGCTCTGCATGCCCAAGGGTGGGCCAGCATAGTGCAGAGCCTGTATATAGGTATTGAAGTGTCAGACAGTATCCCATAAATAAAAAGTTCACCAAAAAATATATCTACACACTTCAGGAAAAGAAAAATAATAGAATGTTTTCAACAGATGGTATTACTCTCCTATGGGAGATCCTAGGTGTTGTTGCATATTGCAGAAATCCCACTACACTGCTGGCCCTTAGAGAAGAAACTGGTAATGCATGTGCAGCAATCTTAATGACAAAAGTTACCCTAACACAGCTCACCATACTAAAAAAAAATGCCTGGAAGCCAATGGTACCACTTTGAGAATCTCTTGTAGTTGTAGAGGCCAAAGGAAATGTGTATTAATCTCAAGCTGTCTCAATAAATTTAGTATTACAATATTTATGTAAGTTTTCCCTTTCTGCAATGTGTATACTCTTTTGGCAGACTTTTTATATACAACTACCATATGTCAGTTAAAATTCTTTTAAATTAAAAAAAGCAATGACACACAACAATACATTTTCACCTTTACATAGGCCAATTACCACAAATATGTCAACAGTAACTACTTTGATTTTCCATGTGGCACCTTATTGGATTATCTTCCATCTAGGTTTTTAAAAAAGAGTGAGGGATAAAGGAGTTCTATAGAATGAGTGTGATTCACTGTAAGACACTGTATGGGCGTGTCTCACATCCATTCTTTAGGTAGCTACTCCACAAACTCCTGAGCACTGCTGTGTGTGCTCCCATTCTGCAGATGAAAGGAGACCTTGACTTCCTGTCTCCTGTGACTAGAACTGAGGGAACAGTTGAAAGATCCAACTGTCACATCTAGGAATATACCAAGGGATACAATGAGAGTGTTAGAAATAAAAACACAAAAGTAGAGCAGAAGTAGAGGGTGTTCGGATGGGTTGTGTCATATTAGAATCAAAGAACCCTTGCATGTGCATTATCCAGCTAGGTTTTACAATCGTTGAATCCCACACTCAAATGCTGATGCAGTTTGAATTATGCTTGTTTGCCTAATTCATACCTCTGATATGAATAATGATGGTGATGATGACAATGAAAGTTTGCTTTTCAACTTAAAAATTGTAAAAAAAAATCTCCAAATTTATTACATCATATTTTTTTCTGAATTATGTGCTTTTATTTTATTATTTTTTTCTTTTCAAAGTTTTATTGATAAACATATAGCAATGAGACAGTTTCAAATCAAATCGAAAGTACAGTTTCA
>NW_004524605.1:8806111-8811454 GCF_000260255.1 Octodon degus | reverse complement strand
GGGCGGCCCGAGGGGGTGGGAGAGGGTCCTGTCTATGCTGCGCCTGGCTGGGACTGGTCCCGCCGGTGCAGGGTAGCAGGAATCTCTCCACACACTCACCGGACCTGGGCTAGGACTGGGTCTGGGGGTTCCTGGAAGTCGGCAGAAATTCCTACTCCGAGGGAGGGGTGGGGTGCGTCCCGAAGGGGCGGGAGAGGGTCCAGCTCTCGCTGCGCCTGGGCTGGGACTGGTCCCGCCGTCGCAGAGTAGCAGGAAGCTCTCCACACACTCACCGGACCTGGGCTAGGACTCTATTACATCATATTTGAATACTTACTTTGCAATTATTTCATCCTTCTCAATCTGAGGCTTGGCGGCAAAGCAAACTATATTTATAAAGAGCCCAAATTCCTTATTTTTATACCCTAGAGAAGAAGAATTTTCAAGCCATTTTTTCACTCTGTTCCTATCGGGAAAGGCGAGAGAATTGTGCTGTGTGCCCATTCCACAAGTTTCTCTGGGTTTAGGACACCATGAATGTAAATCCCTGTGTTATATTTCCAGAACACCCACTCGTGGCCCACCTGAGCACTGTTCTGACAGACAGGGTCAGTTGCTCTCTCACTGTCTCAAGGCCGCAGGTTTCTGTGTGGACAGCCTCATAAGCGTGAGTGACAACGAGCTACTCATGGCTGAGGCTGCACCCGAAGGCTCTCCCATGGAGCTGGAAAGAGGAGTCCTCTGCAGGAAGCTCCATTCAGGCGCTGAGGATTGCTCTTGGCCAAAGAGGCAGTGGCATCTGGCCTCCAGCTTTTGTATTATGGGACAAAAGCAGACAATGGCTACTCCTTTTCTTCTTGTGCTGCACAGGAGAAGGAAAGCAGAAAGCCAGCTTTTGAAAACCTAGCCTTTGAACTCCCAGCCACCCCAAGAACTTAACCTGAATCCACTTTCTGACAACCTCAGGGGGCCATTGTCCTTTGCTTCAAAGGAAGCTGTCATCTGGGAAAGAGACCACCAAGAGGGAAAGAATCACCTTCCAAACAGTCTTGAAAAACTGCTAAGTTGGCAGGTCTTTTAATGATTACTGGCTCCAGTCTCCTTGAGTTTCAAATGGAACCTCAGGAAGAGGAAGGAGTATTAAATCTGAAACCACACATCCCATTGCTGACTTTCCGAAACAGTACCAGAGCCACCCGTTCAGAAGTTAAAGCTGAGCTTACCACTTCTTGAGGTGAGAAAGAAACACTGTTCAGTCTTAATTGCTTCACTGAGGGGAATGCCCTGTATCAAGATACGTGTTGAAAGTCTCAAATTTGATTTAAGGAGCATTTTCAAGGGGCTAAACAACCTTCATTCAAATTGAGAGTGAAGCATGACACAAAATTGCAGACTTAGTAGACACAATAAAATAATGACTTAGAGACCAGGAATGGAAACAGTTTTGGAATTAGTATAAACAGCTAGTTTTTGCTTCCTACTAATGAAGACAATAGTGTACATATATTAATATAAATATGGGGAGATAGTTTTAAAGGGTCACCATATTCCAACATCCCAGTTTATAAATAATATCCTATAAGACACATTTTTAAAATTTATGTATTTGGTACAGGGTGTCACTCCACAATTCAGACTCCTAGTGATGCTTCTGTTTCAGCCTCCCCTGTGCTGGGATTATAGGTGCACACAACCACGCCCAGTTTCAGTGGCCAGGTTGTCATACCTGTGGTTCCAGGGTTACTTTGAACTTCATAGCAACAGTTTCCAAGCAGACTTACCAGCACAACATGCAGTACCAGGGATGGAGCCCAGCTCTTGCCAGGCAGGCAGTTAGACTGCTGAGTATCTCTTTGGCCCAAGACACATATTCCTTTAACTAGTAAAGATAAACTAGAAGCCGTGTCTAACGTTTCCTACCTTTTGGCATTTTATGACCCAATAATGCATTGCTTAAACAAAATGAACAACAACAAAAAATCCTTTCATGTAAACAAATGAAAGACAAACATTTGAACTCTTGGGAAGATTTCAGGGAGAAAGTCACAAGAATGGTGGTCTATGCAGTGGGAAGAGCCTGGCTATCTCACGGGTATCCTGTGAAGCCACTGTGAGGAGTGACATTCAAGAGGTAACCATACTTGTAAAAAGCTTAGAAAGGAGCTCAGTCTATGGAAGGCAAGCAATTACAAAGCAGAGAGATAGCTTGGGGAGCAAGGAAAAGCAAGCGTAGCCGGCTTCAGGCCAGAAAACAGGGTGGAGGAGTAAGGTCTGAAGACAGAGCCCGAATGCCAACCAAGGGCCAGTGAGCATGCATTGACTATCCAGTTTGGTTGTACTAGTCTTGCTGTATGGGGCTGGCTGAGCCCACGGGGACTCACACTCAGGGCTGTGCATCCACAGATGGGGAAGAAGAGCTGTGTCCAGATTCTCCAAAAGAAGGGGCTGGAAAGTACTTGATCAGTTATATACTTTTCTCCAAGCAAAGTGAAAAGCATATTAACTAAGCCATTGGTGGGGCTACACAGAAGCAAAATTATCTTTTTTTCTTCTAACTTTTGATTTGTGTGGAAGCGACGTCTATGATTTCAGGATATTCTCTTCGTTTCCATAGCCATTATCGCACTCCAGCATCCATTTTCAATTTCTGGTGTTGAGCTGCATGGTTTTTATGGCATCACAGCTAGAGAAAATGAAAATGAATGTACAAAGTGAAAGATAAGATTTATTTATTCTCTGACTATAAAGAGTACTTGAAGTTTTTTCCTAAACCAAAAAAGAACCTTTAGTAGGATTTAATTAGCTGCACCGTTTTCATTTTTAAAATATGCACACAGGTACTAATTGGACTATTTGCATCATGTACACTAGTATTATCCACAGATGGTGAATGAATTTCTAAGAGCACTGTTTGATGCTTACATGGAACTGCTCAGGAGTGTATATGCCAGCTCGCAGAGGCTAGAGGAAGGAGCTGAAAGGGCATGACTTAGATGACTAATGGAACACGGCGGGGCACTCCGTTAACCCACTAGAATGCTGCTTCCTACTGCAGTCCAGATGCAGGAAGGTATTTGTGTGTTGGCCTCAGGTATATGTGAAGTATTTCAAAGCTCATTCTCTTCATTATTCTGTCTCAAGAAATGAATACAGCCTTGAGATAATCAGTGGAGAGAATCTAGAGAGGCCACAGTTACGCTTGCTTCAGGACAAGCAGGGTCTTACGATGGGTTAGGGCATCTGAAATGACCCGAGACACTGTATTGCCCAGCAGTTGAGGATGTGGTTTTCTATTTGATTCTCATTTCATTCATGATTTTTATTAGGTTTAATTTACCACTTTCAAAGCAAGAATAGTAATAGCTACTAACACATAATATAATGATTAGTTTAGACAGTGTAAGGCTTTGAATTTCAGAGCAACAGTTGTCAAACGAACTTACGGTTGTTTAAAGTAGGCATGGTTGCATAAACTATTGTTGCATAGGAATAGAGATATCCTGTAGTCAGTTCTGGAAGAAATGATGCATGCGTGTGCATGTGTGTGTGCGTGTGCGTGCGTGCGTGCCTGTGTGTGTGTGTGTGTGTACTGTGTACATGCAATATGGGTATAGAAATCAAATGCCATACAGAAATTTTTATTGAAAAACTATTATCTCTTACTCTCCTTTGACTTATTCTACTTCATATAGGAAACCTCTTCCACCTATCTTTAATTTTCTTCCCTCTGACTAAACTCCATGAATCTAAATAATATGCATGCATACTGTTTCTTGATTTATCAACTTTAGGCAATGTTTTTTGCTCCATTACAGAAGAATTGAAGATTTATTTGTTCCATTATTTTTTTTTATTTTCTCATTTTCTTACCCCCCAATGTTTGACAATTATATTAATATTTTGCATTGTATGTTGCTTATTTTTATAACTTTTAAAAAATACATTTGTACATTTTTGTTTTATGCATTTAAGACATTCCCTTGCTTTCTTCTATAAGGAAAATGTTTTCTTTCTACTGTCTTCAGCCTTTCTTTCTTTCTGTCTTTTTTTTTTTTTTTTTTTTTTTGGTATTTGGCACAGGGTCTACAGGTTCTCTCTACATAGATTGGACACATAGTGATCCTCCTGTTTTCAGCTTCCCAAGTGTGGGGATTACAGGCATGCACCACAACACCCAGGCTCAATCGCTGTCTCAATGCACCCCACGAGTGGGGCTGGCACAGCACACTGGGGATCGAACCCCGGTCCCTGCCTCCTACTTAAACAGGTGCTTTAGTCCACTGAGCTATCTGACTGGCCCTTCACCTTAATTTCTAAATATCTTCTCTGTGTATTTAGAATTTCTCTTGAAAGAAGTTCCTTAGAAGTAGAGCACTAGATGGACAGCCGGGCAAGTGTGTTTAATGCAGGATGCACTAAGAGTGGGACTTTGTAGAGGAGTAAGAGAGACATGGTAGAAAGGGGCCTCCAGAAAGGCCATAGGGGTCTTGCCTCAGCCAGCTGTTGAGTTGGAGGGAAGTCTGGATCTTGACTGATACCCCAGGCTAGGGTCACCCGACGGTTTTCCCTGTCACACAGGGGCTGTGGGCTGCCTGCAAGAAGAGAATGTGCCTTCCTGCTGAGGCAGAGCCTGTCAGTAGGGCAATGCTCCGAGAAGCAGGGGCTGTGATCTATTATAGGCCCCATGCTCAGTACCTGGGGAAGTGGCTGCACAGGTAAGGGGACCTGGGTAGAGTCCACAGTCTCTGCCATGTAAGGTGATGATGATGATGAGGAGGATGCGATGAAGAGAGGAGCAAAGATGGCACTTCTTCCTCCGCCTTCATTTCCCCCTTTTCTCTTCTGCTTTTTTTTTTTATCATCCCCTGTGCATTTACTTAACATTCACTGTTTCTAAAATATCTTCACCAGTATCATCAAACCCAGTTCTCAGCCCAATACACAGACACCGGCCTCAAGGCAGCAGCAGTACCACCACAAAGCAATGGAGGCATTGTTAGTGTGATTTGCTGCATTTTAAAATTTAAATACATGATCCTAAAGTAGTTATGTGGCTTGTCTCATACTCCATTGTAACTGGGAAGAACAGGAGTTAACACAGGTGATCTCATGGCAAATGTAGGATCCAATGGAGTACTGTGGCTGCTTTGCTTCGTATTACTGGGCTTTAAGTTTACTCCTCCAGGGGTGCAAATGTGCAGAACTGCTGTTTCCAAATAGTTTTTCTCCTTTTTCCTCTCCTTTGATCCTCCTTCTCCTTTTTTTCTTTCTCCTCTTCTTTCTCCTTCTTCTCTCCTCTCCTCTTCCCTCCCTCCGTCCCTCCTTCCCTTTCTCTCTCTCTCTCTCTCTCTCTCTCTCTCTCTC